>NC_049183.1:1282000-1923000 GCF_009769625.2 Cygnus olor
GGTTCAAATTTAGCACTGATCCCTTGAGATTCACTGTTCTACTGCAGCACAGTTTGGCTTATTGTGTTGTGCATCAGTTTGTAATCTGAAGTGACTTCTTGCTTTGTACACTAAAAAACCCATAGCCTCAAGGTGAGCAGATGTTGCATGTGGTGTTTTCATTGGCCCTACCTGCTGGCTAGTAGAATGTTGGAAGACAAGGTGGATCATGCTATTGCACACATCTTTTGGGTTATAGCTGTCCTGAGGTTTGGGGTAGCTCTTCAGCATTGCCAGCAAGCAGCTGGGATTTTTTCTAGCAAAGCTTGGTCTTTACCTGATAATGCCAGATGACCTTATTCCTCCTGGACCAGGATTGGACCTGTAGAAAATCTTCAGTGTTACTCTATCGACCTTTCTCCCTTTTCTGCTGATGTCTACTTCCCAGCAAGTGCAGTTTCTATTTTCTGCTCCCTTCAAAAAAAAAAAAAAAATCATAATTCATAATCTTAACAAGAAGGAAATGTCCAAGACCTGTACCTCTGACAGCCAGTGAAAAGTAGAGGTAGCTTATGTTAATTGGCTATTGTTTTTTGGGGAAAAAAAACTCCAATTAGTTTCTAGAGGTTTAGCTCCAAGGAAGATTTGACCCTTATCTTTTAAGATGACTAGAGGGGCTAATCTGTGTGACAAAATCTCTGTAGCCATTTAATTTCTGCTATTACCGTGATGAGATACTATTTCTAGAGTGGAAAACGGGGCACAGTATTTGCTGTTAACAATTTCTCTGACTACACCTGAACTGTCTGCTGATAAACTTTGGCATATTCATTAATCACGCTGATTTGATGGCAAACCAATTTCACTTGACAGATTTCATGGGTATTATTCACTAAGCTACTCTTATTTGTGTATTTTCTGTTCAGATCATGTGAATGGCTGTGTGCATTAATGGAAAATAATTACTGCTTCATTTAGTGTTTAAATAAAGGAAAGGTTTGAATAAGGCCATACATATGCAGCAGCTTTCATCTGGCAAAATGATACTGTTCAAAGTCTTGTTGTGACATTTTTGTCAATAGAAATCCCTAAGAAGGATACAATTACAATGACAGAAATGGTCTTTTATAACTAAATTCCTCTGTTTGCGTGTGGCTCACTGGTACACCAGTGTGAAACTGAACTTGGATAACACAAATACATATCAGTATTTCATTGTGATAGAAAATAGTTGTTTTCTTTCCAGAAACTGGTGGAGTCATTTTGAATGAATTTGTGACTCTTATTTTTCTTTTGCGAGCATTCTTATGACAGCAGTATGGTCTCGGCACAGTGTTAAAATGCCCCATCTAAAAATGGAGAAATAAAAAAAGAAATCACTAGCACAAGCAGACTCATGGGAAAGAAGTGAAGAATAATCCTGACTTTAATGAAGGAAAACTGAAAAACTTTGTAACAAATGCCTGTTTTTTGGTGGTTGTGGTTTTTTTTTTTTTAATGAAAAAAAATCCCACCCTTTTTCCCTCCTCCTCATCTTTGTATTCTGTTTTTTCAGGGGCAAACCTACAGGAAAGGACAAATAGAAAAATATTAAGAAAATAAGCTATGTAGTTCTAAAATACCTATTTTTTTATTTTGATAATCTTTTCAACTATGATGTTTGTTTATAAATTTTAGCTGAAAACTGTCAACTAGTTGGCTTTTTCATCACACAGGCTGATACTGACTGTGCATTTACTAGCTTGGAGAAGTTGCTGGCAAAAGATAGTTATTAACTTATCAATGACAAATGGCCTAGATGTGTAAGCTCAACAAAGTTTTCAGCTCCAGTTTCAAATACTCCACTGGAATACCATCTCAAAAGCTATCAAAACTGTTGAAAGTGCTATTTCAGCGGTATGGTCTGAAATTGTTAGATAATAAATGGATTTTTCCTTATGTTTAAACGTATCTTAGTTCTTCACATACAGAATGGTCTGACATTCATCTAGGACATAGAATTGGAAATATACCTAGGGTAGGCTAATTGCTTATTATATTTACTTCAGCAAAGTCTTAGTACACCTGCGCTGCCCTTTACAGAAGAGATTGGATACCCTGTTGTGCTAGGTGCTCTCCTGCCTCCAGGGGACTGTAATCTCTAGAAATCAAGAGAAAATAGGTAGGGGAGGGAACACAGAGGAGCAAAGGAATTAACATTGTATAGTTGGATAGGGAGTGGTCTGGACATCAGCTGAACTGTTGTCTTGGTATATTAAGATGCATGATGAGCTTTTGTTTATAATGAGTAAATGTTTTGAAATGAAAGGGGATTCACTAATGTTATCTGGCCTTTGTTTTTCCGTGTCTCTGTGGAAATGTTTTCAAAAATATTTTTTAACACGCAGTATAACTCATTGGTGCATACTGTTGCAGATGGTTTTGCTTAACAAACTGCCTCTGTCTAAAGATTGTGAGTACTATTAGGTTTCCCTTTATTCAGCTTATCTTTTAAGATGGGAACCTTTGTATGATAGTATTGAGATACACTGATAATAACAGTTATTGTTAATACAGATAGTTTGAATTGTGTTAACATATTAGAAAGGATGTTAGAAACATCACTGCCTCATAAGCTCATAAAAATAATATATTAGCCAAGGTTCGCTGAAGGCAGCGCATTAGGTTGAACCTTGGTGCTGTGCCCCTAGATGAGTCTGTCTAATCATACAGGATGGCCTCAGACCAAATGTCCATCCAGCAATGGGGGCAGTTTATGAGAAGTCTAGAAAGCTCAGTAGCAAGTGCTTATTTATAAGAACAGGGCATGTTCAGCACATCCCTTTCCCCTTACAGCAGAGAGCTGCTGAGGAAATTCTTGAGATAGTGAGTAGCAGGCACAAGGCAAACTATGTTTAACAGTGCTCTGAGGAGTTATTTAGTAGTCGTCCTCCCTCGCCACCCCCCCCTTCCCCCCCCTTTTTTTTTTGGCCTTGGTAATACTTTTGTTCTTTCCATAACTCTGAGTTTCTGAGCTTTATTTTCCTATCTATTGGCAATTGAGATATATTTCTCTTAATATAGCACAAAGCTTTTTGTAGCAGTATTTATTGACCAACACATCAAAAATCAGAAGCTATGAAGGAATGTTTCTTTTTACTCAGTAAATTTCTATCTGGAATTAAATGAAATTCTAAGTAGGACTCTGAAATTCAAAGATAAATTACAGAACTTTGTTCTTAGTTTGTCATTATTTTTAATATTGCTTGCCTACTCAGGATTGCATTTCATACATAATCAAACAGAGTAAAGTTTCAATGGTTTCCAATGAAGGCTAAGCTTTCTAGAAAATCTGTTAAAATTTATTAGGGAGGAAAAATCACCATTAAAATGATTCATTTAAGGATAGGAGTGGAATCTTTATCACTTGCTGAATGTAAATTAGGACTATAAAGTGACTGAAATAAAACTTGCAAGTCTGATGAAGGGATTGCTTGTTGAAGCTTTACTTAGTGTTCCTTGTAAGAGGACAGAACAGATCATGATGTTAATCTTTCCTGGCTTTAAAATTGGTGAATTTAAGCATGTAGCAGAGTGGTAAATTTTTGAAAAAAGTCTTGAATGGGGGATATGTCTTAGGGTTTTTGAAAATCTAGGGATTTGCTACTGTCCTGATATATCCTCTAGTGAGCCTCCTGGCTAGCTGGGGGCCACTGCCAGTGGCAAGTGAGACAGAGTCCTTTAGTGGGTCTTGAAGATGCGTGGAAACTGTATGCAGAAGTATTAGACTTCATTTGGATATGATGATAATGGAGATGCAGCAAAATAGGTGGACCCTAGGAAAAGAAAACATGAAATTAAGCTGTAGCTGGATAGATTCTTATAATCCCTCAATGCCCAGTTGTGGAGTAACGACCGGCTTAAACATATACATAGTACACAGGAGCTTGGACAATGAAAATGGTGTCCTATTTCAAAGCATGTAACCTAACGTGTGTAAAATGAGGAGCTATTCTGAAAGTCACCATTTATCTAATGAGGGGAAAGTCTTTTTTAGGCTGATCTGTTCTGGTATTACGACATTATTTCTGTATCTTAGTCCCTACAATTTTCCCTTGATAATGAAAAGGATGTGAAAGCTTGCAAGTTTCATTTCTTGCCTGTAATAAACAAGGTGAAGAGGCAGGATGCAGTTAGTGACTGGAGATTGCAATATTACCCTGGGCAGACAGATGTGGTGCAAACACTCTCCTTGCAGTAAGCAAAAGCTAGGCAGAAACTTTGTAGATCTCGCTGTATGTGCCTGCGTAGGAATGTTTGCTTGTTAAAGCAAGCTTAAAGTTTCTCACTGTCATTCGTGGGGTGTGCAAGGAGCTTCACTGTCTCAGTCACAGGCTGGTCTTTTCAAAGTCTTTATGCTGCCTTTCATAAAGTAAGCTGCCTTTGTAAAGGATGGATATATACATTGAAGTGAAGATTTGAGAGACTTTCCTGTTGTATTTCACAGGGCATTGACAGTCCTGCTCACTCTTGTGTGAGATTTTACCTGGATACTCATGGTCTTGTATAACAGTTACACAAAATAGTATTTTTGCAGTGTATTTTGCATTGGAGTACTTGCAATTGAGTTTTGAACAATGGGCTAACTGGAACAGAAATTGTCTCAACTGGAATAGTAAAAATAGCAAATGAGTGTTAATATATTTGTTTGCATATTGTTGCATGCCAAATGTAGAACATGAACAATTTGTGTGATGTATGCTGATGGATGGGTAGTTTGTCTTCGCTCTCAACATTGATCTCTTCTAAAAATCATGTTTCCATTGCTCATTATATCTAAATGTGAAATAGGTGAGTCAAATCCTTTGCACTGTTGAAGGCACTGTAGTGCAAATACAATTTCAGCTGTTTTGTGTTATGCCAAAGATGAGTATTTAAATGAGGTTTGTTTCTGGGATGAAGAGGTACCCACCTCTTTCTGCAATGGGAGGTAGATGGAAATGACTGTTACTGGATGTTCTACAAAATATGTGAAGTCAAGTGATAGCAGCTGGCATTTGAGATAGTAAAATAATTTGCCTGTGTTATCAGTTCGTAAAAATAGCTCTCAAATAAATGGAAAACAGCTTTTCATTACTGTAATAAACTAGGGGGTGGTAAGGGCAGTAAGCTCTAGAGCTTTCTCTGTCTATTGTCAGGCCATAACAGGATTGGGGAAATCATATTCCAAGAAATGTTTCTGTTCAGCTGTGTATCATTTATTAACGGATGACTTTCTCTGAAAAGTAATTGCATTTGCTGGGTGACAGGCCTCCCAATTTCCTATTACTTCTGATCTAACAGTATATCCTTCTGAAACTAAATGTAATTTGAATTATTTTTCTGTAATCCAATTGTATCTGGTTTATACAAGCCCATACCAAGAACTGTGTTTCTCAGAGAGTTTTCTATGTAACGAGCCGTGGATGTGAGTGAAATACCATCCCCCACTTACAAGTGGGTAAATCAGACAGGGTGCCATCAGGTAAATTGCTTATGTCATGCATAGAAAGGTTGTGGCAGAACTGGGAGCTGTACCAAATTCTACGGCCAGAGCTTTGTTTTCAGCAGAAAGTAATTTCTTGCTCTCATTTCTATAAGTAGCATTCTTCAAGAAGGAAAATACCACTTGAAATTTTACTTTATAGATTTGTGTGTGAAGTTTATGATAATAGACAGAGTAGTGTAAAAAGGAATCTCAGCTGTAATCAGTTCATTTGCGTGTTTGTTGCCCTTTTTACTGTTTTCCTGCCTCATTCTGTGCACCTTAGCTGACATTGTGTTGGTGCTGCACTGTGCGTAGGTGTGCAGCTCTGGATGCCAGCCACACCTGGGGAGAGTATCTGAAGGCACAAAGCTCCTCCAGGTTAGCACACAGGCAACGACTCGCATCTCCCGCTGTTCTAAGGCAGTGAGGAAGAGGTTATGTATCCCAGCTGACAGATCCATGGACTATTTTAACAGCTGCTTGGGGATGAAGAGCCTTGGAGAGCAGAGGAAGATTAAACAGCTCGTATCTGCTTTATTTTCTTCTCCTTTGATCTCAGTGCAGTCCCCTTCTCTCTGGCTTCACTTTTTTTTATATTTGCCTGCATTAAAATCCTGAATAGTTTTGTTCATCTGTTTACTAAAAGGAAGCTGATAAAAATTAAATATGTTACAGAACATTAATATATATATATTCTCTTTATTCATCTCAGCTGCAGGAGATGTTCCATCGGGGGCTGAGGCAGTTGTGGATATGACATTAGTTATTGGTCATTCAGGGAGGTAGCATGGTTTGAGATGCTGGGTTAAGCTTTCGGGAGTTTCAGGCTACAGTCTAATTCTGCCACATGATTGTTTTTAGCTGGTGCATGTCTGGCTTTCATTTTGGTTGGAGGAGTGGTACTTCACAACTTCCCAGAAATATTGTTTGCAGTGTCAATTTTAATGACTAGACTATCCGTAATGACTAGACTATCTGTTCTGCTGTCCAGCAGGTAAATGCCAAGGCAGTCGGGGAGATAAAAGATCCATCTTAAACTGACCTGAACTGACATTTTTTGGCTTTTCTAGATTTATATAACTCTGCTTTTGGCAATCTGAGGTTTCAGTGGATGAAGAGGGAACCCCATTGTATGCAGTGTTTCTAAGAAGTGATGTAATAGTGACTATAAATTCACAATTACATTGATTAGGGTAATGGTGATGGAAAAACTTGAGGCTTCAATTAAGAAGATGCTATTTGGACTGGGTAAAAGATTATTGATTCCTCCATAAAATGCCATTGTACGGTAGAGAAATCCAGAGAACTTAAGGGAGAATGTGAAAAACGAGATGCTAATACCTAAATCGCTCCCTTGGGCACATTTATTTTTGAAGTATCTTTAGCCTGTTGACTTATTTTAAAGCAAAGAGACACAGAAAGGGACAAGAGAAATAGAAGTAATAGTCCCTTAATAGGATCGAGCATGTTTATATAATGAAGATGAAACTGATGAGCTTTTCCTGAGCCAATGGGCAGAATCCTAAGGGGTCTTAATACTCACAGGTTCCTGGCCTACTGGAAATGCCTGGTGCCAAAGCAGTTACTGCCACCTTAAGCACAAAGCAAACAATCATGCATTTCTGGAGATAGCCTTGAAGCCCAGTGTTTCTGGTGTTGCAACAACTTCTCACAGTAGGAGAAGAAAAATGTGTGATGGACAATTCAAATAGTCTGAGTTTTCATTCACAGACTGAGGGACATTATCAAATGTAAAAAATATAGGTATCTTTCAGTGAGTTAATATCTTACATTAAAAGGAATGAATACTAAGTGCTGGGCTCTGCTTGGTTATGGACACATGCATTAAGCAATATAATCACAGCTGTTGGTTGATATTACTGTGTGCAGTTACAGCCTGTTAGAAAGACAAAAGACTATCTGAGCAATAAATTTCCTTGAGTCATCCTCCCCTGCAGAAACATTCAGAAGTCTCCTGAACGGATTTGTCTGTAGGTGTTCCTGCAGAGATGGTATAAGTCTGTTTTTGCCTTCCCTGCTGCTCTCCAGAAGGACCTGAAGTTGCATTTGAACACCGAAGTTTTGTTTAATGATGTTTCCAAAGCTTAAGCATTTGGGTGGCAGGCACTCTTTCCATGATGCGTGGTTTTACCCATTTTCCAAGCATTATAGCTCCACTGCAATCATTCCGTTTGGCTTTTTCTGCTAACCTCTGCATTTGTTTGTTCCCAACTCAGGAGTCAGCGTTGTGGTGAGGAAAGAGCCATTCAGAGGGCATTAAAGAGTCCATCTAGTCTCTAGGTGTGTTGAATCTCTTCTTGATATTAGATGTGTAGTTCTCCTTCTAGCGAGCTATCACTGACCCTTCACAGGAAACGTGGGGAGTCCAGAATGGGGTTGGCAGAATATGTCCATATGGCAGCAGCCAGCACACAAGAAGCAGAGGGAACTTGATAGCAATGCTTTCATTTCTGTCTCTTGGATCTTGTGGGTATAACTCTAAAAATAATATATAGTGGAGATAGTGTCTTTTATTATTATTTTCTATTCAGGATGTTCATACTTTTCGATGTGTATTTCATGCTTGCATACTTCTTACAATTATAATCATTAAAATGATCATATCCAGAATGATGAGCTACTAATACCATTTATCTTTTGTTTAATATTGTAGCATTTTAACACAGGGAATAAGCGGCGATTTTGCAGTGAGTGATTCCTGCTTTTGCAAGCCAGGGCCCCTGACACTTCTTGCACTGTATATAAAATAAGTAATGCCAGCCTGAACTTTAAAATGCTAATAATGATTTTATACACTGACACACACACACTGTAGCTTCAAAGGGAAAACTATGAATTATATTGAACTTATAATGTTTTCCTGTGTGTTTGGCAAATTAGTTTTTGAGCTTTGTTCCTACCAAATTCAGGTGATACTCCTGGATCTGGAAGTAGACTGCTGCAAGCAGAAGAACTGCAGTCTCAGCTCTGTCATGAAATATTGTAGGATCTTTGGCTTTGTCAGTGAGGTGCTCCCCCTCTGTGTAGTACTGTCCATCCTCCAGCGTAAATTGCTGAGAGATCTTCATATAAAAGACGAATTAAAAATCTAAGTATTCATTTGTCTTTCCCGTCTTATTTCAAACTCCTGTGAGAGGTCATATGTTGCTTTGGTCAAGATGGGCATACCTGGAATTGTTGAAGATTTTTTGGAGTAACTGAATTGAGAGATTAGTTAACTTGAATCAGTTAATTTGCCTTCCTTTTTTAACACCAGTCTCAGCTTTGCAAAATAGTTCACAATATCCACGTAAAGAAACAGTGAAAAAATCAAATTGATATATTGCTCTTGTTTGAGTGTATATTCCTGAAAAGTCCTGAAAAGGCTTAGCTGGTGAACTCAAAGGAACAGAGCTCCTGGCTGCAGATTGCTCTGCTGCAGCCAGCAAAGTAGTGATTGATAGCAAAGTAACAGGGCTACGGCATCTTCTGAGTCCATGAAAACAGGATGTGACACAGAATAGTAACAGAGGTATGCTATGTTCGGCTTTGTGTGTCTTCTGAAGGTAGCAGAGGAGATATTTCCAGGTTAAAGTATTTTAATTTGTGGATTCTTAGGGGGAAATTCTGATCCTAATAAAATCTGTTCTTATTTTTTTAATTAAAAATTGTTTTTCAAATTTGAGAAAATGTTTGTTTCAAATTAAATTATTCACATTTAGAACTGCTGGTGCTGAGGTTCATTTTCATGATCTGTTTTCAGATTCTAAATGATTATTCATGCAAGGAATATGAAACATTTTGAAAAGGTGACTGCCCTTCCCTTGCAGGTTGTAGCACCCTAAACGTTTTTTGAGATGTTGCATATCCTTACATCATCCTTGAATAGATTTTAGTGGGGGATGGTGCAGATGTAGCTCTTTTTTATTGTGGATAAATGTTGTTATTCCTTTGTATTCAGGAAACAGGTAACTCAAGAAAGCATCATTGTCCATTTTCTAATTGCTTCTAATCATGTATTCTCATCCTGAACATTTGCAACATCAATCAAAGGAAAAATAAAAATCACTTTTCCCCTGAGCAGTGAACGAGTGCCATGAAGATGGATAGATAGGTAGATACAGGTCTGAATGCATGACTGACATGGAAATCTTCAGTGGGAAGCATCGTGGGTCAGAGGATTGGCAATGCCTGTGACAGCATAAATTCAGAAATGAGGAAGACCCACACTCTTCTTTTAGAAGGGAAAAAATCCATAATGAGAGCAATATCTGCATCTTGGAAACTTCCCCTATGGCTGCAGGGCGAACGGCAGCTCAAATCTGCATTTGACTACATGATAACTACTTTAATAAAGGGTCCTACTGAGACAATGACTGCAAGAGGGAGTTGAGTTGTGTTAAGCTGGGCTGGCTGATTGATTCACAGTTAGACATTTCTATTGATGAGGGCACTAAAAAAAAAAAAACACAGATGTGGCTTTGTTGAATTAGCAACATTGTAGGTGAGATGGTACCTTTATCTTGCACTCCATTTGCACAAACAGTGGCAAAGAAATTGGTGAGAGAGGTCAGTGTAGCAGAGGCAGATAAATTGCTGTATCTCAGGATTCCCAGAATGCACTTTTATGGTTTGTTGCTGTCCAGAAATATCTAAGATCAAATAATTTAGGTGATCATGTGGAGCAAGAAAATGCTTAAGTAGGAGACAGACTGTTGATAAGCAAGAGGGAACTAAGGCATTAAGCTAATCAGCATGTAATACCACACAATGCTATCAAATATTTATTTATTGCTTTCTAAGAAGACCTTCAACTGGTCTCCATAATAAGTATAATTTTAGCTAATCTCAGTTTCAAGAAATTTATCCACAAAATGACTCTATAATTAGGGAAGTTATTTTAATTTAAACCTATAAAGAATTGAGCCACATGGAGACACCTAGTCTCTAATTCCTACTGAATTCAAATGGCTTTTGATCAAGATCACAATAAGACTATACAGAGGTAGTTAAATTCCAGTTCCAGCTTCCGAAGTGTCCATACCCATGTGCATCTAGTGAATGGATCTAATACTATTTCAGAATACTATTTCAACTGTATATGTGAATTTAAGTGAAATTAATATCAGCTGCTTCCACTTAGAATTTCTGAAATTAAATTGAATGGTTGGAAAAAAAAACACACAAGCATATATATTCATCTGTGAGTTAGATCTTACTTGTAAAATGAAGAAAATGGAATAATCATATACCATCTTATACCCCAAGCGATGACTGAGGTCATGACAATTCTTAATTATGATGTCAGGAATCCAACTGAATTTGGATTGTTTTAAAGGTCTTCTCAGCTCAAGGTGTAGTTCTGTGAAGGTTGCTCAACTAAAAGCTTGCTTTTCGAGGTGGCTGATGCAAACTTTGCAGTACACTATTTTAGTCTGCTGATTTTTTTTTACTGTTTTCCTGTATTTTATTCTACTTTTCCCCATGCTATTTATCCTGTGATTTTCTGCCCAGTACTTATGTTGTCATTTTCAGCACAATCTTTTTTGTTTTCTGGGCATTTTTGTTTCACTTTATGTGTAGTGCTCTCCTGCTTTTGTAAAGTGATACATCATAAATAAATCAGACTGTGATACAAGTAGGAACAAGATTTAACTTGATTATGGAGTCAATCTTATTGCAGATGATGAGGGAAACAATCCACCTTTAATCACATTCTGAAAATGGATTCTGAAAGCGTTGGTAAATGTTAATAAATAAATCAGATGGCTTCTATTATATACCTATGTTATTGATATATTCATCCATATTACTAAATTTTTATGATATAAAATGGGAAAATATATTTGTTACTCATCTTTCATCAAGAAGAACCTATAAATAAAAGAGAGCACATAAAGAAATGGAAGAAACACATAAAAATAAAGTAGCTTTTGGAAATTTTATCCTTGCTAGATAATTTACCATGTAGGCTTAACAGAGTCTTGTCCCAAGATGCTTTACTGAATAGTTCAAAATTTACCTCTTTATTGGGAAGGAATTTCTCAACGCGTGCTTGATGTGCTCCTGTTGCTCATATATAAGAGGGTCAGAGCAGAACAGAGTGTCTTAAAAAGCCTTGTACTATGGTATATGTATGACTGAATTGCCATCATGCCGAAGCTATAGTAAACAATCCAACAGCAGCCCTGGAGTCAGCATTGTTCCTCTGGCATCCCCAGGAGTGCTGCGTACTGGAGGGGCGCTGCGCACCTTGGCTCTGCCCCAGAGCTCCGTGAGCTGGCCACGCTCCAGCGCTGCCTCGCTGCTGTCCTGCCTGAGCCTGGGAGATCAGAGCTGGCTCAGGAGGACCTCATTCATGAGGAATGAATTCTTTTCTTCTCCCCGCCCCATCTGTATTTAACTGCCTTGTTTGTCCTATAGGGAGACTTTTTACTTATCTTTCTGACTTGAAGCACGCAAGTTAGCACTGTGGCATTTTGCTGTTGGATACGTCTTGAACTTTAAAGGGTTGCGATGTGTCGGAGTGGAGCTCTTGCTGCACAACAAAGCTGGCACCTGCCATTGAAGGCCTCCTACAGTGGCAGAAAGAAAAAAGTAGGCTGGAAGCAGGACGGTTGCTTGGTGTTTTGTAGGGACAGAAGGGAAAGGGGAATGTTGCAGTGAGTAAAAGGAAAAAGGAAGATACCTGTGTGAAATGCAGTGAGCACACCACTGTTGCAACACGAAGTAGCACAAGGTTGCAGCAGCTGGAAGATGATGCATTGCTTCTTATGTCCTTGAAATAGCTTATGTGATGCAGCTTGGTGTCCTGTACATGGTGAGGTCTGGAAGAAGGGAGAGTCTGTGTCTTACAAAACATAAATAAAAGTTGTAAAAATAATTTCTCTGGAGAGGAACATATATTAATATGGGGACCACGTTGTTTCTAATTGACAGAAACGGGTCTCTCATCACTTCCATCATTCCCTACGAGGAATCTATTGCTGTAAAGCAAGTTCAACAATAGAAATACCTACATTCCAGAATGATTTGATCTCTTGAGTTAAAATTAATGGTGTACCTTGAAACAAAGGACAGCCAGCTGCCAAAACAAATTGTTTGGTAATGAAGTAACCGAATTCTAGAAAATTCTAGGTCATGCAGTGCAAACCCAGCAAATCCACTGTTATTCCAATGATGCTTCTAACTAAAGCCAGCTTTGATGAAATCTATGATTGTTGTTAGCCTAAGATCTTACTGCTCCTTGAAGAAAGGTTGTACTGAGAAACAAATGCTAGGCTTTTCTGTTGCTGACATTTTCTTCCCTCTTCTCTTCAGCAGAATAGAAGATAGAGGGGAATAACAGAAATGGAGGCAAACAGAGGACCATGGGAGAGACCTGTTAACAAATGTTAGTTGGTGTCTGTAGTTTAGGAAATGGAGTTCGCAGTGAAGGGAGAGAAATATTTTCCTGATTTTTCAGTTCATAAATTAGTTACCAGTAAAAAGCCTGACTATCAAAAAGGGTAGTTGGCTAAACAGTCACTATGCTGTGAATTAGAATCAAGAAGGAAGCCTTTTTGTACCCCAGATTTTTGCATTTTATAATTTATTAGATAATTGTAGGTTAGCTCTGGCTGGAAGGGACTGTAGGAGGTCATATTGCAGCCCAGCTGTATTGATCTGCGTTCTCTGGGTCTAGAAAGCAAACTCACTTCCAAGTTTCATTAGAGGTATTTCACTTGTTAACTATCAATTGAGGGGAGGAAGAAAGTCCTCCTGAATACAGAAGACAGCACATGCAGTATGTTCTACCTCTATGTATCCTGGAGTCTGGGGTGCCGTAGTCGGGGTGCAGCCTCACCTCTGGCTCTAGGATGGGCAATGTGCAAGAAGTCACACTCAAGCACTTGTCAGGTAGAAGTTCAGTCCTGAAATAAGCATGTGACTCTGGGGAGACTTGTCTGAGCAGAAGTCAGTGGGCAGACCAAGCAGATTGCTTGTGGTGAAACATCTGAGAACGATGCAGCAAGCTCTAGTTTTGTCGTCTTCACTGATAAAAAGAGAAATCCTAGCTAAAATTTTTCATTTGGTCCTTATTGCTGACTCTCTCGCAGTAGACCCTGGTGAGGCTGTTTGGTTTCTAGTCATTTTGTTCTTACTCCAGAAATCATCAGATGCAGTTAGTGATATTCTAGTAGCATTAACCACATTGTTTCCATGGTAATGAGACACATCTTTTGTCTTTGTTTATTACTGAATTTCATTGGTGTGTGGGAAATAGCATGTGAATTTGCCTGTATATCTAAAGAGGAAACGATGGCTGGTTTTTTTATATAATCCATTGCAAGTGTTCTTTGGAATATGCTTCAATATATGTTAATATGGCATTTGTAAGCAGTCTCATAATTGGCAATATGTTTCAAAAGCCTTAGATATTTGACTTGGGCAGGAGAAGAGAAGCTTTAGCACGGTCTGCAGGAGTCACGTCTGAAAGTCAGACTGCAATCAAAATTTGCATGCCCATGATGTTCAGGCAAAAACTAACAAACAAAAACTGAAACAGCCTACCACTTTTTTTTTGAATTTGCTGTAGGTATAGGCATTAGGAGGCAATATTGTCTTTTCTCCTGTTTGTCCTCTGGTGAAGGGCCAAGTAAAGAGAACAAAAAAAAAAAAAAAAAAAAAAAAAAAAAAAAAAAAGGATGTGATAGCAATTCAGGTAAATATCACTGTGCTGAAGGCAGCAGGGTTTAACATCAACAGAGAAGGATAGAGGGAGTGAGAGAAGAATTAGGAGCCTTCAGTGCTTTAGGGAAATACTCATCTCTGCCAAGCCCTTTTGAATAAAGAGACACGTGCAGGAGCTGACAGGTGACTGTGGATGTGATGAGTCAAGTTGTCTTCGAGGTGCAGGCAGTTTATTACACAAATGGGATAGGGTGATGAACCACGATGAGTCAGAGATGTGAATGTCAGAAGGCACCCCCGTAATCACCTCAGACACTCTGCACCACACACTCTGTCGTGTTCCACCTGGTAATTCTTACCAGAATTAGTGTCTCTTCTCGAAAGATACAGTCTCAAGTGAAAACCTTCCAGAATGGGCCATCTTCTACATCAATCAGTAAGCAGCTGACAGTGTCTCCCTCCTCATGTCTTATCCTCAGTTTTGACTTGCAAGCATGGAATCCTGCTTTATATGGGTTAATTAGAATATCCTCCGTAAGCAGCAACACCACTTCTTTCTTCCTCTTCTATGCAAACATATCGAGTCTCATTGGTGAAGCATTAAGTGAACCAACTTCTCATGAGGTGATATAGCATAAAAGCAAAGTGTAATTTAGGTAAAATAAAACTGAAATAATTCCAAACAGGAAACTTGGAAAAATAATCCAAAAAGGACATTTACCCGTAGAAAACTGTACCTTTATGTGAAACTGTGTTTTATCAAAATCCTGTGTATTTGAATTGATGTCTTAAGTTCCATGAGATGGACTTCTGAGACAGTAAACATTAGCAGTGAGGCATGGCCATCAGAACTAAACTCTGCACCTGGGAGAGCCCTCAGATTAATGCAGGAACTAATTCAGGTGGTGTCAGAATGAAGTAATGATCAACATTTCAAGAAATCATAAAGTTTGTCATTAATTCTCCAATGAAAGCTGATAACAGTATCATTATCATTGGATGGATTATGATGATCTGAAAAAAAAAAAGAGGAGATTCAATACATATTATACAATTTCTAGTAGGTTAAAGGCTTCATGAAAACCTTTTCATTATTAGAAATAATCCAGGCAAGCAACACCTCTTCCTCCCCATTTCTAGTACCAGTCAAGTGCCTACACAGTCCTATTCTTTTCTAGCCATTATGGACGTATTAGGTAAAGGTACACTTCAGAAATAGGAAGCTATATTTAAGGAATCATGTCTCATTTCGTAGCTCTCTGTAGGTTTTCAAAGACAGCATTGCTTATATTTAGTAGCAGTTTTACCAGGAGAAAAGAAATAATTTTTTTGAAGTGAGGTTGCGTTTTCAAAATGTTTTTTTTTTTTTTTTCAAAATTATTTTCGGTCTTCAAATAATATTTATCCATGCTAAGAAACCACAGCAGTAAGTGACCTTGCAAAGGAGTGAATGATGGCTGGAAGGGGCCAAAGGCTGAGATAGTTCAGAGAATTAATTTGTTATTAATTTTCCTTCTGTGTTTAAAGCGGAGATGATCTGATTTAAGTGATTGCACAAATTCCTTTGCTAGTATAAATTTGCATTGTTGCACTGAACATGAAGAGGCTATCATTATCTGTGTGCATGCTGGATGCTCTGTTTTCCACCAGGGACACCCTCTAGGGAGGCAGCCCAAATATTATATAAGATGCGTGTGTATCCCTGATAGTGAGAAATGCAGGCAGAAGGAGATGGTCTAATTACTGGGCTCTGAGTTGAATCACACGTGACAGTAGCATGAATGTAACAAGAAGTGTCATCTCGTTCATGTAACTGTGAAGTCCTGGCCGATGGTTGCACATACCTTTGAGTGAAGCCCCGAGAAGATGAAAGAAGGGCGATAGGGCTGCTGGGGGAGTGGAGGGCTTGGATATGCAATGGGCTAAGGGCCAGAATATGCAGTGGAAATAAAACCAAGTGAAGATGCTAAGGGCTCCATGCAGCTGGTGGAGACAGGCTCAAGCTCATTGCTGCTTGTTCTGTACAGTTCCATGCAAACAGCCCAGTGATGTGTCACTTCAGGTCTGTATCACTTCAGATCTGCATTTAAGAAAGACACAGAAATATTTTTTCTAGTCCTTATTTGGGTTTTTATTTCATGATGACAAATTTATTTCCCTTCTAACCTCAGCAATCCACCGAAGGCCATTTTACAACTATTATTTTAGGCAGCTCTATTAGAAAAGAGTCTATTACAACATTTTGCCTCTTAATTGTAAAAAATAAATAAATAACCTGTTTGTGAAACATTAGAACATGAAGCCTACATGTAAGATCTACTTAAGGTTTAGTTGCCAAGTTATTATTAACTAAAACACTGAAAGCCCCTGAAATGTATATATTTGGTCAGAAATTCACATTTTCAAATGAACATAAACTCTAGATATCCAGAGCTGGATGTTAGATGAGTTTGTCACATTAGTCCAAGCAAGAAGCTAGTTGTTAACAAATACATTATGTGTTCTCAGGATTCAGTGAGGCAGAGAATTAATACAGAAGTTCAGTGGCTTTTTGCATTCTGTATAATAGCCAAGACATCCAGATGAGGCTGGGACCGAAGAGAAAGGACACAGGGAGACCGTTTCCCTCTTGGGGAGCCAGGAGTGTACCTTGAGTACTGCTGTGAACTAAACACAGCTGAATCACAGCCACTGTGTTTGTTACAAAATTATCTGTAATATCCCAGCTTGAATTCTAGCTTTGTTAATGAATTTTGATAGAAGAAACACTTCTTTATATATAAATATATATATACATTATTTTCTTTCCGGTTTTGTCAATGTTAGAGATGGCTGAATTTGGTGAGCCTTTGGTCCCAGAGGACTCATCTTTCCCAGTTAGCCAGGACAGAACTTGGTGAGCAATAACTCATGGAATTTTCCCAATTCTGGTCTGGTAGATGTTTTCTGTGGGGGATGTAGACTTCTAAATATCCCTTCAAAATATTTTTTTTCTGTGATTCTGAAGTGATGTTAATGTCACGTGTATTAATATCATAACTGCTGAGGTTGTGTTATGTGAGGCTGCTGAATGATGTCTACTTAAAACATACGGTAAATCTACTCATGTAAATCACTGTTTGATGCCTTGTATTTGAGCTTTCTAAATGGCATGTTAAAATTAAGTAAAAAAAATCTCTGTTAGAGAGCAAGAGAATTATTTGGGTAAAGAGAAGGTCAGGAAAGATCTGGTATAAGAAGCTGGTTTCTAACACAGATAAAGATTTTATAAAAGTGAATTGTGACTCATTTTTTCTTCTCAACTGAATTAAAGATGTTAGAATTTTGGCTGTGTTAGTGGTTTATGATATTTTGACAGCTGGAATTTCCCCCAGTATTAAGAAAAAAAAACACGAACAAACTTTGAACTGCTCTCCACCCTGTTATCTTTATGAGAAAAGAGCCCAGGCTTTGACACAAATAGTTTGACACAGTATTAATGATTATAAAATAATATTGTTATAGTCCATCCACGAAAGTCATGAAACTGTAACATCATAAGTCAGGGATGTAGTTCCTTGCTGAGGCTGCCAATGGTGTGATCTACCTTCTTGTCAACACTCCAAGACAGAAGCATTATCAGCTTTACTTGGAACAGTTAACACCCAAAGCAGAGGGACACACAAATCCTGAATGCTGATCATGTGAGAAAGTGATGATACTAGTGTTCAGGAACATTCTCTGAAGTGGGTTTTCATTACGGGCTGATTTTCATGTTACAGTATTTAATCATTTATAATATGTGATTTCTTGCACTGTTGGCTTTTTTTTTAGCTATGAAAGATAATTGTATCCCAAAAAAGGGGCTTATCTCTCTCCATCTTGTCCTCTTTACTCTTCAAGCAAAATTATAATGTGGATTTCTGATGGCTAGTTTCAGGCAATAGATTATTTTAAATCCTAAATAGAGAAAGATATTTTATTTTCATTATGAGAGCAGTCAGGATAAATTAGTTGGGAAGGAAAAAATGCAATACATTACTTTTTTTTTTTCCCTAGAATAATTATCTTTGAGAATATCCAGGATAAGCCAGGATTTATTGAGTGAGCAGACTGTTATTGCTTTAGTTTTTATATATATAAATGAATTTCCAGCATCGGATGATGGTGAATGTCTTTAAGACAGACCCCCATTGCTGTTAACAGAGGGTGATAACTTCATCTGTCTTCCACTCTGCCCAAGAATTGCCCCTGAAGCAGCTCCAGCTTTTGTGGGACAAAATACCAAGTGGTCCCCTTTGTGCTCCCTAGCTGGGGGAAGCTGTGTAAGCTGATATCTCTAACAGGTTTACTTCTCTCAGCCCTGACTGCTGGGGGGAGTGAACATCATGAAGTGCTGAACAGCTGGAGCCTTTGTACCCTGCAGTTCCTCATCACTTGAGAATGCTCCACAAAATCTTAATGTAACAAAACTGGCAGAGAATTCCTAAAATAACATTATGGACAATCATCTGGGTACCATAGAAACTATCACTGCAGCGAAGAGCTTTCCCTTCTTTGGTTTTACCATTTAAAAACTGAGAATTCAGAGACTTTGTTAGTGGGGAAAAAAGTGCATTATTTTTGTTATAAGATTGTTCATTTGCTGCAACTTTCATTTTCTTCCTGTGTGGGATCAGATCTGTGCAATTAACTTTAATGTCCAAAACTTGTCTCTTTTATGATGCTGTGTGATGAAATTTTATATCAGAACCTTTTATACTGTGTTCCTTCCAGTCATTGGCCTTCAGGCAGTCAGATGCCCTAACCTTCATGGCTTTTCTAGTCGTGTGAGGCAATGCAAGCTGTCTTGTTGGCAACCTGCAGTGGCCATGAACTCTGTACCTTCCTCTTTTCTGCTGGGTTGTGGCGTTTTTTGCGTTAGATGGGAGGTGTGAGAAAGTCTCTGAGGAGGTGATGCCAACCCTGGGATGCTGGCATGGAGGCTGCTGTTAACAGAAATGTCTTATTCTGCATGCAATGGAATGACTAGCGAGGCCCTTCAACAGCCTGGTATCCCTTAGCAAAAATCTGTTAATACGGGTACAGGGAAAAATGCCATCCAGACAGATGGGAATGACTCTAGGTTGCTGAAACGCTGTTCTTGTGCAGTAAGTGTGTTTATGGAGGGAAGAATTCCCAGACCAGACAGCTGTCCGCAGTGTGCTCCCACACCTACGCTGAGAGGGACATGTTAGAATGAAACCAGGGCACGTTTCAACATGATAAATAGCTTCCCAAAAAGAAACCATGGGGTTTTGCTTCAGATCAGCAAGCTCGTGGTTGGATGGTGCAATCTGTTTGATGAGCTTTTAATCTGCCAGTAAAAAGAACTTCCAGATAAAAGACAGGTTTATGGTTCTCTGCATTGCCTGATTGCCCTAGGGTGTTTGGATCAGCCTAGTGTTGGATGAAGGGTCACCAAGGAATGCTTTTGAGCTGCAGTTGATGGTTTTCTAGCTAAAGCCTTTCATCAGTTGAGTTAATGTGCAGTTACTATATCAGGATAGTGGGGGAAGATGGACTGATCAACTAGTGAAACATCTGAGATCTTGTTCTTTCAACGGCTTGTTGTAATCTTCACAATGTGCAGATTTATTTTTTTTTAACCCAATATCCTGAGCTAATTTTGAAAGGAAAGTTCTGCCTTTCTGGATTTCCTCCCACATTTCATTTAAATAAGTTATTCTTCACCTTTTGTTCCAGGCTGCCATGCTCTGTTAAATGCTACTTCAGAAATGACTGCCTTTTACTGATGGGTGAAATAATCTCTGTGCAAAGTCTGGAAATTATTTTCAGTCAGGGATGTATTTTAAGCTTCTTTGAAGTGAGAAGTGCAGGATAAGGGGGATAGGCAGTGTGTGGGACTATGAGGTAGGTATTATGCGTTCTTTATTGGCTTCTTTTATTTGGTGCTTTATGGGGTTTTGAGCATGCCACTTTCTTATCTTTGCCTTTTTTTTTTAAGATGTCATATTAGTTTGCTGCAACAGATCGAAGAGGTAGTATGGAGTAAATATGGTCACAGAATCACTGACCTGATTTTTATTAGCTCAGTGGAACAGGCACGCACAGTTCTCTGTGTGATCTTCCTTTGAATGCATATCTTCTCGCTGATAAATTTAGCATGTTAAATTGAAATAGTGGGCTTGCTAAATTAACATCCATCTCAGACACCAAAATGTCTTGCT
The DNA here is from genome assembly GCF_009769625.2 of Cygnus olor. Taxonomy (NCBI): domain Eukaryota; kingdom Metazoa; phylum Chordata; class Aves; order Anseriformes; family Anatidae; genus Cygnus; species Cygnus olor. The sequence continues at coordinate 1,302,368 of NC_049183.1, forward strand.
GTTGCTCTGAATGCTGTATTTGTGCTTTGGGTCCTTCACCTGACGGGCATGTAGAAATGAAAAGCATGTTGCTGTTCATAATGGCCAGACAGTGACATATCTTTGAAAAGGAGCTACAGATGGAAGCATCTAAGGATGACTGCATGCATTTCCAAGCATTTTCTTATCTCTGTATCGCACCTGTGGCCATGAAAAATATAGGTGCCTATGCAGAGAGGAGCTTTCACTGCCCTGTAAGTCACAGTCGATGCTCTGACACCTGCATCTCTTTTCGGGCTGAGAATGAGGACTGCCATCATTTCTGCCATTTAGAAGACCAAGGACTTCAGGACTTACACTAGGAGTGACAGAAACAGTGATTTCCTAGTGCTGCTAATTTCTGCTATGTTTATTTTGTGAAAATCCTGGCTCAGGGACTGCTCTCAGGGGAAGAAGGAATGGGAGGGTCACAGCCTGTGCGAAATCACAGGGCTCAGTGGGTGTCCTGCAGTAACACCACACATCTCCATGTCACTGGGCTCAGTAACTGCTAGCTGAGATGCCATGGCTGTACCAGACTGGTCATGGGACTCAGAGATGGTAGTCATAACCCAGGGATCTATGCATCTACACTCGTGAAAAGTAATTTTGTACTATGTTTCATCTGCAGCTTTTGTATTCTTAACTCTAATGCTGAGTGAAACACAGTGGCTTGGGAACAATACAATCCACATCCCCACAAAGTCTACACTGGATTTGCTCTTATTATGGTGTTCATCTCCTTATCTGGTCCAGACATATGCTAAAAGAAATGCACAAAATTGGTCCCCGTGATAAAGCTGATGTTCACAATGTTTTAATAAAATTAAAATGTAATCTAAATATCTCCCTGATGCTCCCGTAACCTGTAAGCCTTTAATCATCTCTACTGTTTACTGACAGTCAGTTATCAGATGTAATAAGTGAGTTTATTGCTTTAATGTTTGTTACTGGCCTACTTTCAAAATCCCTTACAGATGCAAGTTGTATATAGTTTAAATAAGAAATGCTGCATGTAGTCATCACCACGGTGTTATCTAGAGAAAGGGAATGCCATTTCCTTCATTTAACCTCCCAGCCTGTCTCCCGCAGGTATATTTCTCAGAGTTAAAACCAATAGTTTGTAGGTTGCTATTGCTCATTAGCTTTGCTCAAAGTAGTCTTAGTTTTAATGTTGGTCTTAGAATAGATACCAGAAAAGCTTGGAGATCTGTTTATTTTATAGACTTACAATGTTCTGATGCTCAATGGAATCTGCTGAGTATCTTTTAGAATGAAGTGAAGGCCTGGACCACAGTGTGATGAGGAAAGCCTATGTGTTGATTCAAAAAAAATTGGAATACAAAAATCAGGAAGAATTCTACTGACATTTCTAGAATTGGTCTAGGTTTGCAGAAACCTTGACTTGATCTGAACAGATGGGAACAGATGTTCTGATGCCTGAGAAAATTTTGAAGCAACTACTGACATGGGAATTCAGGGGAATTCAATAAATGTTTTTATTTCTGTGTTATTTCCTAATATTTGAGATGCATATTCCAAGGTCAAATGGAAGACTGAAAGAAATATAAATCAATCCCACAAAATGGTATGGTTGAGCAAAGTTGTAACTTACCCTTTGAGCCAAAAAGAAGGTGAAAGGGATGTAATGCACCTTTCCATTAGTACCTGTTTAGGTGGTGCATGGACCTCTGTGAAAAGAAACACCAGGAGCACCTTCTCAGATTCTTTTTTTGCACATCCCAAAACCATCAGAGAAAAAAAAAAAAACATGATGTGGCTATGATTCAACTATTAACATACAAGTCTTTTGTGCCAAAAGCCTTCGTATTTTTTGTTGTAGAAGTACAGGTATAGCAAAAAGATTAGAAGGAAAGTGAATGTCTTTGGTGTGGTACTGAAGAGCATCACATCCATACTCAGTTATTTAGCAAGTTAAGAACTTAGATTTTTTAGTGTAGCAGTTGTCATCAAGATAGTTCAAAATAGTTAAGTCTTCCACAGTAGAGCATAGTCTGTATCAGATGTCTAAAGATCCATTACCATACCCTCATTTGGATACTGGAAAATTAGAAAGATTCTCTTAACATGCTTTTCTCTGAATCATTTGTCAGTGGCACTTTACAAATAATTAAATTAATTAATTAAAAAATAAATCTGGAGAAAAGCCAGGCCTTTCTTTTTGTATTCCTTTGAGAATTGTTTCATAAATGTCATGAAACAGAGGCTCCTTCTAACACAGTGCAACTTTTTCTGCCTGATCCTGCTGCATATAGCTTGCATCTTCTCTTTATTCTCCATTCATATCATCTCTCTGTTCTTTTCTAGGGCCTTGATTCTGTGTTTTAAGGCTTGACAACTTATAACCACACAGCCTGTTATAATAGCCTGTAGAAAGAGCCTTCTTGATTAATGTGTATCAAGGTGCATGACTAACCCCTTGCTGTATATTTTGCTGGTGTGTGGTATTAAACTTCTTTATGCTTTAGTCACACATTAAAAAGTGATGCATCTATTTTTATAACCCAATTCAGCACTACACTTTGTAGAAGGAAAGATAACAAAGAAAAGTAAACAGTTCTGCTGACTCTGTGATGTGTGATCTGCCAGTCAAAGGTATTTGCAGCTTTTCGTTTAGAAGAGGAACATCTAGAGGGAGGGAGAGAAGATTGCTAAAAGCAAAACTGCAGCTGTGTGCTAGTCATTTCAAAATTTTGCCCAGGCTGGTATGAAGCTTAGAGAAAAATATCTCCCACTTTCAGTCTGTTAATTTGACTTTTCACATGTGGATACATTACTTTCTTACGCTGCTTGCAAGGATATTTCTTAATGAAATTTTAAGTCTTAGTAATTTATCCTGACAGAAACTTTGGATGGTTACCTTTTCCACTTTTTTTTTTTTTTTAATAATTTCTTCTCCTTTATAATCTTAATTTCCTACTGTATCTCTAAAATTTTCAGTTTAGTTTGTAGCAGTAAAAAATATGACAGTTAAGACTATTCCAGCTTTCTTAAATCTCTAAAGCTCTTGGAAATGTGCTTTGGAAGTGCTAATCACAGCACCTTTCCTGATTTGAAGTCAGTGATTCAACATCAGTAGCAGACATGTTGATTTATACCCGCTTTAGAAGTTCCAAAGACAATTTCAGGTACAATGTGTAATTTGCCTGAAAGGGGCTCTGGAAACTTCTGGATCAGCCCGCAGAGCTGAAGGGCAGCACAGTGCCCCTTGCTGTGGTCAGTTTACCAGTGGGCACTTTCTAGCACTCCCTCACTGCCTTTGAAAGGCTTTCAGCCCAAAGGCTGAAATATTGGCTTTGCCTAGCTCCTGGGACTACTAACTAGTGGATTTTCAGTCCTTAATAGTGGTGTAGGTTGTGCAGAAAGGAGGGTTTTGTGTGACAGCTGCAGTCTATCCTTTGAGAGAGGCACATAGGTGTGTAATGTACTGTTATGTATTATATTCAATATAGCTCTGAAGTTTAGTTGGCATGTCCCTGTGCAATGGGTCATAGAAAACGGGCAAACATCCTTCGGGTGTTGACTACAGGAGGAACATGGGGAAAAACAGTGTGGTTACTACCTTAGTGAAATAGGTGGGTTGGCTGAGGCTAATGTGGAATTTAATTGCCTTCTCTTGCTATTTTATCTTTAGATTTTCTTTTTATCACTCTTGCTTGAACCTCATCCCTTCCTTTCCTTTTTTTTTTTTTTTTTTTTTTTTTTTTTTTTTTTGTGGTAACTGCCCAAACCAGTGACATTATCCTTCCTAATTTCTGACAACTTTTTCATGTTTGAACATATGTAGCTGGCTTTGATGATGTCTTCAACTGCTGTTTGCTCAGTATGGAACAGGCAAAAAGTGTGCTGCTTCTGCAGTATCACCTTCTGTCTGGGCCCTTGGAGCAGATGGAAAATGGACAACCCTGACTATTGTTATTTCCCATTCCATGATTCATAATTCAGCTTACTCAGTCCACTCATTGGCACTTGCCAGTTTCTGGAGATGTTGGAGTGTTCTGGTAGAAGTCCCCATCAGGAAAACACATCCTAGCACAACCTCAGAGCAATCCCCTTGAAAGGGATGGTAGCTCACAGGCCTCCAGCTTCTGTCAGGCCTCCTCAGAGTCTTCCGCTAGGGAAGAGCTCCAGCCTTTGAAGCAAAAATGGTTAAATAGGGAGATTCACAACTTTGGGATCAGATGGAATCTTTTCTTTAGCAGTGGGCACTAGAGATAGATGCACAAAAATAAAGCCAGTGTGAAAACTAGAAATATGTGAATTGCCATGGAGATGGGTACCAACATGGTATGGGTATTCTCAGCAGAGTTGTCTCCTTGGTAAACTCAGCAGAAAGAGAACTTTTCATTGAAAATTGTAAGCTAACAGGAGGAAGATCTAAGATCAGACATTACTTAGAGCCCAGGATGCTCAAACTGAGCTATGAGGAAAATGGATTCAGATCCCTGCCTTCAATATCCCCTCCAGAGCCTATTCTTCATCTATCTGGCTTCCTTTCCTTTTAAGTAGAGAATGTTAAAAGCTTTTGAAATCTTTACTTTCAGGGGAAATTTATGTTCTTCGTCCAGCTCATAATCTTGGAAATGTTTATAGAAAATCTAATTTTATCAGTTATTAGCTCTGCTGTTACAGTGAGGATCTGGTCCCCTAATGTAAATGTGTAGTAGTCAGGAGTGTGAAACAAAGATTTTGCTAAACCACATGCATGGGAAATAGAATATAAACATTTTTAGTTTAGCCTGGATCATGCCTATTTATCCTTCTTTTTAAATAGTATAGCAGTGATCTTTACAATGACAAATTCCATCCTGTTCTGTGGGGTTTCCAGCCCTTTGGAGATCAGTTGAGTGAGCAAGGTGGAAAGCCAGGTGGATCTTAGCTCCTTTATATTTAAACTATTTCTCCCTGTTTCTCTTCTTGTTTTCACCTGAACATGTGTACTGTGTGTGGCCACATTTGGCATCCCACAGTGGCAGGTAGTTTAATGCACTGACTGCCTTATTAAAAGGGACATACCAGCCATCACTCCTGATTAAAAACTTAGATTAGGACATGCTGAGCAGCATGACCCTCTGACAGGATGACAAGGTATTTTCTTTACAATCTCTTTCAGGGCTCTACACTAAATGTCAGCTAAGGAAAATTGATAGTTTTATTAGGCCTCCAACCATTTGGATTGTAAGAAGATAATCATCCTTCCTAGAGGATTGAAGGGGATAGTAATACAGGTTTATCTCCAACTGTTTTGAAAGAAATTATCAATAGCCATTGGATAGATTTGCCTTTCAGTGGGCATTTCCATAGGTAAAAGAAGCAAGCAATGTTTTGTCATGTAACATTAGCTTTACAAGTCTCTGGTAATGGTGAGCAAGATCTTCCTGCAGTGCTGTGAGTTAGGAAGCCAGTTAGGAAGGGACTCTGCTGAGCAGAAAAGTTCAAAAGCCCCAGCTCTTCACCCATGTCATCTCTGGCTCTCCTGGCTATGTGTCCAGGTATCTGCTGGCACCAGTCCTTCCCAGCAAGCAAACATTTAATTCAACCTCTTTGACTTAGATTCTTGCTACTGGTAATTGTTTTGGTCAGGCTTCTGTGGAGGTGGCTGAAAAATTGAATCCTGCCTACTCTGAGATGTTTCTCCAAGAAAGAGCACATGAAGTTGTGTTAAACACAAACATCAGAGTTTCTGGATTCCTTCTGGAAATGAATATGAAACATAGGAATGGAGGAAGCTGTAGGTTTGTTTTTGCTGAAGAGCTCAGATGAAAGAAAGCAAATGAAGTGGAAGGGGAAAAAAAAGTTGTTTCAGGGGGAAAAAGTCTCAAAGACAGGAGAGAAAGCTAAAGCCTGTGGCTTGGGATAATGTTCTAAGTGTCCAGTCTTTTGGGTAACTAATTGAAGTAAACTGATTTTTCAGAGGCTTTCCGGATTCAGCTCGAGTTATTGAGTTGTTGGAGGAGGACAAAGTAATCTGTTTTCATACAGCAGAAAAACTTTGAAAAGTTGTAGAAAGCTTTTGCATTCACCCATCCCCAGACAGCAACAAACTGAGTAATACTGACAGAAAAAAATAAAATAAGGAGCTGCTGGAGAAATCTGAGGGTAGAAACATTCACACCTTTGCAGAGCTGAAGAAGCCTCTAATCAAACAGGGCTCTGAGCATCCTAATGTCAAGTCCTATTACAGCTCCTCAGAGTGAAAGGGGTGCAGAAAGAGTCTTGTCCTTCTGTGTCTCGGGAGTCTTCCGTTGCTCCAGGAAGACACAGGCTGTTAAGAGAAACCATCCGTGGCAGCTGGTAACTTGCATTTAATCTAGGATCTAATAGCAGTGAGAGAATAATGCTAGAAATGAGATACAGCCCCTCTGGGATGACAAATGGCTTTTCTATGTCCTTTCTGAACGGTGATGTCTTCATGAAAGCAGCAGGCAGATGTACTGCCAAGGGAGCAGGGGAAGTGAAGCTTAAGGCAGCTAAATGCAGACATCGTATTCTTTTGTCTCAACTTCTTATTGAGCACGCGCTGGGTAGAAAGAAGAGAGATTAACTGAAAATCGAATCTCCTAAGAAAATTTCTTCATTTGATCAGCTACATTATTGTATTGTTGACTTGTTCTATAGACTGATAAAGAGAGAAAAGATGGTTTTGTGATAATTATTTTTTCTGGAGTAAAAGTAAATTAAATTGGGGGGGGAGCATTGGACGGAATGTGGTTATCGATTTCACCAGGGTCAGATGAGCCAGTTAAATGTGTCATTTTAAGAATGCTGAAAACTTCCTGTCAGAAGAAAACCTTTTTCACCCTTTTAAAACAGTTTTTTATTTTCCCTTTTAAAATATCTTCTAGTAAATTATGGATAAATAATGAAAAAGTAGACTTTTTGTCCCATTCCTTGCCACAAAAAAAAAAAAGCACATATGTACAAGCAGAAACAATTCTGTGCCAAATAATTTTAGTTTAGTCCCCAAACAAATTTTTCCTTTTTTTTTTTTTTAACTGAATAATTTGGAAAATGTTAATTTCTTTTCTAACTTCTCTATTTTTCCTATTGTTGTTATTGTTATCATTATTATTATTTTAATTTGAACTGCTATATAAAATAAAACAACTCACAGCTCTGTCAGCTTTACTTGCAATTTTAACATTATCTGGGAGACCTTTTTTGTCAAGTAAGTCTATGTTCATTAAGACTGAAGTTCTTTGGAAATAAGGAAATTGAGGTTCTCTTTGGACACTGCTATTCCAGATGGTCAATAGTATCTGAAAGAAATAATCCCAGGATAAGTGAAAGGCAATAATCATTATATATAAGAAAAAAAGTCTATAAGATGAAGCAAGACAGTCTCCAGATTTCATCTGAGGTTTGATTTTTATTCCTCTCTCTATGGAAAAGAAGCCCAGCTCTTTTGGTTGCACAGGGCTGCTTCATAGTGAAAAACGAACTTTTTCTTAGGGGTTTCTTTTGAGTTGGAGCTTGTGCACGGATCCCTTAACATTGACAAACCTCATGTTGCAGCATGTGGTGTTACAGGGGCTCTCTCCCCACCTAGCCCTGTGTATTGACAATATTTGCAGAATGGTGTCTCATTGCTCTAAGATCTCCGCCAGGTTTGGTGATGCAAACAACATCATCACAGCATGTTTCATAGCAAGGGGCAGCACAGCTTCCTTAGGGAACCAGGCACCTGTCTCTGAATTGGGCAATACTGTTTGGTTTGGGAAAGGAGTGAATAAGTGAATGTGGGATGATGTGATGTGTTAAATCTTGCAATTAAAAGGAAAGAAGCTTTGAGCCTGCATGACACCGATGTAGGAATCTAAGCCAACACGAGGTTTTTAGTTCCTCACTGAAGAAACTTCTTTCTTTACCTCTGTAGGAAGCCCAGGAAGGCTAGGTCCCTAGCCTTCACACTTACTGTTGGGGCATTAAATTAAGCAATATGAATGCACCCTCGAAGACTTACTGTTTGCCTAACTTTGTGCAGAAGGTAGAATTTTAGTGGGTAGAACTGATTTTTGTTCTGGGAGCATTTTAAAAAATGTTTCTTCTGTCATCAAATTTCATATTCTCCCCTTGATGAAGTATGTGGCTCAATAAATAGCCTGTTCACCTGGTAATTGACTATCTGCTTTTATTTATTTTATTTTTTTAATACTCATCTGTCCCCTTTTCCAAAAACTCAAATTCTGGACTAACGGCCACACTAATTCCATGGCATCCCACTCTGAGAAGGAGATGAGCCTTCATGGGAAGTGAGTATTGCAGAAGATGTGAACTAAGTGCTGTCAGGAATGCAGTTTATTTCTTTGACTAGCTATAGCAGCGTCTTTAAATTTGTGCCTATGTGCACGTAAGTTTGAGTGAGAAGGAACAAAAAAAAAATAAATCCAAAAGACTGCTTTTGTGCCCACATTTGTTACCCAGGAGAAGGGATTTGACAGATGTTAGTTATTTGTTCTACTGGAAGGGGATGAGGTAACTGGGGGTAGAAAATCTTCTCATTTCCATGGTAATGAACATGTTATAGAAAATTTGCCTTATATCAGATAGTTGGAAAGTATCTTTTATTTTAGACTTCCTGGAAAGGGTTTATTATGCAGATTAGCTTGACACTTGCTTTTGTTGCTGTCTGTATTACCATATCAAAGAACCACTCTCAATACCGCACAAAAAAACAATAGTTTTGTACATGGTTGTACAGAGTTTATATTAATAGTTTGCGAAGGCTAGTGCTCTAACTTAATTTGAGGGCTATTTTCTCTTTGAAAAACATATTTTTAAGAAGCGCTGAATAATTTACAAGGTTCACATCTAATTAAAGTGAGAGAACAGTGGGAATATGAAACTGTGGTACTAGCTATTCTTTTGTGTTGCATATTAGTCTGACAACCACTACAGTTTCCTTTGCAAACCTTTCTACTGTTTAATGATAAAAAAAAAATAAAAAAAAATCCAAGCATCTTCCCTCATTTTCAAGTGTATTTTTCCATTAAAAAGGATTTTGATTGCTTCATGAAACATACAAGCTAATATTAACTGGAGGTCATGTTTCTGAATGTTTTTACTTTGGGGATATTTTGCACAGCTCATATTATGACTGATAACTGCTGGTTGCATTACTATCAGTGTGGAAATATGTCTAGCTATACACTTAATATTCATATAAAGGAATTTCAGGGGTTGCAACGCTAGCTCTTGCAGGGTATTCTCCATTCCCAGTCTTTCCTACGTGTGCAAAGGCCACCTGAGCCCAAGGGGTGAGAATGGCCTTTTGGCACCAAATTGAGATCAAAATTAAATTCTTTCTTCTCTATAAGTTTCCTTTATGTGACCTTGGATGAATAGTTCGATCTCCTCAGTGGGCTAGCTCCCCATTTGCAGATAACATTGTATGGTTTATTTTTTGTGCTTTTTCAACTAATTACATACTAGTGACTCTTTCATAAATACTTTTAAAATGCTGAACCCCATGAAAATACAGATTTTACTTTTATTTTGTCACTGTCATCAGTGTCAAAGGTCCTCTACCTTCACACAGGTACCTGAAATATTACTGAAATATGTGCTGAAATGTAAAGTGTACTGAAAGACGTAGCTGAAATATGGGTACGTTTGGTGCATTGGATCAGGCTTTGATACAAGTTGTCTTCATGATAGTGGAAGTGCTCTTCCCTTGCCCTCTTCCAATTGCATACCCAGAGATGCACATTTTTTGTCCTTATTGCTACCTCATAATTTAAACATTATTGTTTATAAAATGATTCCGAGGCACTGATCTGACCTAAAAGTAACTAGGATATAACCAAGAAATAAATGTTTGATGTTTGGGAATAATAAAATAGGACAGGTTTTGTGGTTTTTTTTTGGCTCTTTTTATAGTGAAAGCAAGTTGAAAAATGTAATTCGCTGCCCTTTGGTGCATCTTAGAGGTCAAGTACACCTCTCTAAAATGGAAGCATGCAGCACAGAGGCACTACTGTACTGTGATTAGGAAGCAATGCAGAATATTCAGCAGCCAGTGGGATTCAAATACAGTCAACTCTGCCAGCTCTGTTGAGCAACTTTGGTTTTTCCATTCTGTATCCTCATATAGCTCCTTGTAGAAGATGGTTTATTTTTCTTCTGTGTTTGTATAGTGCTTATCAACTTAATGTCTGATTTCATTTGGAGTGTCCAGATGCTAATGGCAGAAAATAGTAAAGGAGTAACAAATTAATATAAGGCATGGCACTGTGTTTAGGTGTAACTCGCAGAGTACTGGAGAAAATTCAAAAATAGTATTGGTGCTATAAAAATAATTGATGCTGTAATATCATTCAGAGCAGTTGTCCTTCCCTGAAGTAATAGTTCAGGGAATGATGTCACTTCATGTCTTTTCTGGACTCAAATTTTTACAGCACATAGCAAGAGATACAGAACCACTCTGAGTCTTTGAATGTGGAGTTTTGAAGTACCCCTGAAGTCACTGCTGGCACAAAGATACTTTATAGTAGGTGACAAATTTCTCTAGCAGTGTTCAAATTACAGAGACTGAGATGTCGCCCAATAAGAAGAGGGAGGAACAAAATGTCTGCAGCATTATGATCTCTGTGAACATTACCTGTCTCAAATTCCAGTGAAGATACACAACAATTGATAGGATGGTACAAGATAAATTGTAATTCCACAGCTGTACTCCCAAGGATGCCTTGACTAAGTAACCCCTGCTTTGAACGCTGTCTTTAAAAGCCTGGAAACATATTCTACTTTAATGATATATCACAGCTGGAAAATATCATAATGTATTTTATAGTAATTGTAGCAGCAGTAGTAGCAATGGGTCTAAACTGTGCTCTGCTAAGTTTGGGAATCCTCCATTATCCTTGACTCGAGAAAACTGCTGAAATTCTCATATTTAAAATGCATTGCGTCCATGACACAAAACAATTGAAGCCAGACAGTGCAAATAGAATGTTATGGTAAAAAAAGTGAATGCTGAATTTTCTGTGATAAACAAGTAGCAGAAAAACAGGCTGCAGCAATACAAACAAATGGCAACTTTAGTATTGAAATTTTCCAAATTTTGCCAATTTCAAGTGCAGCTGTGCTACTCAAGTTCAGTTAGATTAGAAGAAAAGAATTTCCTTTAACACATAGTTCTGCAAACATCCTGTATGCTGTAATAAATATATAAATAAACAAGCCAAGCCAGGGAGCACAGATGCCATTTAAAGTGGAAGCATATTAAAGTTTACAGTTACTTCTTTTAGACTCTTCCCTGGGGTGCCATGTGTCATCCTCTTGGAGAAGGAACTGCAAAGTCTGATTCACTGACGTATTAGACGACATCTGTGCTTGCTGGCTTGGATTAAAGATACTGAATCAAAAAAGAATTTGATCTGCTTTACTAGCACTAAGCTGACACGAGGTTATACTTCGGCTTTGGCTCGTTGGCTTTTTTTATTGTTTGTGTTGGATGCCATGAGTCAGCACTGGTTGGCTTTTTTCATTGTTTGGGAATTGCCATTTTGCTAAGCAGAAATGGGTGTGGCCATTTCTATAATCTGCAGAGGAAAATCTCTGCATTTTACATATTCAGCTCTTGGAGAACTGCAGGAGAAGGATACGGGTAACTCATAGGTGGGAACAGGTGACAGCTTCTCAGGGCCCCAGTGGCTTCAGGTGAGGTGTGGCTGGGTATACGTGTATTACAGCTAATTCTTAAGAGATCCCGATGATGATATTTTGATGTCCTGATAGTGACTTCTTGTTTCTTTTTTTGGGGGGGAGGAGGGGGGTTGGGGGGACAGAATGTGTGTGTACCTTAATATAATTCCTTTCATAATCAAGGCATTTGGAACTGAAAGGTTGAAAGGTAGTAGCCTTCCTCCAGAAGATGTCATGCACACTGATATTGAGACTGAATGAACGCAAAATGCAAATGTAAACTAAAGCGGGCTTTTTTGGCTTTTTGTTTTGTTTTAGAATTGATCTCTTTCATAATTAATGGATCATGATAAACCTTTGGTATGTGGTTATAATAGGGAGCAAGAGGCTGCCATTATCATATGAACATGGTAACAAATTCCAGAAAGAGTTGCTGTTCTTCCATCACCAGAGGGCTTTAATGGGGAAAAGAGCACCATCTCAAGGCTTTAGTGTGTCATTTTTCAGTTTGCTCTAAATCTTCTACCTGGAAACTTCCCAGCCTTTGTGAAGCTTGTCCTCTGTGAAAAGTTTTAAGAACCAGTTATAATGAAAAAACATGTTTTTTTTTGTCTAATTTTGCTTTAGGGAAATTTGATGGCGAGCTTAGAACATTCTCATGTTCTTCTGGAATCCATTGAGCGGATTAGTGCCTTAAATTAAACATGTTATATTAAAGAGTCATCTTAAGATTACCTGAGTCAAACTCAACACAATCAACATGAGATAAAATAATAATAATAATAATAATAAAATAAATCCTAGTTCTGTCTGGTCATTCCAGGTTAGTGACACTCTCTCAGTGTCTGCTTTACAATACAGAAAACCATTTATATGCTAGTCTGATGGGGATCCAAAACCTGGTATTTCTCCTTTTGAAATATGTTATCAAAGTTTGAAATGTATGGGTAAATGTTAATTGATGGCTTTGTGAACTGGACACAGGAGACACAAGCTGCCAGAGACCCACATTTTTGGCTGAGACTATTCCACTGACACAGTAGCTATCAAAATACAACCTGGTGCCCATCTTGACAGATACGTAGCATATTTGCGACACGGGCAAATGTCAGCTTGGGGTTTCACAGCCAAAACATATTTAGCTCACAAGAGCAGAAAGTCTTGTAGTCTAACCCTTAGTTTTACAAACAGAAATATACCTTAAAATTGCACTGAATCAGTCATGAATTACCAGGAACTATAGCAATGTGTGTGTTGTTGTTTGGAAGGGCGCAGAGCCCTTCCAAAAGGCTGCAAGCATCAGCTAAGGGAAGCAGAGAATCAGCTTCTGGAATCAGTTTTGAAAGATACAATAGCATAGGCTTTATCTTCAACTGTGATGAAAATGAAAACTGATTACATGAAAAGAGAATTTTGCTGAAGCCAGAGTTTTGGTAGGTACTGGGGTGAAATATTTACTGACAGATGACAAGACAAAAAAAAAAAAAGCAAAAAACAAATGGAATGCACCTCACATTTACATAAGGATATGTAAACAAGGGATTTAAGGGACTTTTAGGTCATTCATGTGAGTCCTCTGCTCTTGCAGTCTTCCAGTCTTATGGGTTTTCTTTTCTCCTTTAGAAGATTAGGAAGAGTAAGTAAAAGCAGAAACATCCAAGTTACAAATTTTGAGATACTACCACCTGTCTCTGGAACACAATTCTGCTCTAGGTGACTTCACTGAAAGCTGAGTGCATGAAAGAAGGGTTTTAATCTTTACAAATTCTACTCTAATATAGGCAGGCATGGCTATTGTGACACATATTTTGAAAATAAAATCATAGCACTGTCTTCCATTAAATAAACCTGTATTTTACAACAGTGACACCCCCTGATTTTTGGCAAACAAATGAGATTGCAAACAGCAGCAAATGAGTGTTCAATTCTGCCTGATGATCACTCGTGTGGAGGGCTCTGGTTTGTCTTGGCTGACTCTTGAGCTCTGGACTCACCTGAGAGCAGGAAAACAGCAAAATCCCTACTAATAGAGCAAAAGCAACAGCTCCTCTGGATAGCAGCAGCAAGACACACATTGACTATGTGTCAGGTGATACTTGACCATTTTTGAGGATAAAAAATATTTCTATAAGTTGTTTAAATAGGATATGTCAGCGCTTTGTATTTTTTCAAACCTTTTTGTTTTTGACATCAGGTACAGAAAAATTCATTTATCTTAGCAACACAGCCTGTGATTGCAAGCCCTGTATTTCGCTTCACAGCCATGGCCTGTCTGCTTTCCTCTCTGTTTCTCAGGAAGCTCTTGTTCAAAACATCTAGAGCAGCTGGTGTCTTTTACCATGCAGGATCTGCTTGCTTAACTGCAGATGACATAGGCATAATCAGCTTTTTGTTTTCCTATATTTTTTCCACAGAAAACAAGAGCATGATTTAAAGAACTTTTCCTTTGCACTGGGATATGTGCTTTTTAAAAGGGAGATGCTTTGAAAGTACCATCTGTGTATAAAAGAAGGAAAGAGAATGAATTCTGTTTTTCTCTGATAATCCCTTGTGGTGCCAGGAGCTGTGCTAGGAGGTCTGTTTGGTCATTCTGTTTCTACGTTTCATTCAGTCCCATAACTGGCAATGTATGTGGTCAGGACAAGTCTCTACTAACTTGGAAATGCAGCAGCTCTTCTTCACAGCCCACAGCAGGTTCTATGAGTCCTGCAAGACCAAGGAGCACAGAAGAATGTTTTGGAGAGCTGTATGATTGTCCCTTAGTATATAATTTTCTCTACACATCTCTGTATATGTAACATATCTTACATCTGTTAGAGTATTTCTGTCCTAGCACAGAGTTGCTATTCTTGAAATTAAAAAACACGATTTTAATCTTAAACTTTAAATATGAGTCAATCATTCTGAAGTCATCAAGGTTACCAATGGATTGTACTCAGTGTGAACAGGGGAAGTAGAGTTAGGAAATTTGTCTTGTAAGAATAATGGACCAAAATCCCCACCCACATCAATATAAATCAGAACTGACTACAATTAGGTAAGGAGAATTGACTCTGTAAAAATTGCTGTGAGAGGAGAACAGCACCTGCTTTATTTACCTTTGGAAAACTAAATGTTTGAAATGGTCAGTTTTGGCTATATATACTCCAACAGGATTTTGGATTGTCCGAATGAGTTAAAATCATTTTTCATTATGCATGGAGTGTTTTTAATGGTGCACTTATTTTCTTAGTGATGTGTGTTCCACCTTATAAAAAATAAAAGTTCAGAACATCAAAGTGGTTACTTCAAAATGTGGTGTTTTTTTTCATATATTTGTTTATATATAAATATATATTGTGCAAGCCAGATAAAGACTTGCAAACATTGGTAATACGCCTAGTATGAAAGTTGTTGCTAATATACCATGCAAATTAGTGTCTCTGTCTCTCTTGACATGGAAAGACAGATATTGCAAGATTTCTAGGGAACAAAGACAGATCACTCAAAAATTCAAACAGAGCTTTATGAGATTCTCTGTTCTTGTTGATAAAATTTTGTTTCTTCCCTACCCAGTCATCTTCTGCTTCACCTCCACTAGGCATCCGTTTACTACAGGAGGTTAAGGGAGGAATGTTTTTGTCAGAAACAACTTATTTCTCAAACTCTCACTAGCTTCCAAGACTCCATTTTGGGTATGCAATGGTTCCCAGAGGATTGAAGTGTGAGGTCAGTGTTCCCTGTGTTTGTCTAGATGAGGAAATTGAGCGGTTCAGATCAATGAACAGGTCTTTGTGATGATGGTGTTAGAAAGAGGAGATAATTTGGTTTGATTTATACTGTACTTTTCGAAACATTAATTTATGCTATCCCAGCAGTGTAAATAAATTGCTGTTGAGGTAAATATGTTGGAGTGAATTCTCCCTGGCCATATTTCAAATTTTCTGTTTTCATTTATTTATTTATTTATCAACTAGAAGATCCTGAGGGAGCTGGAGGTTTTAGCACAGTGTCTCTTTGAGAGCCTCTGGGACCCCTGGCACCCAAAACCCTGGGAGGGATGGTACTGCAGTGGCCCCACTGCCCCTCCATGGGGTGTGTCTTGGGTGCATGGCCTCATGAGCAAGATCAGCCATGTGAGGCACCTGGAAGATGCTCTTCAGAGCAGTGTTTAAGTAGATAGTAAGGAAAAAGTAGGACTGTATTCGCAGCCTCTCCACTCTCTCAATCAGTCAGATCCCAATGAAGTGAGCAAAAGTTAAAAAGAGCCTTTTCAGGACACTATCAAATCAGTCATTGCTGCCTTTTGCAGTCCACAGCTTCTGAATTGATTTTGCTTGGATACACTTAGCTTTTTTATGAAGGCATGTTCAGCAAAAAAGTAGGGTGCTAGCTTTGGCTGTGTTAGTCCAAGTGGTGCTTTAGATACTGGGATACTGTTAAGAAATATAAATCTCACTGGGAAGGAGGAATATGTTACCTCCCTGAAACTGTGATAAAGTTGGATCAGAACTCTTGTTAGGTCCATTTCTGGGCTCTGTCTATGCTTTCGGTGACCCTGATCTACTACAGAGATGCATGTTCTGTTACAGGTGTTGAGAACTGAGGGATTTGTTGTGGAGACAATAATTTTCGTCACATTATTATGAACAATATGCCTCTCAGTATCCCTGTGTCCTGTCCTAAATCTTTTAGGACTATAGGAGGTACCTAGTAGAGATATAGTCTGGGGTTGTCACAGGGTGGACTTTTTTCCCTGCTTCCCTATTAATACTAATAATATCCTGTCAGCAGATGTTTCAGAATTTCTGTTTTTCTTTTAGATTTTTCCTACTCCACAGTTTTACCTTTGGAGTAATTTTTTAAACTATTAACTACCAAAATTTACATTATTAGCAGGATCTGTGCTGGAAAATAAAGAGAAACTGAACATGAAGGAATGAATTTCTGCTCTCTCAGTGGTTCTAGCACTTGAAACTTTAAGGATGTGATATACCACCTGGAGGAGGATATAAGGTGCTTAATGATAGTTATGTATAAAAATCTTCATGGCCGAAAGGTATTCACAGCAAATCCATGGACAAAGACTGTTTTGATTCATGTCTAGTTGCAAAAAACAAAACAAATTAAAAAAAACACTGAGGAGCAGGTCTTATTTTCTGCCCATCACTTTGCACAGTTGCTCCACTACACTGAAGATATGTTCTTTGGCTGATCTGGCATGGACCAGCAGAACTCAAATGTTATTTTAATATAGTCTTTTTTTTGGGGGGAAGGTCCAACAATCCTAATATGTAAGTATATATGTATATATAAACTCACACACAGATTTGAAATCTTTTAACTCTTTTGGGTCACAATTTAGTTTTCTTTATATACAAATTCTGTTCTATTTTGTTGTCAGACCAACTCAATTTCCCCCCTTTTGCTCGCTGTGTGTTAGGTTCCTCTAGCAAGAGCTTCATGCCAATTCAGGAAAAGAAAGGGCTTCCTGGAAGGCTGGGTGTTGGGAGAGCTGTACGGTGCTGCTGAGACAGAGAGACTGCAAACTATACCGTACAGACTCATTTCAAGTGTGTGCCAGAGAAAAAAAAAGTGATATTTGCACTAATTTGTATTTCTCATTAAGTGCTTCCTGGGCCTTGATGGTTCTGCAATAGAAACCAAAATCAACAAAAAGGAATAGTTTCTATAGCTGTGTGAAGTGAAGCCAGTGGGATTGGTTTAGTGGGAAAAGAATAAATCATGTTTGTTTCCAGCAGTTTAAAATCCAGGACTGTACTGATGACAGCTAATATATTTTCATTATTTCATTTTCCTGGTTTCATACAATATTGCCTTTAAAATTGATATTGACATTTAATGTCTATGGAAATAGCTATCAATATACAGAAGATTAAATAAAGCAATAGAAAGAGTGCATGGTAAGTCTAGCAAACTGCAACTGATAGAATAACTGGTATCCCTTTAATAAAACTCAGAGCAATATTTTTTGCTGCACGCTACTTCCTCAGCACTCTGACCTTGATACTGGATACAGCAGGTGTAGGTTATTCTGTATATTACCCATCGTTCTCATGTGTACCTAGAAAAACCTGTTTCAGAAAAGAGACCCTTACACTTCCCTGCCTCCCCTCCCCTGCGGCTTAAGTTATCCAGTGTTATGCTTACAGTTATGACAGGTATACAGCCACTGATACACAGGACCTGGCTCAGGAAGGTGCAGCAAATAAAACCGAGTGACTGGACAATAAAGTGGCAGATGAAATTCAGTGTGAGCAAATGTGAAGTAAAGCACACAGGAAAGAAACATTACCTTTGGCTTAATTCTGTGTGAGTTAAAAAAAGTAAAAAAAAAAAAAAAAAAAAGTGAGTTAAAAAAAAAATCCTCAATCTCTTTCATAGGTCTGTAGAGAGGACTCTAAAGAGGAAAGCAAGCAAGAAGGTAATTTCTCTTGAAGGGCATTTCAAGTACCTGCCTTTTCAATTGAGCTCTTTGTCTGGGAAGGGAGCGTCTAGCAAGATGAGCAGAGCTTAGGAGTCAAGGCAGAGTCTGATATGGTTTGAAGGTTCAGGTATGTAAGCTGAGCTATCTCCAGTGGTGCTCAATCTTCACGAGCATTCAATTCTTGCAGATTATTCTCCTACAACCTGCAGTGTAAGTTCTTCCTTATTGCTCATAAAGTTATGATCTAGCATTGCTGGAAGATGTTGGCTGTCCTATTGCCTTCGAATATATCAGATGAGATCCATACTGTCTGATCTAAAACTGACGGACACCAGTGGGAATATCTGCCATCAATGAAACGGTGTTTTTTTTTTGTTTGTTTGTTTTTTTTCTGTATTCATAATGAATTGGAAGTACAGGCTTTTAGGCTGATTTTGCAGAATAATTCCAATGTGTACAAGAAAAAATATCTTATTGAACAGCTGTGAAGACACAAGCAGTGTTTTTGTCTGCCATGTCTTCTATCTACAGGTATTGCACAATAGTTGAACTGCAGCTCACTAACAGCTAAACCTCTAACAAGAAATTACACTAGTTTTCAATAGATCAATGCAACAGTTTCCAAATCTTATTTCAATTATAGATAGAAATCCTGAAAACCAGGGAAAAAGCCACTGGCATTAGAGGGACTTAAATTTATACTTCACTGAGTCTTGATGAAACCTACTAAAACATTAACTTTGTTTTCTCTTTCAGCGACCTTAGTGGTGGCTTTTAGTTTCACCATCAGATTAAAGGGCAATATCCTTAACAATATTAGTCCTGGCCCGTAAATGAAATACAGAGGGTTGTGCATATAGGTTTCTAGCATCTGAAATGTGAAGTGGAGGACTGAACAAAGAAAACTGTTTCTAGGAAGAAGTATTTTCAGGCTTTCAAAGAACAGAAATTTGAGACTTACGATTTCCAAAATGCCATCAATATTTAGTACTGAATTTTTGTCTCATTTTTTAATTATTACATCAAAAGTGCAGGTGCAAAATGTAAGTTCTGAATTTCTGCATTGAGTAAATGAGAATTTCATAGCTTCCCATGCTGAGAGTCCTCAACCAAGCATCTGTGTGATGCAGGATCAGCCTGTCTGCAGCCTCTTTCAGAGGCCCAATGCAGCTTGGCCAGATGCAAGGTGGAGTCCATAAGGATGCAGTGATGTGCCACTTCTGCACTTGAGCAAGCTCACGAAGTCACTCTAAAGCAAAGTGTCTTTGGATGAAGCCTGGCAGGTTCTCAGGTATCTTGGGTGCAGGTAGGACAAACGCAGAACTTTGGGAAAAAAAATGCACAGACTTGCTTTAAAGTTAGATTCGTCTTGAAGCCCAGGCGGTTTTTACTTCACTTGCTTAAAAATCTTTTATCTGGGGGATAGAGCTTGGATGCAGCTACTATTCAAGAAAAACCTTTTTTTGTGTGCTAACACATAAAGGCAGATTAGGAATAAGGAAAAGATCAGATAACTCTCAGATAAGGAACTGTGTCCAAGGACTGTATTGTTTGGTGTCTCTGCTTGTGATTTGAACCATACCCTGAAATACTTACTTGCTCTTGCTTCAGATCACGTCCCAATCTATTATAAAGCAGCACATTCCCACCGCAAGAGCTTTGCAAGCTTTTGCTGACAGCTACAAGAATAGTTCAGAGCTGCTCTGAGCAAGGGATCCTTTTCTGAAGGAGTATCTTTCTGTGGGAAGTTTCAGCAGGAACTGAAGGCAGAATGTCCTTGTGTGGTTGCCTAGGATAAAGGGAGGGGTGTTGCTCTGCCAAACACGTACAGCAATCCATGCAAAAAAAAATATCGCACGGATATTTTTGAAAATGTATGAAAAATATATGTGCAATATGTCACCTTTCCAGGCGTGGTGCCAGTGTACTGAGTTCTTCCGGGCTTTTGTCTTCTGCAGAACATCATAAATTAGAACAGCAAAGGCAAAACAAGAAAAAAAGAAAAGGAGGGAAAAACAGTGGGGACAGTAGAACTAAATAATAGCTGGGGAAATGTAATTGTAATATTATAATCTGACTGTAAACTTCTCACTTTACAAAGATCAGAGCATTGTAAATTAAGAGTCAATGGATTCATGATCATGCCTTCAAAAGTTAGAAATTGCCAGTGTTATGAATGCCTACTGAACCTTAATTCTTCCCCCACTATTTCTGATCTAGTCTCTAACTCCACACTGTGTTTGCAGTGCTCCTTGCAGTGGAGAAGTTGCACATAGAAGCACATAGAAGGAAGATTCTTGGCCCTCTCTAATTCTGGCATGTGCTAACTTTCAATTGGGTGACTTTGCCATGTCCTTTAATGTAGCTATTTTTGTGTGTGTTTGTATAAATTAAAAATAGGTCTATAGAAATAACTTTAAAACCCTGGAGTATTTAATAGCAAGCAATTCCATTTTATAAAAAATTTATAACAACTTATAAAATGTAATCAACAGAGAATTGTGCCCCCGCCTTTGAATTCTTTAGGTCGTTTTAAAAATGATACTTTAAGGAGGTTGGAAATGGCAGCATGAAGTGTTTCTTTCCCATTGAGTAGCTACTAAAATAAATGTTTCCAACTGTATTAAAAATATGAAAAAGCTATCACTGTTACTTGTACTTGAGCTGTGTGAAAGCACCTTCATTTGATGGGATAATTGCTTTGACATACATAAACATAATTTATTTTACTGAGATTTAAAGATTAAACACCAGACTTCCAAATGAGGTCCTGATGATATATACTGTTTCACTGTGCCTACATTCAGAGGTGTTCATTACAAGTCAGTTTATGAGAAATGTTGAATATTCTGGTTTTACCTCACTGTTATTTCATGTTATTTTTTATTTTCAGTAGGTAGTAAACACTATAGTAAAGATCCAGCATAAGGAATCTGTGAAGTAATATTAAAAAAAATCATTTAAAAATCTATAAATTGTAAAAGCATGATAAATCATAGAATATAGTTGAAAATCTGTTCCAAACAAGTAAAAATTCAATAATTAAATTTACATAATTATTGGAGATTATTAAAAAAGTGACCAGTTTTTAATATTTTTAGGGGAATTAAAATGTATTTCACCGATCAGTATTTGTCTGGGAAAATTGTTGATGAACGGTTGTTTTTGGAACATCAAAAGGTAAAAGAAATGATCCAGTTTTAATTTCTTCATATTGAAGCATAAAAGTACTGACCAGAATGAAAATAATTCTCAAAAATACTTTGGCCTCAAAATAATGTTTCACCTGGAGACAAGATAAATATATAAATAACTTAGTCTTCTTGCTAAAATCTCTTTATTAGGCTCGCTTGTCACAAGAGTATCATCTTTGTCAAACAGAGCAGTTGGGTAGAACGAATCCTGGCATTACACTCCCAGCTCTTCACAGAAAGCCACAGGGTAAATCTGTAGCAAAAGAACAGATTCCCCCAGCTGTGATGTCTGATCATATGCTGCACTGCAAAAATTATATTGATGCTATGCTTAAACAAGATAACAAAATATAGCTATAATGTAAAGTCAGATGTAGATACCCAATACAAATAGGTTTACGTAATAAAATATTTAATTTCTCTTTATGTGCACAACTTTTTTGCTTTCACAATATGCATATTCGTAAATAATGAATTTTAATGAATAAATGCCAATTACTGTAGATCAAAACAAGCCTCTGGAAGTTTAGAATCAGATTTTAAGAAAAGCTTGTTGACATTAATGAGAGACATATTTTAGACAATATTCCTTGTGCAGCTAAACTTTACAATGTTGCTGGCATTATTGTCATGCCATCTATTAATTCTGTGATCTCTAGGGATGATTTACACACAGTATACAACAGAGATGTGATAGAAAAATATTCTTGGTAGCCCTGACCTCTGTAGGGTTCTGTGGAAATGTCTTACTTGGGGGATGAAGGAGCAGTTAGACATCCAGATTTGGCAGACTGCTACTTGCTCCTGTTACACTGTTATATACATATCTGATTAAACTGGTCCTGCCAAAAAACATTATACAATAGGTGGGTTTTCCTGTGCTTTTCCTCTTTCTGCTGTTTGCTTGTGGATAACAAACACCTTTTCCATCTCACTTTCCATCTGATTATTGTTGGTCCTGCCACTAATATCAGTATGATCAGGGTCATGCCACAGCTGTCCTTGGTCCTAGTTATCAGGCCAAAAATAACAGCACAATCCAGTGGTGCCAAGATTATAACAAGCTCTAACGACATATGTTATGTTGGAAAATTGATGCTGAGACTCTGAATATGGATGATAATAATAGTTCTTAGGATGGTGCTGGTGGTGGTGGCACAGTACAAAAATGTTCTCTGTCCTTCAGAACTCCCCGGGTATATAACTAGGTTGTCACTGTTGGGATGTTGGTTTGCATTTGGAAATCTCCTTATAAAATGCAAAACTGGTCTGAGTGTTTGTAAATACAATCTAGGCCAGTTCCCAATGGGCATTATCATAAAACCAAATCACACTGCAGAGCTGGTACAGATAATAGCCTTTGTTAAAGGGCTTGCGTGCGTGGTGTTGGAGACTGAAAAAAATGTGAGTTACTTAAAAGTAGTATATATATATATTTATTTATTTATACATTTAAAGTAAAAATCATTGCAAGACTTCTGCTGCCCTAGAAAGGCATAAATGGAGAGAATAAATTCAACAGCCTGTGTTAATTTAACAGTAAGTGGAGAATGGCTATGAATTTGCTGTATGTCCAGAAGAATATTGCACAACCGGGCTGCTCTTCCAATGTAGTCCCAGGTTCATTCTGTACAATTGTTCAGCATGGACATCCAGGGTTTCTATTCTGATTCGAGATAAATCTTCTACTCTACAGTGCTTGGAATCCATTTTCAGTTATATCTCAAATCTTCTGATACAGTCAGGAAGGCTTCTTTCAATTTGATCAGATTTTAAGAGTTCCACAGATTCATCACAAAACCAGGAAAGTAGTCATTTGACTTTCTACACAGCCTTGCCAGGTATGTTTACTGCATACCTTTTTACTGCACAGAGCAGAATTGTGTTATACCAGCTAACACTCCTTTAACAGTGCATGGAGGCTTGTAGTTTGCTCATAAGCTAACTGCCATTCTGCAAGTCATCAGCTAAGAGCAAAAGGAAAAAAGGGTAAGAATTTTACATCAGAGGGTATTTAAAGAATAATACGTCACAGGACTACTACATCTTGGCTACCATCCTTTTCCTGGACTCTTTTAATGGCTCTGTCTAGCCCTCTAATAGCTGGGCAACCTTTTTATGGTTTATCATAATCATAAAAGCATGTTTGTTACCACTGTCCAGAAGCTGGAGGGTATATTTAGGGACAATACATAAAAACAGAGAAGCAAGTGATTTCATCTTAGAAATAACATAAAACAACCTTTATTGTTTATGACAGGTCTTTCTTGTACAACAGGCCTCAGAGGATCTATGGCTAGCCATTTATGCATCTCCAGTGCTGAGCCAGACATCTCCAAGCTTCCCCAGAAGAGGGTAATTGCTGGATTAGGTAAGTCAACTTTCCACTATCTCTTCTGGGAGATCTGGTCACATCAGGTAGGTTGGAGGACAGTTATTTGTAGCATCTCATCCTGGGATGCTCCAAACCGAATACATTTGGTGTGGGAGGAGGAGAAGCAGTGCACCTGGAGTACTCCCAAATAACAACTGAAGTGGAAAGATGCTCTGACTTCACAGAATGGCAAATGAAACAGGGTGAAGCAAAACACTGTAAGGACAGTAAAGTTATGCTAAATCTACTGATAGATCCAGTATAGAAAAGGTCCAATCATTTCTGATACAAACACTCAATAACCTGATATACAACTAAGCTTTAAATTTGCATTTTTTCTTCACTTTTCTCCATTCTTTAGCACTTAAAAGCTTTAAAATCTATTATAAAGTCATTGAGAAGAAGAGGGAATGATTTTCTTTCTGGCCAAGTACTAAAAATACCAGCACAATCACTTGCAGTTTACAATTAACCACCTTTCAAGGGGGGTTAAAAAAAAAAATCATGTCAATTGCTTCTTGCTTCTCTTCAAGTGGCAATTA
Organism: Cygnus olor; assembly: GCF_009769625.2. Classification (NCBI taxonomy): domain Eukaryota; kingdom Metazoa; phylum Chordata; class Aves; order Anseriformes; family Anatidae; genus Cygnus; species Cygnus olor. The sequence continues at coordinate 1,326,590 of NC_049183.1, forward strand.
GCTGAAAAGGGCCCTCTACACTGAATCTTAGGAGTAATATTAGAAGTAGGGGAAAGATGCTGGATAAAACAGGTCGACTACATTAGAAATAATCTTCTTGGTTTCATTCATTATCTCCATGTAACTCTTGCAGGAACTGTATTAATGTAAAACAGGAACTTTCTGACCTAGCAGTGATGTATAGTAGAAAAATAAATAGCAGTGAGACCCTCTGGGATGCTTTCCTCAACTATGGTAAATTGGTATAACTCTGCCAAAGTTGTATTAAATTAGATCACCTGAGGATCTGCTTTTAATACTTGTCTTACTGGGTGCAGTTAACTATTACCTTTTTAAGTTATGAGGAAGCAACTTACTACTCAAATGAAGAATATTTTTGATGTGTAAAATTTCCCCTTTGTCAGCCATGGCAAAAAATAAAATCCAAAGTCACAAAATAGTTCCATGCAAGAAATGAGTAAACTCAGAGAGATGTAAAAATGTCTCCTTAGCAGTTGTTTTCCTTCCCCTTTACTGTACAAAAGAAAGCATTACAGTTGTGATGTAGATGAGGCCATAAAAAACTCCCAGCCAGAATACTGATCAGATTTAGTGCTGCACAAGTCCTCAAAGAATGCTTGGTGCAGAAAATGGTCTTTCTAGGCATAATATTTTAATTTCAGCCAAATTATTGATGCAGGATGATGCTAAAGTGAAGTTCAGAATATTGCATCGGGATCACTGTATCCACAGATCTATTTCTAAAACTGCCAGTTTTTTAATAGGAGCATATGTGAAACACAAGTTACAGACTTATTATCTGCAAGTTCATGGCTTGCTTCCAAGGTAGATTACTTCTCCTAACATTTGTATCATTCTTCTTATATAATGTAACAACAAAGCATTAATCATGCAAATATCAATATTTAATGATTATGTGGTTAATGCCTGCAAAGCACTTTAGAGATAAAAAGAGCTCTGTAAATCTAAATGTAGGATATTTACTCCTTGCTTTATCTTAGTTGGATGCAAAAGGGTTGAGATCCAGCTTATCTTATCTAGAAAGGCAGGTACCCAGAACTTCAAATCTAAGTGAAACATCCAGTTCAGACTCACTGAACACTATGACAGTCTTTTCATTACCTTCAACCACCTTTGGAACAGACTTTTGCACTATGGAAACATTTTTATAGTAATGACTGTACAGCACAAACCTCAAAATCTAGGTTAAATTAATTTAAAACCAGGATTGGTAGCATTTGGCCAGCTAATTAAAACTGATGCTGCGGATGCATCTGTTGCATTGTGTAATTCTATAAATGAAAATTTACTCTAATAAGAGACTAAGGGAAGAGGATGGTTGTATAAAGGAAAGAAAGAAAGCAAACAAAATTTGATCCTGCATGTTAGCATTGCTAAAAAATCCACATAGCCCTTTTAAAGTGATGGGTGAATCACAGTCACTGTTCCCTTACTACTCCCCTTTTTATTGAAGAGTTTCTTTTGGGCAGGTGAGCAAGAGCTGAATGACAACTTAAAATCTGTTGCTGAACAGATAAGAGGCTTGTGTATGTGTATTCCTGAGTCTGGCCAATAGCAATAACTGTGCAAGAGGAACTCCTTAGAAGGAAAATGGTTCTCCCAAGTCTTGTTTGCTCCTTGTACTTTTTGTTTCTGTGTGTTAGGGGAATTGTTCAGGCTTAAGTAAGAGATGAAGCGTAGCAAAAATTGTTTCCTTAAGGTGTCAACATTAATGTCAGTCACCTGCTGGCACACAGCACTTTTCTCAGCCATTGGAAAAACTGAGAAAACATCCAAAAAAAAAAAAAAGAATTTTTTTTTTCATTGGAAAAAAGAGAAAACATCCAAATCATATGTTCTGGGATAAGAAAAATAGGAGCTGGCTGACAAAACTCAGAAGTAGTAGGGTGGGAATACCTGTGAACACTGCCGAATATGCAAATAGAAAACAAGCAAACTATAATTACATTCAGTAAGAGAACACCAGGGTGGCCTGGAAAGCTGGAGAGCAGGTTTTGTCTCCTGATGTTGCTGTGAGCTTGAACTGTGAGCTTGAACTGCGGCTGAGCAGTGGAGAGAGCTGCTGTCTGGTGGAGGCTGGTGCAAACCACTGCCACCTGTAGAGCAGGGCTGTGCACGTTAGCAAACATAAGTGTGACAGTAAGCAACAATACTCTGGCAAGGGAACGGAGGAAGGTATTCAGTCAAGACAGCTGTGAGCAAAAGCACAAATTTATTATTATTATTGTTGTTGTTGTTGTTGTTATTATTGTTATTATTGTTATCATTATAATTATCATTATTATAGTTTCCTAAGCATGATTGGGAAAAAAATCTTCATTTGATGAAACTTTGCTAAGGAACACCTAGTAGGGGAGCACGAGTAGAGAAGGCAGGTAAAGTATTTTTAGTTCATTAAGTCTGACATGGATTAAAAATAAGGCCTGTAATTTGTTGGCTGACATAATTTTCTTATGGTTTGCAGACACATAATAGGTACGTTCTCTCCAAACCCTCTGTCTGTAGCCCAGCTATGATAGTGGAGAAAGGCTGTCAGGCAACTCAATGAAGGCAGCTAACAGTCCTGCTGAAGGCAATAGGGAAAAGTAACACCCTGAATCAATCATCAGTCTCCCTGTGTTGCATACCCATAGTGTTTTAAGTGCAGGATGCTGATTAGTGTCATCTGGGACCAAGGGCTGATGTTGCTTGGCTATAATTACTTTCAGACTCTTCTCCGTGCTCAGAACTCAGTACTCTGGGTGTAGGAGGCAAAACAATTATCAAGAATGCAGGAGGCTGCTATTTAAATCTATTTACATAATTTTGCTATGTTTTTCTTAAAATATTTCTGTGTAATTGAGGAACCCTTTCATGGCTTAGCCTTCGCTAGAGCTATCATGGCAATATTCCTTGAAAGTTAGCTTGCTGCATTTGCAAGGACATCACTGATGAGCTATCAAAGGGGCTGCTGGTGTCTGTACCAGGGGAGCAGCCTGCAGGCCCTGGCCAAGCAGGGTTTCTCAGTAGGCAGCTCTCTGTGCTACTACTGTGCAAATACCCTCATTCTCCTCTTCCATCACCAGCGTTCATGTAGCAGAGACCAGCTTTTCATGGAGAACGTGCAGGTTCGCAGCCTTCCCTGCATTGCTCCAGTCAAACAACAGTCAGTGTGCTTTGTGCTCTTGTCTGATACTTCTGACCTCAAGAGTCCGAAAAAAATGGTACCACTTAAATATTGCAGCTTGGGGATTGTTGGTTGTGTTTTTTTGTTGTTGTTGTTTTGTTTTGTTTTCATTTTAATTTGTCTGATTTTTTTGATTCTTTTTTTTATTCCTGATACAAAGCTCTGTGCTATTTTCTGGAAGGCTGAAATCATGCAAGCTGTCAAGTTTTCACATGTTGTCGAGAAGTGGGACCTCAAGAAGTAACGATGCTGTGAGAAGAACTGACAATGCTGTGTTCTCCTGTACTAAGCCCTTACCAGAAACCCTACAGCTCTGCCACACTGAAGCCTGAGGGGACCTGGTCTGAAGGTGGGGAGCTGCCAATACAGCAGCCCAGCTGCTGCTTCTGAGCAGACATGGTCCTAGACAAGTTTCGCTTTCTAGCAAGGACAACCTGCTAAAGACATCTCTGACTTTACAGATGATACCTCTGAGAGTATTTTGGTGGGGTAAAGAGAGCATATGAAGGTATATATTCCCAGAGCTGTCCCCTGCCTAGGCACTGCCTGGCTTTGCTTTACCTCGACTCTCTGACGACTGTCAAGACATCTTATTTTGCAGCTGAATCTGTCCAGGTCTTTTCCTTTTCAGAGAACTCCAAAAGATAACCAAAAGACTTCTACATTGAAATAGCCAGTCTTTATCAATATATAGCCATCTAATTACAAATAATTATCTTCTTAAGACAGACTAGAATTTTAATTTTTGTAAATAGGCTGTTTGCACTGTAGGCAGAGTGAGACTTATCAGAATTGTTGTGTCACCACAAGCATGGTGGTCGGACCCACAGAAACATTGCATTCAGTGAGAGCTGCAGGGAGCAGCAGAATGAAGCAGTATCCTCCGTGGCACTGTCAGAGTAACCAAAGAAGAGCTTCAGGTTTTGTTGCTTTCAAAGTAACACTTTCACAAGTCTAAATCCCCAGCTCCCATTTTCCAATGTTCAGATCTTGGTTAGCTGTGTGGATTCAGACCCCATGCAGTAGAGTGTGATGCTAAAATCCCTGAGCCACCACTTCTGTGAGTGAAGCAGACACCATGCATGCTGTCTGATGTGCAGACAGGTGGCACATGGCAACACATGCTGATGCTGGGAACAGACACCAGCAGTGGAGCAGCACTGTGCTGCAGAGAAAAAGTCTTCGCTCATCACTACCTCCTCAGCTGTGTCAGTGTGCTCTTAAGGCTCCCACATCATTAAGGCAAGTGTGAAAATTTTCTGTCAGGTTTCCTGCTCTGGGTGAGAAATGGTGAAGGTTGTATGAAAGAAAACAGCACCCCACCGATCGACCCCTTCTGAACAGTTGGCAGTGAGATGCGTGGGATGTTTGGACAATCCTCTTCCCCCAGCCTCCCCTGCTTTGCTTCAGCCCATGGCTCGGTGAGTTCCTCATCAACCACCCATGCCTGTGCTGAGCCTCTGGTCACCCTCACAACCCAGCCAGGAGACTGTCCGATGTGACAGCACCAGCTGAGCTCTGCTTTGCAGCTGGCATCAAGACAAATAAGGGGCCTGTAGAGAAGGCCCTTGTGTGCACCACTGGGCTGGTGGGGCCAGAGCCCTTCCCTGGGGGTAAATGGGTATAGGCGGTGTGTTCCTGGGCACCTGCCCATGTGGGAGTTATGCCAGACTGTGTCCCTCTGAGCGAGTTTCTCCCCCACCCAACCTGAATTTTCCTTGTGCAATAAAATCATTTCCTCCTCAGGCTGACCCTGAAAAACATCTTTGAAAAGCTGAGGCCTGGTGGGGACAGTCTGTCATTGAGTTACCCCGGGGAAGAGAAGTAAAGAATGCAGCATCGCCAACAAGGTATGTGGTGCAATGAACAAATTAGCAATAATAATAATAAAATAACTCTCACTTGGATTTCTGCTTATCAAACTTATCAATAAGTTGTTTCATATTCCATACAGTGAGCTGCATGAGCATGATAAAAACAGATTTATACATGTCTTCTCTGATGCCTGTCACAATAAAACAGCGATGCAGTGACCATGTTTTGAGACTTCAGACTTGATGAGTTCGGTTCATTCAGAGATACTTATCTTAAAAAAAGCCTTTGTTACATTTTTTTAGTAGACAGTGCCTCTGAACTGGGACTTGGAAAAATGTTCATTTTGTAATGGATTTTTTTTTTTTTGGTTATAAGCTGGCCATAGCCATAAAGTCAAATTAAGAGAGCTTGAGTGAGAGAGAAGAGGAAAAAAATTCCACCTTTTGTTTGTCAAAGTGCAGTTATGGGACAAAGGAAGACACATTTGGGATTCATTTCAGGCTCAGGGTTAGAAGCACTCTTTTCTAATCAGAAGCTTACAGGTGAGAGACATGCTTTGTGTCTTTTATGCCTTCCACCAGAACAGATTCAGGTGCATGCATAATGCATGAGGCAAGTACCAGCACTGATGCAGAATAATCCATAAAATATGAAGCTGATGTTATGAATAATTAAAGCACAAACACACTCAGGAACACCTGCATGCAGCTAATAGGATGGGTTGGACTTGGCCTGTGGGAGTGAGATAAAGGTAGATTTGAACCTGTCCCTCCTCCCATTCGGGTGCACCCCGGGGCAGAGTGCTGAGCACACCCCAGGGCACCACTGCTCCCTCCCACCTGCCCGGGACTGCTCTGGATTTGCAGACCCCTGTCTGGGGAGTGAGTAAATGCAGTGACTTTCCTCTGCCACAGCTGCAGAGAGGACATGGTATTTGTTTACTTCAAAGAGAATTTTGCCGCATGTTTCCTTGCTATAATATTGAAAAGGCTGAACTTTCAGCGTTCCAGTAAGTAAATGGCAGTTTTGTTTAGAGATAGTGAAGAAAGATGAAATATTTAACTTTTATCAATTATGCACCCTCTACGTAACAGTGCACACATCGACACATAATCTGTGACAAACTTTCACAGATCCCCTGGTGCACTTGAGTGAAGCTCAATTTTTTATTTTATTTTTTTTTTGACTTGTATGGGATGAATAACTTCGGAAGTTCCCTGCAGAGAAGAGAGAGAGAAGGGAGGGAACTGAACTAACAGTATCAGCAGATGAGAAGGTCATATAAATTATTACTGCTTGCATGGCTTGTATGCTAACCCACTCACATGGTGTTACTATTCTTACTTAATACTTTTATGATCTCTGTGGAGATCTTGGGTCCATTATGCTAGACGTTGATCACAGACTGGTAGAAAACATCCTTGTCCTAAAGAGTTTGTTTTAAATAGAGATTAAAAATGGTGGGATCTTTTCTGAACTGTAATGAACTTTTTTTGAACTTGAGTAAACCAGGAGTTGTCAGGGAAAATGTAAAGATTCATAGCAGAGACTGATTGCACTTTTACCTGAACTGAGCAGAAAAAGGTGCTATCATTAAGGAGCTTCCAAAATGTTTTGTTAATTCACATCTGTTAGACTGAATTGAATGTATTGGAAAATACTCTCTGGGCTCTGGTTTATTATTTGTGACATATCAAACTATAATATACTGCTTTTTATACTGCTGCTCTTGTGAAGGAGTTCTGGCTGTGTGCACAGCAATCTTAGATCTTTGTTATTTAAATACTTTCTTTGGTGTGTTGGATCCGATGGAAAGTCTGTCTGTACTCTGATTTCATGGAGAGAGACTACACGTTACTGAAAAACATGCAGCTTTAGAGCTTACAAAATCACAGTGCTCTTGCTTGATCACACAGTGCGGTCTGAATGCTCGAGGGATTAGGTGGATGTGGTACAGCTGACACAAGAGATGCTGCACCCATGGGTTTTTGAGTCTGAATCAGTTAAAGAGAAAAAGCTCCAAGAGTCCAAGAAAAACAGTTCTTACAGTGACAGTTTGGTTGGCATATTTTTTTTACAGGAGGGGAAGTTTTCCAATGGTTTCAAAACTGTGAATCAGTTCTAGTTTTGCCATAAACTGTCTAATACTGTTGCATCCACTTACTTTTTCTATTCACAACTGATAGAGCTGAAGTATTTCTCTATTTAAATTAGGCTGTAGGCATTAGACAAAATGAAGTTATTTTTTTCAATGAATTCTAAAACTGGGACAACGGTTCCTTTGGAAAATGCTGCCTTTACCAAAATACTGCTTGAATGAGCCTGACAAAGCACAAAATGATTATATGTGAATCTCCAGATTATTTTAGCAGACTATTTTGCAGTACTAGAAGATCTTAAATATTTTCTGTGGCTTGCCATATGGGGTCAGGGATCAACAAATGAACATTTGTGTTTCTCTCTTGTGGTTAGACTAAACAATGAAATGCTTTAACATGACCTATTGCTAGGAAATAGCCAATGACTCTTTTCTCCACTGCTCCAGAAGCTGTTAGGTACTGCGACTCAATGCAAGCATTCTCCAGAAACCTCAGTCTTTAATAAGGTAGACCTTCAGATCTGTAGCAAGCCTTCAGACACCATCAGCTGTGCTGTTCAAAGAAAAAACAAAACCCAATTAAAAAAAAAAATCCAAACAACCCTGTATGTTACTGTGGAGGAGGATGAGCTATCTCGAAACTCCCAACTTGAGTTTTCAGTTCAGTCATCATTCTCAATGGTAAATAGATGTTCTTCATAACCTTGACACTTCTCCCTATGTTAGAAACTAAGGAGCTGCAGTGGCAATGAGACAGACAATGCTAATTATGCATCCAGGGTCTTTCAGAGGTTCAGAGGTCGTGGTGTCTTTCTTTCCCACTGGCAGGTTAAGGTGTGGCTTGGTTTCCAAGCCCTTCACTATTTTTCAAATTATTTTGTTAGGGAACAAATTTCATGGTAGTTCTGGCTTCCTGAGAGTGAGGAACAGATTTTAGAACGTAGGTTAGGCTTCCTTTGCTGTAATGTCTTTAGGTTTTGGACTGCTTGAAAAGTCTTCCTTTGTCACAGACTGCCTTAGAACTTCACAGGCATCCTGTTGGCTGTATTGACAGATAAGATGTTCTTCACATAAATTACACTTTTATATATATATTTTTTTCCAAGTATTTCTTATAATAGATAGTAAATGAATATAAACAAAATTGCAAAATATAATCACATCATCCAGTCACAGAAAATGACCATATGCAAGCAACATGTACTGGCAAGAATAAGGTTGTTAAAAAATGGTTTTTCTAAAACTGCTTTAATCTTTAAGTTTGTTTTTAATGATGGTTTTACAACCATTTCAAGCACTTTTTATCTCCAAACCTGTTTTAAAAAGGACCAATGTGTACTGATGAAATCTGCTGTAAGCACTTTAATATTAAAAAGTAATTGCTGTACATACAGAGCAGCTGCTGAAGGGACAGATAAAATGAGCATGTTTATGAATTATTATGTCCCATTTCAATAAAGATTTGAAAAAATGATGTGTTGCAGTTCTGTGACCTCTGAGAATGTATCTACATGCAAGGAAAAGCCATACTTATTTTTGCTGTCACAACCACACTTCTAGGAACTTGTCCACACCACCAGACTGATCATACAGTAGATGGATACTCTAATGGTCTTGTTCACATGAGTTCACAGTTTTATGGAGTGACTTCAGAGCCACTGGATGTACCTCTTATTTATTAACATTTGAGATCTAATAGGTGGGTTTCTTGGTGAGTCATTTTGTCTGAAGGACCCACAAATCTGCCGCAGTAAGAATCTTGCATAATGCATATAGGCTCTTGTATAATGTTCTGGTATTAATACAGTGCACATAGTTCCAAAAGAGACCTTGCCAAATCATTAAAAGGAACTTGCAGAACACTGAATTTTAATTGCTCTTGGAATACTGAGAATAGCATTGATTGACTAACTTTATGCAAGTTTAGTAAGAGTTGTTAATCTAATATCTAATTAAGGGACATTATTTTACTTTGTGTACAGTATCTCTGTGATTTTGTTAGTGATGTTTTAAGTGTCATTTTTCTAATGATTTTTGTGCACCAAAAGGAAAAACTGTTGAATTTGGAGTAAGCCACAGGACAAGTGATAGTGAGATACAGAAGTCCTGAAAGGTGGAGGCTGACTGTCGGTGGCAAAGGTGAGGTTACACTGCATAAGCAGTAGTAGGATCGGGTAGCTTTGTGGAATATGGGAGATTGCTGTCTGTCGTAAGCCTTTCCTCTTAAAAATCCCTGTGCAGAGAAGGTAATTTGGTGAGATACAGAGTAGTCTGAAGAGGGCGTTAAGGTAGAACAGGCATGGAGTCATGTCAAGGTGATAGGATGGTTTCCTGAGTGTAAGATGTCAATGGAGACAGATGCGATAGTACTCTAAAAGAACAGTGTCCAAATAAAATTTCTTTGTCCTGCAGAACCTCCGCATTACAGGTTGTGATCCTGTGAAAAGTGAATTTTAACATTAGTGCCAGTGGTTCAGGATTTATCACCTTGCCACTTGTGTGTGTCTGTAGGACTGGGGCTTAGGATGGGGATAGAGCAGATCAGACAGAACTATGTGAGGATTTCCTTTTCCCTCCTGTGCTCCAAATCAAAGAGGATTTGAATTTGAAGAGCTTTAAATTTCATTCACAAGGAGACTCTGCAGACTAAGCAAACATAGATTTTTATCTAGGCAGAGAAAGAGCTGATCATGTAGCTTAATAGAATATGTCTTTTAGCCTTGGAATCTTTCTACTGAAAAGTGTAATATTACTGGACATTTTGGGAATACAAATTCCTACTGCGGTGCACATGTCATGGTTGGATACCATGTTGCTTTACATCTGTCTTCATTTTTTAATGAAAGGGGTAAAATAATATAAATTTCTAGTCATGTTCCAGGTAGGATATATTCCTGAGACGATTACAGTGAAGGACAGAAATGTCAAGGAGACTGAATTTCAAGAAAGGGTAGAAAGCTACAGAACCAATTCTGGTTGGACAGACTGGAGAAATTGATGTATTTCGCATTGTCTATGGCAAGGGTGAAGGGTGAGGCTAGATCCCAGGTGGAAAAATGGTGGAGAGCCATTAAAAATTGAATATTCCTATACAAGCATGTAGCTGGCATAAGATCAGTAACAAATAATGAAAACATTGACCTATCCACTTTAATTATTAATTGTTATAACAGAGCTAGCTAAGGGTAGAGATGTTTTGTACTTCATATATAAAAGTAACCTTTAGTATGAAGGGTCTTGTCTGCAAATAAACAAGTAATATTATCTACTGCATTTCAATTAATGAATAATGATCAACACATGCAAACTCAAAGCCCTAGAAATGTTTCATTTGGTTAGTTTTGTACATGTACAGAAAAGTCCTGGAATATACCTTGATCAGACATTTTGGTGATCATGACATTGATTTATGATACATGAAAGAAGTGATTGAAAAAGAATTTAGTACTTAGAAGCCAATTATTTAAAAATTATTTGATTTCACTTAAATTTGTCAATAAATGCAGCTACTTGTAAACCTGCTCAAAATAGTAAGTTCTCGGATCAATATCAAGGGTGCCACTGTATGGAAGCTGGGTCAATTAAACATCTGTAAGGAAGAGAGCCAGCTGTGAGAGCTGCTAGTATTGCAGAAGGCTTGTCCTACAGGAAGGTTTACTGAAATTCATCTGGGCATTGGCTACTATTCTCAGCATGCCTCCAACGTGTGGCATTCAATTCCAAAACCTTTCTCCTTTGTCTTCACTAAGATCTGTACCTGAAGACTAGGCATGCTAAGATTGAAAAATGAGCCCTGGATAGAAATAAAACAATGCAAAGAACCCTGCAACAGCAAACTGAGTCTTGCAGTTCCTTCCACAAGAAGCTTATTCATTTGTGTTTCCAAAGGAACTTTCAAATTTTATTTGTATGCAGCAGAGTTCATTATTAGCTTTTCCTCTGATCTTTTAAGTCATCATGTTTTTTTTGATCACAGTCTTTGGAGTGATGTAACTAGGCAGAAAATTTGGTTCCTTGCTTAATTAATAAAAGTTGATTAAAGCTTGCACTGCAAAGATAGTGCTAATGATGTAAGAAGAAAGATGTTATTTACTTTGTATCAGCATCCTGGGCAAATAGGCAAGATGTAAAAAGTACAAGGATGGTTTCCATGATCTGGAAATTTGCTGGAAAAAGGCTAATAGTTAGCAGTGTGCTGCCTGAACAGGATACATCTGTGTGCATTTGTATTAATTATTCTAAAAGACTGTTTCAATAAAATGTTTCAAATTACTGTCTATTTTTATTCCCCACAAGTCTCAACAAACACCCAGGAGAGTGAATGTGTTTTTCAAAACAAAGGCACCACAATAGCTTAGCACGGATTTAATTTTTGTAGAAAGAGATGAGCTTAGCAGCACTGATTTCATATACTGCACTGATAGCATTTAGGAAGTTTTAATTGTAGACTGGAAAATTCTCCTTGCCTCCTGACTCTTGGATACAGAACTACAGGGTGCAGGGTCTGCTCCAACTGCTCTGCACACTGTAATGATGTAGGCTGCAAGAAGATGATTCTGCTAGTTTAGCATATATTGTGCTTTTCCCTAAACAAACAAACAATAAAATTAAACAAATAAACAAACAGCTGGTGTCTGCAGCAGTTATGGCATGAAATCAATTTTGTAAACGCCAAGATAGTGGACTGGAATTTTCCAAGGAGTTTTAGAGCATTAGCAGCTCAAGTGCCATGGAAAACCTATCCTATATATTCTGAATCTTAGGTAGCAAGAAAGATGTAATTCACCCCTTTGAAACACCCTAGGCAAATAGGCAAGATGGATACAAAAATATTTTGCTAGACAGAACAGCTTTCATTCTTCAAAGCAATTAAGTGCAAAGGATGTTCCTTCACACAATCTGTCTTTCACCATTTTATCAGACAGGAACTTCTTAGTTGGGATACCAGCTACTTTCCCTTCTACATGCAGACTGCTGCTGAAAGAAATGTTTTTTGATTCTGATTTCAGTGCAATACATACAGTGAGCTTGGTTGTATGTCTCTGAAAACTATGTTTGACTCAGGTTCCTCTTTATTAACAGATCAGATGCCTGGATGTTTCCTAAAGAAACATTTTATGCAATTTGTTTAGTGGTTTCATGGAGAAAATTCTGTTTATGCAGATTCTTAGTTCATCTCCTCCCTATAGCACCTGAGGATGTTTGGATTCTGGGCTCTTATTCCACAGTTATGTGTTGTGCTGCAAAGCAAAATATATTTCAAGGACGTTCCATATTCTGCCTCCCATTCACGAAGTCATAAATTATGTTTTGCTGTGTATTACTTAAATTATATTAGGACTGACAATCCTGATATCTTAGTTGTAATGAGCAAGTGGATGAGCCGAAAATGTCTGTGATGTCATTGCAAAGGTGATGATGTGTATTTCATGTGTACGTGTGCACACAGGTATTTGGAGGCAAGAACATAATTTTGCATGTAAGCCTATAATTGATTTATCTAATGCTCTTAAAAAAAATAAATAAAAAACAAATGTCCTTGAAACAGCTAACATGAAGAAGGAGATTTTTCTTGAAGTATGTATTACTTTGGTTTCCTCCTCATCACTGAGTCTGATCTGAAGCTTTTTATTTCAATTTCTTCTCTAAGGTGGTATGCTGAGAAATGACGAGGTAAATTTGCAGTTTGTGTGTAGTGAATGTTTTATAAAAGGTGTTAAATGTAATTAGCTAAGGCAGAATACAGTGGGAACTGTAGTGTAAAAATGATATAACTGTCAAATTCATTAAATTCAGTATTATATAAATTAAGGCATAGTTGTACGCAAAATAGGAGTTCAGGCATTTAGTTGCTTAGTTTTGTTTAGTATATCCAGCTGATGTCAAGTAATTATTTCAGCATACAGAGCATCTTTTGTATCTGTTGTAAACACAGTGAGGTTAGTAGAACTGTAGTTCTGTTATGGGAATTATGCCTAAGTTGTTGAAAGAAATAAAAATACCTCCTTTCCTTCACAACCCCCCTTTTACTTTCTGGACCTTCAGCTTGTGTAAATTAATGCAACTCCATGGAGGCCAAACATATATCCTAAGGAAAGAGAGTTGGATCTGAGGAATAGAGCGTTTGCGGTACCAGCTTTAGCCCCCTGCTATTACAGGTGTGCTTGGCATCTCTCACTGTCAACAAATTTCTCAAGCTCCATACTAAGCTGTTTCTTCTCTTCACTAGCACTGTTTCTAAAGCCATACCATGCTGCTGGCCAGAAGCCTGTTTCAAGCATCCAATTTCAACTACCATAGTCCTTTGTTCCTATGGCAGTGTTTTCTTTTGGCCATTACCACACTTCTCAGCCCTCACTTTGCCAGCTTTGTTCACGTAAATTAGGATCTCCTTTCTTCTGGTTACCACTGATGCTCTCCTCTGCCCCTGCAACAACTGTATCTCATCTTTCTTGATGTCAGAAATATCCACATTGGTATGATGCTATATTATCTACTGGGCCTGAATATTGCGATTCTATCCTGTGGCTTTTTGAATGACTATGTTTGTTAGTACTATGGGCATACCTGTGAGTGAGATAATCCTGCATGGACCCATTAAGAACCTAAGCACAATGAAATACACATTAGCAAAGGCAATCATGAAACTTTGGATAGTAAACTCAGAGTTTTACTTTGGTAAAAATTCTATTAACAAAGCTAGAGAAAACCACTTTTTAGAATCTATTGTGTATTTGATTATAATGAAACAAAGTCATTTGTGGTTTTCCTGGTCTTAATGGCTAAGAAAATTTTTTATATTGTAAGGAAGGCTGAGAGGCTTACACTGTGAAAATACGAGAGAGATGAATGGGAGGGAATTGACAGCAATGACAAGATGATTGGTTATTGACAATGTTGTATTGGAAGTTCAAAGATTTTAAATTATCTCTGACTGAAAGGAATGGCTGCCACTCTGCACCTGGAAAGCCTTGTCTTTGATATTTTCTGGAATTGGAGTGCATGTCAGTGGTGTTTTCTATACAAAATATCTTATTTGAAGAAGGGAACAGATTATCTATTTGCAAAGCACATGAAAGTCAATAGGAACTTGAGGAAAAGTCGCCAGAGATTACTCCGAGAACAAGGGGTCTTAAAAAACATTTAGCTTCCTGCTATAACAAGAATGCAACTGTTGTCACATTCCTTGACTTAATTTTTTTTGATACTGTATCCTGTGTCTTCTTGTAAGCAAGGTAGGAAAATGTGCTTTGATAAAATTACAGTTATATTGGATCAGAACTTAATGGGAAATGGGAGTGCAATTATCAATGATTCACTGTCAAAATAGAAAACCTGTGATGTGCAAACTCCCCAGCAGTCTGCCCAGGCCTGGCACTACTCAGTGTTCTCATTAGCAGGTTAGAGTAAAAAAGAGAAAGTCTGTTCTTTAACTGTGCAGGTGATATTAAGTACGAGGTCTTGCCTGAAGAAGGTTTCGCATTCAGAAAAAGCTTGATGAGTGGAACAAATAGTTTGCAGTTCTGTGAGGACAAATAAAAGGAGCTAGACAAGGGTAAGAACAATTATCCACGTAAGGCTGGGGAGCAGCAGGTTAGGCAGGTAAATAGTAAACATTGCCCTTGCCTGTGCATAGCCTCACAGCTGAAAATCAGCCATGCTTTTTACCTTACCTCCATTTTCATTTCTGAACCTTGTTTTCTTTTGATGACCTGACCATTATTTTTATTTCACCACTTCTTATCAGAGATTCACTGCTTGAATTGTGGATTTTATTGTTCATTTTCATTTGTACTAAAAACTATAACCTAAATCTTTACCTAAGGCTGAAATCAATGTTCTGCAGATTTTCTTGTTGGGAACTAGCTAGTTTTCCAAGACCTCAGTTAGACTCTCTAATGCTAGGGTGTCAAAAGTATGCTTAACCTACACAGTTATTTTCAGACTTGTACCAAAGTCCTTCACATGTTCCACCAAAGAGTGGGCACCACAGTATTCCTCATCAGAATTCCTCATCAGAACAAAGTCATTGCCCTGGCTACAGTAGACTTGCAGGGATTTTTTTTTGTTTGTTTCACTGCACAATGCTTGCTCTCTGAATACCTTTTTCATCCAAATGGTCCATCTCCAGAGAGAAGTACCTGCGGTGACTGCATGACTGTGCATCCTGTGGCTCTCGCAGGGCCAGCTACTATTTGACAGAGAATATATTTTAAATATATTCAGGTTCACTGTGACTTTAGTTATGGAGCTGTTTGCTGTGCCTCAGAAGCACAGCCTCCTTTGCAATCCCTGTATGCTGAATATATATCTCTAGCTAGTAGGAACGTGACCATAAAAGATGAAATGCTTCAATAGACAGTGGTATTCCCTCGGGAGTACATTCACTGACAGCAGCCCAAGGAATTGCGGCCAGTGCCTCACCACAATGGTTGTAGCATTTGCCAAACATGTATCTATTTGTATTGTCTGTGGTGTGGTTTGGATTGGGCATTTTTGGTTAGAACCACAAATGGGCTGGTGATAGTGGTGCTGATTGCTATCATTTCTCATTTTTAGCTTTTATAGATAAGGTTAGATAGGTTATAGGAGAAATTAAGGTTTCTGAGTAACTTCTGTTTATTGGATCTAATTTAACAGGCTCTGTGTGATATTTGTTGCCTGCCATTGAAGCAGGTATGTGCACAGGGATCAGGAGGCTCCTCCAATATTTGCAGAAGCTGAGTTCTTTGCAGGAGGTAGCTGAGGGCCCAGCTGGAGGCCGTGGTAGGATGATTATGGATAGCAAAGTTTAATCTGTCTGTTTTCACACATCATGCACCAACCACAGAACCTCACAAGTGACCTTTTCTTGCTTGTATGACAGAATTAAAAAAAAAAAAAGAAAGACAGGAAAAAAATAAAAGAAAAATGCAGTAATGCTGTCTAGCATAAGGAATAAAGTAGTAGAAAAGGTGGTCCTCTTCCTCTCTCTGCTGCTGGCTTGCTTTGCATCCCTGGGCAAGCAGCATTTTCTCTCTAAGCTTTGTGCATCCCTATGCTTTTTAAACTGGCAGGATACTGAGAGCAGGGCCTGTTGGTGCTTCTATAACACAGACCCCGTGAAGCCTGCATTTGAGTGTTGTGCTGAAATAGCACACATGAGAATAATGCACTCTCCTGTATTTGTTTTCAAACTGAAATGTAAGTCGGTAAAGCTACAGCAGTTGTTAAACTGGGAAATAAATACCGAAGTAAACATTTCTATTTCTGAGAAATTAACCAGGCAAAAAATATTGTTCCATTTGGAGTTCAGATTTTACAATGCATATTGCCATATAAGAGTGAACTTACGGTTGAAAAAAATGTAGACTTTTAAATATAGTTAAATATTTCAATAAAACTCGAAATTAGGGCTGTATAAATTTAAATGTAACTTCCTTATCTTCTCTTTCATGGTCTGGTGAACTTCATAGCCTGACATTTCTTTCAAAATAGTGGAGCTATGGCGGGCAAAAGTACAGCACTGCTGTGAATAAAAATTACCACTGCTCCCCAATGAGTTTTTGTTGTCAAGAGGCTCTGAAAGATAAGCATTAGGTAAAGACAGAGGGAGGAAATGACTACAGATGTGGAAAAAAAATAGAAAAAAGGGACCTAGAGTCATTACCAGAGATTATTTTGGTCACTATAAGTAGCAGAAACAGAACGCCTTCAACACTATTGAAAGAATTTTCTTTTTAATGGTTCATTATTTTATCATTGTTTGCTTTGATTGATTTTGCTACAAGGTTTATGGGCATTACTAATCCAACAAGTGAGGTGTGTTATTGAAACAGCTCACCCACATTCCTGTAGCAGCAGCTGTCCACTTGTACCATATAATTCAAAACTAAGCACTATCTGCTGACACTTCGAACAATTTCTCTTTTTGACTAGTAAAACATTATATACCCCTGGCAAATTCATGCACATCCAGCCAAATGCGAATGTGCCACAGTCACTAGAAAAAAAATCCTTTTACTATTGATTGACTTTGGATTGAGAACAGAATTCACTTAGAATGAGTATTATTTAAAAGACTTAGGAGCAGAAGACGATCAGGATTCTGGCTTCGATCAGCAAATGTTCACTTGACTTGTGCTTTTTTTCACCGTCCTGAAATTTAAACTATGACTGGAATCCCAGGGTCTCCCCAGGGGCTGTAATTCATCCTGAAGCCTTTGGTTTGAGTCCTCAGGAGCTCAGTACTGGGGCTCACTGGGACTAAGTGCTCAGCTGCTGAGGGAACCTGAGGCTAATACTATAATTCAGGTCCATCCTAAATACAGTCAGATTTCCATTAAAAAACAAACAAACAACAACAACAACAAAAACATCTGGACAGAAACTGATTGGAATGTCTTGATGTGGACAAGCAGATTTTATTAATATAATGTCAGCAGAAACTGCAAATTATTCTTTGCATGCATTAGAAGATAAGCCATGGTAAATGGCAGCTGCAAGCCTATAAAGGAGATCGAAATACCTGCTTTTCTGGCCAGATATCAAATTACTTGTCTTGGATCACATATAAGAGACAGAGGATGTTTTTGAATTTGGACTTAGTATCTGGTGAACAGAGAAGAGGTACAAGGGAGACATTTTAAAAACATTTTAAATTTGTCAGGTGGGTTCTGCCCGATTGTACTTCATTGCAACCAAAGCTCTGGGCTACTGATTTTATACATTTGAAGGGCCTGAGGGAGGGAATCTAAGAAGGTTTTGTATGAACTATTTGATGCCTACAAGGTACAAACTCAGAAAAAGTTCCCCAAAGAAGAATATAATTTCCATGCTGTTATTTGCTTTAAGTAGGCTAAAGATAAAAGAGATTTCCTACTTCAAAAGGAAGACACTGGAAAAGCCAGCTGCGTTCCTTCAAACTGCATGTATTTATCGCAACAGCAAAAGGGATCAAAAAGGCACCAAAACCCTAGCAAAACCAGTGTTCAGTAGAGAGAGCCAGACTGGCAGTTTGGGAATGCCAAGCCTTATGCTGGGCACTGCGTGTGGATGGGCCCATAAAAGCCACTTGTCCTTGCAGTGATGTCCAGTGGTGGATGGATAATGCCACGAGTTAGTCCTGAGCAATCCTAAAGTTTCGTGCTGGAGGACCAAAATAGTTGGGAACGGAAGATTCAGCTATGTGGATTCATTTGAATGCTTTCTACATAACATAAGGGAACAACTACTTTTTTAGTTGACATAAAAATAAATAAAAAATAAAAATCTGCTTTTCTACACAATCTTATCTCAATATACGTGGCTAAAGTGGATATAGAATTATTCACCAGCAGCATAGATTTTTCTCCAAGGAATGCAAAAAGTTAACTTTGCAGGTCTGAGTGTGGTGAACCCCATTTCATAGTTTGAGCAGGCTGTCAGACAGCATAGTGATCAGGTACAAATCCCCTGCAGCCAGTAGTACAGATACACCTGGCTCTGCTTCCAGGAGCAGTGGTTTAAAGCAGGAGACAGAGATCATGGTATTAATACAGTTGAGATTCCAAGATGAATGGGTAGTATTTCACTGAGTTGATTTTGCTGTGTTAACTTTTTATTTTATTTTTTATTTTATTTTATTTTATTTTATTTTATTTTATTTTATTTTATTTTATTTATTTTATTTCATTGAGCTATGTTATTTTTTGAGCAGGTTCCAGAGCAAAGAAACTCACTATTACAGTGAATGTTTCGTGTTAGTAGTGCTAAGCTGCCATCTCTGAAAAGGACTCTTTTCTTACACCCTTGGTTGTGGGAACATGTTGGTGGCTAGGTGGAATTTCATGAGATATTTTTTATCTCATTTTTTTCTATTTTTATCTCTGGAAATGAGAGTGATTCACAGATTTGGCAAGCAGAAGTCAATCAAAGCCATTGCTATTTTGGGTCCTTAAGAAATTACTACTGAAAAGAAAAAAATATAAAACAAATACACATCTCATTTGGAAAGTGTCTAAGGTTCAAAGACATACAAATGCATATTACTTCTCCATGTGGATTTTGTAAGACTTGTGCATATTTTGCCAGCAAAAGGAATATTTAGTAAAGGAACTGTATGTTTAAATGATGGATCTGTCTGGGAACTCCATGGAAAGTTGTTTGCATTTTAACAGCTTCTATTCAGGGGAATTCTTAAAACAAACAACCAAAAAAAAAAAAAACCAAACAAACAACAACCAAAAAAAAACCACCAAAAAAACTATTTAAACTCTTTTTTTTTTTTTTTTTTTACTGCTGGCTGAATAGACACAAGCATGCCATTCTTTCAAGCAAATGACTTTTTTTAAATCAAAGATATTCAAAGAATATTGTGGCTGAGTAATTATTAAGATTATTTTTCTTCTTTTTATTTTTTTTTATGTATGTGGAAATAGTCAAAATTTAACCTCTGTTGTCTGATTTGATAAGGGTTGTTCTGAAACCTCAATGTTCAGATGAAGAATGCAAACAGACCAAACTCATGTAATTCAATAGCTAAGGAAATTTTCCTCCTCTATTTCAGTTATTTACGGAGGTGTTTAAATAGCAAATAAATATTCATACACTTCCTGACATCTTTCCAACAAAGTATTTGTAATTTTTTCTTATGTTCAGAATTTGTTTCAGTTCTAGGGAAAAGCAGTGGAAGAAGGAATATTCACAATATTGTTTTCAAATCACATGCTGGGTTTGTAACATTTGTTAAAGTAGGCTTAGGAACAGTCTTTTGAGACATGCAGGTACTGTGTTGCTCAGTTACAATGACTCTATCTTCTGTGGGATACAGATGTTTCTGAGACCTATGGACCACATGAATTCATCAAACATCTCTGCTCCCTGTACATCAGAAGAGATGCATTCTAAAATTACCGTGCCTCTTCTAAAGTCAGGGAGGAGGGACCATGGTGCATTATGTTAGCTCAGCTCTCACAGGAGCTGCCGTGATCATCAGTTGTTCAAATGTCTTAAAGCCATCTGCCATGGGTACCTGAGGATGCTCCCTACATCAGGAGGCTTCCCCAGGGAAACAAAAAGTAAAAATTGTTTTTCACTAATAGCTGCTTTCCACTTCCATGTTAAAGATGCATGATGGACCTCAGGAAAGGTGATAACGTGGGAATAAAGTTGGACTGTTTTATTAATATATCTGATATTCAGCTATGGAGCCTTAGGACCCCTGCATCTAGAGAATCACGTGTTTTGAATCTCTTCAAGAATTGTTCTACCTTGTAGGAGTGCCAGGATATAGGAATATGCATGTTGTGAATGTGTGGCTAAGGCTGGGATCTAGCTCATACAATTATCTTGGTATATTTTGGAAATAGTACAGTGGTGAGCCAGGTCCTTTAGTTTTTACCTGTAATGCTTCCAGCTTGTGCTGGCATTTCTCTACAAAAAAAAAAAAAAAAAATCTAGCTGAGCCAATCAAAAAAACCCCCTTGGCCTGCTGGTAACTGTAAATAGGTGCCACTTAATGTAGAACACTGCAATTGAATGCTTGCAGGCATCTATATATAACCAATGTGTTTAATAATATAATAAAAGCAACTAAGAATTCAAAGTATCTATTTTAAATATATTGTGATAAATAGGAGAGTATGGGTGTTGAATAACAGCTATTTGCAGACTGCTATTCTTAACAGGCTTTCCCTTTAAATCTGCTGAGGGTTACCGTTTGTTATTTACGTTTCCTCTATTCAACTGCCATCTCCTCATTTTTGGCTATAAACAGGTACCATATGCTCAGAGGGCTGATGGACTTCGCTGTGCTTGCTTCTGATGTTATTAGTTCACATAATTGTAAAATGACAATGTTTGAAGTACCACATTGCATAGACTTTGTGGATTTTAATTTTAGATTTTGGTACTCTTAATGCATTTAGTAATTTGTAAAAAAAAAAACCAGCAAACAGACAAAAAAATAATAAGGACAAGAATATTCAGTGAATATTCTTTTTAATATCGATTGAGTCAGTAAGAACAACAACAACAACAACAAAGAAATTGAATAAACTGTTCATGTTATTATTGATTTACTTCATGCTACTCAATTATACAATGCAATTAATGATGATAGATGATGCTCTAGAATGAGCGGTGAGTGCAATCCTGCTGTCCCTTGTCTGTTCACCTGCACAAGGTAAGGGTGCAACACATGCACAGAGCACCTTTCCAGGCAGGAAGGGATGTATCTGGGTGCAGGCGGTGGGCCATGGCACTAGCTCTATGTGCAGGTTGGCCAAGCCATAGCTGCTGGCAGTCTACACCTTCCTCGTGAGAAGGGAGTGGAGAGGCAGGTGCTGATCTCTCTGGGAACTCGTGATCGCATGTGACAGAATGGCTTAA
Organism: Cygnus olor; assembly: GCF_009769625.2. NCBI lineage: Eukaryota > Metazoa > Chordata > Aves > Anseriformes > Anatidae > Cygnus > Cygnus olor. Next base: position 1,348,039 of record NC_049183.1, read on the forward strand.
AGCTGTGACAGGGGAAGTTCTGGTTGGATATTAGGAAAAAGTTCTTCACTGAGAGGATGGTCAGGCCCTGGAACAGGTTTCCCAGGGCAGTGGTCATGGCCCCAACCCTGCCAGTGTTCCTGAAGAGTTTGGACAACGCCCTTAGATAAACGGTTTAACTCCTGGCTTGACGACTGTGGACTCAGGACTCGGACTTGATGATCCTCATGGGTCCCTCCCAGTTCAGGATATTCTATGATTCCATGAGAGGGACATGGATGGCTGCTGCCCAGCCTACCTGTATCAGGCCCCAGGAAACCATGTTCATTCCTGATAGCGTTAGGAGTTGCAAGCAACAAATTTATTCCTCAGCTCCTGTCTCTGCTGCTGGCCTCTTTCAATCCCCATCTCTGCGGGAGGAGACGCCCCTAATGGGACCAGTTGGGCGTCTGCAATGCCGAGTGGTTACCCCAGTCCTAAGCTACCCTTCTCTCTAGCAGCCACTAATGGCTCGTGCAGAGGGAAGTACAAGGGGAAACTCAAGGGACCATCTCAAGGGGATCAGTCTTCCCACTGTGCCTCCTGCAAGCACAAGCAGGATGAAAATAGGATTCAGGATGAAAACAGGCCTGATCTGGCTCATTGAATTGTGCTTGTGTGGGCTGGGACAGGAATTGGAGGCTAGAGGCAGGGGAGTCGACAGAAGCAGCTTGTGGTAGCACTGCCATTGATGGAAATATCTGTGACTGGAGTCCTGGTTATCAGCTGCATGGGACAGTGTGTCAGCATCAACTCCATTTCCTGGTGCTCCATGTGGTAATTAATTTCAGTGTTTTACTGCTCTGGCAGTGAAAAATCCTAGTAAATTAATTCCTATAATGCCTGAGAAGTTTTTTCAGACGTTTTCTTTCTCATTCATATTTAATGAAATCTGAAAGTTTGCATTAGAATCTCTGTGCATCTTTCTCATTTTTTTTGTTTTGTTTTGTTTTTTACTGTTCAGCAAAGGCAACCCTGGCTGTTGACGTTTAAGCAGAAGACCATGAAGACATTAATGACACTTAGTCAACTCTAGCCTGTTTTTAACTGACAGACCCATTTTGCTTAGATGGATTCTCTCCATTTCTGTTTTTAAAGCTTCTGGTGTCCCACTTGAGGCTGATGTTCATGGCCAAATAATCTAAATCTTGAGGCAGCATACATTTTAAGAAGTATTTTGACATGTTGATGGCTTTTTTTTTTCTTTTGATTTAGCAAATTGGGAATTTTGCAGAGATATATATTTGAAGAAACTCTTCTGCTGAGTTCTGTTTATGCCCTCTTGCTTTATGCACCATCTTGGAGAAGGTGCAGTCTCAGGTTGGATGCAGCCAGGGGTAAAGAGGGAAATCAGTTATGCAACTGACTGTGAATCACATGAATGGGTGCACACTCAGCACCATAAGAGAAGCAAAACCCTGTGTCTCTTGTAAATCTGTCCCTGAAGTGCTTGAAGAAGGCAAAAATAATTCAACAATAATTGTCTTGATATTTACATCCAACATATTTCTACTGATGATGATGACTGATGATCATTTCTACTGATAGGATGACTGTCTACAAGTTTAAAAATGTCTTTTTCCTGCAAAGTCATAAACTGTGTGTTTCCCTTTCATAACTCCATTTAGGCAATTATTCTAACTGGGAACTGCAACAATTTGCAGAGAACCATTAAAACTTCATCTCAGATTCATTTCTGTTTTGTGTTATTAAACACTGACGTATCCTGAACATGGGAACTGCAGAACATTTACCGCAGAGAATATCCCAAACTTGGGATAAAAATAATTTCTAATGATAAACAAAGTTGTATGCTCACAAGATTTTAGTCTTAATTTTTAGTCTTTTTAATGGAGAAAAATATAGGTAACGATCATTCTACATGCATACTGCCATAGATTTCCCCCTGGAAAAGATGTCAGCGGAGATGATGTCTCTCCAAAGGTGTGGTAAGGAAGAGTACATGTATGAGAGAAAGCAAAGTGAGAGGAAAGGCAGGGGAGTGAGTGGGAGGGAGAGAAGCTTTGTGGAAGATTGTGGAGAGAAGGATCACTTTGGGTACAGGTGAGGTAAATCATAGGAGAGAAGTTCACAGGTGGTGGGAACAGCCTAAGAGACAAGGAAAGTGGCATTATTGAACAGGAGAGAACTGAGGTCATTTACAGAGAAGGAAATAGAAACAGTTAATGGTGTCTCTGGGGAGCAAACGAGATAAAAGGCAGAAAGCTCTCTTCTTGGTGCCAGTGTATGAGTCTGTCAGCAGAATAGAAGTTAAATAGCAACAAGAAAACAAGAAAACAACTTATTGAAAAACACCTGAAAGACAACGCAGTCATTGGTCACAGCCAACGCAGGTTCATGAGGGGAAAGTCCTGTTTAATTAACCTCACTTCTTTTTATGACATGGTAACCCACGTAGCTGACCAAGGGAAGCCAGTTGTAATCTTTTTGGATTTCAGCAAAGGTTTCTGTACTGCTTCTCACATTATCCAGCATGTAGCTAGACAAAAACATAATATGATGGGTGAACAATTGGGTGAGGAGTTGGACTCAAAGGGTTATAGAAAATGGCATTACATCAGGCTGGTGGCCTGGGGTGCATCAGACACAGCACTGCCAGCTGGTGAAGGGAAGGGATTGTCTAGCTCTGTGCTAGTGAGGCCTCTCCTCAAGTACTGTGTACAGGGTTGGGCACACAAAATGAGAAGGACATAAAAGCATTAGAGAGCCTCCAAAGGAGGGCAACAAAGCTATTGAAGGGCCTGGAGGGCAAGGTGTGTGAGGAGCACCTGAGGTCCCTTACTTTGTTCAGTCCAGAGCAGGGCAGGCTGAGGGCAGGCCTCATGGTGGCTTGCAGCTCCCTCACGAGGGGGGTGGAGGAGCAGGTGCTGAGCTCTGCTCTCTGGGGACAGCGACAGAGCCTGAGGGAACGGCATGGAGCTAGGACAGGGGAGGGTCAGGCTGGGTGTTAGGGAAAGGTTCTGCACCCAGAGGGTGGTCGGGCACCACCACAGGCTCCTCAGGGCAGTGGGCATGGCACTGAGACTGCTGGAGGTCAAGGAGTGTTTGGACAACACTCACAGACATAGGGTCTGATGTTGGGGTGGTCCTGTGTGGTGCCAGGGGTTTGGCTCGATGATCCTTGTGGGTCCCTTCCAACTCAGGATATTCAGTGATTCTATGATTCAAAGTAAAGCTTGGGAAGTACTTAAGCATGGTTTTCTCCTTGAGATGGATTCAATTTATTATTGTTATTTTTAATGAAAAGTTAGTTTTACTATTAACTTTTATATTCTAAAAATGGAGATATAATTTAACAGTTTTCCAGAAAGGATGATAGACTAGATGACTAGCTAATTAATCTAATTCAATACTAATTGTCCAGAGCTACAGAGACTATGCATGGCAGCAACAACCCCTTAGAGATGTAAGAAGCACTCCCTATATATCATGTTCTATCTAGAGAGGCTGGCTTCTCTGTCTCTCCTCTATCAGTTGTCCAAGTGAAAGCCTATGCAAGAAAAGAAAAAAAAAATGTCTGGACAGGCATTTCTGTAGACCGAATGCTCATGAAGTTATTCTATATACTTTGTAGTTTATATACTCTTAGTTAGATAGCTCACCAGAGGGGACTACTTATGGTCTATTCAAAGAGTAGTATAAAAAAGTATTGTCATTTTTATAATGCACTGTTTGAAATGTGTTGTCAAAAAATAATAATAATTGTTTGGCAAACATCTTGAAAAGATAATATTCTCAAAAATGTTACTTTTTTACAGAGTTTAATAAAACTCTTGATGTTTGCCTCTATTGACCCAATTTAATCAAACTTTGTATGTCCTGCTTTTATTAAATTTTCAATAAAAAAATGTTGCAGCTGGTGACCAATGGTTGTAATTTAGAAATTATATCTACCTAAGATGTGTAATTTGGTGGTGTTGCTGCCATCCATACTACCACTGTTCAACAGGTATGGTACTTGATCATGTATAATAGTGTCAGAATCATCTTCAAAGAAATTTTGGTTGTTTTGTAAATGGAAGGAGGTTGTCAGGGCCCTGAAGTCACTAATGGGTTTCATCTGCCCTGAGCAGCCTCACCTGTACATCCCTGCCCATGGCCTAGCTGCCTCAGTTGAGCTCAGGACTTGGACTGGGCTGCACTTTGAGGTATATGAGTACTCCTGAGTTCATGTTTGGGTTTTTTGGATCAACCAGAGATCTGGATCATTCCACTTGCTGCCTCTGTTGAGCTCCAGGCTGTTGTTGGCCATGCTGTGTCACCTACACTCAGGTACTGTGGGTCTGTGCTTCAGGGAGCAGACCTATTCCTGCCTTTCTCTGATAGTGGTGACCTGCTAGAAGAAGGGTCTTCTCAGGTGGCTTGAAAGGTATAAATAGATGGAAATGAGAAGGGAAAGAGGCTTACTTCTAACTGCATATTTAGGATAACTAAAGAAGCTAAAGGGAAGCAGAAATAGCTATAGATATTCAGCTGCTGGGAAAAAGAAAATGGGAAGAAACAGGAACTGATAACCCAAGGAAGAAGCTTTCTAAGGGCTGGGACAGGGCACTGGGTGGCTAGGGCATATCAAATTGGAGGTTAAAAGGAGGACTGGAAGCTCATGCAGAACCAATGGTAACAGTGCATTGCTGCACTTCAAAAGATCATGTGGGAAAAGACCAGAGTGTGGTGTGTGTTAAGCCTAGAGAAGAGAGATAAAAGTAATTCCCAGTAGGTCTATGGGGGACAAAGCGCAAGTCCCAGGGTGAAAGGTGATGGTCATGAGAATTGTGAAGTAGATGTTGAGCACAAACAAATCCTGTCAGCTGGAGAGCACAGTAAGAGTGCTGTACATGGCTAAGATACCAATCTGTTTGAAGGCATTTTATATAATTACAGACACAAGATGTAAAAATGAAAAAAAAAAAAAGTTTAGAAGAAAAAAGTGAGCATGGGGGAGAAGAGAGACTTGAGAATAAAAAAAGAAACAGGCAGACATACAGTTTGTGCAGAGAGAAAGTAGTAACATTAATGCCTTCGTTTGTGTGACTCACTGGGCTCTTTCTTTGCTGGTAGATTATGCGATTATGCTTTAATTATGTCTTTGTGAATCAAATAGTGGAGAGCTGTGTGTATATGAAAGATGCTGGTTATTGGATAAAAGTACATAATTATTAAAGAGGTGCCAGTGTCCTACAGTCACAGCTTTATGTCTGCATTATGTCTGTTTCCCATCATGGTGTCTAATATAATTAGGTTGACTCTTGGACTTTGTTTTGGGTTCTGGTGACCAAGAAATGGTTAAGTGCTGACACAGTGGCAGGGTTTACAGAAAAGCCTTATTCTGTTCTGTTATCTTATCAGGAGGGGAGAAAAAAAAAAAAAAAAGCCCACAAAAACACCTTATCCTGCACAGTAAACATAGGTTTAGTAGTCTTGATACCAGTCACCATATTTTCAAATTTCATGCATCTTCATTTTCAACTATGACATCATTTAAAAACAAAACAAACAGAAAAAAAAAAAAAAAAAGAAGAATTTTCTCTGCCAAAGCTCAGGTGCTGTAGAGGCAGCTCTGTCAAGCCAAAATTCTGTGGCTCATTTCTCAACATGTGTGTTTGATAAAACCAGATGTAAGAAGAAGACTGTTCTATTTGCTGAGATATCACGTTGAAAGTTTTATGGCAGGTAGATAAAGATCCATGTATGAAGGTCTCTAAGTAGGACTGGTGTCAAAGGAAAACATTGATGGAGAGGGAGAACAATTGCAAGTTTCCCATTAATATGGTTTATTTATGTATACAAACCTTGAAATATTAATAGGAGATGCATAAGTAATTGATGGATTACATATTTTTCACTATCTTAATGTTGAGATAGGCAGGAAAATCCAACGGCAAAAAGAGTATTACAGCCTCAAAAATGTTGTAGGTTAGGCCTAGAAATATCTGAAGCTGCCTAGCTGCAAGGAATGACTGAGCCTCCCTTACACAGAGCATAGCCCACTGTTGTGAATGTTATGGGTCCTTTCCTAGTCTAGGCAACCTTGATATCAAAAGGCAGGTCAGTCGTTCATCTCCTATTTAAGGCAATTAAGTTGAAGATATGTCTTCTCAGCAGTTTCACAGCTGAAATAAATCTATGTCTAAATATAAATCTATTTATATGGGGTATTAAAAATCTGACAATTTTTTTTAATACCAGCCTCATATTTTTGTGAGTGCTGGGGTTGTCACTACAGGCAATACTTGTTTGCATTGTGAAACAGACTCTCAGGAGTACGCAGGAGGTGGTATGCATCAGCAAAGTGGGTAGTAGTGTGTTAAGCATCGAACAAAGGGCTTCTATTTTTTTCTAATTTATCCTTTTAGAAAAGGAGGGAAAAAAGGCAAAAGGAAAAGTATTAAAAGTGGAGCTGTTAGAAATATTGTCTTAATTTTGTTCCTGTTTAATTTGGTTGACTTCTGGAAGGGCAGTCAAGTTAAAGCCCACTATACTGGATGGCCCACTTTTGTCTCCCTAAGGTTTTCTGGTGCTGAAGGTATCAAGGCCATCAGTACCACAAGCCTACCATCCATCCCAGTCTGCAAAATAGTACTTGTGTTCCCATACTTCCTGTGTTGGGTGAGAGAGAGACAACAGCAAGTAAAACCAGAGTTTCTTGGGGTGTATCTTTGTGGACAGTTGGCAAACCAGTCCATTTTCTTCTGCCTTCTCTTCAGTTGTTTTTCATCCTTGGCAGTGCTCATTCTGGCATAGACCAATCCATATGCCTGTTGTCTTTAGCCCAGATGTCCTTCCTGCTGGATGAGGTCCCAGAGTCTGTATTTCCCGCTGACAGAGAGCAAGAAATCCCTTCAATTTTCCTGCAGGCTACTCTCCCTGTCAACCTTTTCAATTTCTGCATGTTTAGTTCTCCCTATTCTCTGATGTTGGGTATGAATAATTAAAAGACTGGGGAGAACGGAACACAAGAAGTTGTGGTTTGTTTGTTTGTTGTTTTTAAAGAAATATTATTATTATTTTAAAATATATATTATTGTTTTAAATGTCATGGCTGATTTGGTGATAATTTGAAGATTTACATATCTTGTGGGGTTTGGAGTTGGTTTTTGTTTCTTAAGCTATACTTTGAAAAGGAGAAGTAGGACAGCGGAGTCGTGGTCAGAAATAGCACTTCTCTTCCAGCATCATATCAGCATTTAATGATCTGTCAATACCTCATTTCCCCTCTTGATAAAACTAGCTAATAGTCCTGAACAAATCCTGTCATGAATAGCCTTGAGGAGTTGTTATATCAGAAGCTGTTTCCTCTTGAGGGCACTTTCAATAGTGGCTTATACAAGTTCACAGCTCTGCTGATGCTTGTCCTGATGGCAATGCTGACAGCAGCTGCTGGCTTCCTTCCCCAACAGGTTGTGCCTGTATAGCTCTGAAGGTAATTGGTTTAAAATACAAGGATTTGCTATAGAGTGTTTCTCCAGTCAGAGAAGTCGGGCAAATATTTTTTGAAGGCAATTCATCCCAATTAATCCCTGACAGTGATTAGTTTGTTTAAGCTATATATGTACTAATTTTTAAGCATTTAGACTTGGTGGAGATTTGTGTCTGTTTGGAGCATTGGCTTGAGATTAATTTACCATGTTAAAATATTGACTTCTTTCCTCCATTTTGTTCTGAACGCCTGTGCTCTCATGGGTTTCTGAGCAGAGAGTGCAGCAAAATACACAGGCAAAAATCAGACTCTAGCGTTTTGCAAGTTGTCTGTCCAGAAGGAGACTTATTAGGCCACTTTTGAACAGGGTGTCTCATTTGTTTTCCACTTCATTTTTGTCAGAAGTGAATTGACCACAGTGGATTCTTTCCTATTCCCTCACCCGCAGAGCCACCTCATATATTTAAGAGAACATCTCACCAAGCAGATGCCATGTATCTATGTCCACCCTTTTGAGGTAAAGTTTATCTTGGACATCTGTAGAAAAAATTCTGTCAATTCCAATGTAGTATTTAATATAAATGTGAGAATTTTCTTTTGGCTAGTTGTTTAGTGGTATTGCCCGACAAAAAGCTCATTTTAAGTCATTAAGATTTTTCTATGCCCCTTTTGCCTATAAATGGAACCAAAACCTCTTCCAAATTCAGAGATCCCAAAGGAGATTTTACACCCTAAAGATGCTGTCAGATAAGCCCTCAATCTGCGTTCTTTAACGTGACTGCTTAAAAGACTAGCCATTTTGTAACATGGTTCACTTTTTCTTTGCCTGGGGATTGGGGCTGTCTCCACAGTACATTGCACTGTGGAGCTCTGCTCCTTCTTCCTGCTTCTTTGGAGTACTCTGCATCTAACCAAAATACTTACATACATTACATTAATACACAGTGTTTAAAAGAGATGAAAATCCTGGCCCAGCAGGGCTAATGGTTTTGCTCTCCACTTCAGTGGGCTCATGATAGTACCTTTTTATTTCCAAGGATGTTAGATTAGGTGCAAAGCATTTTTTGACAGCCTGGACTGGTTAGCAGATTTGAAAGCACCTCTTTTCCACGCTGGACTGACCCAGCAGGCACCTTTGCAATGCTGGGTAAATATAATGAACTGATCAATTGGAAAATTCTTTTAATAAGCAGCATTTTAGTAAAACCTGTGGTTTGCCCTCTGAATCCTGATTAATAAAAATAAATCTTCATTACCCTCTCGCTTGGCCTTACCTTCCTTTCTTCATAGAAAAATAATTATTTTCAGTAGCAGCAATAAAGATTCAGACGTTATCTGGAGTAATTCTTGTGCATTGCAGATCTAATAGACTTGATGCACAGCATTTTCTTTAGGATAAAGGCCAACTGCTTTTATTCAGCTTACACAATCCTTTCCTGAAAGAGCCCTTTATACAGCTCCTGTCATGTCAGCAGTAATCATGGACCAAGTGATGGTGCATGCAAATAAGTCAGCAGCTGCTGTTTAATTGGGCTGGAGGAATCAAATAATGAATTTGCCAGTAAGTGCAAGGGTAGATCATATTTAATGCTCACAATTACTGTATTGCTTGTACTTCTGAGTGCTGGCAACGGAAGGCAGATCAGTTGATTACCTTTGCTGTCTTCACCCTGCCCAGCTACCACCCAGGCTGCCGCTGCTTGCAGTGCACCTGGCCGTGCCACAGGCATGGGACAGTTGTCAGCTGACAGTAAAATTTCTCACAGGTATTTTATGCTGGGAAATAAAAGCAGAGTTCTGCTATTTCTTGGTGTTCAGGCTTTCTTCAGTTAGAACTTGGGATGGAAATAAGCCACCTTAGCACTGCAACTGGGTCTTTGGCTGATCTCTGTTCCTTCTCTTAACCCCCACATTTTGTATCACATCATTAAGGCCGCTGTGACACCAATGCTGCTCTAGGTAGTTCTGTGGGTGTCTCCCCACCCCCTCTAACCTTCATGGAAGTTACAAATGCCAAGCATTTAAATATGTTGTGAGGCAGGTTAGAAATGTAGACTAAGGCAATCAAGCTGATCCATGTGTCTGAACTGTTTTCTAAAGCTGATATTTAGGCATGAGTGGGGAGATGAAGCGACAACTTTAATTTGACAAACTTCTATTGTGATTGTTGCTATAAATCTGGCGTCATGAGCAGATAAAATCACTGTTCCTACTGCATACTATGCACTTTTATTCAAATGGGAAATCTATGGATTGTGAAATTCATTTTGCTAAAAGAAGCAAAAGATGCTAAGTTTGTTTTTTGTCTGTATTTTTCTAGTGTTAATTTCTGAGCTGCTTGGGTGTGCTTTGGTTCTTACTAGGAGTTTGTCATATCCTTACAGCACAGGTTTCCAGAAGAGGGAGAAGTTACAGTGTGTGTTGCAAACTCTTTGAGACTGGAAGGTATCTTGGAAGATTGCTTAGGGCCAGCTACAGCAGGCTACTCAGGACAAGGTCCAGTTGAATTTTGAGTATCTCCAAATATGAAGACCTTACCGGGCAACTTGTTTCACTGTTTGACAACATGAATGGTGCAAGGCTGGATGCCAGAGAGCTTACCCTGAAATCATTACCAGATGTGAGAACCACTGTGATAGTTCTGTAGCCAGGCAGTGCAGCAGAGTAACTTCAATGAGTTTTCTAATTTTAATCTATCCTACATCTGCAGAATAGTTTGGCCTTGGATCTGGATAATCTTTTCTGAATGGCAAATCATTCAATGCAAGTCAAGCTCTGTGATGAGAAGATTTGTGGTGTTGCTCTGGTGATTGGGAAATTGATTATTTTTTATTTTTTTTACCTTGGTGTCAATCTACTAAAATAAGTCATGATGCCAAATCTAGATAGAAGACATTTTTAAAGATGCATTAGAGTATTTCAAACTTTTGTTTTTTTGTGATAGGCCTATCTTTGAATTCTTATTAATGCCATTGAAAAGAATAGTTTTCAGTTTATTTTAAAAGGCTCCCATCATTCCTGAAATACATGATGACAAATACTCTATAGTTTTTCTGTGAGTGGGCTGGTAGCCTATGCTATTTACAGACATTTGTGAATTGACATACAATTGAAGAGAAAGAGACTTCATCAATTCTGCAGTGTTACACTTTTTCAATGAATTAATCATCCTCTGAAATCCACTTAGTAGCCATTGCTGTGGTGACACGTCTTGTCACTTCTGTCCTTATGCACATACAGCTAGATTTTTACTATGACAGTATATCAGAATATTCCAGTAGGATTTCGGTGAATGAGGTGTTAATCATTGCGGAAAAAACTTTTTGCTAATTTACACGGAGTTTTTGTATGAGTAGAAGATGCTTTTTCTCTTTACAGAAGACAGGATAGAAAAGTCATGTTCCTGTCTGCCTCCTCTTCTAAGCCTCAGGCCATTTCAGGATGGGTTTCTCTGTAAGAATACTGTCTTGAATTTCATCATCTGGTTATTTTATCTCCTAGTACAAAATATAATAAAGATGTATATATTATTTTAATTATTTCTGTAAAGAGATGATAAATGCAGTGTGCAAAATCTGACCATTGCTCAGAAGACAAATCTGTGAGGTGTAAGAATCCAGCCATGTGGATAAAACCAGAGACTGGCCAATTTATGCAGATTGTAATTTCAATTTCAGCTCTGACAAAATGCTGGTGAACAACATGCTCAAGACGTTGGCAAAAGCCATCAAGGTGCTGACTGTCAGCAATACTTCCCATATGATGAATCCACTTCTCATTCTACTCTTGTTCCAGGCGTAACAGTGGCAAAGTCAGGCAACCTCTGCTTTTGTTTTTAGCATGTTGACTGGTATTTGCAGATCCATGTTTGACACCTGTGTGTCTAACCAGTTATGAAGTCTAAGTTGGCTGATATGGTTTGAGTTCTCCCCCAGCTACATCCTCCACGTAACATCCATGTGAGATGCAAGGTGGCTCACTGCAACTACTCCCTGATTTGATTATCAACAAGGCATTGTTAAACAACTCTGATAGCGGCTCCATGAATTTTCCAAACTCCCTGGGAAGTGCAGTCTCTAAGTATAGTACCTTGACATCCTCACGAAAAAGTTACCTTGGAGCAACTGAGTGAAAGGTTACAACTGTTGAGTGTTATAATCAATAATATATGAGTTGGATGAGCAGTATACTGTACTTTGCAGCGCACAATCAATAATACATTTTCATGCTCAACTTTTTAATCCGCATACAAACTACATCAAAAATTTTACGCTAGACTGACCATGAGAATCAATAATAGAGAAAGGTTCCCTCTTCCCCTTAGTACAGTTTAATGAGAAGCGTAATGATTTGCAACATCATTTAGTAAACAAATTCTATTATGCATCTTCTGGAAATGCCAAGTGGAAAATCTTGTTTAATATAGTAATATAGTTATGAATTTTCAAAAACTGGGAATGCAAAAATTAATGTTTTCATATGATTGTAATGCTTCAATTAGTCTATTGTACATATAAAAGCTAGGAAAATAGTTTACTCATATCAAGCCAGGTCTGCTCCTATTATTTACTACTTGTGTCATTATAGTATATAAAAGCCTCAACAAAGAGGTCGTGTTCCAATATACAGGACAAATGATTGTCTCTGGCTTCCACTGACTTTATAGCTGTGGTCTTGTATAAGTTTTTTTATATGTTTTCGGTTAGATGAAAGTGTTTCTGTGAATGGAAATGTGGCAATAGCTAGGAACCTATTCGTAAAATAGCATGTAAAAATTTCAGTAACATGCACAAAAGTTTTAAACACTCGTTTCTCTTCTGAATCATGTAGCAAAGTTTTATTACAGAAGTTTTTGTGCATTGGTAGAACATTTGCTCTTATAGAAAAGGAAGATCAAACTTTTTCTAATGCAAGTTGACCACATTTCTATTTTGGCCTTGAAGTCATTAATTCCTTCTTGCTGATTCACAAAGTGTATTGCTCTGTTAGCAGTACTTCAGATCCCCCTGGACTTCTGCTACTGTTTTACTGCATCACCAATTATTTGTGATGTATTATTAATTATAGGTGATCTATATTTGCACCACTTCTGTGGCTGTTTCTGGTAGTTCTTTTAAACAAGAAACTCCTGTAAATAGTGGTTTTTGTTCCTCTGTAGCAAGTTGCCAGCTGTGTAGTATAAGACGATTTTTATTCAAACTGTTTTGAAAGTGCCGATGTGTTCACATCCATACTGGGCTACTGGATATGCTCACACACTTTTGAACAATGACTGGGAGAGAAGGTTGGAAGCAAGAGACACCAAACTCAATATTATCTGATTTTTGCCTTCTGCAAAAGAAAATATTGCCTTTAGTACTGAACAAAGATAGTTAGGGAAAGCCAATCTTATTCTCCTTAGAGGGGTTGTTATCCTTTGAAGCTAAGGTCTATGAAAGTATAAAAATGAGTTCTGGTAGAGCTGGGATGGGGATTGTCGGAGGAATAGTTTGCTTACCTTGGTGTCTGGTGGTCACCTCCGTGTTGTTTTTTTTTTTTTCTGTTATTTCATGAGGTGTAGCATTCAACTGTGATACTTTGACCCTACTAAAATCAGTAGCATATCACCAATGCAACTTGTGGTCCCTAAATTTGCCTTTGTGTGATGTCTGTGTGACATAAGCATATGAATATGTTGGGAACACTCCTGCTGTAGTACCATAATAAAAGATATATTTTGTATTAAGTTAAAAAAAAAAATCCAAATAAGCAAATACTGTAACTTTAGCATTATCAAAATCCCTAGAAACCCTGATGTGTATGTCCCTCAGCAGTGTATCTGACTACACATGTGGGTAGGTGGTTCTGGCTGGGTTTTAGCCAGCTCGGGTGGGAAACATCCCTGTGGAGAACTGAAAAGCAAAATTCAACTTTCTTCATTAACATGACAGAACAGTAGAAGCCAGCGTCTACCAGACTGGGATTGGTACCTGAAGATAAAGCTGTATTTCCTTATCTCTGCTCACATTTCCCACATGTGATAATTTTTGCAGAATCCTACTAAAGAGGCAACTAAAATACCGAGAAAACACATGTAACAGTTGTTGAAGGAAGCAAATAAAAAGAATAAAGAATTTCTCACAAAGTAATTTTCTTGTTTTGCAGTCTGTGGACTTGATGCCTCTGAAATTCCATCATGAGGACATAATGATAATGTGGCTTTTTATGTTGTTTGTCTTTGGGAATGCACCCCCAGCTGGGACCCCAGTTGCAGACACATCCAGGACAGCCTGCACTGGTAGCTGAGATGCCACTAGCAGTGAAATCACAGGAACAGAGTTCAGCCCTTCCCAGCTGCTGGGTGAGCTTGCCTCCACCCTGTGCAGTACACCCACGCTTGTCCTGCATTACCAGAGGTGTAGCTCAGGTAGTAACCGAGGTGCCAGTTGGGAGTGAAACCCTTGGTTTCCTTTATGTCACTGGAGAGAGACAAACACCCCCAGAGTATGACTCAGACTCCAATCTGCTAATTTTCTGGAGGTGTCTGCCTATCTGCATTTACTATTGAGGGAGTACAAAATGACTATTCTCCTAAATTAGGTATTCTGCTCAGATGCCTAAAGCTGGAAGAATAAGTCCATATTTAAGTCCTGAACATGCTTATAAAGGTGAAGCTGAACTTGCTGTCATTATCCAAGGTATTTAGTCAGCTCTACTGTGCCTGCACGCCAGCTCTCAGCCCTGGTTTCAGTATGGCAAATGCAAGCATTTACATTTGCATTTCCACATGGATGTGGTTGGACACAGGTAATGGTGACAGCCATGAAAGAGTGCAAAGTTGAGAATAGAGGTATTACATCTAATGACAAAACTGGGGCAGGAGTGCAAGAATCTGACAACTTTTCATATGGTAAATCTAGTAATCCTCAGGAACGAGATTCTCTCACATAATTACTGCAAGCAGTCAATTACTTGTGTTACTTCTGTTCAGTAATTAACATTTCGAACTTGTGTGGTGCTGCTTGTAAGCGTCCAACCCTGAAGCCCAAGTCAGCTGGCACCTTGCAAGACCAAGACCTTTGCTAGGAGAAAGAATTATCAGTGGTTCTTTCCAGAAATTATAAACTTTGCTATAGGGGTGCTTGTTCATGGCACACACAAGACTGTCTCCTCCTCTCTTTTCTCTGGAGAAATTAATCACCATTACCGTCCTCTTTAAAAGAAAAACTCCACAAAAATCCTTGATGCATCTCCAGACAGAGGTAAAATATGTTTATAAATACTGTAATACAAAAACTCCTAATCCTGAAGGTTAACTGTAAACTTGATGTTTTTGTCATTCTTGTTTTTGTACCAGTTGTAAAAACTGTAGGAAGAATACCTTGGTTCGTCAGGCTACATGGAAACTTGTGCGATCCCTTACTCCTTTGCAGAGAGCGTTGCATGGCTGCTGTCCAAGCATTACCTGCTTTTAAGTAACGGCAGATCTCTCTGTTTCCGTCTTTCCTCTGTTGTCTTCTCCCCCGCAGTAGTTGTTTTCTTGACCGTACTAGATATTTGTATTCATTGCTTATCTTCTTAAAAATGCTGACAAAAGGGTTTTCTCTTGATTTATATATTTCTAAAGTGATTCCACACAGTGATCACCATGGATTAATCATTTGACTCCATCAGCAGAAAGACCCCCGTGTTAACTTTCAGCACATGCGTATCATGGTTATTATTGCATGCTGGCAAATTCATCTGGGGCTGAAGGAAAGCAGTAGGTGTCATCCAGAAGAGCTAGTCTGCAATGAAGTTGCTTTTGTTTGATCACTACGGTGTTGGTTAAAATTAGTGTCAGCCCCAGTACTGCTTGATTGCTGGGTGCTGCAAATTCAGGAGAATTAGAGTTGTTTAAGTAGTGGATAGACTGTCGTGATTCAGCAGATATTCTGCCTTTGTTCTTTTTGCAGTACCCCTACATGAAAACCTAGTTTTCCTACTTTGCCCATGGAGAGACAACCTATTTTATTTCTTTTAACCACTTCCAAATGATGTCTCTTGAGACCTCTTGGGAGGGGGGAGGGGGGGAGGGGAGACCTATTGTTAGTTATAACCCACTCTCTCTCTGGCATATTTTCTGAAATCAAGGGCTGATGAAGTCAGATGACTTAGCTCTGTTTCTTAGCTCTGTCACTTCAATCTTAGCTTTACATTCTCTAAATGGGGGTGGAGGGAAGAAGGGTTGAAAAACATTGCTTAAGTACTTGCGGAAGAAGAAAAATGGCATTAGATTCAGAAACTTTCTGCTGTGTTTAAGATACTCACACTGATTCTTGGTCTTCAGTGAGAATGAGGGTTTTAAGATCTGCTTCCATCAACACTGTTACCTCAAGGAGGGATAGGTACTTGGTCCCACTTCGTCTTCTGACTTAGATTATGATTTACCAGTCAGAGGGAAATCCAGTACAGCTCTGCCCTGGCCATCACTCCCTTTCCCTCATGCATATTGCTTTAGTGAGCAGATTATCCTGAAGTGGGTCAGGGCAGATGATTGATCTGGCCAAAAATAAACTTGTGCCTTGGGCTCACTTTCAGATAAGCAATGGTCACAGCCCCGTGCAAAAGGAGAGGTGAGAATCTGCAGGTTCCTCCTGTGCAGGAGAAGGAGGGCAGGCTGCAGCAGCACCGAGGTCTTAAATCTGCTGAGACCAAGGGAAAAACTACAAATTTAGGTGTCTGAAGTGGGAATGCAGACTCTTTAAATAGCCACTAGGCACAAGGATTCCTTTCAAAGCTCTTCCAGTGTGACTATCTTCAGCAGCAATGTATTAATAGTCTGCTAATTTAGAAAAGTACCAGTGGCAATTAACATTGTGTAGTGACACCCTTTCAAGTGTGGAAGTGCTTATTCCCATGGTGATTATGTTATTGCATAGCACAGCTTTTGCTGCTATATGTTTGTTCATGCAGCACTGCACTTAATCAGGAGCTCTGAAATTTCTATCAAGTGAGGAGTTTTGTTAAAGCTTTGAATTTTTATTTTTGCTTTGTTTTTATTTGTTTTTGTTGTTTTTAAGTGGTTTGCTTGTCAGTTGTTCCACAGTAAAGCTGTGTGGGGAAGGAGGCCTGGCTGCTATATAACACAGGAAGGCTGTCCCGCACTCTTCTCCAGGAAACCAGGGATGCCGGGCAGAATGGACCCTCTTGGGAAGCCCTTGAGGAGACCCATCTAGAGTGTTGGGTCTGCACAGTGGTGATGCCATGTGCTTTTCCAGGGCCGCATGCCTTGTGCTCTTCCCCCAGATATTCACCGGTTTCAAATGCACTCTGATCTTCCCCTGTCCATGTTTGTTTGCTTTACTCCAAGGTGCACAAATACAGAGACAAGACTGGTGCAGAGCTCTCCTGCCAGTCAAGAACAATGTAGGGACTCTTCTCTATCCCTCGTTGCCTGTGATGACGTAAAACTTTGCTCCCTCCAGTTTTCCTTGTCTCTCTTACTTGGTACTTTATGTATGGTGATGTGGGCCAAGGGATGGATTCCACCTTGCTTGTGTCTATTCAATTCACATTGATTCACCCAGGGGAACAAGCCACCCTGGGGGCCACCAGCTATTTAGATACTGTTCAAGGCTTCACACTGAAGCTGTTTAGCTACTGTGCTTGTCTGTCCTCTCATCAAGTGGCAACTGTAGGGCAGAATTCCTTCAGCTCAGCCTTCTTAGTGCCAGCACAGGCTCCTTCCACCAGCCCTGCTCTGCTGCTACGAGAGAGGGAAAGGAGGCAGCCCTGGAGAGCACCAGCAGCAAGCGGCCGTGGTGCTGACTGGCAGGCCAGATCCGGATTACCATGTGCTGTGGACGTTGCAGGTCAGATTAAAATACTTGGAAGGATCAGTGTGGCTCATGGGCTGTTTTTGACGTTCTTGTCATTGAAAAGTATTAGGAGTTGTAAGAAGGACTAATGTGAGCTTATATTTTACAAATGATGTTGTAAGTGCTTTGTTAGGGAAAGCAGAATTTGAAATAGCTATGCTATTTTTGTCTTTGTCTTTTTTTGGTTCATTGCAGCAAATGCCTGTTACGTCTCCTGCACTGAAAAGCAAGCTTCAGTTCCTCCCCTTACACCAATTCAATTAGCCTCATCTCCTCTGCTCCCATTTTCTAAGCAACTCAACAGGATAAGACAAATCCTTCAGATTGTGCTTATATTATAAACACTACCAAGGAGTCTTGATCAGGAAGGAAATCTAATGGGACAATCTCAATTTAAAGAAAGCTGGTTAACAGCAAATATATTTATATTTATAGATATTTATAGATGAATGGTGGTGGGTAAAGGAGTGTGTCTGCATAATAGAGTTCTCATTATAAGATGTTTTCCACCCAGAGATCTCAATGTAACTTGCAAAGAAATCTAAGTGATGTCCTTCATTTTTCTTGGGCCAAAGAACAAACCTGAAGCAACTTCTCAAGGGCACGCAGCAACTGGTGGAAGAGCTCTGCAGTTGGATGTCAGATTTGTTTACCTTAGGCATCTTCCATCTTCGCCACCACTGCTGAATCAGTCTTCCTTTATGAAACACGATGTCCCCTTTGCAGTAGGCAGGTATCATTGGCTCCACTTTGTGCATAAGGTACAAGAGACTTGGGTAGAGTGTCAGTATCAAGGAAAGCCACACAGAAGGATTGTTTTCCAGCGTCATATGAAGCTGGAATTCTTTCTTAGGCTGGAAATGTGAGACATGCTTAGGAGCAGTGCCTGGCCTGGGAAAAAGAAATGCACCCCTCCCACCTAAGTACCACTGCAGTCCAGGTAATGTCTCCTCCTCTGTGCAACATGGTATGAGTAGACCTAAACGTGCCGTCCAGTAAGCCTGATTTAAGTCTGTAAGAACGGGAGCAGCAGCAGAGCTGCAATACTGATAAAGGTCAAAACCCATTGGAAATGTAATTTTATCAGCTCTGCTGTTCTTTTACACAGAAAGGAAAAAAGTTTGGAACTGACCTTATTGTCTTTGATAGAAGGAGGAAAAAAAAATCTAAAAACCGTTGGCTGCAATTGGAGGGTTAGCTATACCACTTGCAATTCATTTTGATTTTCTTGTGTTAGCTCTTTCTTAGCTTTTTATATGTAAATGTATATGGATATTTTGGGTAGATTTTGTAGGTTGGGTCAAGCAGGCTGAATAGCATAACCAGTGAGGATAAAATAGTATAAAAAGGATGATATCTTGATATTTGCATTGTCATTTTATATAAAGCTTGGCATTCTGAAGTATTTCATCTTTTTTTGTCATCAAATCGCTGCAATTTTTGGAAAAAAAGCTCATGGGGGAGTATGTGGACATTTAAATTTAGCATTAGAGGTCATTTAACAATATTTCTGAGACTTCAGCTATTTACTTTTCTGCTCTTAAACCCTCCAAGTTTATACTTCTTGCTCTACACTTTGTTGATACTAGAATTTTGCTTGAATTTCAAAATGGATTGGGAAAAATGATATTTCAACGGTTCCCTCTTAATTGTTGTTCCTTTAAAGACATCATGTCTGGTTCAAGGAGGCTTATCTACAGACTGCTGGACTCTGGAGGTGTTATCTAAAGGTGGTGTGATCATGTTTTCTCTTTTGTACTCTTTCCTGTGTAATCCATGGTGGTCTCTGGTACTGGCCACTGCCAGTTTTATTGGTACCAGTTTCTGCTGGAACCCTTCCAGATCATATTTAAATCAACTCATCAAAACTAAAAGGAAAATCCCCCAAATGATCAAGAAACTGCTAGCCTTCTCCCTCAAGCCTGTGTGCTCTCCCTCTGCTCTGTTTTGAAGGTGTTTCCCATTCTGCAAGCCTGCTTCCAAATCCCAGTAAGGTCTTCTGAGAGCCAGAGGAGAAGGGATATGCTATACACACATCTGATACAGTGGGATTTCAGTGTAGTTTGGATCAGGCTGTAGTGCCCAGTCGCTTTCTATTTGCAAACTTTTTGTTTGTTTATGTATTTTAAACCAAATGCTTGCTTTGCTGGGAGAAGATTGAGCTTTGAAAAAATAAGATGGAGTAGTTCGTAGAAAAATGCTCACTGAAGCATGGCATTGCTGACAGGTTCGGAATTTGTTTTCCAGGTTTTAATCTGATAGAGCTGGGAATGAAACTGTTCAGACTGCTAGAAGCTTGAAGAAGAATCATAGTCCTTCAGCAGGGACACGCTAGTCTGATCATTTCTTTTTCAACAATAACCAATACGTTTGCCATTTTAGACTTAAGTCTTTGCACTCGGTATACACTAATGAACCAGTGGCCAAGGATACATATTTTTTTCTGTCCTACTACTAAACACTAAAAACTTGTCAAGCTCATAATCTGTTTGCACTAAAAATAGCTTTTATCATTGCAGGATACAACTTGCAGTAGATGGGCATGATATTAATATCTCTTTTGTATGCCAACGGTAGCAAGAATTTCCTTGAGCAAGGTGATTGGGACACCGTTCTGTGCAATTTTCATAGTTTAAAGGAGAAAGTTAGGAAAGGCACAATTTCTGTAGATCAGATGAAATGCTTAAAATGCCCATATAAGAAACTTTATTTTAAACTGGAATTCTAGTGATTTGCATTTTCAGAGTATAGTACAGGCATTAACAGAATCATAGCAAGCCTCTTTGAAGAGCAGTGTTAGGTAGATCCTTACATACTATTTACAGCATGCAATTGGCTCACTTATGCCCTGTAAATATTATAGAGCAAATGTTCACCGTCTTGATTTATGAAGTAATACCGGGAATTACACAATTCAGTGTGTGCTAAACCTCTATCTGCTGTGAAATCAAGGCAACAATACTTTCCAGGCCAATTCCGAGGCAGAATAAGGAGAAACCTATGATGGGTGACTTTTCTGAAATAAGATTCTGGCGGGGTTTAATGACTACCTTTAGGTTGATGCCTCAGGACATATCTAAAATGTGTGTAGCCATTTGGCAGTTGTAAGCCTTATTGAGGGTTATTTCTTCCAACAATAAAAGGCAAATAAAAAGGGGAGTATAGATACCTCTCTTAGTAAGCAAGGGAAATTAACAAATCATAGAATCATAGAATATCCCGAGTTGGAAGGGACCCATAAGGATCATCAAGTCCAACTCCTGGCACTGCACAGGTCTGCCCAAAAGTTTAGACCATGTGACTAAGTGCACAGTCCAATCTCTTCTTAAATTCAGACAGGCTTGGTGCAGTGACTACGTCCCTGGGGAGCCTGTTCCAGTGTGCGACCACCCTCTCGGTGAAGAACCTCTTCCTGATGTCCAGCCTAAACTTCCCGTGCCTCAGCTTCACACCGTTCCCACGGGTCCTGTCACTGGTGATAACAGAGAATAGGTCACCTGCCTCTCCACTCCCTCTCGCGAGGAAGTTGTATACTGCAATGAGGTCCCCCCTCAGCCTCCTCTTCTCCAGGCTGAACAGGCCCAGTGACCTCAGCCGCTCCTCATACGTCTTACCCTCTAGGCCCTTCACCATCTTCGTCGCCCTCCTCTGGACACTCTCCCAACCGTTTAATGTCCTTTTTGTACTGTGGTGCCCAGAACTGCACACAGTACTCGAGGTGAGGCCGCACCAGCGCAGAGTAGAGCGGGACAATCACTTCCCTCGACCGACTAGCAATGCCATGCTTGATGCACCCCAGGATACGGTTGGCCCTCCTGGCTGCCAGGGCACACTGCTGGCTCATATTCAACTTGCTGTCAACCACAACCCCCAGATCCCTCTCTGCGGGGCTGCTCTCCAGCATCTCATCGCCCAGTCTGTATAGCCAGGGTTGCCCCGTACCAGGTGCAGGACCCGGCACTTGCTTTTGTTAAACTTCATGTGGTTGGTGATCGCCCAGCTCTCCAATCTGTCCAGATCTCTCTGCAAGGCCTTTCCACCCTCATCCCAGTCCACAACTCCTCCAAGTTTGGTGTCGTCGGCAAATTTGCTCAGAACACCTTCTAGTCCTACATCCAAATCATTCATAAAAACATTGAAGAGGACTGGCCCTAAAATGGAGCCTTGAGGGACCCCACTAGTGACCATCCACCAGCCAGATGTGGCCCCATTTACCACAACCCTCTGAGCCCTGCCCGTCAGCCAATTGCTCACCCATCGTATGATGGTTTTGTTTAGCTGTATGCTGGACATTTTGTCCAGTAGGATCCTATGGGAAACCGTGTCAAAAACTTTGCTGAAGTCCAAAATGATCACATCAGCTGGTTTCCCTTGATCGACTAGATGGGTGATCTTATCATAAAAGGATATCAAATTTGTTAGGCAGGACCTACACCTCATGAACCCATGTTGGCTGGGACCAATGACTGCATTGTCCCCCAGGTGCGCTTCAATAACTTCAAGGATCGTCCTCTCCATAATTTTACCAGGCACTGACGTGAGACTGACAGGCCTGTAATTGCTAGGGTCTTCTTTCTTACCCTTCTTGAAAATTGGCACAACATTTGCCAGCTTCCAGTCCAATGGGACCTCACCAGATTCCCAAGATTGTTGAAAAATAATTGAGAGAGATCCTGCGATGACGTCAGCCAGCTCTTTAAGCACCCTGGGATGGATCCCATCCGGACCCATGGACTTGTATGGATCCAGGTGGAGCAGCAAATCCCGCACACGTTCAGGGTCGGTTGGGAGTTTGTCATTCCCACCGTCATGGTCCTCCAGCTCAGGGTACCCTGTGCCCGAAGCTCATCATCAGCTTTGAAGACAGAGGCGAAGAAGGCATTAAACGTCTCTGCTTTGCCTATGTCATTGTCTGTGAGGAGACCCTCCCCATCTAGTAGCGGACCTATGTTTTCTTTGGTTCTCCTTTTTCTGTTCACATATCTAAAAAAACCTTTTTTATTGTCTCCCACAGACATGGTCAGCTTCAACTCTAGTTGGGCTTTGGCCACACGAATTTTCTCCCTACAAACACGAACAGCATCCCTATATTCCTTCATCATCGCCTGACCCTCCTTCCAGCAGCCGTACACCTTCTTTTTTCGCCTTAGCTTCAGTAGAAGATCCCTGGTTAGCCAGGCCGGCCTTCTGCCCTGCTTGCCTGACTTCCGATATTTTGGAATCGCCTGATCTTGAGCTTTTAGGAGGCAGTGCTTAAAGATGGACCAGCACTGATGGACACCAGCGCCTTCAAAAGCAGTTTCCCAGGGGACCTTGCTGACTAATTCCCTGAGCAGCCTGAAGTCTGCTTTCCCCACATCCAGGGCTGAAGTTTTGGTGGCAGTTTTCCTTCTGTCACCATAGATTCTGAACTCCATGGTCACTATGACCGAGACGGCTGCCAATTGCCACGTCTCCCACAAGACCCTCTCTGTTCTCCAGCAACAGATCTAGGAGGGCGCCTTTCCTAGTTGGCTCACTTAGCACCTGCACCAAGAAGTTATCATCTAGGTGCTTTATGAACCTCCTGGACTTGCTCGTGTCAGCCGTGTGGTGATCCCAGTTGACATCTGGCAAGTTAAAATCCCCCATTAGGATGAGGGGAGTCGATCTCGAGGCATCTCTTAGTTCTGCAAAGAATAATTCATCAGCGTTGTCGTCCTGGCCAGGTTGTCTGTAATAGACTCCCACAACGACATCCCCTTTATTTGTTCGTCCCTTAATCCTTACCCAGAGGCTCTCAACTTTGCCATCGCCGACTTGAAGTTCCACACAGTCCAGCCCATTCTTCACATATATCGCCACCCCACCACCTCGCCTACCCTGCCTGTCCCTCCTGAAGAGCCTGTAACCATCTATTGCAACACACCAGCCACAGGACTCATCCCACCAGGTTTCGCTTATGCCAAGGATGTCGTAGCTGTGGGACTGGGCCAAGACTTCTAGCTCATCCATTTTATTCCTCATACTGCGTGCGTTTGTGTAGAAACACTTCAAATGCGCCTCCCTACACGCAGCACCTTGTGTATCCGACCAAAGGGCCTCAGTAGGACACAGTCCCTCTGATTCTAGCACACCATCTCTTAGCTCATCACCGGCGCGCTTGGTTCTATCCCCTTCCCCCTTCAACTCTAGTTTAAAGCCCTATCTATCACCACAGTCAACTCCTGAGCAAAAATCCTCACCCCTCTCTGAGAGAGGCGCATCCCAACTGGTACCAGCAGGCCCGGGGTCGCGTAGACATTCCCGTGATCGAAAAACCCAAAATTCTGCCAGTTGCACCAGTCCTGAAGCCATGTGTTAATGTGACGAGTCTGCTTGTCAGCTTCGATCCCTCCTATTGGAAGGACAGAGGCAAACACAACCTGTGCCCCTGATCCTTTAAGTAGTCGCCCCAAAGCCCTAAAGTCTCTTTTGATCGCTCTTGGACTTCTCGTTGCTACCTCGTCATTACCAGCCTGAAAGACCAGTAGCGGGTAGTAGTCGGTGGGCCGTACCAGGCGCGTGACTTTCCTAGCGAAGTCTCTCACCCAAGCCCCAGGGAGGCAACAGACTTCCCTGTGGGTAGGGTCCAGTCTGCATATTGGGCCCTCTGTCCCTTTCAAAAGGGAGTCCCCCATGACAATAACCCTTACTTTCTTTTTTGAGAGCTGATGTAGCAATGTGGGGGGTAGGGGACCTTGCCTTAGGCATCCTCACCAACCGGGATGGGCTTTCGCCTGCTTCCTTGTTCTGGTTGTCATGTTCTAGAGCTTCATAGCTGTTGTATAAGGGTAGATGGGAAGATGAGGTGGGCAGGGACAGGGCTCGCCTACCCCCCCAAACAGGAACCTGCCTCCATTCCCCCCCTTGACCTAGGTCCCCTCCTGCTGCCTGGCGGAACTTTTGTCTTCTGCGTAGCAGGAGACATTTGTGCTATGGCAGGCTCGTGAGTCTGTCTCAGAGAGGGAAGAGTACACCTCCACCAGTCAATTTCCCTCTCTGACTCCCTGATGCTCCTGAGCCTGCTCACCTCCTCCCGAAGCTCCGCTACCTGTTTGAGCAGCTCTTCAACCTGGGCACACCTCCCACAGGCATATCCCTCGCCGCTGCTGTCGGATACCGACAGAAGACTCAGGCACACCCTGCAGCCCAAGACCAGGATGGCTGCGTGTTTCCCCGAGCCCTCCGTCTGAGTAGCCACATCGGTGACAGTGGCTGGAGAGGCCGCAAGAGATGCGGACGCCATGGTTTTCTGCCTGCTTGATACCATGGCCAGGTTCCTCGCAGGTGATACCATGGCCAGGTTCCTCGCAGGCAGGTTACAGGTACCGAAGGGAAAGACAGCTGCAAAAGACCGGCGAGGGGCCCTGCATGCGCCAACCGCCGCGCCACGCCGTTCTGACGCGCCACGCCCTGTTTGCCCGCCCTGGTCGCCGCGCTCCTGGTCGCCGCGCTCCCCAGGGGCTGCTTTTGAACGGCCGAGGAGGGGGCGCTGCTGGCTCCGCCTACGCCTCGTCAGCCTCCCTCTCGAGGGCTGCCGGGTCCTGGCGGCTCCCTCGAGCGGCCTCGAGGCCGGAAAAAAAAAGCCCTGCCTGTTCTGATCCCCCGCTCCGCTGCAGAACGCGTCTGCCCCGGAGCCGATCGCCTCGGCAAATTATAATGTTAAACTCAAGATCTGCAAAAAGGAGCAGTGGTCCATAGCTCCTCTGAGCTTCTCAAAATATATATTTTTTTGACAATGGAGCTCTATATAAGAATTAATTAGGGAACTTTTCAAGCAGTCAAAACTCTTGCATGCCATTATAAATTTATCATTGCCGAGAGGATCTAGTTCTGCTGTCAGACATCAGGCTTATATGGCAGCCTGAACAAAAGAATATGGAATAAATATACTTTTTCCTATAAAGAACCCCAGAAAACTTGTTAGTAGAAAGCCGAACATTGTGTTTATTTTTTGTAAGGCATATCTGAGTAAACAACCCACTTAGCATTCAGCCATTCAAACCATTGCAGCAGATCCATTGCATTCCCACCCAGAATATGTGCAGTGTCCTTTTGAATGCTGTAGCGTGTGTGCCCGACCCTCGATCTTCCCCACCAAAGACAGGAAGAAAGTGAACTGAAAGTAGACCATTACTATGAATGTGTATACAGAAAATCCTATTGGACTGTAGGATCAATTTACCATTCCATCATTTTTTATTTGGATTGTATTAACTGCAAACAAATGACTCTCACTTGTAACTTTTTAGGCTTATCTCACTCATTATAACAATTAATTTGTGATACTGTAATTATATATTTAATACTATCAAGAGGAATCGTGAAAGTCAGTGTTTTGTAATTCCTGGTTATTGCGTAGAGCTGAACACTCTGTGCTTCTACTTATCTCAGTAACTCAACAACTCAACCCCCATAATTATCAGAATAAGTGCTGTAGAGAAGGGGGTTACGTATACTTTTCCTGTTGTGAATGGCATTCAAGGGCCAGCCAAAATAAAATCTGTATGCCTCGGAAGTTTTCTTTTCTTTTTTTTTTTTTTTTCCCCACACTGTGCATTATGTTAGTGAAGCTACTTTTTACTGAGGAACATTCTTTTTCCTGCTCTTTGCGCTATTAGGTACCTTGTGTAGCTCAAACACCATCATAGATAGGACAATGAAATTATCATAGACTGAATAGTGCTACTGGCACAAGCTCCTGGGTGAGCTTGCACGTTGACCCCCAAAGAGCACTGGTGCATTAAGCAACAAGATATGAAGGGCAGGTGCTGTGGTACGTGTTTCCTGCTGCAAAGTGTTTGCATGGCCATGAGCTTCCATAAATGAATTAATCTTTCAAGTTAATTTGGTAACCAAGTGGTTTGAAGTTATGCAAAGGTTTCTGTGCTCTGCACAGCAGTGCTCTGTAAAGCACTGCCTCCTCCATCGACTGTGCTTGCTCATGTGCCCAGCACCCTGATGATGTTCTCCAGGAAATTCTGAGGTGTGTTTGAGTGCCCTGTTTGTACCTGGTTTTGTGCTGCCCCTGTGACACCTCCATGGAACGACATTATCATTTCTAAAGTGCTTCTTCTACATGCTTCTTTGTACCTTGTCCATCTACAAGGGAGTGGTACCTACCACCTTGTTTCCAGCACCAGCAAGGAAAGGGCTGTTCCTGGGTATTTGCATTGGCTATTTAACTGAGAACAAAAGTACATGCATACTTCTGAGAAAGCAGTTTTACTTTTTTCTTTGGCTCTTTGAGTGGGCTCTGAAGTATCCTGTTGTCTTAGCTTGAGCGTTGGAAACCTCAAACGGATAAGAACTAAATACTGTCAAAGCTCACAGTCTGTCTTTCCTAATTCTGGGATCGTTTTGCAGCCAGATATCCTCACGTCCACATTGCAGGCTTGTTACTGGCAAGCCAGAATTGCCAGAAAATCATTCTTTACTTTCAGTGCATGTCTTTCATGTACATGTATTGTACTACTGCTGTGATCTTACTAGTTTGTCTGCTGTTGCTATCCACACTATATATCACCTGTAACAGATATTAGACAAAATTTATCAGGAGCAAGACTTTGTTAGGTAACAAGTCTGCCTGATTTGATGTTATCATTTCTAACTGTACGTTGAGCTGTATGAAGTTATTGCCTTATAAATACCTGTGAGTCCCCATGATGTTCTTATTTGTGTCTTCAGTTTACTTCTTTGTGAATAGGCACTTTCTCACATTCCTTTCATTGGCATTCTCTCATGTTTCATTTTCTCATGATCCCATGTTGGAATGTTGGAAGGGTGCTTTTTTTTTTTTTTTTTAATGCCATAAAGTTCTTTTTCTGATTTAAAACCAACCAAACAACAACACCAAACCTTAGAAGTATCAAAGGATGTCTTTGCTGAAGATAATCCCTGTAATATCTCCCTTTCTTGTTTGAAATATTCTCCACTTACTATAGTGAGTCCTCTGTGTGGATGTGGATGAACCAAATCCCTTAGAGGAACATCCTAAGCTTCTTCCCCAATAGTTCCTTGGTGCTCAAGTTCACATGGACGCTATTACCGAGACACAGAATATAACCATGCTTGGGGGAAATCAAATATCAGCATCCATATGTTTGTACTGCACAAGGTTACCTAAATAAATGGCATTTGTATTTTTCTGCCATTTTGTACAGTCTAGTTTCCTTTACTCATTTTGCTTTTATCCCACATCAAATTTGTTTGTGTTTCTGAAGCTTCATAATAAAATCAACCCAAGTTGTGTGGTACAATGCAGAGCTTTTCTAGAGTAACTCCACAGGACTGTTTCTGTCAATTGCTGATAGCTAGAGAAAAGAAGAAAGAAAAGTCACAAACTTTCTCCTATCATTGACGTTCTGTTGGTGTAAATCACCCACAACAGCTCTTATGTACAGCACTCTGCTTCCAGGGCAGTTGTGCTGGCCGGGCTTGTTGCAGAAGGGCCAGCACTGATGCCTAGTGGAGGAAGGAAGGTGAATTACCTTCCATACTGATCCCCTTCCACAGTCAGCACTAAAGATAGGATTCTTCAATTGCTGCCCTTTCTGTAGTCACAAGACAGCTCAAGTGTGAGCCTGTGAAAGAGAAAATAATCCCTGGGTTTTGTAATGCAAACAGTGTTTTGTGGTGCCTTTTGAGCTTGACTCTTAATCTTGGTTAGGACTGAAAGTGGTTTATGAGCTATGAGGAGTTAGGGTTTCTCTAGGAATGTTCCTTTTTCCTTTTCCTTTCCTTTACAGCAAACAAAATAATCTGTAGCTGTCTGCCTAACCAGTCTAACAGTAAGAGCTGACTGAAGAGTATGTGCCTTATCTGGGGTAGCCCAGATCTGCTATAGATAATTTCCTGTTGAAACTATTGTTCTTCAGTAGCTGCTTCAAATGACCCCTATACTGAAGAATTGTTCCAAACCAGGACTAGATTGTATATTTTCCTGGACTGATTTCCTCAGTGAAGATTCAGTTTGGATAGTAGGATAGCCTTTCTTCTAGTGAAAATATTGAAATATTGGACTGTATTACTGTGGAAAAAATTGCAGATCTTTCACTGGAGAAAAGCCCAGACAAATGGCTATAGGGAATGGTTGGGTGGATTCATTTTTGTTTGGGAATGTTGTAGTCATGTTTTGGAGGTCTCTTCAGTCTTGTCATTCTGTATTCTGTAATTCATTTCATAGTCTATCAAAAACCATAAATCCTACTGAAGGCTGTTAAAATATAAATCTGACAGTTTAGCATGAGCTGCATGCCAAACAGAAGGTCTCCAGAGGGGTGAAAAAGTCTCTGGAAACCTAGCACTGAAAGATGGATTTATACCTGAACACAGTAACATAGTATGAAAGCCTCAAGTAAGGTCCAGGTGACTAGTGTGAAATTGTAACTACAACCTGCTCCGAACATGCAGGAGCACATCAAAAAGCAGGTGGAAATGTTGAAGGAACTTGAAGCAGTGGGGCAGTTAGCAGTAGAAACAGGATTTCCATACCCTGATTTATTTTATTTATTTTAATATCTGAGAATTGAAATCTTGAGTGCCTTTGTAAACTCAGTAACATTTATGGAATGGGTTAATTGAATTATTGAAATTCCTGTATTTAAAAATATTCATGTTTAGGCTTTGGTCATATTATGGGTAAAAGATTATCCTGGCACAAAATGACATTTGAGGGCAGAAGAGTGTGAAGGAAGTTACATTTTAGTGTTATTATTTTAAACATGCTAATATGAAATATTTTGACAAGTCCTAGTTTTTGTTTATATAGGAATTCAGTTCTAATGAAAACCTTAATGATGATGATATGATTTAAAAAAAAAAAAAAAAAAAAAAAAAGACCACAACCAGTTCTATAGATAAGACACAGGCCATTAAATGCAAAAAACTGATGGGGGTCTAATTAGAAAAGGAATCTTTTATAAGGAATGGAAATGGTATGGATATCCTGCTGCCTGTTCACTGCATATGGACAACTCTCTGTAAAAGAAATAAACTTAATGAGGCTAGTCTGAATTTAAATGTGGAGGATGCAGATTATTGCAGGCTATAGAAAGGAAATCCATCTTTTTTGATGCTAGATAAAATATATGGTGGGCGAAGCCAAACTAATGCAAACTGAAAGAAAAAGTTTTAAAGTGCTTATACATAGGGATACGTTCAAAATTATTGTGGACCTTAAGGAAGAGATGTTATACTGTTGTGGTTCACTTGATTATGATGTTTGCTGAATAAGTGACAGCAGTAAACACAACAACAACAAAAACCTAAGAAATAAGGGAGCAGGCTGTATTAGAAACAATAGAAGATTGCTAAAATGGAGATGTAAATGAACTATGTTATATGCTTGCTCTTCTAACTCATCTGTGATGCCAACAGAAACATTAAATGAAAAAGAAAACTCAATTAATTTGAATGGAAATGAATATATATTTTTGTCCAAGAAACAGTACTCCAGAGAAAGTCATTGCCAGTAACTCACACAGCACAGTTAGATTTTGATAAAGATCAGCTTTTATTGCAAAAGCTGCAATTTCCTGATGTACTAGTTGGATAAACACATAAGGAGATGGTGGGTTAGTCTTCTTTCACTTAAAGTCAGATCTGGCTAAAATCCCACTTAAGTGGGATTTTTTTTCTTTTAAAACAATAACTGTATGAGCAGTGTTCCTTCAAATCTTCTTTTTTGTTGTTGTTGTTGTTTACTAGTTTTTTTTGCTCTTTGTTTTTCCTCCTAATTCTCACTTATTGTGTAGGGTAGAGATGATTTCTCAGTAGTATTCTCTGCTGTCTATGACTCAAGATATGATACTGGGCTGAAAGAATTCTTGATTTCTTTCAGTGGCAAATCAGATACTTCTGTTGATGTATTTTGACTTGAAAGGAAAACGTGTTTGACAGGGACCTCAGGCAACAGGCCAGTTTAAGACTGAATGAAATACAATTTGGTTTTGCTGTCCAGCACCTTGTTTGCACCATTAATGGAACTGCCAGGATTTTAAGTCTAATAAAAAAATGTTTTGTACATTTACAGATGTTCATTCTCTTGATTTTTTTTCCCCCAGTTTCTCTTTGTTCTAAATACATATTCTTTTACTGTTTACTATCCCTTTTCCCCTCTGAGTTGGAACATTTGTTTAAAAAAGTCTTCTGTTGCTGGGAGCTGAACCAGACACCATGTCTACTGTATTGGCTCAGAATGAGATTTGAGCAGCATCTTGCTGCATGCTCCCTAAGGATGGGTAAAAGTAAATGCCATGAGTATAAAAAGACGAGGCTTCTGTAAGGTGAGTCTTTCTTCTGCCTGGTAATATATATGTTCTATTGACTGAGATTTTCAGGGAAATCATGATTTCCCTGAAGTTCTACCTAATGTTATCTGATTTTATGTGGTATACTTTAATTTTTGTACTGTTCTATGAATTTGAGAAATGAGCTCTAAAGGTTATCACAAGCCCAAAGGGTAGATCTTTTGGGCTACAGGCTTTCTCTTCTTTCAAGACATGGTAGTTATAGATCTAAGAAATCTGTTTAATCACCCTTAGAACAATTTCTACTTTGGCCCTCCACGGTTTCCTGTGGAAATCTGTTCCTCCTAGTTGCTTTTAAATATTCTTAGAGTCAGACTAACATAAATACTCAGTAATGTTTGTCTTATGCCAAATACACAAATCGATTGTGTTTTAACATCAGCATGAACACTAGTCAACACAGTATGCACAAGCTGCATATTCTGATTTAACAGCCTGGGTGCGCTGAAGGAGCTGCAACCCCTCCATGGTAAGCAAGTGGCAGACCCCCCCATCTGGTCCTGCTCACTTGTCCTGAACAATCAATTTTTCTGTGCCACAGCACTGACGCTCCAGCTAAAGATGCTGCATTAGTTATGTCTGCCCTGAGCTTACAAGCTTTTAGAGCTATTTTGGACATAAATTTTGCAAACTTGCAAGTCAGCTAGGGTTTTTATTTTTTCCAAGATACCCAACTTGCAATTAAGTTAAACTGCTAGATCCTGGTCATTATCAAAACTCTCCTTCAGTGTATGGATTTAGGATAAAGGGATAAATGAGTGTCAGGTAGTGGTTAAACTTTCAGACACTTGCTGTGTTGGAGAGTTTCTACTGATCCCTGTCAAGTGGGACTTCATTCAAGTAGACTTTTGCTGAGGAGTACAAGAAAGATGGTTCTCCAGTATGTCACCACTATATTCCCTCATAAGTTAAAAGTATGGACTGAGATGCATTATACACACTTAAAACCACTATTAAGTCTAACGTACCCTGATTTGGTATTATGAATAGCTAACAATGGAGTGTTTGGGGCTATGGTAGAGCTGTATGATTTAAAAATATAAAATAAAAAAGTATATTAATGGCATATTACAAATTATATGTTAAAATATAATGTCCCATGCAGCAGTGTCTTAATGTGCTTAGGGAATGGTTCAGGTCTCTGTTTTCTACCTCGGGACAAGGTGAAATACAGAATCCAGGAAATCTGAACATAGAATTTGTGGAGAGATGAAACAGAGACCTGAGTGTGCTGAAGTCTGTGTTAGCGAGTACTTCCCTGGAAGCTGAATGTAGTTCTGTGAGCCTCCAGATGTTTCTTTCATCCTCAAACCTCACTCTGTGGATATTTTCAACATTTAGAGAGAACTGTGCCTGAATTTTTGTATTAGTGACCAGCTGAAGGCACAGGCTATCCAAGCAACAATCTGTAACTGGAAGTTTAATTGTATATTTTTGGTAAGTGTTACTGAGGTAGTAGAAAGCATAGCTTTTATCCATCAAGAATTGATTAGACTGACTATTAAACTTACAATTAAACCATTGATTAACATGTGATCCATCAATATCACTAAAAAAAAAAAAATGAACATTTACTTGACATGAGTTCTGATGGATGATTTCTTTCCTGGTTTAAACTTTGTCTGATTTCTGTTTAATCTCTTCTATTGCTTTGGCTAGTGTCTGAGCAGAATGTAAGATGCCATTGCTCATTACTTAAACACGTACATATTTGAATATTTTGTTAATTTAATCCTATCTGTCATAATGACTTTATTTTTAAAAATATCTCCTTAAATCAAGGCACAGCAGACTTCCTGATTGCTCAGAACATGAGTTCTTAGCAAAATAAATGATAATAGATCTTTAAACTGAGCCGAAAAGAGCTGCTTTTAATAGAAACCTCCTATCTCAAGTTTTCTTTAGAGCAGTCTTGGAAGATAAAATCTGGAAAATGAGCCAGGCCAGAACAGCATCAGAAAATGACTGCCCAGGGACCTGTAGGCTGAATGACATTGATGTCTATTAGAAAACACCTAACTAAAAAGGGAGCCCCAGCAAAGCTCTTGCACTTATGGTACCTCTCATTTTGTGCCCCAAAGTACAGTGTGAGATTTCCCTTCATATGGGGTAAGCATTTATCTCTTTTTAGGAAAGTGATAACTTTAGTAGACACTTTCCTTTCAGACACTATTGCTTTCAGAAAGGTCAGCCTTTGCAAAGTAGGTCATCTAGGGATGCTGCAGGGGGTTACTTCCGAGGCAAAACCGAGCAATGTCTCCTTTTGTCTTGGATGGCTTCTCTCTCTCTCTCTTACCCCTCACTCCCAATATAGATCAGATTCCTTAAAGCAGCTGCTTGACTTCCAAAAATGTTCATCCCTCCCATCTCCTACGGAGAGAGGGAAATGGTTACTATGGATTCTCTGCAGAAGAACAGATGTATTCCAATATGCTGGGTACTAACCATGCTGTTCTCTGTGCGCCTCACATTTTTAAAGTTCAGATTATGGTTGGCCCACGGATAGCCCAGGTAGGGCTGCCCTGGCTTTGAATTCCTCATTTTTCTCTTCTGCCTGCTAGTATAGAGGACACCAGTGAAAAACAACAGGAGAGGTCTGAGTTCTCCTTATACTTTCAGGTATCAAAATCTCTTTCTCTCCTAGCATTTCACTGTGTGTTGGATTCATGAATGGGCTCAAGATGAGGTAATGCATTTGGACAGTGCAAAAGCTACATTTGGAGCTGATTCTACATTCAGTATATAAAGAAATCACTGGTAGATATTTGTGAATTAAGAAAGAAAGGGCTGGGAGGCTAGAGCAATACGCAGCAAGGGGAAGGGGCTTTCAGCGATTATGCCATCTACCTGTTATTTTTGTATTGCAGCCTATTACAGGGAACTGAATGCAGATTGTAAATCATAGTTAACAGAAACTAATTCTCAAACTTCGGGGAAATTTGAATGTGGATCTGAGTGTTGTAGTTTGAACCCTCTTCTATGGCAATGTTAGCCAGTTAAAAATATTTTGACATTCTGCCCATGCAATCCTATTCACTTCAGCTCATTTCTAACGCTTGATTCTGTGCTCTGGTGTATTAAACCTGAAAAGAATGGTGGGGGAGTGGGAATAGTTTCTGGATCATTTCCTCCATCACTAACTTCTATAAGGGCTCTAAATAGAAATGTAGCATACATTGCAGAAGCACATGAAATGTCAGTCCTATAGTGCTGTCATTCATGAGAAACTCAGTGATGTTATGGTAGTCATGTTTCTAAAATTGTAGTTATTTTGGCATTTCTCTTACTTTTCTTCTTTGTAGAAAACAGTGTGTCTCTTAGAACTACCCTGCTCAACTTGTATGATACCTTCTGTTAAATGCATAAGTAAGCTCTCTCTTTCTTACTGAGTCTCAGATCTTGCAAAGTTTTTAAAAGTACTTTTTTATAATGTATATTTTGTGTAATATACTTATCCTGTGCGTTAACATCAGAAGGTCTTACAGAATAGAAAGACAGCCTAGAATTCATTTTCATCTATATTTATAATGTACAAAAGTAAATCTTTTGCACATCTGAGCTGTTTGATAAATGGGTTTCTTATTTTATTCTCAATTACTTCTTTTGATTGGAGTTTCACTGCTGTGTTTTCTAAAGCATCACAATTCATTTCTTTGATATATCTATGTACATGTAAAAAATGTACTCATTTGCAAGGACGTTTATTTTGTAGGAGTCTTCATAAGTCAGCTCAAGTACTCTAAACACAATGCTGGGTTAATTTATAAGTGTACTCAGTGGGGATGCAAAATGATTGGAATAATTGTTTGAATAGCTTAAGACTGGAGGTCAGGCATAGAGTAGGTTATGGGAGTGATATCTCTATGGGATGAATTAATGTAACTATTTCAAAATAATGTAAAAATACCAAGGGTAGACAAAAACACTGGGTATAGGACAGGTGTGCTCCAAGCAGTGTCACATGCTTAAGAAGCACAATGAAGACAATTCCTCAATCAGCATATTCACAGGTTTGGCTTGGGGTCACTCATATTGGTAGAGATTGTGGCAGCAGTTGACTTGCAGGGCAATCACAGTGGAGATTGGCTTCTTGTTCCCGTTGTGGCTGCAAAGGTAGATGGAAATACTTTTTGTACCAGGAATTTTTTCGGGGGGAGCATTTTCTGTTGCCTGCTACAGGCTGCTACTAGCATGCCTATCTTGAGTTGCTGTAAGAGATAGTGTCTAGATGCAGTATTTTACTACATGGTCTCTAAGCCCAAGGCTCACAGGCCCAGCAGTAGCACCCCTCCAGGCTGCGTGGGTGCTGTGGCGAGTGCAGCATCTGTCTCGTGGAGTCTTCCTGTCTGTTTCTGGTCCCATGCTGTCTGTAACATGTTCTCATCCTGTGCATGAGAGGTACATGTTGGTCTTGGCTATTTACCTACTACCTAATCTACATGCCCACAGCAAGGCTGTGGCAAAGCAGGAGTGAATCCAAATCTCCCGAGTTTTAAGCTAATCTTAATTAGACACTATTTAATTGACTAGGAATCACTTTTAACTTTTTATACAGTGTCACTTTCATGTGTGATTTTTCTCTTCATTCTTGCTGTGGCTTGAGCAGGATGGGATATGCTCAAAGCAACATCTGAGGATACAGAAACACAAAAGATAATGTCTGAAAAATATTAAAGAAAAGGAGAAAAGATTTAAAAGATTTAGCTGCCGTAAAAGAGCATCTCATCTTCCTTACCTGATTCTTGGCCTCCTAGGCTTACCCACAGATGAGAATAGGCATGATCAAAAGTAGCCTTTTCTTTGATACTCTAGAATTATTCCTGTGTCTGCTAAAATTGTTTCCACGTTAATACCCTGGCACTTCGTTGGCCTCCTACTTTTTGTGGCTTGGACAGGATGACATAACAACTTCACTGAAATGTTAAGGAGGAGAATAAAATCAGTGTTAGAAGTGAATCTTGGTTTTGTTATCCTTCTGGGGTCATGGGTGTATATATAACAAAAGGGAGATCAATGTTCCCTGCTGGCTACTGAGAAGATTTTCCTTCCAGAAGGCTCAGTTCAGCAAAACACGTAAGCATGAATTTGATAGAATGAGGTGAGTGCCAGTTGTCAGCTCCATGCTTTTCATCTCGCCCAGCCCAAATTATCTTCCTTACTGCTCTGATTATGTCTCCCAAATGCATATTCCAAGTCCTCATGAGTTCTTGTCTTGCCACACCTGTTTCACAGACCTTACTCTCACCTTAAAAATGTGAGCACCCTAGGCTTCCCCTCTAGAGGGTTTTGCCTTGCACACCGTCAGGATCTTATTCCCACATGACACTAGTAAATTCCCTTGGTCTGTAGCACCTTCCTTCAGCCTTCTCCTTTGTGTCACCACCGTGCTCCTTGCTTCTTCCCTTTTCTGGGACAGCTTCTGTCCCCTGCTGCTCCACCCAGGACCTCTTTGGTGGTCCATTGCTGACTTTGCTAGCACTTTGTCAAATAATTCTGTCCTTGTTTGTGTTGCCCATCTCGTTGTCCTTTCTCATAATTGATTTTGAATGTATGGTATGGTTTACAACCTCCAAAGCAGATGAATTTACAAAGAATTTAATCCTTAAATGACAGGGTCTGATATTCCTCTTTGGGGCTGGTGAACTACTTGTTCTGTCTGAATCAGCAGGGGCCTGGCAGTTCTGTACACAAACCCAGCTGCAAAGATCAAGTATGGAGCTGAACTTCTCCTGATACAGGACAGTTCATGCCCAGGTGTTGCGTCGAAGACAAATGTATATGCTTCAGAAAAGGAGACCCCACTAGAGAGGGAACTGGTACAGATATAAACAATTTCCATCATAGGCATTTTATTTGCTTGTTAATTCTCGTGGATGCTTTGTATCAGAATTGAATGGAAAGACTGATTACTTCAGTCCACTAATGAAAGAGAATATCTGCAGAGTGAAGGAGTAATTTTATATTGAAGCTTTAGTACATCAAACGTTTCAAAATTGCAAAATATTTTACCCTTGCAGGTTTTTTAGGTCTCTACCCTTGTTAGTCCTTCCTGCTTGTTGTATTATCTGTTTTTCAGAAGGTGCTGCTGGTATTTACTGTGACCTGTTAGCTATTACATCCACCAGTTAGCGGTTTGAGTTGTATCATTAAATTCAGGTTGTAACTTACTTGATCAAAGTGCTACAAGATAAAAAATAGATCTTTTTCTCTAGGGGTCAAGACCTGAAAACCATAAAATTAAATGCCTTGAAAGATTGTTAGAAACCTGGTTTAAAATTAATTCTGAGA
This sequence comes from Cygnus olor, assembly GCF_009769625.2. Lineage (NCBI taxonomy): Eukaryota > Metazoa > Chordata > Aves > Anseriformes > Anatidae > Cygnus > Cygnus olor. The sequence goes on from NC_049183.1 coordinate 1,384,953, forward strand.
TTCATGAAAAAAGCAATTGTACCTATTAACTTTCTCTCTCTTAAGAGATGTTAACTATACAAGGAAATCTCCAAAGGTTCTTTGAAAACATTGCCCACAGTCATTTCCAGGCACTACTTCCATGAGGTCTCAGCAGAGTCCTGTCCTACTTAAGAGAGAGGACCAAGCTCTTTGAGGCAGGATGACTTCCAGCTTATGCCCACAGGAGTCTACATTTGATGTTGCTGGAAATATGCTATGGGAACAAGAGCCACAAGCATTTGTGACATATAACCATTAGTAGAGCCTTTTATAACCCTTTTCATAAGTCAGCTCTGAGTGCATTTCCAAATGTGTCACTGTCATGAGAACCCTATTTTGTTTGTGAGAATGAATTCAAAGCCAGTAACTAATGACTTGGACAGTTTTAGCTGAGGTTCAGCCTCACAAATTTGAGAACACCTCATTTACTAAGTGTTCAGTTTCACTTAAATATTTTCCAAACAGCCTTAGAGAGCTTGGAAGAGCTGGAGAGGAAAAACAGTTGTCACTTCTGCTTAAAATGTAAGTTTTTTTTTAATATCATTAAGAATTTGTCAGACTGATTCAGATGTAGGTTCATTCTGATATCATTCTCCCTGTTTTCTCCTGATTCAGTTGTTTTTTCCAAAAGAATAATTTGAAGACACAAGTGTACATTTTATGTATGAAATGGTCCTTGCTAGGTCTTGTTAGTAGCTTCCATACGTCTTTATTGCAGCAATGTGTTCTAAATCAGCTAGGCTGAGACTTGAAGCCATGGTTATGTGGAGTTCAATGTGGGTGACAAAGCTGATCGAGAGGCAAAATAAAATATATTTGGCATTAAGTTGCTGAGGTCTCTGTGCTACTGTAGCCTGTTATAGGTACTAGAGCTGGCTGTTTTAAAATCAGCTCATGATTGTCTACAATCCATTGCTGCCACTATTGCAGCATCCAGGAAATACTTGAAAGCTACTGGTCAAGTTCTTCACTCCAGGGAAGAGGAGTGAACTAATAAACTGCAAAAGAGGTGCAAAATTCAGTAATGCAACTGAAGAAGTGCCTAACTGGTTATATAGTGTGGGCATAAAAAATATCACTGTGTTGCTTGTTATTGTACTTGTCACTCTCACACTAAAAAGACTGAGACATTTCAGTGGCTGGATATGACCAAGAGACCCGTTATTATCCTTGCAGATCCAGTAGATGCACACAGCTTCACATTTGCTGCTCTCGCTTACTGATCTGGCCATTCTCAAGGAAGTTGTCATCCAGGAGTCACGAAGTTGTAATGCAGAGATAAGTGTCAGTACCTTCAATTTTACAGATCAGAAAACTGCAACACAGAAATGTAAAATGAATCACTCCAGATGTAGTTTTCTCATGGTGTTCTCATTTATAAAGCTCAGGACTGGTCCACACTAGTGTTTTATCTGATTTACCTGGTTTTTCTGTCCCTCTGGGGAACGTCTCTTTGATCACAGTCAGTATATATCCTGCGACAGAGCATGATTAGATTTGCATAGTGGGGAGATAAAAACAGTGAGTGTGTAAGTGCTGAAGTGCAGCTCTTCATCACAATTGGCAATAGTGCTGTTAGTTTAGTTCACCCTGGAAGATGGTCTGATCCTTACTAGATTTATCACTGGCAAAGATGTGATTGCTGATCCCACTGCAGATTTGTTTTTAAATTATTACTTTGCTTAAAGGCACAATGTGTCCCAGTACTTTCTGTTATAATTGTAAATACCATTTTTTTTCTCAAAGACCCAGTAGAATTTTTTCATAGACATTTCTGAAGCCATTAGAATCGAGGAGCCCCTGCTGGCACAGAGTATCAATAATTGTTTCAAAACCTTCTTCTTAGTCACTTTGCAAAGACTGTTTCTCTATATCTTGTACAATTGCAAATATTGTAGAACATTTAATTCTGTATGGTCTTCCAACTTAGATGTTATCAAAGTGAATAGAAAAACTGAAGTTCAGTTCGTGTTACAGATAAAAGTGAAGAACATATTGTTTTCAAAAAGGACATGTGGATACAAATGTACGTATTTAGACAAACATGTTCTGATTGGCTCAGACTTTTCCTTTCTTTCTCTTGTGATCAAAATGTGATAAGGCACATAGGATAGTGTAGTCCCTACAGGACCAGATCTGAGCCTTGCAAAAGACATTAGAAAGACTTCCAGTAATTCCTCTGAACCTCAGACCAGATCTTCGTTGTTGGATAAACATTAGTGAACAATTTAGACTAGCTTCATGCAAAACCTGTGTATATAGTGAAGATGCAGAATATTTTAAATGCAATGTCAATTCTATTTTGAATGTGTACTTCCACTACATGACTAAATACATAAATTAACCTATGCAAAATAAGCTTAACAAAATAGAGGTAAAGAACAACCTGGAGAGTAAATTTATAGAGATGACAACATGAACACAGGTATTTGCTATGGAAATACAGGTTGATTATTAAGTTATCCTGATTCACTTCTTAGAGAAATCAATAGAAGATTCACTCTGTTTTAATGGGAACAGCACTAGCCACCTCAAATACCAGATTGAGATCTTCAGCGCAACGTGTAAGGAAATAAGTCGGTTAGTAAATAAGTGTCCATAGATTTACACCAGCTATGTAAGTGAGGATCTATTCCTACAGCATCTGTCTTTAAAATCAAATATTCAGACAACTCAAGGGTTTAGCCATTTGAATTTCCAAATTTTGCAAAGATGAGTAGTGTTCTGGTATCAGGCTGTAAACATCGTTTGTGTTTGTCTTGTGCTGCTTGTGTTTTTGAGAGAGATCATTTTTATACTTCAATAAAGAACAGTCAGCTCCCTGAGACATTCTAACAATGCCAAAAGTATATTGAAATACCTAGTTAATGGCAATTTTTTATTGAAAGTAGACTTCTATGAATCATGGGGAGTGTTAAAAAGAAGGCATTTTCTTATCTGTATGTTCAGCTGCTTTCTAATTAGTCACTTGTATTTCAAATAACTTTGCAATTCCTTGTGTTGGTGGACTACTTTGCAAACCAGCATTATTTAGGTTTCCTAGTGTATTAAATTGAAATGCAGCCAAAATATTTTTTTTTGAAGATTTGCACTCTATTATGGACAATAAGGAATATTTCGTATTGCACAATTTTTATCCTGGTAATAAAGGATAAGAATGTGCATGTGTATATTCTGTGCCCTCATTTTATTATTTGCTGCTTTCAAATGTAGCTATTTTTCATCTGTCATAGATTGTAGATATACCAACTTCTCACTAACTGAAGAACTGAGGGGAAAAATAACAAGCCTAAGAAGACAAAATGTTGAGTATTTGCTGGTGAAGCAGATTGTGTTACAAACTTACATTCAAATTCTAGTGAGCTGAGGGCTTTCCAGATCTCTCATGTTCTCAGCATAGCCTGCAGGGCTCAGTATTTCCTGTACTGCACAGTCCTGGGGACATGCTGTAGCTGCTGACAGTTATAATTGAAGTGCTGGCAAGTTTCAAGGAAAATAACTTTATAAGAAATCTAAACTCTTAACCACAACTGCAGTACTTTTGCATGAAGGTGCTCTAAAATACTCCTCTCATACTCAAGTTGTTCAGCTTAGTATTGAAACTAAAATATCCATAATTTTCTTGCGGAAGAAGAGCATGAATGGAAAGAAAACAGCATATGAGAGATGCCATCTGTTCTCTCTCTCTCTTTCTTTCTCTCTCCCCCCACCCCTCTATTTTTTTTTATTTATTTTTTTAATCAGAAAGAAATTTTTAATCGCCTGTCAGGCCCCTTTCAGGGGACAGTGTGGAACAGGAAGGTTTGTACGGTTTGGAGGCTAGTAGGTTGCTGAAGGTGCTAGGGATGAAATCTCACTTCTGCACTAGATGGTCACTAGATTCTTCCTCATCTATTCAGTCATGAGACAGCAAAAGCCTTCAAGATTCAATGACAGATTTATAGTACAGCAAAAGCAAGGAGAGATGAGGAGTTTCCTGCAGGAGGATACTTCCACTGGGATCGTATCCCTCCAGTGCTGCTAGAAAAGATAAACTTCCAGGGTCTCAGTAGTTCATCCAGTAGTTGTCCTCCTCCAACAGAAAAACTGTGCCAGTCCTGACAGTCGTTTGTCTGACCTGTCTTCAAAGGTCTGCACTGATGGAGAGCACTCTGCCTTCAGGCAGTCTTTGTTCCATATCTCTTTTCACGAGCTACATTTCTTAATACGTATCTTGAATGTTTTGTGTAATTACTACTTGACCTGTTCGCTGAGAACACAATAGAAAAATGTTGTTTCTTCCTTCTTTCATAAAGATCTCACAATGTAGCACACCTGATCTACTTTTGATCGTAATTTTGCAATTCATTATGTGTACCAATAAGAGCAGTAATGAGAGTTCAGGTCTTCAGGATATGAAAACGGTGTCTGAATCTACAATACAACTAAGAAAATGTCAGCTGAGGATGCTAAAAGGCCTGAAAGTTTGGAGGAGCTCAGACTGGAGTTTAGACAATGAATTTTGGTCTGGGTCCAGTTGTTGTTAAAAATCCATTCTGGTGTGGAGAAAGAAGCTTTTACAAGCTGAACTGATGGCTGCCAGTGAAGCACTTCTGAGCACTGTCAGAAACCTGTTTCATGTGCTGGATATAAACTGCATAATGTAGCCAGAGACAAAATGCATGTCCACATTAATGTCCAGGGTCACTGGGCACTAGAGCAGATCATTCTGGGTCTAGATACCTTCCAAAATGCCAAAAAATGTTTAGTAGCTGGTATGCAGATGTCATCTTTGGGGCACAAAGATATTGCATCGAGGCCAACCACACTTCAGAGCATCAGAAAATGCTACAAAACACCCTCAAAAGTCAAGAAACACTCTTGAGAAGTGATCTTGGCCTCTTGGGACTGCAACTGTGATGCTGGACAGTCAGTCCTAGTCCCAGCTTTTGCAACTCAAGTATGAATGCAAAATATGGAAGCATATTGTCTGCTGTCACAATTCATCTGTGAAGCAGATGTTTCTTTTGGGGGAATTATTCATGCTAAAGATCACACTTCAAAGTAAACAATAATTGTCATTTGTTCCCTTTAGAAAAATGAAAGCTGGAAATCAAATTAATGAGTATATTTCCTCAAGGGAATAGACAGAACGGGGAAATATGATCCTTTTGCAAAACTTGTAGCAAAGAGTTGTGGTCAAACATATTAGTTCCATGGTATTTTCATGTGGATTTAGATAAGGGGATACAAATAACAATAGGTGGAATAAGAGAGTAATTGCAGAGTAGGATAGGGCAGGAAATAGGTACAGAGGGACTGAACTGAGAAGACTGTATGGTCTAGGGTGAAATATATTTGGAGAGAAGTCTCTTTGACTGAAGGGAAAAATCACCCATGAATCTGTAGAAACTGCAAAATCCTGCATGACTAAACAAAAATAGGTATTTTAAAAGATAATATGGTAAATATAAAATATATATTAAAAATATGATAATGTGATGCTGAGTGACTTGACTCCACAGCCTGGACTAACTCTGTAAAGCCAGTTCTGAATTGACATGTCTCAGTTCACACAGGCCAAGTCTGCAAAGAGAGAGATTGAAATGCATTAGGCTTGCTGATGGGTCACTGCTTTACAGCCTCCTAGATAAGATTTCATTTCAGTAAGCCTGTTCACAGAAACCAAAAGCAGTTGCATTTTGAATTACTACATGATTTTTTTCCCACAGACCAGCTCTCAGTACTTTGGGTCAAATACAGGATGAATGGCAGCCTCTAAGTGTTTGTGAATAACCTGGGAAGTCAGACCTGTGTCATCTGGTTCTTGGACTCATAGGTTGTTTCCCTACTAATAAATGATGCAAAGGAACATTTCCATGCACCAGACTCAAGCTGTCTGTGTTGCTGCATTGTCACAATGGTATGATATTTAGGATATATTTGATATAATTAAATAATAAAATATTTTTAAAATTTAAATTAAATATTTAAATTAAAATTATAAAATTAAATTAAATTTAAATAAATAAAATAAATAAATTAAATAAATAAATTAAAATTATAAAATTTAAATTTCATATTTAAATAAAAAATAAAATATTTGATATTTTGGACTTGCTGAACCATAGTTGTCAACAAAGCTATTTCATCAGATAACTTCTGACCTTCTCTGACTGACTGACCACATGCAATGCTTCAGAATACAAGAAACACCCATCTTGCCTTTACATCCGCTCCATAAAGAATGCCATATGGATAGGAATTCAGCAGTTTCCACCTATTTTACCATTTACGTCACTGGAATTTGAGAAAATAATTTGAAAAAAATAGTAATTTCTAGTACTTAACTCTTCTTGGAAATTCCTTGGATTGTTTACCAATGATGCTTTCTCCCTTCTACCAAAGACTAATTAAAAGCCTATGAAGGCATTCTGGAGTTAGCCTCCATCAAGTCTGTTCATTATCAGTTCAGAAGCTTATGGCTAGATTTAGTGCAATTAGTTTTATGAACTAGGTAGAAGGGTAATTTAATGCTATAGCCTTCATTTAGTTACAATAAATACATTCACTGCAAGTATGTAACCCAAAGATGATGATGGTTTGGTTGGACTAGCTTGAGTAAAAATGCTGTATGTATGAGTTCTGAAGATGAGTGTCTACTTGGAAGGTAGGAAGAAAATGTTGATGGGTTGATGGTACATAGATTTGTGTGTGTGTGTTAAAGCTGACAATTCAAGATGTGTCTGGGTTAGTTTTATTTCTTAGCTCCTAGCAGAAACCCTGAGCTGATGCAGGATTTATGAGTACGGTGTATAAATTGTTACACCACAGCGTGCGGGATAATTAAACAGCTGCTTTGCACAGAGCTACTTCATTCTTCAATGAGGCAGGTGTTGTTTCATCATTTTGCTGATTTCAAGTATTCCACAACAGCATGCCATATACATAATGTAACTCATATTTTAAATATTTTGGTGCCTTTCTAACCAAGGATCAAAGCTCCGCACTCCATTGTATGAGGTTTTGCACAGGCAATTAGCAGAGAAGAGGGTGTCTCTCACAGACAAACCCGGGATCCTAAATGAGTGGCAATCAGTGTGTCTCCACTGGGTCCAGAGGATCAACAGCAGTTCGTGCTGGCTGACATTTCAGCTGCAGGTGTCAGACACGATGCCATGATTTACATACCAATAGCAGTGAGTGGGAGGATAAAGTAACAGGAGGAGCAGAAATGAGCAGGGATGCAGAAGTCAGAGCTTGCCATTTGCCTACAGCTGACAATGGCAATTTGAGTTACTCATCTCCATCCTGACTCCTTAAGAACAGTATTCACTTCTGATGATATTTTATGGCCTTTTGAGTATGTTAGCAGAGAAACTAGAATCTTTTCTCTATTTACCTTCTGTGTTATCAGATATTCTGTGCAATCCCCAAAAGGTAGATGAGTTGAATAAAACAAAGTATCAGGTTAAATTATGTATATTCCTTGTTCGTGCACCGTGTATTTATGCTCTTTATTATCATTGTACTGTATTTCAGAGAGGCGTATGTGGGCATAGAGCCATAGCAAGCAGGTGCAGCCCCCAAGGTATAGCCCTCCTGTCCTGTCTTGCTTGTGGTCTCCCCTGTCTGATGCTGACGCTGCTTCCTGGGGCAGTGTGTTAAGCAGATGCTAAAAGGCTGTGAATGGAAAGAGAAATATAAATATTGGGAAGCGACAGCCAGAGTTTTCCAAGGATATGTATAATAACCAAGCAAGATAGCCTGACTCTGTTATCAGTGTTGTCAAACACATATTTCCAAAGGTCTGTACCTTCCACATAAAAATACTTCCATTTGGTTATGCACTTCACTAGGATAAATTTCAGACAGTGTTAACATTTTTGGACTTTCTGATCTTTCACAGGAGTTAATTGGCCCTGCTAGGAAATGGACACTGTTCCTATCCCTAACCTACATTATACACATTTACAATGTATCCCTGTGTATTTATAATAGGAATTAAATTTATACTTCAATTCATACTTATTCCTTGTTGGGAAACTGCCCAGGAACTGCTGGGAAGCAGATCTCCTTGTTCTATGGATAAACCAGAGTTGTAGTACATGGTCCATATTCTGGATTTTTATATACTGATCCAGTTCCTCAGTTGTTTCAAATTCATGTGCCTCTTTGAAAGTGAATGAAGTAGATGTGCCAAATTCAGAGCCTGGCTGAGAGTCTGGCTTATTGTCTGGAGATGCTGAATTTTCCAAGGCTGGCACTTTACCCTTAACTGATGCAGAAAAAATGACTGCCTTAGAAGGTCTCTCTCCCTTTCACATAAAGGCAAAATTTTTAAATTATTGTGTAACATGCCCTTCTCTCCATTACATGGTCCTCATTCTGTTCACCATTATTTTTAATAGACCAATTTTCTCTCTTGCTTTTCATCCACTGAGTCTCTATTATTATTTTCATCAAAGTGTTTGTGGGCTGCCAGCATTTGATATTTCATTTCACTGATTTAATTATGTCTGCAGCCTGTTCTGGGGCTGTTTATTTTTATAGATCTCAAATCCTTCTCTTTACCAAATTGTTTACATCCAAATCAGTTTGTTGTATATATGACACTTGGCAATTGTGTCCTTTTGTACTTTGTATTTGTTCCTGGGGACTGTTTTAGGCTGATGAAATTTTACAACTTCATTGGCAGGCAATGAAGATGAAAGGGTCTTCCCATCTAAGGGTAAAAAGAAGTTCTGGTCATAGAACTAATGCTGTCTGCTTTTTCACCCCTGCTTCCTGAAAGCGTGAGTGCGTGTGGGGCCACATCTGTTATCAGCTCTTGGTGATTGCTGGCTCAGGATAAGCTGGGTGAGTGTTAGGTTAAAGGAGGAGTCATTAGACACACACTTGCCCTTGAATGTGCAATTTATATAGGATATAAATATTGGGTAATGAAGGATATTTATAAACAGGGTATTTACTGAGCTTAGTTTAGCTTTCAAAGGATGGAGAATGTAGACAGGACAAGACACAGAGGTGTGAGCACAAGTAATTTCAGTGCCAGTGGAGGTTGTGCTGGTTTCAATATTCTGATTTAGCCTTCTCAGCATCATGGCCAGCTTTTCAAACTTGGGCAAAGGATATTAAAAAAAAAAAAAAAAAAAAAAAAAAAAAACAAAGGTGTCTACAAGACCCCCCCCTGAGTTAAGGGGACTTGTTGTCATCGTTGTCTCTGCTGTTCATTAAGCTGTTTCTTGTGTGAGCTGTTGAGGTTTTCTGCATGACATTGCACTCTAGGAACAAAAGTTTGAGTCCTCATTGAAGCTTTCCATTTCTTAGGGTGACGCTCATCCGTGGGGATGTGATTTCCTCCCATCCCTTAGTATGTCCATCTTTTATTAAAACATTTGAAGAAATTTCTCTCTTGTCATCTCCCCTTGCCTGCCGGATGGGAGAACATCTGCTGCAGCCACACACACACACACACACACAAATGTATAAATGTATTCCAAGCACATGGCCCTCCATTTTGCTCGCATTTGGGGAGGCTGTTGTCAGATGTTCCCGCCTCATCCAGGCTGTCAGTGTCATCTGTCAGCTGCCTTCCTGGCTCATAACACCATCTGCCCAGCTCTGCTTCACATCATCTCTTCTCCTCATGTCCCTTTGGTATTTTCCCGGATTTCAAAGTGCTCCGTGTCTTCCAAACAGGGTACGATGAAGTACAGCCTGCTGAGAGCCCATGATATTTCAGCTTGCAGTAGAGATGTAGCTGAAGTTCATAATAGCCTTGGCTTTTCCTCATAAATTAATAAATAAGTACTTGGTTCATAATTGTAGAGGGCTGTGGAAGAGGATGACAAGAACAATATGAAAGCAAGAGTGAAATTCTCCTTGCCTTGCATGGTCATGGACACATTTGGGCACGTGGCATGCAGTGGTGCCTCTACAAGCAAATGGTTTCTGGGGCAAGGATGCCACCTCCGTGCTGGCCTCCTGGCATGTCTGGCAGCGCCTCATCACAGGAGCACTCTAGCTGCTCCTGTGCAGATCTGCGCTTGGAGTTTATTTAAAAGCAAGGCCTTTTCCCATCAAGTGCCCTTTGTGACAAACTGCCTGTGTCGTGGCAGCAGTGCAGTGTTCATGTTTTCTGCGCTGACAATAGTGGTCACTTGCAAGCCTACTAGAGTCGGAGGACTCGCATCCCACCAGAGCTGAGATGCTGGCACCACATGCACCACTGTTTGGAAGTCTTGGCAGGATGCTGATGGTTCATATGCACTTTTTCTTCCAAAACTTAACAGGCAAAACTTAACATAGATGTAGCTTAAGTAAAAGTCACTGGCATCGTACTGAGAAATCTCTAACTTTCATCATTATTTTTTTCCAGTCAATTCCCTGTAACCATTGCCCTTTATGCTGTATCATTATGCAATCCAAAATATTTGATTTCATAAACCCTCACATGACTGGGCCCTCACTTTTCATTCCTTCAGCAATTCTGGGCCAGCCATATGCTATCAAGAAAGCTCTTGTAGCTATTGATCTGTCAGAGAACTTCAGCCTGGCTTTTGAATTTTGCTGACTAGCCTCCTGTTATTGCAATTACTTCAGCAGTGGTGATGCACACACACGCAGGCACATGCTGTAGTTCTCTGAGTTTCTTGCCTCTACTATAATTAAGAGTCCATAAATAAGTTTTTCTAATGCACTTGACTAAAGAAACTAATTGCTATTTAGGTGGATAATTTATTGTGTGCTAATTAAATGCCCAATAGGTGAGAACATTTTAATGAAACGTAACTTAACTTAATAAGCAGGTTTTTAATAATCATTAGTTGTTTGAAATATATCTGATGCAGGAGTTGTGTAATGACAAGCTCTAATTGATGTTTTTAAAGTACATTTATTGTGGATAAATAGCTATTTTGTTGCATATATCTCTTTCCCTGTCTTTCAAATGCACAGCTTCCTAGCTGGAGGCCCCATTCTGCTTTATCAGAGTCTATGCTTCTCTGGACTTGAAACTCCTCTCACTTGTGCTGGTGAACTCATCTCAGTCACGCCAGCATGAAGCAGGAGGTGAACCAACAGACACAGGTTGCTGCTGGCTTCTATAGAACTCGTTCTAGGTTTTAACTTCAGCTGACTATCAGAAAGGACAGCAGAGATCTGTTTTCTTTCCCAGTCAGACTTACAGTATGAGACAGAGTAACCCTCAAAGGCTGAGATGTGTGCAAGGTGCCAGCTATGTAGAATGATTATGCAGAAAGAATGGTGAACCTGATCATCTGTTGGTAATAAATTTCACTTAAAAAGAAAGAATCTTAAGAATGGGGTCTGGAAAGTGAATGTGCTTCATGCAGTGGAGCAGTGTGCCAACTTTGAATCAAATATCCTGGAAGAAGTTTGTATTGGGAACAAGTAGTATCAGGCTTAAGGACTGGGAGAGTAGACAGCTGATTTTTTTTCCTGGCAAAAATTATATGAGAAGCTGTACTGACCTTTCCTTAGCACTTGCTTGCTGTTCATCTTCGTGCATCTTCATTTCAGTGTGATTCTCTTGTTTCTTTTGCCATCACTAGGCAATGACTATTCTTATTTTTGTGGACTTAAAGAATGGTCTTCTAGGACTGAAATGCTTAGGAGATAGAGCACTGGACAGAGAGGGGAGGTCTGTCTAGCTCCGGTGGTGTGGGAGGTAAACATTAAAAAGTCGCTACACTTCACTGGGTCTCTTTTTTCCCCCATCTATAAAATGGAGTTAACTATGCACATTGCCTTTTCATCATTTCCTGATGAAAAATCCTGTATATGTGTTCATCATTTTTGTCACGCAGGCACTGATTTAGGAATTTCTGAAACACTCCTACATGTTGAGAATCACACTGATACTGCAGAAGAGAATGTCAAATTAGCCAGGTTCAGCACCGGAATTTAATAATGACATATTTTTCCAGGGTGATGCTTCAGACAAATCTTATATAAGAAAATGAATTGCATTTATAGCTAGAAAGAACCACAGGATCTTACAATCTTACCTGTTTTCATCCCAGCACTCCTGCGTTTAGTGAATTATCTTATATTTGATTACGACAGGGTAGCCAGAAAACCATTACTTCTTTATGTTTTGTTGGTCATTTGTACTAATGGTTAATCACCTCTTGACTTATGTCAAAATTCTTGTTTCCTAGTGTTTTCTCTGTTTCCTGGAAACTAAACTGTTTGTTTGTTTGTTTGTTTGAGTGTCTCAAGCCCAACAACCCATTAGTCTTATAACCCATTGGTCTTATAACTCTTTGGTTCCTGCCACTGAAAGGAGATAACACATAACTATTTAAATAAGAAAGTTGCAGAGGTAAATACCTTAGGATTTGATCTAACGAAGATCATGTTCATATGGTGAAGGAGCAAAAACTTTATCATGTACTATCCTGATGAACTATCCAGCTTCATTTTTGAAAAGTAACTACTAATTGGAGAGAAGAAATCATGAAATGTCAACACAGCAAGCTTGCATGTTGGTATCATAATCTGATTGTGGTCATACATCATAATTAAATTTTAATCTATTTGTGGTCTTCAAAGGCCATATTCAGAAAGCACAGTTTCAATCCGTGTATAATTAATCAGCGGTGAATCTTCTGAAGGTTTCAGAATAACAATTCAGCAGGTCTAATAAAGTCAGTGACCAGGAATCCACCTGCTCAAGGAAGAGAAAATGGTGGGCAAAAGTTGACACTTGGACCACTGGATGCAGATGGAATTGTCAGAGAAAAGAAAATAATAGGACAAGATTTGGAGAGACAATTAATACCTTTCACACAACCAGGTAATAGAGCTTGGGAAAAAAAATGATGAGCTTTCAAACATAAAAGTGCTTCTTCAGGTCTGGCAAAGAAAACAAGAAACTTCAAATTTTGTCCAACCTGTGAACAAATTAGTGTTTAACTTATGATAATCACCTAGACAATTAAGCAGGGGGAAAAAAAAAAAGGTAAAAATGGTAAACTCTTTAGCCATAGTGGAACATTTGGGAATGCCAACAACAGGTCATGAGCTAATAAGCCCCTGAAGGACAGGTAGAGGGAATGGGAGCTCAGAGAGAGCTCTTGGGAAAAGTGGGAAAGCTGTACCACCAAACCACTCCACTGCTGGCTCCAGGGGTTTCAGTGCCTGGGAGAACTCTGAATTTCAGTTCCCAGGTATTTGATTAGTCTTCTTTGTGGAGAATGGTAGATTAGGACTCGGAGAATTAATTGGCAGACCTGCAGCTAATTTTAATCAACAAAGCAACAAACCAATCCTGAAAAACCACAATGGAGATTGATTAATTCAGAAATGTCTCATCACAGACTATGAAGAACATTTTTTCCTTCCTCTCAACCTCAGATTCCTGCTTTGAATGTTAAGGAAGAAACCTTAAACTATTCTGAATTACTAGAGAAACTGTCTGCCTTCCCCAAAAGGGGGAAGAAGCAAAAGGTACTTTTTAAAAACCTATAAATTATATAACACATGCCCATATATCATTTATAAGGACATTAGCAACTTGTGTTATTTCCTCATTTTGGAGATGCTGCATTAAAAGTGAAAATGCCATTACTACAGTTTCCTTCTTACATAAAACAGATTTGTGTCCACAGTGCCTGTGCTCAGATCTTTGAGGCTGGTTCACTGGAGGAGCAAATCTTGCTTGCTGACAAGTAGAATTCTTTGATTTTCAAGAAGCTGATTGAAGGCCATTTCAACAGGTTCTTGGGCAATGTGGCCAAACAGATAAACAAAGATGGCACATAAGGAGCCTGGTGGGTGCAAAAGTTTTATTGCAGCTACTAAACCTAGGAACCAAATAACATCCGCGTAAACAATATACTGTAGCTAAAGAGATTGCCTATTCATATGCATTGGTGGTGATTTTTATTTTTTTTTAATCCACTTCTATATATGTAGTGGTTTTACTGGGGTGGGCGGCTGAGCTCCACCTCAGCCGCTCTCTCACGCCCCCTTCTCAAAGGGAAAGGGGGAGAAAATATGATGCAAAAGGCTCAAGGGTTGAGATATGAACGGGGAGATCGCTCAACAGTTATCATGACAGGCAAACAGACTCAGCATAGGGAGACAGTAAGATTCATTGCCTATTGCTAACTAACAAGCTAGAGAAGTGAGAAACAAAGGAAAGAAACCAAAAACGCCTTCCCTCCATCCGCCCTCTTCCACCTCCTCCTCCTCCTCCGTGAGCAGCGCAGGGGAACGGGGGAATGGGGGTTGCGGTCAGTCTCTAGCACTACCCCTGCTACCAAAACCTTGCCACGTAAACCCACTACACTTGGGGAATCCGTGCTGTCTACTCCCAGTGATTTCCTTGTCCTTCCTACACCTGGAAATGGTTTCCAGGATGAGCGCTTCCAGCACCTTCCCAGGGAAGGAGGTGAGTGTGACCAGCCTGGGGTTCCCCGGGTCCTCCTCCTTGCCTGGCTTGTGGATGGCAGTGAAGTTTGCTTCCCTGCACTCTTGGGGCACTTCTCGCAGTTGCCAGGAACAAGCAATGATTCCCAAGAGTGGCCTTGCAATGGCATCAGCCAGCTCCCTCCGCACTCATGGGGGAATCCCATCAGGGTTCCTGGACTTCTCTCTCTCGGTTTTCTGAAGGGTTGCCCGACTCCATGGATTGGGTTTCCATGGCAAGGTTGAGGTAGCGGGCTGGGGGGATGCAGTGGGCCCTGTGAGAAGAGACCGGGGGCTGCCTCTTCTCACGGCAAGCCCCCATCAGCTGCCTGGGCCTCCTACTGTAGAGCCCTGAGCCCGAGGCCTGAGCTGTCGTGTGATGGGCTGGTGCAACAGCCCCGAGGCAGCCGGGCTCTCTCCGCTCCTCTCCCTGAGGGCGGTGTGCAGCAGAGATGCCCCCTGCGCAGTCTCCAGGACTGCATGGGGGTGCAGTGAGGGACGGGGAAGGAGGACTCAAACACCACTTCAAAGTTCACTGTTCTTTATTGGCGACCGGGAGACAAATGCAGGCCGGCTGCGCTACGCCGTCTCCACTTCCTCCACCTGCGGGACACCCATCTTGGCGGCTCCAGCGTCTGCCTGCTGTCGGGGTGCTGAGCCATGGGCAAGGAGCTGGGCCCAGCCTGAGGCTCCGTGTCATGCCAGGGCCTCCAGGAACGGTGTGAGTGGTGATTCCTCGCGCGTCTCCCAGGCCTGGCATCGTAGTGAGGCCTTGCCAGCCTTTCTGGAGGTGGCCTCACCTACTTTGGCTGGATCTCACCTTCTGGATTGTCCACATCCATGGGTTGGACATCGTCCTCTGCAGGTGGGACCTGCACAGGCTGCACCCGCTGTTTGAGCCAGTCCCCATTTATGACCTGGACGTTTTGCTCCGATGGTGGCACCTTGCTGGTGTGCACCCATTTTTGTGGTTGGCCGCTGTACCTGGGCTGGCTATGTTCTCCTGCAAGTGGCACCATGGTGGTCTGCAGCCTTTCATTTGGCCGGCTGCCGTGCCTTGGCTGTCTCAGGGACTGGGGGTTGTCTTCCGCATGTATCCCCTTGACAGTTTGCACCCATTTAGTTGGTGGGCCCCCGTGCCTTGTGTGGAAGTTGTCTTCCAGAGCCGGTACCTTGTTGGTCTGCCCCCATTCTTTGGGTGGGTACCTGCTCGTGGGCCACGTGTTCTCTTGCGCAGGAGGCACCTTGATGTTCCGCACCCACTTGTTGGGTCGGTTGCCACGCCTTGGCTGGAAGTTGTTCCTCTTGGGGCATACATGATGGTTTCACGCCCATTTGTTCAGTGTGCTCACCTCCACCGCTGGGTGTTCATCCATCCTTGGACGTTTAGCGGGGGGTTGCCACTGGAGGTCCCTCCTGTCTTGGCTGTGCTTCCTCTTCCTCCCCAGCTGCACGCGTTCCTCCATTCTGGGATGTTTAGCAGGGGGTTGCCATCAGAGGTCCTTCCTTTCTACACTGTGTTTTCTCTTTGCACAACGCACCACTCCTCTCATCCTTCAGGCTTAGCAGGACAGCACCCAAAGGCTGGCAATCCCTGCCTGAAGATTCCCAGCACCTGGGTGCTCCAGGAGCGAGTGGTGGCCAGTCGCAGGGCTGCCCTTTTTATGGGGCCAGGGACAATGGGCACAAAGGGCAACGGTGACATCAGGAGGCCGCTGTGGTGGCAGCCCAGGCACCATCACAGTGGCCTTCTGTGCTGGCTCTGGCTGCCGATGGAGTTAACCTTCCCTGCAGCAGCCCATACAATGCTGTGCTCTGCACTTGTAGCTAGAGCAGCACCGGTATCACACCAGTGTTGTGTCTGCTGGTGAGCAATGCTGGCACCGCATCAGGACTCCCTCCAAGCCCCCAAGAGCCAGCAGGCTGGGGGTGGGCAAGTGATGGGGAGGGGACATCACCAGGGCAGCTGACCTAAACTGACCAAAGGGATGTTCCATGCCATGTGGGGTCACACTCTGCAATAAAAAATGGAAAAGGGGAAGGAGTCGGGGGGGGGCTCTCATGGTGGAAGCTTCTGTCCTCCTGAAGAACCGTTACGTGCATTGAGGCCCTGCTTCCCAGGATGTGGCCAAACATCACTCATTGATGGGAAGTAGAGAGTAACTGCTTTTTTTTTTTTTTTTTTTTCTCCTCTCTGTGCTTCCGCGCGGCCTTTGCTTTTTTTTTCTCTTTTTCTTTCTTTTTTTTTTTTTTTCCCTCTCCCTTTTCCCTTTAATTAAAACATCCTTATCTCAAACTTTGAGCTCTTTGTGTCCTATTTTCTGAGTGGCCGTGGTGGAACTCGGCTGTCCACCTGAGTAAAACCACCACACCTTCTGACATCACCAGCCTCTGGGTGCAGCCGCTCAGAGGCTCAGTTATCAGTGCACCCTACCATCTGCTCATCCAGTCCAGCCTTCAGCAGCTTCTCTTGGAGGAGCTAACGGGAGGCAGTGTTGCAAGTCTTCCTTGAGAGCAGGTAGACAACATCTACCCATCTCTCTGCTGGTGGTTGGAAAGAGAAATGCTGAGGGTACTAACCGGCCTCACAACTGCTGCCATCAGAGTGGTTCCTAAGACTGTTTGTCAATATGGCGATAGGCACTTTATACATACAAAGACACAGAAAACAGAGGGCCCGTTATTTCATCACGAACATTTCATGCGTTGGTCAAGCACCCCTTCCCCTTGGTGTGGTGGTTTTACTTGGGTGAGCGGCCGAGCTCCACCTCAGCCGCTCTCTCACTCCCCCTCCTCAAAGGGAAAGGGGGAGAAAATACGATGCAAAGGGCTCAAGGGTTGACATAAGGATGGGGAGATCGCTCAACAATTATCATGACAGGAAAAACAGACTCAGCATAGGGAGATAGTAAGATTCATTGCCTATTGCTAACTAACAAGCTAGAGAAGTGAGAAACAAAGGAAAGAAACCAAAAACACCTTCCCCCCATCTGCCCTCTTCCACCTCCTCCTCCGCGAGCAGTGCAGGGGAACGGGGGAATGGAGGTTGTGGTCAGTCTATAGCACTTCGTCTCCGCTGCTCCTTCACGGTCACTCTCATCCCCTGCGCTGTGGGGTCCCTCCCACAGGATGCCGTCCTTCCCGAACTGATCCTGCGTGGGCTTCCCACAGGCAGCAGCTCTTCAAGAACTGCTCCAGATATGGGTCCGTACCATGGGGTCCATCCATCAAAAGCAAACTGCTCCAACATGGGTCCCCCACGGGCAGCAGCTCCTGCCAGGTCACCTGCTCCTGCGTGGGCTTCTCCCCACGGGCTGCAGCTCTGGCCTGGGGCCTGCTCTTGCGGGGGTTCTCCACAGGCCGCAGCCTCCATCGGTGCAGGTCTACCTGCTCCACTGTGGTCTCCTCCACGGGCTGCAGCGTAGAGATCTGCTCCATGTGGGACCCATGGGCTGCAGGGGGACAGCCTGCTCCACCGTGGTCCTCACCACAGGCCACAGGGGACTTCTGCTCCAGAGCCTGGAGCACCTCTCCCCCTCCTTCTTCACTGATCTTGGAGCCTGCAAGGCTGTTTCTCACTCCCCTCTCTCTCCCAGCTGCTATGTAGCAGCATTTTTTTTTCCCTTTCTTAAATATGCTCTCACAGAAGTGCAAACAACATCACTTATTGGCTCAGCTCTGGTCAGCAGCGGGGCCCTTACCTAACATGGGGCAGCTTCTAGATTCTTCTGACAGAAGCCACCCCTATGGCCCCCGGTACCAAAACCTTGCCACGTAAACCCACTACAATACACAGCAAAACATTTTGCACTGCTTTTTATAGATCCTTCCTCCAAAGGAAATGATTTGTTCATTTTTGTGTTGTCTGATGCCTCAGGGTTAGCTGCCTCTTAAGCTACTGCATAAAGAAAAGAATTGACAGCTTTTCTGGGTACTATAAGTACCAGTATACATTCATATATGACCCATGCTAGGAGACTTTCAATTCTAATTTACTTTTCACCTTCAGGTGCAAATCTACTTTAAGAATTTTCTATGGAGGTTGTGTACCTCACTTGAGTCCCTATTTGTATCTCCATCCAAAGGAATGATCAGAATTCTTCAAAGTGGACTTTGATTCCTTTGGAAATCACAAATAAGTGCTATTTTGTCAGCTGGAGAATGTCCTCTTGGTAACTACACTGATAAGGGCTCGTTACATTGATTGACCTTGAGGACCCCTTCCCAGTGGAGAGGATGGATGACCTCCTGGGAGCTGGATGTCCTCTGTATGCTGGCCATACTGAGGTCATGCTGTGTTCTGCTCAGCCAATTGTTGTCCTGCTCTTCAAAGAGAATGGTGTATCTCCATGAGGTCCCTTTCTATATGCGTCACTTCAAGCAGGCAGTAAGGGCAGTACTGTCACCACACCTGAGCTCTTTGCTGTTATATGGGTGCTGCGAGGCTTCTTAGCCCATGCTTTAGAGATCCCTGCATAAGTGTTACAAATACAATGCAAGAGATGATGATAGACATGAGACGTATAGAAACAAAGCTAATATTGAGGCTTACTGTTTCCTTTTCCTTATGCTTTTACATTTAAATTTTATAGCATAGAAGCTCCAGAGAGGACAGACCGCTATTCTTGTTCATGAACAAGATGTGTTTGCCACAGCCTGCCATTTCCTGTTGCAAGTCTTTGCGCTTCACGGAAGGACTCTAGCCACTGCAGCACATGTGGACGTGGAGCACTGTCAGATGTGTTGGACTGAACAGTGAGAAGATGGCCATCCATATATTTAGTGTGGAAGCTTTTGCTTATGGTAAGTCAGATCTCTTAATATTGTTTTACCACATTTTTTGAGCTTCATATTTAATTCAGGTCAAATCTGAACTACTAAACAGAACTGTTACGTAGTGCACGTACCGGATAAATGAAGTGCAGTTTTAGTATAGCTCTGACCTAGTTACTTCCTAAAATGCTGTCTAAAAGCAGAAATTGAAATCTCTTATCTAAACAAAAAATGAATCTTTTTTCTCCTGCTTATTGTGGCACTTTGCATGTATTTGGTTTCAAAGACTGATAAAGCTTACAATTCTGAATCTTTCATGGGTATCATAAAGGCTTCTTTTTTCTAGTAACCCAACCCAACAGCATATTGTAGTAATGAACGTCTGCCATCTGAGATATACAGAGCAATCTTGACAAATCTGATGGCTGAAAGATGTGACTAGATTTGGTAAATATTAATATAACATTAAAATGGCTAGATATGTTTAAAGAATGATTTTATTCTTATTACTGCTTTCAGAAACAAAAGATGAGGTATTGGCAGGATAGAAGAGGCAAACCAAATAATGAAATATCAAGATGTTTGAAGGACTCATAAAATACAGATGTGCTTCTCTAATCTTTCTGAAATGGATCCACATTTACTACCACATGCATCTCTTCATATATAAGTATCTCTATATATATGTATATGTAAATATTGAGAGTCTGAAAGGAAGAGAGAAAACAAAAAAACTGATAAAAAATTAAGTGGTAATTTAAATTTCAATTTGCATTACTTTAAAAAAAAATGAATTCACCCTGGATCATTAAAAAAATCCAGTAAAAAGCTATAGGGTTTTTTCAAGTTTGTAATCAAACATGTTTTTCAGTAATATTTTTTTCATTATATTTGACTTTAGAAATCCTGCCAGGTTCTGATTATTGTGATTAAAATAGGAGCAGTGAATGTACAATGAAGGTGATGAAAAATGGAAGATAATGTTTTGCATTCAACACCCCTATCTGAGTCATCAAGAAAATTAATGTTTAATTAAAAACCTGATATTAGAGAAATAGCTGTGTTTTTTTTTTTGTTACAAAAAGATGATGACAAATTGTGAAATAGCTGTATTAATAAGTGCTCCAAGGTAGTTATAAGGCAAATTTCACCAACATGGCTAGGCAGTGCTTGTTAATGACTTGGCAGGGAAAATGGTAATATCCTAATGGATTGATTTAAGAAGCACCAAGTAATTTGTAACACTTCAGGGAAGTCCAGTGATTGCACTTACAAGGAATATAAATGGAAGCCAGAATGAAGTGCTGAGATATGCAGAGGGAATAAGGATTCAGTCATTCCAATGAGGTTAGTCATTGGGATTCTGCAATCATCACAGAAACATTTGTTGCTTAGCAGGACATCAGCATGCACCAATGCAATTTAATCCTTTCCAAAGTTTCCAGTCCATGCTTTCTGCTCGGCCAGGCTCTTTCACATCTTCTTGTTTTGTCATCTTGCCTTTTTCCTCCATTCGTGTCTTGTTTTCCCTCTTCTTTTTGACACCCTTGGCAACATAACACTTGTTGCTCAACATATCAAGTACTCAAAACTGAAACCAGACTGGGCATCATCTCTTTTGTCTATTATTTAGCAGGGCAGGCTTTTGAAAGCAATGAGCACTGTTAAACATAAAGACTGCTGGATACCTCAGCAGACAGCATGGCTCAGACATGCCCCAGCTCAGACACGTGATGGTGGTGGAAGTAAAAGAGAAATAAAAGTAGTAGTAAAGTAAAAGAGAAAAACAGGCGGCATTACACGAGCCATGGCATTACACAAGCCAGCAGGACAAGGTTATTTGTATGACACAGGTTAATTTTCTCCAGATTTATTTGCTTCCTAAAACTAAATGCAAAGGGGACAGTCAGTAAATGTCTCATAAGAGGTTGCTACTTGTGCTAGTTTAGACTGAGACTGGTATTTACAAAGCTGTGGTCTGAGAAGAGAGAGCAAAACCCTGCTCTAATTATGGAGATACACCACAGTTCCCGGTCCCCTCATATTCCCATTAGCAAAATGTGTCTGTGGCCTTCTCTCTTCTTCCTAACCACAAGCCCCATCATCTGATGTCATGCGTGATATCAGAACTTGGAGTGAGCTTCTCAGAAACTTTGTCCTCTCCTGAGCTTTCTTCATTGTGCACAGAGCTATAAAAAATTAATCCAACCAACAGCAAACAGAGAAGGACAAAACATTATCTGTGTTTCATCACTTGAAATGTTGAACAATTTCTAAGGTTGGACAACTGTCTCCAACTCCTTGCCTTACCAATGTGTTCTTAGTGCTGGCTTTATTCCCCCTCCTTATGAACAAGGCATCATACATCATCAGTTGTATAATGAGAACCTACAATTTCCTGAGTGGTCTCTTTGAGTCTAGTTTTGTTTGAAACCTAAATTTGAGTAGAAGCCAGGTTGTCTTAACTACTTTTCCTGGGCTCCCTACTCATTCTTCCTTTTGTAACTTGGAGGCATGTCTGTCTTGGATGTAGAAGGAAATAGAGAGAAAGAGCAGACTGTTAGGCTACTGTCATAGAGATTCTGCTTTGGCTTCTAGTATTTGTGGCTAATACTTAGAAATTAGTCAAGCTGGATTTTTACATTTCATGTGTGATTATGCTGGGCATAATTCTGCTGTCACTCATGCAAGAATAAATACTGAAACTAATGGAGTTACATGAAAATAAAACTGATCTAAATGAGAAGAGAATCAGGCCCCCTATGGATACAAGATCAGATTACTACCACACTTCAATTTACACTAAAACTCCTTTATACCACTCTGACAGTCAAAAGTGATTTTAAATTGGTGGAACGGTGATATCCACTCATTTTAAGATGCTTTTATGCTCCCAGAGCAGTGGTAAAGTCTTTAGTGCAAGTGAATGAAATTCCCTATTAACAGGCACAAAACCCTGTGAAGAAAGCAGAGCTCAGCAGCAGGTCCTGGCACCAGAACTGCCCTCCCTGCCCGTGGGCACATCACTTCTTACACTGGTGCTCCCTTTTTGTGCTAGAGAGAGCACCAGTATCCGCAGCCTGGGAACTGCTCAATGCAAGGTGAAACAATGGTAATTTAGGTTCTTGCTGGCATGTTCGGGTGATGGTCTTGATGCTGGCCCCTTTGGGAATTGCTGTTTGAAGGACATTCATTTTGGCCATGTTTTCGGTTTTGCACAAGCAGACCAATACACAGTTGTCTGCAGGAAGTCTTACTCAGGTAGATCACATTTCTAATCTGTGTCCGTTAATAAGCATATGATGGGAGGCAGAACATTTCCTTCGTGTGCTGGAGAGTCTCCAGTTAAATGATTAATCAATAGTGGAGTGGGTCCAATAGAAACAATTAAACAATAGTAAAATATCTTCCTTCTTATTGAGTGGGGAGCGGTGCATTGTGCGAGTCTATCCATCAGGCAGGAGTCACTGCGAGGCAGGAGTATCGTGTGAGTGGGCTGAATCTAAAGCACAGGATCAAGGTACCAAAACAGGTCTGCTGCATTCAGCAGATGAAGACATTGGTCAGCCGTTGGCCAGCAGGGTTTGCTGTGTCCGGGTCTGCTCAGAGCCAACAGGGAGGAAGCAGGGAGAAGGCTCTTTCCAGAGCACTGGAAGTCTCAGCTGGAATGAGCATTTGCTCCGAAGTTGCTCTTGTGATTCATCATATGAGATGAGCACCAAAAAAATCAAAATTGGATGAATACAAGTGACTCTGTAAATATTTGAAGCTTAATTAGCTGGTAATATTTTAACAAAATATATTAAAAAAAAAAACAGCTTGTTTATTCAGTTCAGCATTAAGAGCTATGATGTAATTTGTTACTTGATGATGTGGTACTGCATGCCTCTGATTTTATAATCTGTTGACTCAAATCACAGACTGTCAAGCACATTTCAAGATTATCCATGTTTGCATGTCAGATTATATTTTTTAGGGAACACGTCTTCTATTTATTCTTAACTCTGCTGATGATTTTCTCAGATTTCTGCCATATGCTACATGACACAGGTGAGTATTTCGCTGTCTTAAAATCTGACAACTCTGTATCCAGTTTATTAGTTCTGTCATCTCAGCATTGCCATTAGCATTGAATTACAACAGTGGATATTTAAACACTGGATTATGGCTCC
Organism: Cygnus olor; assembly: GCF_009769625.2. Classification (NCBI taxonomy): domain Eukaryota; kingdom Metazoa; phylum Chordata; class Aves; order Anseriformes; family Anatidae; genus Cygnus; species Cygnus olor. The sequence continues at coordinate 1,408,337 of NC_049183.1, forward strand.
AAATATTTGTTAAAATATCAAATATCAAGGGCAGACATTTTAAGAAGTGTCAGTAACCCTTTAAAAACATCAGTCAGTCAACAAAGACAAAAAAATGATGTAGTGACTAATTAAACAAAATTTGCTCTACGTTTGTGTCTACTTAGTTATACTGCAGTTTTATGCATCTATCTTGATGTGGATTTTATACATAAGTCACACATACTGACAATACTTCTGTCTTGAAAAAAAGCACACAATATATTTAATGAACTGTTTCAACAGTTTGAAGATTAAAAAAAGAGGAAGATTTGTAAACCTATATTCAGAAAGAATGGAGGTATGTTCTTTTGCATAAATTACATATTAGCTGGCTTTCCTGTGTGGTACTGTGAAATGTTGATAATATTCAGCTCTTTTGAAACCTCATTCCAGTCCTGCTGAAAGTAAGCACCCACCTTAGATTCAGAAACGCTGAAAAAATAAGAGGTTACGTAGATAATTTCAATGAAAAACACAGCCTCATAATCTTGAAAGTCAAATAAATACATACAGTGAAATGATAGCAGTCATTTAGTTTCACCTTTTTCTTGTTACAATAATCAGCCCATCGAAGCATCAAAACAAAGGTAAAATGTAAATCTCCTTAAAAACAGGGATTGTTCATGTGCCTGGAATTATACACTTTATTGAACCAGAACCATAGTTCCAAATATGATCCTGACCTGAACAACTGCAAGTTTCTTTTTATTGGAAAGGCAGCCTCATTTCTTTGTCAGTTTACTTCCAACATTATTTTTCTCTTTTAACATCTCTCCAGTACTTGAACAAGGACTAATCCAAAACCAGTAAGGGCAAGAGTTTCAATCAGCAGGTGGAAATTTATCCTTATAAACACTGCAACCCCCATCAGGCATTAGGATGTAGTGCTTATTCTGTTTATTTTCATGTCATGATTTTATCCAGTCCTGCAAGTTTGACTCCTGTGAGTGACCATGTTTTTTGTTTGTTTGTTAGTTTTTCTCATGGAAGCTGTTTCTCTGTCCGACATATTCAAGTTATTAATTTTGCTTTGCCTTTGCTAGGAACTACTTATCTGCCTATTACTCCCAAGCTGCTGTGTGAGAACTGGCCTCTTCATTCATGGCAAGGTTGTGCTGATTGGAAAACTTGTAGCAAATGGCAAAAACTTGTATGGGATCTTTGTCTAATTGGCTTCAGTGAGGCTCTTCACTTAACTGTGTCAATGAAATCTAAATATTAATAATGAAATCTAAATATTAAATATTAATATTACTGGCAGCACAGTGGGACAATGTATTTCCAATTAGCAAATATTTTAATGTGCACTGGCATATCCTTCAATTGGCTGTTCTCCCAGACCTTCTTGTTTACTTTGCTGTGAAGGAGGCTTGTTTGTGAGAAGGTTTCAGTGTCACTGTTGACAGGCAGGTGATGGGATAGCAGCTTCTGTCTGTGTTTAAACCTCAAGGACACGGGTACTCACAAACAGTGCACCTCCCAAGCAAGCTCTCCTCTCCTTACAAAGTCTCCAATATCCAGGCTAACACAGGGATCAATACTGTGCAACTGGGACAGCCAAGGCTTTGTTGCAGACGAGGAATGTGGAAGATCTATCTGCATCTCTTGAACAATTTCTGTGTTTGCTCAACATTTTTGAAACACTCAGTAAAGTAAGGATCTTTTTGTGAATCAAATCCACATTGGCAGAGTTCACAGAGAATAATAAATCTGTGTACTGTAATAAAACAACATGGATCTAGGAGAAAATAATCAACTTGCAATCTTGAATTAAATAGTATTCTACTTTCTATAAACTATGGGACTAGGTAAAAAGCAAACAATCAAAAAAATACGTTTGTTTTCTGAGCTCCTTTATTCACATACTGCAAGGATCAGTCAAAATAAGGTACGTGACAGCAGCCTGTGTCCCTGAGTTACATACATTTCCTGAAGCGGCCTCCAGCTGGGTCTCCAAATTTGCAGCAGAAGCCATGAGGATTTTCCTAAGGAAAAACTGCTTTGGCTTCATTAACATGGGAATATTTTGCACATATTTTTGAGCATTTCTAAGGTACAGAGTAAAACTGTTCAATTTCACATTTTTATTTCATTGTTTTTCCGTGCCATGACTCTTTTTCTTTCCAGCTCATTTTTCTGTTTTGCTTGTTAAGCTGCTGCTTTTACTTTATCAGGAGAGGCTGTACACTTTATTGATTAAGCTGCCTGTTTTTCTGTTTCATGACATTTTTCATTTGAATGTGTACTTGTTTTGCTGAATCAGCTGTGTATCGAAATGCTTGAGGATTCAACTACTCTTCTATTTGATCTGCATTTTTGGTTTAATCCTCTTGCTCTTTTTTGCTTGCTCAGCTGGCTACTACTTAGCCAAGTAATTTTGGGGGGGTGGGGGGAGCTGCACTGCCAATTTCATTTCTAACTAGGAAACATATGCTCTAAAATAAGTTCCAGTCATTCATGGCTGTAACTGTATATTGTTTGAATTAAATTCCTTTTAAACAGGGAAGAACAGGAAAGAGTGACTTAGTTTATTTTATTTAATTTACAGTGTTTGCGTTGTGACCCAGTGTCAGGAATACTTGGGAGAGTGCCCAACCTGGAAGCCAAACATAAGTGATCAGGTGCACAATCTGAAGTCAAGTGTGGGGGGATTCAGTTTAGAGGGGGATTTAAAATCTGCCCATTTACTCGCTTCAGCACCCGTGAAGGCTGGAAAGCCCAGTACACAACCTAGCAAAGGGAGCATGGGTGCAGGTTCAGCTGCATCCAAGCTGGCAATGTATTGCTATGGTAGTAGCTTCTCTCAGAAGTGATGCTGGGATCACAGATCTCTCTATTTTATTTTCACTGGAGAGAGATCCAGTGATGCTTAACCAAACCCAGAAATGCTAACTGGCTCAAATCCTATCTAATTCTAGCCAAAGAAACCATGGTTTTCTCTAGCCAATTCTGGCTTTTGGCATTGAGCTCCTGATCAAGACCATTGAAACGCTGCAGAAGATGCCTCTGGCCCGAGACACGTTAGCTTATCTCTTGGGAGGGAACAAACTGCAAGGTGTGTCACACACACAGGTAAGTGATACCATGGACCTTGGCGAGCAGTGAGCTCCTTGGCCAGCAAAGGCATCACGCTGCAGCTCAAGCGTCGGTCTTAGAGTTGTGTCGTTCTGCTTTCCTCATTCTTTTTACACATCAGGACAAAGCCTGGAGGCACCTGAAACCAACCAACACTGGCTTCTGCAAGTCTTTCACAGCAGAACCAGACACTTGCAAGGGTATTTCCAGCTTGTCTTACAGCCCCTTTCCCCCCTCTGGAGAGGGGAGACCCTAAAAACGTGCAGGAGCTTTCTCACTGACACAGTGACATAACCACCAATGTATCAGCTCCCCTGGGGGTCAGGAGAAAAGGTTTGTGAAACTTGGATCCCTCAGTGGTCATGCATTGTGGCTAGTTTATGTTCATTTAATTCAATTCTCTTTTCATGTATAACTTTCTTTTCCTCCTTCTCCTCATTTTTATATTTCCCTGAACTGTGTATCACAGTTTGGGTCTGCATTTGTAACAGGAGCTCTGTAAGACCTTCCTTATCCTTGTATGATTTCTGGTTATCACCTATTATTACAGGATTTTTTTCTGCGAAGTAATTTACTTGTATTTTGAAAATGGACATGGTAAGGAAAAACTGTTAGCGATAAATCTCATGCTTTCTCTGTAGCACCAAGCAACACTGTTAGCTGTAAAAAAAAAAAAAAAAAAAAAAAAAAAAAAAACACCTGAGAGATTCCCACACACAGCTTTGCACAAACTCCCCATACAGTGCTAAACAGGTTCCAGTGCAGACTGAGGACTGCAATGGTAATTCAGTGAAATTTATTTCAGTGGCTACACCTGCCTCTTCTGTTCAAGTGATTGCAAATCTGTAAAATAATTACTTGAAATGCTGTCTCCCTCTTCATCTAGACTCTACAGAAGACTGTCATTGAACAGGGAAATTAAATGAAACTGAAAACAATGCAAAAAAAATCAGCCATTGGAGAAAATGGCAAAATTGCAGTGAGGTCTAGCAAGAGAAATATATAGTACTGGTGAGAAGGATGTCCATAAATGACTGGTGCTTATTATGTCCCTGCTTTAAAACCCATCTCTCAAGGCCCATACAATCAGCAGGAAGACCCCCAGCTGTTCCTTACTTTCATATCCCATATCCATACTTACATATCCCTTTTAAAAATACGGCATCTTTTTCTACACACATTTCTGTTTACTAGTTAGATTTTATGTTATTTCAATCCTTTCATTAAAAAAAAATAAATTAATAAAAACCTTCACCCTGGGAGAGACCCAGTGCAGGAGCAAGCTCCCCATGCTGAGAATGTAAAGGCTATAGAGGAAGAAACAGAGTTTGGCCACCCCAGTGCTGGAGGTGCCCCCAGAAGTGGTTTTGCTTTTTATTAGTAGCCCAGGGAGATTAGAGCAGCCTGAACTGTTTGCACTGTTTGCAATCAGCCCTCCAGAGACCTTTGCTCCCTTGAGCTGAGCTGTAACCAGCATCTGGCCCTGCCGTGACCTTGGTTGACTGAAATGACATTGAAGTGAAGGACTTTTTAATTTTCTTTCCTTTTTTTTTTTTTTTTCTTTCTTTCTTTTTTTCCTCCCTTTTTCAGCCTGTTTAATACCGATGTGGATTAGAGAGCCTCTGATATAAAGGAGAGGGGGCTCAAATGGCATCAGTGTTATCAATTCATCTGTAACCAGTTCCTGAAGTGATGCCTTACAGTAAGCCAGCCTGGAGCTAAGCGACTCTGCCATCATCAGGCTCAATTCAGCAATGCAAAAGACAAGAGGGACCATTGCAGCTGCTCTACGAGCCCTGGAAATTCTGCTGAAAGACTGCAGCAGTTCCCTGCTACAGGCATTGTGCCAGAGAGACATTGTAAGTATTTGTAGCTCTCAAAGAAAGTTTTCCTGTGAGAAATTTCCTATTGAGTACTAGAATTGGTTTAGATCAAAACTGGAAGGAAAAAAATAAATCTGAAGGGAAAGGCTATTATTATAGTTCATGAGCTGACATTTCATCTGAAGCCAAGAGAGAGAAAGAAAAGCATTAGAGCAAAACCACCTTAGGAAGTTTGGGATGGCCCTGGCAAATATTTTTAAATATTTCCAGGAGACTTCTGCAGATCACCTTCCAGCAATATCTACAGTCCTGATAAAGCAGGAATTAAAATACAGGTTGGATGATCAGGATCACTGAACATATATTGTATTCCTAGGGCTAAGCCAGCTAGCTAGGAAAAAAGCAAAACCTGGATGAAAACAATACTTAAAACTTGTACTGAACCCAGTGTGATCCTTTAGAGCTTGAAAAAAACTCTCTTCTGAGGGGTCCTCACTTCAAAAGTCCTGTCATCCCCCCAGAAAATGTAATGAAGAGGCAAAGAATAGGTGGAAGTGATATTCTGAATGGAAATAATCCTCAGTAGCCAGTAGTACTTGCAACCTGGTCAGGTATTTAAAATCAGAGTAGTGAATGGCTCTGCCTGCTTTCCCCTTTTTTATACATGGCTGATGACTGCATAGCATATTTCCTTTTGTCACCAGGATGCAAAACACACTGCTGCTGGGATTTTACCACTTGAATGAGTTACCTGGACATGGTTGAGTTCTGATTTCCATTCAGCATTGTGGGAAAGCGCAAGAACAAAACCATGCAAGAGAAAAGAGGAAGAGAAATGTCTCCTGCAGCCTCACATCCCTGGCCTTCTGCCTGCTGCTGCTTGAAGCAGAGCTCTGTGCATGAGATGAGCTTTGGAGTGACCTTGTTTTGCTGCTCAGCTTGAGCCTCAAGGGCAACACTGAAAGCCCCCATCACTGGGCTCATCACTTGCCAAGAAGAGTCCACCTCTGCAGTGTGTTATGTTTAAGCTCCTGAGTTTTGCTGAGCATTTCCTTTCCCTCTCCCTCCCACCACCTGTGTCCCCCTTCCTGGAAATACCTCACTTGAGGCGTGACTCTTTAATAATGCTAGAATACATATATAAGGTAAAAGAATAAAGCTCACACATCCTCGACCACCATGAGCTTTTTCATTCCATGACCAGGTTGGACAGAAGCTGGAGTTTTTGCAGGCTATTTGGAATCAAAGAGAAGGGTTTATGATTAGTCTGATTATAATAAGCTCAAAGACAAGAATGTGGGCGAAAAAAAAAAATCCCTAAACAGACCCTTTACCAGAGACCTATCTGCTTTGTGACTGAGATGGGAGAGCTGGATCCTCACTCTCCCATAGTGTATCTGCGTGCAAGCAGACTACAGCTGCTGCTGCTGCTGAAGGTGTTGTGGATGCTTTTATGTGCAGTACTTTGCACTTTGATGGTTGCAGTGGTAGGTTTATATGCAAGAGTGCAAGGCATGTGAATGTAATTCAGAGTCAGTATTTTATTCCTAGTTAGGCAGCTGGATATTATTCTGCAGACAGTTCTGATTCTTATACAGGACTAAATGCCACTGCATTATTATGGTTTTGCATCCTTGGTTTTCTTATGGCTCTGTTAAAATGGCCACACATGGCAAAAAATGGATCAAACTCTCCCTTCTCATTAGTGTACATCTGACCTGAAATGACTCCCTCATCTACATATTTCACTGATGATTTCATGGTTATCATTAGCCAACATTTGGTTTTTTTTTTGTGTCCAAAAATTGGAAACCTGCCCAAGCTCTGCTTTTTACCCAGAGGGTCTATATGGACTTCTTTTAAGGTATGTGACAGCTAATGAAGTGAAGCAAGCCTATTTTCAGAGTATCAAAGCTGTTAAATAGGGGTTAACACCTCCACTTCAGGATTTTCTGTCAGAAAAAGGCTGAGAACTGCTGCCGTTTCAGAAAAATAATTCCTTACTGACGCACAGTGAGACAGTAAGTTCAGCTAACAAAATGAAAAGGACCAAGCCTGCACCTGACTGGTATGCACAATTTCTTTACCTCTACCAGATAAAGTGCACAAAATGTGTAAAGGCTGGAAACTGCTCTCTACCTAACCTCTAAATCCCTTCTCCTGGTGTTTTCAACATAGCAGAACCCACCTGTGCACCCAGAGCCCTAAGATGTTTGGTGCTAGGCCCTTGCTACAACTGTCCACGAAAAAGGAGAAAGTGGTGAGTTTCTGAACAGATGGCTCATATGAGGTGACACAAAGCCAGGAGGAGTGTCTGGTACACCCAAGGGTTCTGCTGCTATCCAGAGGGATATAAACAGGCTAGAGAAATGGGCCAGCAGGAACCTCAGGAAGTACAACAAGGACAAGAGTGAAGGCCTGCACTGGGGAATGAACGGCCTCAGGCACCAGCTGGGAGCTACTCAGATGGAAAACAGCTTGTCAGGAAAGTACCTGGGGACGTATCTTGGTGGACACCAAGTTGCTGCAAAGAAGGCTAATGGTAATCTGGGCTGCATTAGGCAAAGTGTTGTCTGCAGGTGGAGGGAGGTGATCCTTCCTCTCTGCTCAGCATTGGCGAGGCCAGACCTGCCGTCCTGTGTCCTGGGCCCCCCAGTATGAGAGAGACCTGGACAGAGTCCAATGTAAGGCCACAATGATGATGGAGGGACCAGAGCATCTCTCCTGTGAGGAGAGGCTGAGCAAGCTGGGTCTGCTTGGCCTGGAGAAGAGGAGGCTCAGGGGAATCTCACCAATGCCTACAAACCCCTGAAGGCAGGGTGCACGGAGGACGGAGCCAGGCTCTGCTCAGCGGTGCCCAGGGCCAGGCCCAGAGGCAGTGGGCACAAACCGGAGCACAGGAGGCTCCCTCTGAGCACCAGGAGGCATTTCTGTGCTGTGCGGGTGCCGGAGCCCTGGCCCAGGTTGCCCACAGAGGCTGTGGAGTCTCCTCCTTGGAGATCTCTCAAAGCCGCCTGGACACGGGCCTGGGATCCCTGCTCGGGGTGGCCCTGCTGGGGCAGGGGGGAGCAGATGGGCCCTGGGGGGGCTCTGGCCTCAGCCACGCTGTGATGCTGTATTATGTAAACACATAATGCCAATATGGCAAGAATAAACTGGGAAGTGTTGTGAATGGCAGTAAGCTTATTTTGTACTGATATTAGTTCTTCATGAAGTATGCATGATAATTAATGTTAATCTACAAAGAAATTCTTAGAAAAATATCTGTTACATCTCCAGGGTGAAAAGGTCTGAGTTGTGGCACTGAATACTAACAGCAGTATGTTTGATTTACCATCAATCATCAAGTTTTACACCAAAGTTCAGGAATAAATCCTGAGTTTGTAAGCTGTGAGAAAGAAATGTATAAACACTTTAATTTTGCCCTGTCACTGTTAATTCCATTTCATATTCACTGTGATAGCATTGCTGCTAATGAATGTATTTGGTAATAATGTGGATGTCATATATATTTATTTTCTAATCTCTTTCAATGGTTCAGCAGGCAAAGCAAGTTAGCAGCTCATCCATTTTAAATTTTTATAAATTAAGAGGGAAAAGAAATAACATTTTATTTCAAAGAAGTACTTAACAAATATATATCATATTTAACTTCTCACAGTGGGGACCTGCCCTATCACTGTAGAATTACGACTGAACACAAAATGATAGTGTTCAGAATTGACTGAAGGCAAGGGGAAACTTCCCATGTCTTCCAGAGACAACAGGTTAAATTCTATTCAGAACATGTGGATCAGCTTGTGTTTGTTAAATATAGCTAACAATGTAACTAAAAAAAAAAAATAATAATAATAAAAAAAAGCCACGTATTTGTATATTGTGTATGTATAAGACTTGGTCAGGAATTAAAAAAAAGCTCTCGGATACCTGCTTCAAATCCTAAATAATCAAGAAAAGGAACCAACAAAGCCACAATCTTTGCACAGTGGGGAAATTCATGTCTGCATGGAGTCTTAGCTTATACAAATCTCCTAAATGTAAGTTAACCTTGATTTCTGAAGAGTTAAATGGTACATATAGATTTTGATGACTCTTTGCGTTAAGGTGAATTTCCATCCGTTTTAGAACTAGGCACAAATGCTTTGTAATCCTTTCACATATATTTTTAGCTTATGCTATGCAGATCACATAAAGGTGTGTCAAAACCTGGAGGTTTTTTTCAGTTAAAGTCAGCAGAAGCCTTATCATTGATTTCAAAGGATCCATGATTAGGTTTATAACCAATTAATTATTTTTGTAATATAGTCATGTACAATTTAATGATGAAAACAAGGATAATCATCAAAGACCTTATTTGTTCTGAAATGCCTACTCAGAGTGGGTGGCCCCAAACTCTTCAACTGCTGAGATCATGTTAATAAGGCAATACCAGGTAGCTGCTGCCAATTTGTGCCAGGCAACCTAAATGAATGCCTGGAAAATGTTTAGACAGCATCACAGTCATTATTGCTTTATTATTACGCAATAATGCATTATTCCTCATATTTTTAAGGAACAAATGAGGAACAGACAATTCTGTTGATATGATTTTTCCTATCATTTGATGATAAAAATAATGCTCTATTAACGCTTTGAGTCCAGCTCAACAGAAAAGAGCAGCAGGAAAATAAATGACTACAAATACACTTTAAAAATCTCTGTGATGACCTAAACCACCTTATCTATAAATCATGACGTTGCGGTTTCAAAACCTGATAAAATATGATATACACAGACTAATGTAAGCACCTGTCCCCATCATTTTGCAGACAGGTTCCTGAACCCCAGGGTGCCCAGGCCGAACAAAGTCTAGGCTTTCCTGTGGTGTAGAGGATGAAGAGCTGTTCTCTCTGTGACCCTCATAGGCCTTTTTTCCACCATTGTCTATTGTTTCTGTAATCACTTCATTACAGCCTTTGTGAATTGATGAGGTTTGGAAAGTGCTGCAGTGAAAAAAGGGAGTGTCTGGCAGCATTTGTACAAATCTGAAGGCTGTTACTGCCCGGGGACATGCTACTTTCTTGTGACTTCAGAAGTGGGACTGAGTTTTAAAAAAAAATAATTGGGAGAGGGATAGAAAACCTAAATTGATGTTTTTCAAACTCTTTCAGTGTTTTCTTCTGAAAAGACTACTAGTTTACTATGCAGTAATGTGTCCCATGGATTAATTTTATTCTTTGATTAAGAAAAAGTAAATATTTCCTTTAAGCCTTTCACAATTTGTTGCAAATTAATTAAGATGGAAAAGCACATAACTGCCTGAGCAGTGGCTGGATTATGAAATAATTTGCAGGTTGATGGTTTCCAAGCTTATACTTGCAACTTTGTGTCATATCAAATTTAATACTTTAGTGATGCTCTAACTGGCTTTGGAGCCTTTACAAGTGTTAGAAATACAAACAGAAACTAATATTTACAGCATACTTATTTAGAAGCTTATGAAATGTCAGGCTTGTCTTTATTGCAGACTTGACTCATTGTGAAGGAGTTTTCTGGCTTCCTTTGTTACTACATGAAGAATTCATTTTGGCATCTCCCTTTAAGGCCGGTTTCTTAAACCGTGATTGCATTAATAATATCTCCTGAAGTAACTGATTGAATCCATTTCACATTGGGAAAGAATTAAAGCCCAACGTTTGTTTTTTATAGTGAGGAGGAGATCAGGCTGAGAGGCAGCCTCATGGCTCACAGCTCCCTTAGGCGCAGAAGCACAGATGGAACGCAGGGCACGGCTCAGAGCTATGCCTGAGGAGGGTCAGACTGGGCACTGGGAAATATTTCTTTCCCTGGAAGGTGGTCAGACACCGGGCCAGGCATTTGGATAATGCCTTCAATATCATGCTTTAAATTTTGGTTAGTCCTGAAGAGGTCAGGCAGTTGGACTTGATGATCTTTGTAGGTCCCTTCCAACTGAACTGTTCTAATTCAAATCCAATTTGCTGACAGCCAATAATCAGCCAAGCCATGGAGTAATACATGCATTTTTCTACCATCTTTTCTGTACGGCATATATTATTTTTTATGTTTTCTACTCCTGAGTTAGTTAAATGTCCCTAAATGTGGAAAGTTTTTATGTAAATGCCTTTTTAATAACAAAGACTGCTTCTGTTCCCAGAGAATAGTGCTACTTAACTAAAAATCTGGTTTCCTTTTTTAAGTGAATAGATTTTGAGGTCAAAATTGTTGATTTATTAGTATTACTTTCCTCAGATGCAGAAAACAATTTTCTAGATGAAGAATAAAAGGTCACCCTGATTTTTGCAAGTGTATATACTGTATTTTTTTCCATGGTTAAGCTTGTTGGTTCTTTAGATCTATTTGCTTTAGGATTAGCAAAATATCAAACATTCATTCAGGTTCTAAAAGATTATTATTGGTGATCTTTGAAGTGCTGAAAAAAGTGAACTTAGCTTGAGTTTTATAAATAAGGTCTCCTTATCTCTGCTAAGAAAAACACAAAAAAATTTGTCATGGAGTCACCTATACATTATCTAAGAGCATAATCATTTCTACAGAGTGAGTTTCTTCAGGAAACCTACCATGGTCTACAATCAGTGAGCAGTATCGATGGGCAGCAGTTAGTTCTGCACAGGAGTTTGATTTACACCAATGACTTGATGCCTATGGAAAGCACAAAGGGATTTGTTTGTGCATTACATCGACAACCACAAAAATATTGCTCAGGTCATTACGATAAAGCAGTAAGAGAAAAGGATTACCAGATGCTGCTGCTTCTGTTAAAGGACTAGCCAAAGCCATAGGGAGTATGGGCATAATCCCATGCTGTCAGAATTTAGACTTGCCCATTTTCCTAGCTATACCATAAGAATAATTAGACTTGTATGTAGAATTCCTGCATTTTGTCCATATTTGCCTTCGTTAGCTGATACCAGGAAGTGGATGAACCATAAAGTTTGCACAGGGAATAGCATGGATTGAATAAGAGCCACGTTTCTTCAGCTCTGTTTGATCTTTCTGAGGTTACTGGGGTTGGTAGGTTTCATGTTTGCCTCCATAACAAATTTCTTCCTAGGCTCTAATTCTTAAATGTTCCTTTAACATTGAAACAAAAAAAGATTCTCTGCATTTCTTCAATGTGATAACTTCATTTTTTTCCCTCTTTCTAGAGACATTTTTTCCCTCTCTAGAACCTGAATCTTTCCGAAGCCTGTTAAATTTCTGGACTCAGTGGCTTCCTGTGATAATGAGTCCTACAACCTAATTACTTTATAAGAAAAACATTCCTCTGTTCAACTGTGATTTTTTTCCCAGACATTTTAATGATATTTGATATTGTTTGGTAAGTCATCTAAAACACAGCAAGGCTGCGGTCATAGCCCACCTGGGTACAAGCTACCTCTACAGCTGGGATCTTCAGTAGGTGCCTAGCCTGCCAAGCTGTCTTTGAGGCATGCCTGGACATTCTGACTGAGAAGGGACAGGAGAAAGGAAAAAAAAAAAAAAAAAAAAAAAAAGGCTGACCCATACATGTTAAATTGCAGAGGCCCTTTGTGAAGAGCTCCAGGGTAGTCCTGGGGCAGGACAGAGCCTCAAAGAGCACCAACTTGCCCTGCTAACTGAGGAACAAACTCCTCTCCCAGGCTGATAGCCACCCATATCTGAACCCATGTGGATTCCCACAAGATAGTTTAGAGACAAGAAAAGTCACCTATGAATGTTAAGCTTAAAAAAGCAGCAGCACTGATGAGTATTTTTGGCATGAACTGAAGAGTCCTTTTGTTCCAGCTACAGCCCACATGCTGACTCAGCTCAGCAGCTCTCCTTTCTGTTCTCTTCCTTTCCCACGGCTTTCTTAAACACCACTTCTAGGTTGCTGTTTTCTTCCAGACTGCTTAAGTTATGTTTTGTAATGATAGTTCATAAAAATATTGGCACATACTCTCAACTGGTGGTAACAGTCTGTAGGAACATGCTATCCGTCAGGATATGACTGTGCTCTTTTTCATGTTTTTGCTTTTTTTTTTTAATCTCATTTACAATAAAGTCTTTTGATACTGCTAAAGTGATAGAAAGGCATCATATCGTAAATGGTAATCAGGCTTTTCAATATGAAATGGTTTGCATAAATTTGCTTTGTAGAGTCTATCCAGAGCTAAATTCTGCTATAATTTATAACAGAGTCACTGCCCAAATTGGTCAGCATTAGCAGACATAGCTTTTCTGGGATGGAGGGGGTAGCGTGACCCTTACACACTACGCCTGTGTGTGTTCTGCTGACCTGAGCTCCAGACAAAAGGCAATTTTAAGCAGAAATTGATCTTCAGTTCTATTTCTTTCCTGTTTAGCACTCTTTATTTGCTAAATTGCTGTAAGAATGATAGCTGAATATACCAGTATTTCAAATAAAGCAAGAATCACATCTCAATGCATGCTAAAATATCTGAAAATACCTGAGCTAAAGACATGGTAGAGATGTTTCTTCATGGTGGGTGGCATTAAAGGAGTTCTAGGGCCATTCATTCGCTAGTGTTTCAAGTACCATGTGATAACAACCAGATGTGTTTATTTGATTTCATCCTGCAAAACCAAAATCAGCTTGTACAGATCCTCAGGCAGATCGGTCTGTTCCTCTTATTTTTCCCTTTTTTGGACCTATGCCTAACATATGATTTCTATGCTACCAAAATCGAACTTTTCTTCTTCTATCTTCAGGTTTATGATTTTTTTTATGGGCATTAGGTAACAAAAAAGCATATGCTTCCACCACAAATACAGCTGTGATAGTTTTATTTCTTGTACTATTATTACTCATCAGAATAGTTTATTTGACAAATGATAAGCTCTATTCTGTGGCTCACATGACTTATGTCTGTATGGTCTCAGCCCAAACCATAACGACAGAGCCTCTTTTCTGAATCCTCCCCTCACCCTTTCCCTCAAAAATCTCTACAAAGCAGCTGATGCTAATTCATACTTACATTTCATTACCAGTGGCCATGCAAAGACAGATTGTCTCTACTCAGTAGAGGCAAGTGCTGGGTATTTTGTGGTCATCATCTCCCAAACTTTAGGGCATGCTGACACAAAAGAAAAAAAGAAAGTAAAAGCTGAAACCTCACGTGAAAAGCCAGCACATTAGTTTTTATGCCTGACTAAGAAGGTTTCAATAAAGGTGGACAGCAGGTCAGAAGTTGGTTGTGGCGGTACTGGAGATCTTCCACTGGGCAAGTCATGAGCAAAAGGAAACTCAGCTGCAGCTGCCTGAAAGACTTGGACATCCTGAAGTATGTCTGCCAGCGAATTTCCACAGTGAATTTCCACCAATACACACTGGTGGTATTCATGTGGCCCAACTTCAGTTGGCATGCTTTAGTTGGCTGGGTTAAAAAATTAGTCTCCATAGGCTTCTTTAAGGGTCACTGAGGAGACTCTGAATTTTCTGGAAGCACCTTCAGAAGGGGCTTGTCTTTCTAATTAAATATAACAGAACCCTAACAGACATTTCCCCATAAACTAGATGAAACCCTGTAAAGTCAAAAATGAGTATATTTGGTAGCCTTGACTTAATACTCAGGTGTTCTTTTTTTATTCTTATTTTCTGAAGAAAGATTTTTTTTTCCTTCTGAAAAAATGTCATAAGGAACTTGAAATTCGGAAGATTTCAACCAACTGTATTTCTTATCTGATGTCCTTTCACAGCACAACCTTGTCATTGTCAGAAATGTGTAACACCTCAAGAATAAAATCTTATTTCCTGATTCTGTTGATTCTATGTAAGTATATTAAAATGTTAGAAATTACCTTAGCACAGTGATGATGATTTTTTAATTATTATTATTTTTTATTTCTTTAAAAACTGGAGAAAGAAGAAAGTGAACATTGGACTGTCTATTTTCTCCTTTTTTTTTTTTTTAATAATGACTGACCTTTCTTTGGAATGAAAGACCTAAAAATAGCATTCATTGCTAGTGACAGGATGGTGTTTGAGATGCAGGCTCTAACCCAATCAGTTACTCAAACGTAGGAGTAAGCTATTTCTATTGAGCAGAAAGACAGATTAAACACAGAGTGGCATTAAAGGGAGACAGGGAGAGTAATGCAGAAGCATCACCATTGTTTCTTGAATTTAATATTAAGTAAATGACCTTAAACTGCTCATACACTTGAAAATGAATTCCTGTTCTGCTTGGGTAGTGTTTCCACGGTGTTATTTTATTTGCGAGCAAATATGAATGAGACAGATCCTACATTTTCCTTTTTTATTTTCTATTTTTTGTCAAGCAAGCTTAAAACACAAGTCAGAAGTTAAAGATTTTTTCAGGAAGTAGATGATAATACAGTAAATAACCTGCCAGAACGAAGTCGTGGGTATGTTGATGCCATCAGGCCTGGAGCAGGTACTGGCATGGGGATACCAGGATGCTCGAGGCACCTGGCCAGGTGCTCTCCTTTGCCAGGCAGCACGCCTACTTCCCTATTTTGTGACCACAGAAGCAGGTTGAAGGTGTGGACACTCCATCTGCCCCTGTTTGTTGTCCTCATTTAGGCTGTAACACTTACTATGTCTGACAGGGGCCCCAAAACTGCATCAAAATTATGATTTCTAGTCCTTATTTCCACTTTTTCCACTCCTTGCCTCTCCTCTGCACTACTCTTATCTCTCCTTTCCAGTGGCACAGGGAAGAGACTGCAGGATGGAGCCCATGTCCCCATCCATCTCTCCATCCCAATCCATTTTATTTGTGAGGAACATAGAGATGGTGCTTCTTTGGTAGCTGAGGAATGCTGAAAAAGTTTTTTTGGGAAATATTTCCCTGTAATGAGACCATGTCTGGGTTGAGGGGTACTTCCACCAGCAGGCAAGGAGAACAGCAGTAAAGCCAATGACAGAGGCTGAAGCAGAAGTTGATCCCTTTTTCATGTCATCTTTGTCCCTGCATCTGCAATAAGGTTTCGACATAAACCACGGGATCTGGAGAGTTGCATTGCTTAAAGAACAATTTAAGATTCTCTGTCATTAATTTTGAGAAAGGTGGTTGCTGTGCAACTCCAAAAACACTTCTTCTAGAAGAACAGTTTCAGCAAACTGAAGCACAGTGCAGCTGTGAATGGGGTTTGTAACGTATCGGTTTTGAGGGCACACTTATCTATCTCCTGAAAAAGGACAGGCACTGATCATAAGCATGCGGCTAAATGTAAACTCAGCAATGAATTTAATCCTAAAAACCTCTCTCTCATGAGTTAGAAATTGTTAAATTTTTTTTATGAGTGCGTGTCCCTAGTATGTCATCTTCCATTCTTACAAAGTTGTTTATAATACTGCATTGTTGCTATCCTCCATCTCCACACAAAGCCAAATGCCACTGGAAAGCAACTCTGAAAAGGTTATTTGACCCATGGGCAACTAACTAGCTGTTGATTTGCCAGATATGACTGGCCCTTTCAATCCCTTTCCCTTCAACCAGGAGGACTGATGAGAAAACAACCTGCGCTCCTGAGTCCCTTACTGCTCCCAGGGCTCGGTAATCCCTCCTGATACTCCTCAGGCTGCTCCTGGCTCCATCTCTGGGACTCACATCAAACACGAGCAGTGGGTAACAGTCCTTCGGCCGTATGAGGCTCGGCAGTCTCTAGTGACATCCCTGATACCAGCCCCAGGTAAGCAGCAGACTTCCTTAAGAGAAAATAGGGTTGTCAGGGACTGCTTATAAGGCACTGTTTCGTTTTGCATGTGCAGATGTACAGCCGGGGCCGGCCGTCTCGGAGCCGGCCCAGCCGCAGCCGCCGCGCCCACCCCTCAGCCACAGGGGGACCGCGGCCCTCGGCCTCGCCAGGGGCGGCCCCGGCCAGCGGCGCAGCCAGCCCGCAGCCCCCAACTCTCGCGAGAGCGCCGGACGGGGAGCGGGCGGTGCCCTGGCAATGGCGGCTCCGGCCAGGCCCTCGCCCTAGAAACAGGACCCGGGAGGGCGGCCGCGTGTGGTGCGCACCGGGCACGGGGACGGGGTGCCCAGCGTCTGGGAATCGCCCGCAGTGCTGCGGTGCTGGGTGTGGGAGCTCGTGTGGTAGGGCACAGAGTTCTGCCCCTGCTCCTGTGAGAAACACTCCGTAGCCAATAACTTAGGCTCAGGCGAGGATCTCAGTGAAGTAGTAATTTATTCGCGATTGCAATGGCGGGCGCCCCACAAGCAGGAGAGCGCACCTACTGGTTCCAAAACACAGTTTATATACTTTTTGATGACAGGACCCTCCCCTGTTTCCCCACTGGAGTGGGTAATCCAGGTTCACAATCTATCTGATGCTTCACAGACAATGCCTGGCCTTCAGTTGCCGGCCTGTTTTTGAGGTGGTAATGTTTTCTCCCCTTATCTGGCTTGACTTAACATAGTGATTTTTACCTGGTTGCTCTAAGGAGTCTGGTTGTCTGCATTTACGAGGTCACCTGCTGAGCTTTCTTATCACTGTAAGCATATCTCAATACCACAACATTCCTTCCTTCTAAACAATGTAACACTGCAAAAACAACATTTCTATTCCCACACTCCCTTTCACAGAATTACAGAATCATCTAGGTTGGAAGAGACCTCCAAGATCATCTAGTCCGACCTCTGACCTAACACTAAACCGTATCACTAAGCTCTACATCTAAACGTCTCTTAAAGACCTTCAGGGATGGTGACTCAACCACTTCCCTGGGCAGCCTATTCCAATGCCTAACTGCCTTTCAGTAAAGAAGTTCTTCCTAATATCCAACCTAAACCACCCCTGGCGCAACTTTAGCCCATTCCCCCTCGTCCTGTCACCAGGCACGTGGGAGAACAGACCAACCCCCACCTCGCTACAGCCTTCTTTAAGGTAGCTGTAGAGTGCAATAAGGTCACCCCTGAGCCTCCTTTTCTCTTTCAAGTCCATCCTACCTACTGGCATGCTCTGTGAGCACAGTTTTTGCCATGGTCTCCACCAGGCAGAGAACTTGCCCCAAAAACACTGTGGCAACCCAAACGGCAGGCCTGTACAGAACCGTGGCTATACAGGTCTCTGCCTGCAGGGAGTGCCAGAGCCTGCTGCTGCCAGGGGAGGGAGGCAGGTATTCCACCTGTGTGAGGTGCGAGCAGCTGGAAGATCTGCTAAGTATGGTAGCAGAGCTCAAAGAGGAGGTTGAGAGACTGAGGGCCATCAGGGACTGCGAGCGATATCTGGGGCCACCTGCAGAAAGGCTGGCAAGGCCTCACTACAATGCCAGGCCTGGGAGGCGTGCAAGGAATCACCGCTCACGCAATTCCTGGAGGCCCTGGCATGACACGGAGCCTCAAGCTGGGCCCAGCTCCCTGCCAATGGCTCAGCGTCCCGACAGGAGGCAGACGACAGCGCCGCCAAGATGTGTGATACCAGTGCTGCTCTAGCTACAATTGCAGAGCACAGCACTGTATGGGCTGCTGCAGGGAAAGTTAACTCCATCGCAGCCAGAGCCAGCACAGAAGGCCACTGTGATGGTGCCTGGGCTGCCACCACAGCGGCCTCCTGATGTCACCGTTGCCCTTTGTGCCCATCGTCCCTGGCCCTATAAAAAGGGCAGCCCTGCGGCTGGCCACCACTCGCTCCTGGAGCACCGAGGAGACTTGGAGCAGCCCAGGTGCCGGGAATCTTCAGGCAGGGATCACCAGCCTTTGGGTGCTGTCCTGCTAAGCCTGAAGGATGAGAGGAGTGGTGTGTTGTGCAAAGAGAAAACACAGTGTAGAAAGGAAGGACCTCCGATGGCAACCCCCTGCTAAACATCCCAGAATGGAGGAACACGTGCAGCTGGGGAGGAAGAGGAAGCACAGCCAAGACAGGAGGGACCTCCAGTGGCAACCCCCCGCTAAACGTCCAAGGATGGATGAACACCCAGCAGTGGAGGGGAGCACACTGAATAAATGGGCGCGAAACCATCATGTGCGCCCCAAGAGGAACAACTTCCAGCCAAGGCATGGAGGCCGACCCAACAAGTGGGTGCGGAACATCAAGGTGCCCAAGGTGCCCACCCAAAGAATGGGGGCAGACCAACAAGGTACCGGCTCTGGAAGACAACTTCCACACAAGGCACGGGGGCCCACCAACTAAATGGGTGCAAACTGTGAAGGGGATGCCTGCGGAAGACAACCCCCAGTCCCTGAGACAGCCAAGGCATGGCAGCCGGCCAAATGAAAGGCTGCAGACCACAGTGGTGCCACTTGCGGGAGAACACAGCCAGCCCAGGTACAGCGGCCAACCACAAAAATGGGTGCACACCAGCAAGGTGCCACCCTCAGAGCAAAACATCCATCTTGTGAACAGGAACCACAACAAAAAATGGGTGAGGACCATCACAGTGGTACCTGACAGGCAAGACCACGTCCAAACCACACACAGGGACCCTGAGAAAAAAAGGGGGAGGACAGGTAATGTGCCACCCTCAAAGAACAACAGCCAGGCCTTGAACAGGGACTGGCTGAAACAGCAGGTGCAGCCTGCGCAGGTCCCACCTGCAGAGGACGATGTCCTGCCCATGGATGTGGACAATCCAGAAGGTGAGATCCAGCCAAGGCAGGTGGGGCCACCTCCAGAAAGGCTGGCAAGGCCTCACTACGAAGCCAGGCCTGGGAGACGCGCGAGGAATCACCACTCATGCCGTTCCTGGAGGCCCTGGCATGACACGGAGCCTCAGGCTGGGCCCAGCTCCTTGCCCATGGCTCAGCACCCCGACAGCAGGCAGACGCCGGAGCCGCCAAGATGGGTGTCCCGCAGGTGGAGGAAGTGGAGACGGCGTAGCACAGCCGGCCTGCGTTCGTCTCCCGGCCGCCAATAAAGAACAGTGAACTTTGAAGTGGTGTTCGAGTCCTCCTTCCCCGTCCCTCACTGCACCCCCATGCAGTCCTGGAGACTGCGCAGGGGGCATCTCTGCTGCACACCGCCCTCAGGGAGAGGAGCGGAGAGAGCCCGGCTGCCTCGGGGCTGTTGCACCAGCCCATCACACGACAGCTCAGGCCTCGGGCTCAGGGCTCTGCAGTAGGA
This sequence comes from Cygnus olor, assembly GCF_009769625.2. Lineage (NCBI taxonomy): Eukaryota > Metazoa > Chordata > Aves > Anseriformes > Anatidae > Cygnus > Cygnus olor. The sequence goes on from NC_049183.1 coordinate 1,428,283, forward strand.
GGCCCAGGCAGCTGATGGGGGCTTGCCGTGAGAAGAAGCAGCCCCCGGTCTCTTCTCACAGGGCCCACTGCATCCCCCCAGCCCGCTACCTCAACCTTGCCATGGAAACCCAATCCTTGGGGTCGGGCAACCCTTCAGAAAACCGAGAGAGAGAAGTCCAGGAACCCTGATGGGATTCCCCCATGAGCGCGGAGGGAGCTGGCTGATGCCATTGCAAGGCCACTCTTGGGAATCATTGCTTGTTCCTGGCAACTGCGAGAAGTGCCCCAAGAGTGCAGGGAAGCAAACTTCACTGCCATCCACAAGCCAGGCAAGGAGGAGGACCCGGGGAACCCCAGGCTGGTCACACTCACCTCCTTCCCTGGGAAGGTGCTGGAAGCGCTCATCCTGGAAACCATTTCCAGGTGTAGGAAGGACAAGGAAATCACTGGGAGTAGACAGCATGGATTCCCCAAGTGTAGTGGGTTTACGTGGCAAGGTTTTGGTAGCAGGGAGCCATAGGGGTGGCTTCTGTCAGAAGAATCTAGAAGCTGCCCCATGCTAGATAAGGGCCCCGCTGCTGACCAGAGCTGAGCCATTAAGCAATGTTGTTTGTGCCTCTGTGAGAGCATATTTAAGAAAAAAAAAAAAAAAAAAATAACTCTGCTATACAGCAGCTGGGAGAGAAAGAGGAGTGAGAAACAGCCTTGCAGGCGCCAAGGTCAGTGAAGAAGGAGGGAGAGAGGTGCTCCAGGCACTGGAGCAAAAGTCGCCTGCGGCCTGTGGTGAGGACCATGGTGGAGCAGGGTTCCATGCTGCAGCCCGTGGAGGAGACCACGGTGGAGCAGGTGGACCTGCACTGACGGAGGCTGCGGCCTGTGGAGGACTCCTGAAAGAGAAGATTTTGTGCTGGATCTGTAGGCCGTGGAGAGGAGCCCACGCAGGAGCAGGTGACCTGGCAGGAGCTGCTGCCCGTGGGGGACCCATGTTGGAGCAGTTTGCTTGTGATGGATGGACCCCATGGTACGGACCCATATCTGGAGCAGTTCTTGAAGAGGTGCTGCCTGTGGGAAGCCCAAGCAGGATCAGTGGGCTTCCCACAGGCAGCCAAAAAGGGCAGCCCTGCGGCTGGCCACCACTTGCTCCTGGAACGCCAAGGAGACTTGGAGCAGCGCAGGTTCTGGAAAACTTCAGGCAGGGATTGCCAGCCTTTGGATGCTGCCCTGCTAAGCCTGAAGGATGAGTTTGTGTATAAAGTGCCTTTCTTCAGCTATCTAAAGCATGCGTGAAGTTTTATGTCAAGTCACTCCACTGCCCTATGCTGCTTTTTCATCGGTTAAGCTGAAGAGAGAACACTTTGGGCAGGTCCCTCCTCAGTCTTCTCTCAAAAGTTCTTGTCAGGACCATCTAATTTACTGAAACACTCTCTGTTCTTCCCTCTTTTTTCTTAATGTAAATCATGTGGAATTGCCTGGCTGCTGATTGCCACCCTTACTCTGTGCCACAGTAGTTATGAGACACACTGTGCCCACCACTGCTGCTCCCCACCCCCTTTATTTCTCTCCCTCTGCAGCTCTGCTGGACACTCAGCTTTTCCCTACCAGGTCTCTTCTCATATATGCCACCCCTGCAGTCTCCTTGCTACCAAAAACTTGTCACATAAACCCTCTGTAGATGTCCAGCACAGCCTGACCGGTTAATAAGTACACCTCCACATGCAGAGGTACATCGGTATTCCATGAGCTCTTTTTACCTTTTAACAATTTTTTTTTCACATATATTTTACACAGGAGCCTGTTGCTGGCAGTGTGTGGCCCTGCCCTAGCTGGTGTGCCTTCTGAAATTGGCTGGTGACCACTAACCAATGTGGAGTGGATTTGCAAATCCCTCAGTTTGTTTGTCTGTTTCCTAGGAACTTAGCTTATTAAAATATATATTTTGGGGTGGTTTGAAGTGATTGCCAATACAACAGCCAAAGAAAGAGCTTTGGGTGACAGCCCTGGAGCCCACCACCCCAGGTTCCCATGGCTGTCAGGACAAAGTGATTGCTTCAGTCCTTAAGAAAAGGCACTGGCTTTGCCCTTTGCTTTTTAGGGGAGAAACCTCCTCTACAGGTGAACAGAGAGTTGCCTTCCAGGCTAATGTCAACCAATCTGTCTCAGCCTTTTGGACACTATGGGCGTCTTTGGCAGCAGGACAGATTGGCTGACAACCAGCCACCAGTGAAACTTAGAGGGTGCCCACTTTTCTTACTTCCAACCTGAACCATATCGAACTGAGAGCAAAGATTTCCACGTCCTACTCCTTGGGCAAAAGCTTGTCAGCTGGTCAGTTTGAAAGGGAGGAGCTGACCTGACCTCCGAGAGCTGGGATGAACAGGCCTTTGGGGACAGCTCCTCTGTGCTGTCCCTCTACCAGTCTCACACTGGTGGCATCAGGACACCCTGTGACTGCTGTGGACCTTCCCCATGAGGCTGCCTGGGTACACACTGTTCCGAGATGCACAAACACAACTTTTTCTAAGAAATATTTAACCAGACTGCCTTGATGGCCATTTTGTGGTGGACTCTTTCCTGAAGCAGTCTGGCATCACATATTTCAGCACTGGCTTGTTCTCAGATCTCCCTGAAAAATGACAAAGCGCATTGTAAATATATTCCCTTAACTTTCTTTCAAACCATTTGCAGGGTCTTTGAAATATTGCAGCTTTACTGGTACCACCTTAATGGATTGACACTTTCAGGGGGGAAAAAAAAAGTCACAGTTCTTAAATAGCTCTATTTTTTTAACACCGTAAGGTATTTTCACAGCATTTCTGTCACTGGCCACACATTTACAGGAACTCTCCAATATCATGCTAATAGGCTTGCGGATGCAAGTGCACTTCATCCACCCCACTCATACAGGAAAAATGCTGTCTTTCAATCCTACAAAATAGTCTTTATAAGATAAAAGATCTTAGGGTATTAAGGATAACATTTTTGTTTTCTCCAAGGATCGTTCGTCACACAGCTGTGCTGCAGCACAAGATGGAGGCACATAAGTATAATGTGCAGTTCCTCACCACTGGCAGTTTTTTAATACAAATATAAATGCAAAAAAGTGTCATAGGAGAATTATTAAGATCATTCATATCTGTTTTACTTGTGTCTGGTCAGAAAATAAGTCAGCTGACAGAAAGCTCATATCCGTCACACATGTGCCTGGGGGTGGCAGGACTTGCACTGCATGACGGTCCCATGGTGCAGCGTCCCTTGGTACAGGACAGAGTCAGTGGAGATAGATTTGTGTAGCAGGGAGCCCTTCATCTCTGACTGAGAAGGTATTAATTTTACCTGGTGGGTTTTCAGAGCAGAACTGTATTTAGAAACTCACCTGTAGCCCTTTTACTGGAAACATTTACCCTAGTCCTAACCTGGACACCAATCATTGTGTCCATTGGGGAGGAACAGAAATAATTCTCCCTACTCTACACGTCCAGCCAGAAACCATCAACCTTCAGTGCTCTTTAAAGCTGTAATATCAAATATCTTCATTAACTACTTTGGGATGCGTGAAGGTTGAAAACTGACCATGGAAAGTATGTTTGTATTCAGAATATATATGCACATACACATGTATAGGGTACTCAGTGAACGTTGTTAAGGAGCTCCAAGACAACGAGGCTAAATCTAAAGTGTGCATGGTTTATTGCTATGCTATTTGAGGCCCTGTTGCAGCCTTCTCTATGTTCTTCCCTGACTGGCTGCATCTCCTCACTGTCCATACACAGATTTGACCTGAGTTGGCATCGATGAAAGTCTGTGAGAGCAGACAATAGTCCTTGATGGTTAATAAATATTCTCATTCTCTACAGGCTGTCCTGAAGGCACTAATGATTCATGTCTTTTGAATAAAACACATTGCTACTGTCCATCTCAGATCATGGGTAATTACAACTCCCATTGTCATCACGCAAATGCTCTAGGACAGCAGTTCACATATGGTAAAGGATGGTAGAGTTATATGAGGTTTAGCATTGATGTCTATACTTTCTTGGCAATTATAAAGCCCGCCAAATATTAAAATGCAATTAGAGTTATTACAAATGTTTGGAAGTTTAAGAACGGCTTTCCACTTTTAGTTGGTTAGACATGCTTGTGAAAACAACTGCATGAGAAAGGTAAACTAGTCACAAATTTGGGTTTTAGCAAATATTTTCTCAGCAACAGAAATCATCTCTTTGTCTATATCTAAAGAAGAAAAACCTAGAGGTTTCAAAAGACTGCAAACATTCTGCTATTGCCATTTAATCAAAAAGGAAAATATTGGCTTTACATAGAATGGAATAAATTCTATGTATGGCATATAACAGGGTTTCTGGTTCACTCCCTGCCAATGACAAATGCAAAAATTAAAACTGGAACCAGTAATTTTACAACAAAACTGCTAAACTGTGGGAACCTTTCTACACTGCCTTCCCTTGAAAAAACTAAATACTGTTTGCCAGTGGAGCTTATTTGTTAGTGGCACAGTGAGAGCAAGAGTTGTCTTCCCACTGCCTGGCTAGGCAGATGGTCAGGCAAAGCTCCAAATTAAATAATCAGGCTAAAACATCCTTGGCTTCCGTAGGCACAGCGTTTGATGCTGAGTGAAAGGTTAAGGGAATAAAGGCCCTCTATCCAATACCTCTACAGAGCCAAATGGAGGGTGAGGGTTGAAAGTGTGACACTCCAGATTCTAGGGTACATGGTCACCTAAATGCTCAGACACAGCTACACCATGCCCACGGCATGTCTGAGGCTGCTTCTCACTGATCGCCAGAAATGAGAGGTTCAGCTAGGCTGTGGACATCTGTGAAAACTCAGCACTGTAACTCTTCACATTTTCTTGCATTTTTATACTTTACAAAACCTAAACTCCATCTTGAGGTAATTCCCACATATGAGTGAGTGAAGACTGAAGCCAAAGAAGACAGGATCTGGGAACCATTTTACTACAGTCAGCCATGGAAGAAGAAAACCTTCATTTTCTATGTCATCAGGACACTATCAACTTTCTACTTCTGCATTACGTTTTTTCCCCCAGTCAAGCAACAGAAATAGGCAGATCCTGGCTCTTCCTTCACAAAGAATCACAAAAGTGCTCAATTTTCAGCAGCTGCATTGGGAAAAGCAGGCTAAAGGTATAAATATCACCTGAAGTGCACTGCAAGTCCATCCAACATGACGTAGCAGCTTTCATTAGGTTTTGCCATGAAGAAGCTTCATAGGAGACAGGAAAATTAAGTGGGAAAATTATGAAGTTTGACAGTGATTAAAAGCATTATCTAACCACTTCCTTTGGTACTAAAGAGCCATTAATCACACTGTGGATATGGATTTATGTAGGGCTCAGCAGTGACCATGAAGGAAACAATGCTTTCTTGAAAAGAAACAGAAAAATGCACGCGGCTAAGGATCTTCTCAGAAGGGATCAGAAGACTTGTGGCTCACTGGTCCCATCACTCATTGCAAAGGAGAGCTGCTGCCCTGCATATTGCTACATCCATCACTGCTGCTTTGCATGGGAGAGCAGATGAGCTGAGGTTCAGCAACCCCAGCTCAGCAGCCCAGCCACACGGAGCACCACATTTGCAACTCCACTCCCATCTCCATGGCCCTGTTTCCTTCCTGCTCCTTTCCCTGGGTTCTCATGTAACACAAAGAAAATTACCTCCATGGTGATATTTTTTATTTCAAGGCGCATGTTTTATCAAGGAAAAAATTACCAAGTTTTGCCCTTAACTAGACTTCAGTAATGCCCTTGTACTCTAGGTTTGTGTTTCAAACCAAGCTGATTCCATACGAATTTGGAATAGTGATAACACTTCATTGACTGAAGTTGTATTTTATTTGAGTTTTAAACTGAACTTCAATTTATGGTCATTATATGCTCGTTTCCTTTTTTTATTTTTAAAATTGGGAATATAAAATTGTAAAATGGCTGTGCTTACAGAATCACACAGAAGTCTTCCCAAACAGGGAGAAAAAGGCACATCTGTGCATCAGAAAAAATAAATAAATAAATAGCCACACAGATAGACTTGCAGTTTGCACTGAAGGAAACAGTTTCCCTAAGAGAAATCTGTTGTTCTTCAACAGTGATTATGTTAACCTGGTGTTTTTGAAAGTTTCTATGAAAAACGTTAAGAACATGAAGTACCACTTAAACCATGAATTTCTTCATTTGGCTAACTTGAATTCTGAAATCATATTTTGCTGCTATAGTCATCTTTTCAGTCTTTAATTCAGCTAAGACTGCTCAGATGTTATGAATTCACACCAAGATATTTCACAGACTATCTCTGGGGAGTGGGCTTTTAAAGCAGCTGTCTTTTTACAGCATGTTTACGACTCCTTTTTTTCAGATCTAATGCATAAAATTTGGAGGGGTGAGATACTGCTCCCTTTATGGAAAGGATGAAAGAGCTTTCATTTCTGCTATTGGTCCATCCTGATTCTCTGCCTGCAGGAAATGCACTTCCAGACTCTTACACAGTTATACCGAGTCTGAAACTCTGGTGCTTGGAGTACAATTAACATGTTTGTTTGTTTGTTTTTTGTTGTTGTTGCTGTTTGTTTGTTTGTTTTTTTTAATAATGGAGATTAATGCCATGATCTGTTAACTGGACTAAACTTAAAATTGTTTAGTAGATAGCAGTGGATATAGACATATGCTTAAAATTAAGTATTTAAGGTGCTTCTGCATGGAGGTACTGATAGGCAAAAGTGCCTGGAGCAATGGGAAATATGAAAAGTTGGGTTTGAAAATGAAAGGCAAGTTTGCATTTTCTTATCAACCTCCATACACCCATAACCACATACACTAGATGAAGATTTAGCCAGAAACAAGCTCTGATGCTTGACCTGTATTTGAAACATAGTTTCAATGTAGGTTTATACAAATACAGGCTTTGACATTTCAGGGGGAAATGGGATCATTGGCTCCGGTACTCTGGTGACCAATTTTGAACATTGGCTTTAAAAGTTGCACTTCTAGAAATGGAGAGAAATGTTTATGTGAGCAAATATCCAAAAGAAAAATGAAACAGTGTAGTGGGAAACAAAGGCAAATGGCTGGAAAATGTAGCAGCTCAGCAGTACAGTGTATAATGACTTTATTCTGGTAAGTGTAAAGTAAAATTGTAAGAAAGAATCTGAAATGCAGCAACTGTGCCCATCTTTGCACCAGGTCATCCAGCAGTGGGAGCTGGATCTGCACAGTGACTTCTGGAGCCACTCAGGGTTAGGACCGAAACCTTCCCCATACCTTAGCAAGACCCATGTGTCCCTCAAATCACAAATTTACCTAAATTTCTTCCTTCTGTTATATGGATCTTCATATGAATCCCTAGACCTTCTAACATACAATTCACCTTTCAGATTTATTTAGATTTTGCCATATTGCTATTAAAGGAACTCCTGCTCACTGCATGCACCAAGCTTAAAAAATTTTACAAAAGCCTCAGCTGTTAAATAGTAGTGTGTCGATAAAATGATTGCAACAGAGCAGATGGGCTCCTACCACTGTGTGTGTTGGCCCAGGGCTCCTGGTAAATATAGAAGAGTGTTTTCTGTCATTCTGTTGAGAGTATTTATATACTGCCAGTCACCATCCTATCAAGGGCAGCATAGTATTAGCATTCTTCCCAACATGGTTTTCTGGACCATTGAAAAGTTTTGCTGTGGCCGAAAAGGTCACATAGAAAAATGGTAAGTAGATAAAATAAATGTAGGGCAGTGACCCTATAAAACGCAGCAAACCTTTCTATCTTCCTCCATCCAAGAGGCACAGCAGAAATCTGAGCTTCAGAGGGAATATTTCCAAATACAATGCTTATTGGAGACACATGGGGAACAACAGAAGTGAGTATTGTAGAAAAGATAGACAGAAAGCTTCTACTTTTTTAGTATGTATGTGTAGTAAAGAATCCAAAGAAACCCCATATTAAAACCAGATATTCAGAAATACTTTTTTCTCTGTAACCCTCAGCTCTGATACTGCCTGTGATGGAGTAACAGTGAATTCAAGATGCCAGCAGAGTGCAAGGAGCACTAGAAATGGTAGAGCAATGAAAAAACTCTTAATATCTACAGTTTACCAGGGAAATTATTTTTTATAAATAAAAGAAACTGAAAAAGAGAAGAGTCACCCTGCTCCCAAACATGGGCCAACCCATCCCACCCCAGTTATTTTGCAATGATCTTGCTGGGTTGGCCTATTCTCTCCAGCCAAGAGTGAGGCCACCACTTCCACCAGAGCTTGGTACCAGACACAAGCTGCTCTGGGAACCCCACTCTTGTCACAGGCTTTTGTGGAGGAATAAAACCTTGAACCTTTCCCCATTACTCATGTCCCTGACAAGTGCTCAAGCTCAGCCACACACAGTATACAGGAAAACCTCAGAGGTATTTTAGTAGAAAAGTGAATACAGCATTACTGATGTATCTGTAGCTTGGTAGTAATCCGCTGACATTTCAGGTTTGATGCAAACTCTGCTGACATGAATGAGATTATTTCATTTTAATTCAATGAGCTTTGGATCAGTTCTGGAGAAGGAAATTGAACAATTTTCAAGAAAATGTGTTCTTATTGCTATTACATAAACAAAACTGCCAAATACAAAATTCAGATGAAATCACTTCACGTGCTCTTGTCTCAAGCCTTAATCATATTTTTTAAAAGGCTCAAAAAAATTCAAAGACCCTGGAGAGAAAACGAAGTAGTCTTGGACTTTTCTGAAAAAGTTTAAACAAAAAGAAAGATGCCAGTCCCTCACTTCACTGTGTTGGATAGTAAGTACAAACATCTGAATTTATCTAAGGTTTTAAATTTTTAAAGATTAATCTATGCTCCTCACTGGGCTGCACATAAAGCATTCTGTAAATGCATGTGTGCTTCTTCCAAAAACAGCTCAGCAGCAGGGCACTGACAGGGCGCTGAAGCATAGTGCTGTTACAGGGCTTTTTCTGATTAGTGATATTATTGGCAGGCCATGCCAGCCTGTTAAAATGTTAGTAATGCAATGGATGAAACAAAATTCCTCTTTGCTTAGACAGACTCATTTGATTTAGACCTTGCCAAATACCAATGTGAGAACAGCACTGCTAGAGTTGCAGAATAATAACCTAAAATGGGGACTAAGGTACTGCCATCAAAACAACAGATAAGGGTGATTTGGGATTGCCAATTCATAGTTTTGGATCAGAGCTATTGTTTTCAATTGCAATTGGCATACAGATTTTCCCAGTGTTTCTCTCAGGGCAAAATTGCTGTTTGTGACACTGTGGGGGACATCACATGCTGTTGTGGTTTAACCTGGCAGGCAGCTAAGCACCACACAGCCTTTCTCTAGGAATCAGGGTGTCTTGGTTGGTGCGATATTGCCTCCAGTGCACCATCATGGTATTGATTGGCACCTGCTGTTCTTCAACCCTCAGCAACCCCACAACAGAAGGGTCCTTCAAGAGACCGGGCAAGGTAGACACCTCTTTAATGTCCTCTGTCTCCTAGGCAGCTATGCCAAAAGCCCACTGGTACCCTTTTGGATCCTTGAAATACCCTCTCCTGAGGTAGTCTATGCCAAGGATGCACAGAGCATCTGTCACTCCAGAAATACAGATGGGTTTTGCCCCTTTATAGCTTGATGGCATTAGGGTACACTGTGCACCACTGTCCACCAGAGCCTTATATTTCTGTGGGTCTCATGTGCCAGGCCATCAAATCAGCATAGTCCAAAAAACGTGACTGTCCCTTTTCCTCCACCTGGCTGGAGGCAGGGCCCCTCTAGTCCTAGTCATAGTTCTCATTACTCTGTCTGGGGACTGCCCGCTGGAAGCTGGAGCAGCAGTTTTCCTGGAAGAACCCCCTTCTGCAATTATTTTTCCTTGCAACTCATGTACCCATGCCTCTAGGGTCAAGGTACATTTCTCATCCAATCTCCTCTTGTCCCCTCCATAGTCATGCAGGTAAAATCAGGGTGGCATGTGGTGTGTACCTTCTCTATCCCCTTCCATGAGCAGAGGGATGCTTTCTCTTAATAATGGAGACACTGATTTGTACAGGTAGGAGAGGAAGATATATGCTCTTTAGCCTCTCCGGAAAGTTTCTCCAAAGCATTCTCTTTGAGTTGTTGGACCTCTTGGAAAAGTTTCTCCAGAGCTGAGACACAGGTCTGTGTGTAAGAAGAGAGACTTTCCTCATACTGCTGGAGTTGATTAGGCAATTCATCCACTGTGGATTCCTCTCAGTCCTTCCAAGTCATTACAGCCAATGAGTTGGTATATGGTGATGGTGCACTCCATACAAACTTCCGCCATATGGGTATGTGCATTTGACTTCATCTGGATCTTGGGATATCTGTTTGTTGTCTAGATCATCATAAATCACCTCCAGCATGGCTAATTCGCTCGGGTACTGGATGTCCCTCTCCTTGGTGGACCACTTGCTTGGGTGACATACAACATCTTCCTTAAAGGGATGACTTTCCTTCACACCTGACAGGAGTCACCTGTCAGATGGTGAAGGCTTGTGCCCCTTTTACAATTGCTTTGTCAGTGCCCCCTTCCCTAGCAAGGGATCCCAGCTGCTTGGCTTCCCTGCCCTTTAATTCCAATCTATTGGCCCCATTATTCCAATATCAGCAGCCAGGTGACAATGTGCTCACCTGGGCAACAGCTGAAATATTTTTGCATATCTCATAGCTCACTCTGGGATGGGGATCAAGTGGTTACTGCAGCTTTCATGATATCTTCCTCTTTGTCCTCCTGTTCCCATGAAGGCCCTACTTTGGAGTAGCCTGCCTTTTCATCTTCTTCATCCCTCCTTGTCTGAGTAGGAGCTCCTTTCCTTACTAAACAATCTGACTTCCACATCCATTGTTTCATTTTGCATATAGGGGCAACTGATACTGGCACAGGTTGGTTCTCTAGCCCAGCCATGGGGTCTGTCACGGTAGTTGCAGTGTCCACAGGGCCCAGCACAGAGGCTGGAGTGGCCGCGGTGCCTGTCACAGGGGCTGGAGTGGCCTTAGGGCCCAGCACAGGGGTTGGAGTGGCCACAGACCCCTTCACAGGGGTTGGAGTGTTTTCCCTGCCAGCTGTGTGTGCACCCCCAGCCTCCTCACTGGCAGGGCAGTATGAAAAGCTGTAAAGGCCTTGACTTAGTCTAAGTACTGCCCTGCAACACCTAAAACTTCAGCGTGCTATCAGCATTATTCTCATCCTAAATCCAAAACACAGCACCACACCAGGTGCTAGGAGGAAAAATCTAGCCCAAACTAGATTTTTGTCTTTGTCTAGTTTGTCTTCTCCTCCCTGTGAAAGAAAACTCTTACCCCGCTGCAGAGGTTCACCTCTGTATGCCTCCTCCAAACAACACCTTTGTCCTGCTTATAGCTAAGTCTAGAAATGCCCTTCTTATTTACTTGCCCCTAAGAGTAACTTCTCAAGGCTTTTACTCTTGTGATATCTTTTGTGTCTGTGTTATGATGAGTAGGAAAATAAATCCCCTCTTGGCTTCAGAAAGATTTTTCAAAAAGGCCTGATAACCCTCATCAAATTTCATGCTCATATCAAGAGCATCAAATTCTCTTTTGAACAACAAGACCCAAAAACTATTTTCAATTTTGATGACAGGCATGCATAAAATCAGCGGTCCCTTATCATCCCAGGACATTACTCGACTGCACTTTCTTTCTAGGGCAAATGTATATGAAATAAGCTTATCCTTATCTTCTGGAACAAGCTGGCTAGTTATAGGAATACAGTCCCTTTGCTTTTGATGATATCTTTCCATTGGTGTTAACAGAGAAACTCAACTTCTGAAAGTTTATAACCCGCTCAGTTGTGACATCTCTGAAAATACATTTAATCCCCCCCATTATGACTTTTCTGTAGTCCAGACAAACATTATGAAGACTTGCCTACATGGACAATTGGCTACAAAAACTCTCTTTAACTTTATACCACTTACATTTTCGTTCAATAAAGATGTTTTCCAGTTTGAATTTGTCACAGTCCCTTCCTGGGGGATTCCAAAACATCTGCTAGTTTCTGCTAGAGAAACACAGATGCATTAGTGCATCCACATCTACCCTCCCCTGAACAACCTGCTTCTGAACAAAACAAAATTCCAGCCTTACAAGATGAAACAAAACCAAACCAAATCAAGCAGGGAGACGGAATAATCTTGTACGGGCAGTGGAAAATCAGTCTTTTTTGTCATCTGTCCGTCCGTGTCCCCCCCCCCCCCCCCAAGGTGAGTAATAAAAGAAGTTTCCAAAGAACATACGTAAGTGGAAGAAGTCATACTTGTGTGATGAAAACAACTTTTCATAAAAATGTTTGGAGGTCCCACAAAATGGACATAACTGATGTGCAGTGCATGACACGAGTCTCAGTGGCTTTGAGCTAGCACAGCATTTCCATGTACCCGTGGATTTCCATCCACAAGAACATAGCACCTCAAAGACTGTCTAACTCAAACCATCAGCAAGAGCTGGTTGGACATCAGCAGCTGCTAGGGGAGAGATTAGGGAACAGGCATTTAGTAAAAGTCAGCGTATGCCTGAGAGTTGTCCTCCCCCAGAGAACTGCTATCAGTCTTCACTGCAGCCAAAATACCTTCATTTTTTTCTCAGAGGTTAGTATTTATGGTCCCATGTGGCAAAGAAGTGTTGATAAATATCTGTCTATTTATCTACTCATCCAGGAAAGGGAGTAGGCATATCCATTGCTTATGAAAGCACTAGAATTCAATTTCCTTCATTGCAAAAAAGAAAAAAAATTCATTCAAAGCAGAAAGGAAATCTACCTGGACTTTATTTTGATTATGATAACTGGAGTGTTTTATTTTTCTAACAAGTCTATCCATTACAAACAGAGTAATATGCACAAACTAGGAACTTGGTTATGAACAAAGAGCTCAGGTAAATACCAGCCATCCTGTTCCCCAGGATAGGGGTCCATTTCTTCATTTTTTCTTTCTTTCCTCCTGAAAGATTCAATGTCCCATTTTCTAAGGTAACTGCAATCAGATGCGTAGCACACCTTCCCCTTGGGAATGGCAAGCAGCTACACCCACTTGCAGGTTAAGACGCCACCTCACTGGTTACTTACTCCAATTCCAGGGAGCTAAAACAAACAGCATGATCCCCATAACAGAATTTATACATCTGAATTCTTTCAGATAGAAAAACATCATATACTGTCTCCAGTAGAACGGGGTCTTCTTTGTTTCATTTTAGTCTTTTTTTAAAAGACTAAAATGAAGACTAACTAGATTTGATTTCTGTTTTGTGACTGTGCAGAGAGCATGCTGTCATCCAGCACAAGTCTCAGCTAATCAAAAAGAAAAATAGTACTAAACTGAGAGATCCAGCATGGAACAAGACCATAAGTGAAGTACAGCAACACTTATGGGCAGTGGTAAGATAACCGTGCAAATCTGCCATCTGCTAGAAGAGAGCTGGAGCTGGGCTGGCTGCAAGAGTCTGGTGGCTCTGTACTGCCCCACTGCAAAGCGTGCTGAAGTCTTCAGACCCCTGCTTCCTTGTAACTGTTCAAATCTTGTTGCCTTGACACAATTAAATCATTGGTGCTGCAGCAAAGGAATTTATTAAGTCTATCAGTGCATCACTACCAGCAAGCCTAAACAAAACTCAGAAAGCTTTTTCTGTTTCACAAGTGTCTGTGCTCTCTAGTTCAGAGATGGGACTAACCTAACACTGTTGGCATTTTAGAAAAATCATATTCTAGTCTGGATCAGGACTCAGGAAACAAATCCTCTCCATAATACATAGAGCAGGACACAGGCTAATGACAGAAATGATACAATGCTTGATGCTTTGACCTTGCTTTCTATGCAAGGCTCTCCAAGCTTCACATTGCTGGAAATGCATCATTTGCAATGGGCAAAAAAATCAGAGCTGAAACTCTGAGAAGGCAGAGCTCAGAGATACACGTTTGTCCATAATGAAGATTAACTGGTTCTTAAAAAATACGTAGCAATTTTGCTTTAAAAATACTTTAAGTCAAAGCTGAAGTCAGTATTTTAGGACAATTATAATTGAGTCTGCTCAGACAGAGAAGTTACATGAGACAAATTACCCACCGTCTCTACTTGAAGTAAATATTAAAAGCAAGGAAGATAAATATGGGCTGAAGTGTGATATTCAAATAACATGTAATTATCAGGTTAAGACCATGCATTCATAGTCTTTTCATCACTAGGAGATTTTAGACAGTATTTGCAGCAAAGAAAAGTCAGTATGATGGGAAATGACTATTTGTGCTTTGGTCCCTAGTTGCAAATAAATATATATATATATTTATTTGCCTGTATCCTGTCTCATTGTTGTAAGAAAAACAATAAGAAAATTCCTTCTTTGCCAAATTTAAGCTGCTTGACTCTTCTCAGGGATTGCTTTGCTAGAGAGGAGAGTAAGGCTTGTGTCACTTGTACCTTATATAAAGCAGAATGAGATTTTTCAGAAGCTGCGTGCTTTAAAGCATCTCTAATCGTACCAAAGTTAATAAAGTGAAGCCAATTCTGAGCACTTCTTCAAAACCCAATGGACTGGCTATTTGTCTGCATAACAATATGATGAAGAATGTAACTGAAGAAAAGACAGTCTGACAAATAATTTCACAATAGCATTGCTCTTAAAGAAAAGACAAAACCAAAATATCCTGGGTCTGGTCAAGGCAGCCAACGATTTAAAATGAGCCTGGGTATGAAAGGGCTGGAGGAAAGGAAGGGGACAAGGAAGGAAAGAATGACCTCTCCATGTGGTTTATGTACAAGTTCTGACGTGTTCATTTTTTATATGTAATTTTTTTTTTTTTGGTGAAAAATATTTAGAAAAAGAAGTTAGAGTGACCTCTCAAAAGTTAGAATAATCTTTCTTCTTTATCTTTTCCTTTTCCCCTTTTTTCCTTTTCTTCTCCTTTTCCTGTTTTACTTTTTCTTCTTCCCCTGAGGGGAGGTGTTTATAGAGAACAACTTTTATGCGGAGTGCCTGAGGGAGCTGGGGCTATTTAGCCTAGAGAAAACCTGGCTCAAAGGGAGACCTTATCACTTGCTAAAGCCACCTCAAAAGAGGTTGTAGCAGGGTGAGGATCGGTCTCCTCTCCCAAGCAACAAGAAGTAGGACAGGAAGAAATGGCCTCTATTTGGGCCAGGGGAGGTTTAGGTTGGTTATTAAGTAATATTTTTTCACTGAAAGGGTTGTGAGGCATTGGAAAAGGCTGCCCAAGGAAGTGGTTGAGCCACCATCCCTGAAGGTATTCAAAAGACGTCTACACGTCTGTGGTGCTTAGGGACATGCATTAGTAGTAGAATCGGCAGTGCTAGATTAACAGTTGGACTTCATGATCTTAGAGGTCCTTTCCAACCTAAATCATTCTGTGAGCTCCTGGCATACATTTCCGACCTACTTTAATCACCGGAGATTTGGCTCAACTCTTGTCTCAGATGGGCTGTGATTTCAGTTTCTCTCTTGACATCAGTAGTTTTAAATAAGATCAAACTTCATCCAAGGCCATCATCATACGTTTCAGACTTCAGTGCTGTATCTGCCTTGCTAACCTCAAGTACCTGACAGCAGCTCCTTGGCAATCAATGCAGCTATGTTATTTTTGGCTGCACAAGGCCTTTGCCTGCAGGACCAGGGTCCTTTCCCAGGTGGGGAGGAGAGCTAGGCTGCTGGGCTCGTAGCCCACTTGGCTACAAGTACCGTACCAACACTAGCCTCTGTAACCATGACCAGGGAGTGGGAGCTCCTAAAAATATACAAAAGGAAACAAGAAGCTAATGCTTCTCGTTTGTGCTCAGAGAAGATGCTTTATTCATACTGTGCAGAGACAAGAGAGGGAGAGAAGATGCCTGGCAAAGCCCCCCGAACGGTTTATTTGCCCTTGAGTAAAAACTTAGATTTTTTGAGTGGACTCCATAAATTTAGCAGGACTCTTGAAATGTCCAGATGTTTCTGAGCAGATGAATAAAGTTATCTTTCTGAAAGCTTACTGAATTTTTTATTATCTTATGTCCTGTTTATGTGGGCAGATCTTCTGAACAAATAGCAGTAAATAGCAATTGCTGCTACAGGTATCCTGCCAGAGACACCCAGCTTACCTGGGAGGTCTTAAGGATGTCCTAAGAGTGGCTGGCAGTGAAGACCACTGTTAAACACAGAAAATAACCATTGAGTTAATGAGTTAAACCTCTCTTAGCAGCCTTATTGTAGCCTGCTACAAAGAGAGGGTTGTTGAGCAATGCTAACCATGCTCTCAGGCACAGCCCTGGCAGAGCAGGGCGTTGTGCTCTCAGGTATACAGACCTCAGCTACTTCCATGGCAGATACACGGCCCTAAGAAGATTTTGGAGTTAAGGCAGAAATTGAGTTAGCCCTCTCTGTTGAACTGATTCTGCAGTTTTTGCAGATTGGAAATAGTTTCTTCTCCATGGTAATTCTTTAGTAATGCTGCTCCACTTAGAACAATTTAAACGGGAAGAAAAAGATTTGCCAGTGACAGCTTTGCCTCAGTAGGACAGCAGGACCAGATTTATATCTTTACCTTGTCTTTTTGTCTGGAGGGCTTACACTTACATCTGATTATGCTCTCTCTTGTGAGATTCTCTCTGTGCTCAAAATAGAAAATGCCACTAACCCTGGGACTGCTGGTAGGGCTTGGGCACCTCTCAAACGGCAGTTTTGGTATTCGTTCTCCCTACTTGAACCAACCCTGCCTCCTTCTCTGTCTCTGACAGTAATGCTGGATTAGTGCTAGCCACGTGTACTGAAAGGGTTGAGCTGGCTTCCTTGACTTCATAATCCATGTATGATTATTTTGTGCTTTTCCTTCTGGATTTTACTTTCTCCTGTCCTTGCTTCCATTGCACACTAAAGACTCGATACACTTGAATACTCAGTTTTTGTACGTCTCTGCTTTCTGTATTGATTTAAAAAAAAAAAAAAAAAAAAAGTACCTATATGTGTACATACATTCCTATAGCCGTGTGCAGTCAAAACGAGCTTTACCCCAGTTGTTGAAGACCACTGGCAAATATTATAGTACTGCAACCTTGACACACTGTTCATATTTACAGCCTGACATGAAGAGAAAGTCAAGGGCTCATAGGGCAAAAGAGGTTGACAGGGCAGACCTTTGAGGAGCCACAGCTCTGCAGCTTAGCAGTCAGCACATTACCTGAAGAAAAGTGAACCTGGGGCTGGGAACACTGCTTACCCAAATTACATCAGATTTGTTCGGTAAAACCCAGAAACCGTCCTGGGACAAGAGACAGGACCTTAGGTTTCTTTTGCCAGGTCTGTGCTCAGCTTCATCTTCCCTGCACCATCACTGACAACCCTCCTGCAACAAGGTACCCTTGCCAGAATATCTGTCATTTTCATCAGTTCCTCTCACTCAACTGTGCAAAACTTCCTGCTAGTGTCATTTAGGCTCTCTCCTCATAGACTCCTTCTAGCTGCTAATATATACCAACAATTTTCACAGTCGCCTGCTTTCCATCTGCTACACTTTCACTGCTGTTTTTTTGTCTTACTTCCTCTATGATCTCAGCTTGCTTTTGTTGAAGTTACACGCTTTTCCATCCTTGCAGTGAATTTTAGTATTTTTAGACATCAAATAAAAAGTCTCTAAACACTTCTCAGTTCTCAATCACATTTCACCTATTTCCGTTGCTTTTCACAGATGATTCAATTCATAACAGTTTTCAGTTTGGTAACTCTGGCCATTTCATAGGTATAGGCTCAAAACCAGTGTAATGATTGACAGCAGGTCACTAATGCCTTGGATAAGGCCAGCGATTCAAGAATCTGCAGAAGGGAAGGACTGAAGAAACTTCGTAGCAGTCAGTAGAAATCCTGCACTTTTTTATTAGGATGATAAAAGAAATGAAGTATTAAGTAGGAAGGAAAGGTGCTGCAAGAAAAGCATCGACTACTTTACCAGTAAAAGCAGTTCTGAGGCACTGGATTTAGGTGTCTACAGAAAAAGGAACACGGGGTTCACTACGAGAGCAGGTCTATAACGGCACTGAGGAGCCTTCAGAGATAAATGGCAGATGATTTCCTACAGATTGATGATTTCTGAAGACAGAATTCATTATGAAACAGTGAACACAAAATTTACATAGAGATTTTTCTACTGAAGTGAAAATTGAAACAGCTAAACTGTGTTTATGCATGTGTATGCATATAAATATGTATCAACTTTCTTTCCCCACTTGACGTGATTGCTAAAGAAATTCCCATCCTGACTTTCCACACCCACATGGGTACAGGAAGAAGAAATTTAAAGGTTGCTTGAATTAATGTATCCACTGTGAAATTCCTGAGCACTGAAAAGTACACGTTGGTGAGGAGACATGAGTGCTATGTAATTTACTGTTTGAGGGCTTCCAACTGAAATGTTACTGTACATCATATAACGCTTTTTGTTGAGTGGGAGTTCACCTTGCTTATCCTTGGCCAACATTTTGCAATGACATTCACTGTTCAAAATCTGCCCTTTACAATGAGTTGAACTGGTGAGATATAAATGTTAATTATTGCTTGGAAACATCTACAAAAGCATGGAGAGGTTTCCTGTGTTCAACAGATGAGAATGCAGTTGTTTGCTGTTGATAACTTCATTATGGGAAATGGATCTTCAGGGATCTAGGAAGGGTGTTATGCAAAATATGGAGGTATATGTCCAACAGCTTTGTAACACATAATGGAAAAGAACAGTCCTGCCTGGGGGGTGCCGGGAGGCTGCGTGCTAGGGCCATGCCCCACAGCGGGTGGCACAAAGGCAGGGATATGACCCCCCAGAGCCACTATTTGCCTCACCCCTGCACCCAGGCCAGCCAAGTCTACAAAGGCTCCTGGCTAAGCAACTTGGCTGTTCTCTGCAGCAGCCTCAGGAAAGTCCTGAAATTCTGCAGCTTTATATTCTAATAAAGAGGGGAAAAGGGACTACAAATTTAACGGGTTGGGAGTAAATGTTAAAGCCTAGAGGGAAAGAGAAGTCTTGTACAAAATTGCTAAAACAGAATTGTACACCTCTTGTCTTCGTTTGAAAACTTCAGCCCAACATACAGGGTCCACTGCCTTGCAACAATGCAATGCCAGCAAGCTTGTTCTCATTCCTTCGCTTTTATAGTCATTCATTTCAATCTTACAATTATTCAGGGCGATCAAATGATGAGAATAGAGAACTTCAGCAGACGACCAAACTTTTAGATAATGAAATGTAAAATTCTTAAAACCAGATTTACAGAGAATATTGGAGAAAATATTGAAAAGACTCAGACTGAGACTGAATTCAGCACCAGAGATACTCACAATGGGCTTACAAACCATACAGATCACAAGCATTAAATTGAATTTCTTTACCTTATTGGTTGGCATGACAGGCTTATCATCGTGTATGTGTGTGTTTGCATGTGTAAGTGTAAGTAAGAGCATCTTCCGTTGCTTTATAGATACAATATCATAGATTTGACTTTTCTGTCTTGGAGAGCAAGCCCCACCAGTAATGATACAGGTAGAAAACATACGCCAAAGAAAATACTTCTTAGCTCTAACGTTCCCTGAATTACTGAGTCATTCAAAAAGTTCTGCACACCATTTCAGTAGCTATCATGCCACCATCTTTTCTAAGAAACCTTTTTGACATCAAAACAACAGCCTGCAAATGCTGCATGCCTGGTAAACATAATGAAGGAATTAAGAAGAAAGAGAAGATATCAGGGATGACACTGCAGCTGGTTTGGCTCTCCTGAATTCTCCAGTGCCAGTTATATCAGCCCGGCTCTTCCTGTTTTAAATTAAAACCGTACTTCATCTCAGAATTAATTATTTAATTCCCTGGAATAAATGTATTAAAAAAAAAATCCAGCTTGGATTTGCCACAGGATAGGGGTCAGATATCAAAACATTGAAAGAATAACATGAGGGCCATATCCAGGCAGCCTGACTTACACACGAGTCACCGGACCTGAGATTTCTTACAGCCTGCCTTAAGTCTGTAGCACACAGAGTATTTGACTCCGGGACGTAGGTGGAATTTATTGCAACCACAACTGAAAATAGGGTTGTTAGTGGGACTGACAACAATACAACAGTATTTAAGTAAATTGATACCTATCTCCCAATGACTACTCAGACACTCGTATAAAAATGATGCCACCAAGAGCATCTTGCTGATATTGGCACCTTGGAAATGGTGGACCTAGATGAAACACGAGCAGATGTCCTGGTGGCTCTCAGTGTGAGTCAGATACATCAGTATCACTCCCATTCCAGCATGATACTGAAAAAATGTGACTTCGTGAGGCTGGCCATGAGGCCAATACTTATGTTAGAACATGTACACTGCTGTAATAAACTAAATGAGCCTGTGGAAATGGGGCACTGCTGGCTGTCATCGTACCCTAACTGTATAGATTTAAAAAAAAAAAATAAAAAATCATCTTACCTTTGCCCTTGATATAGTGCATAAAGAATGAATTAGGATATATATGGGATCTAAATGATATATTAGGATATAAAGAATTCAACACTGTTTATGAGACTTTTATGAGACCACAAAATCACCTGTGATGCGCAGGAGCAGGCATGTGAACATGCTGGGAAAGGAAGATTGTTAACCTAATTAATTCTCTTGAGCATCTTCCCAGCTTGGTCCAGGCTGTGGGACCAGGAAGCCTTTGGCACTGGGGTGGGCTGTGCTGTGGCGTTGGCACTGCTCTGTGCCCAGGGCCCTCAGCAAGGACTGAAAGCAAGTTTCACCCTACAGCAGGACCTCAGACTGTGCTGGGGATAGAAAGACAATAAAAGACAATAAAAGACGAGTGTAATTAACTTGCCCCGGCACATTGTAACACAAGTTACATCTTCACCCTGGCCCTCTACAATTAGTGGCAGACCAGTCAGCTCTCGGTTTTATCATAGGTGGGGAGGCTTTGCTTAAATAATTGTTCCTGATTTCTGCGAGCAATGTGTTTTCCCCAGGCTTCACCTTGCAACAGCTGTCCCATAAATCATGTTCAAAAGAAAATGTTTAGAAAAGCAACCAAAAGCTCTGCAGCTTAAGCCTTTTATTAACGATTGCTAAAGACCTATAAATGTGTAGAGCACGTGCTGTGGTATTCAGCCTATTTACTTCTCTTGGAGTGGTCCCTGATTCTGGCAAAAGTTGCTAGCAAAGATGAAGTAGCTAATGTTTTTTTGACTGTATTTGCAGCACACCTTATCCTTCTGCAACTACTCACATATTTGTTGATAAATGTAGTCTGAATTCACAACAGTCAACGAAAGAGAGAAGAACAGTACAATATAGGGTAGGGATCAAGACGTTCAAGTTCTGGAGAAACTGTATGGCTTCCTGAGCAGTGACATCAAATAGGGGGATATTTATGTTGGAACAACGTGAAAATTCACTGTTTGACTTTATTGATATAAGAACAGGAATAGCAATATAAAATATTGTTTTACGTTCATAGTCAAGAATCTCTTTTTGCTTTTATTATTGTAAGAGTGGGCTGATTGCACTTCTGTTCATGTTTTTATTATGTTTGGAGAGCATTTTGAAGTAACCCAGTATGCTCACATCTTGTTCCACTTTGCTTTTCTCTGTAGCTATACAGCTCTGTTATGACCTTCTCTTTGGAAATATACGCAGGAATTAAATTTCTTTATCAACCATAATCTTCAACCATATTACCTTTCTTTTTTAAATCCTGGATATTGCAAACCATTTCCTAGTCTTTCATGTTACCCAAGCATCTGTCTCTAGCAAGAAGATTTGATAGGCATTAAAATGTGGCCTGTTTAAATGAAGGATAGTCCTCAATTGTCAATGATTTTCATTAGCCTTAAAAGAGGAAAAAAATCCTTATCCCTATTAAAAATCCTTATCCCTTATCCATCCGCTAAAACCGTATTATCAGAAAGATCCTTTGCATTTATAATGAACATAGAGACCTAATTGCTTCAAAAGACAAGGAAAGTAACCAAGTAGTCAAAAATTTGATCTTTTAAACAGTAGACTCAAGAATCATAGCAGAAAAAGCCTTATTTCCTTGCTCAAAAAAAAAAAAAAAAAAAAAAAAAAAAAGGAAAAAAGAAAAATCCTCTCAGTTCAGCTTCATTCTGTCATTCTGTGTTTCAAACAGTCAGGAACAACAGCATTACATATCTTCTGCTCTATATACCCCTGACTGTTCTAATTAATACTGGCTTGAGGCAGTATTTATTTCTTAGCTCATGAGATAATAGGTTATTGACTGATCTGTGAGCTAATAGCCAAGGTTATGTCTCACATAAGAAGCGATTGTGTGGATTGAAGTTCATCATTGATTTTGTTTCCACACACTCAGGGGGACCATGTATTTAACTGTCACGCAAATAAGAAGAAAAGACCCTTAATGACATTCATTGACTTCTGAAGATGCGATTCCTCACCTGCAAGCACTGCCAGTTACTGTGGTCAGCCCCAACAACTATGAAACTCGTCACTAACTTAAGCGCAGTATTTGTAATTTGCCAGATCTTCCCTACAATAAGCAGGAAAATAGGAAGTCAAAAGAAACACCCAAACACGAAAACATCCGAGCCTTCCCAGAGCATGACAACAGCCAGGCAGAGTGATGGGATTTGGTACCAGCCCACTGCATCAGCATATATTATTCTCATTTCAATTTCACATTCTTCTAAATGAAAGGCCTATCTCTTGATGCTTTACATTGTAGAAAAATCCGTTTATAGAGCTAAAATGTACCATGGAGAGGTAAAGTGTATCAGACAATAAACAGGAGAAGACCAGACTCTGCAATAAAAAAAAACAA
The DNA here is from genome assembly GCF_009769625.2 of Cygnus olor. NCBI lineage: Eukaryota > Metazoa > Chordata > Aves > Anseriformes > Anatidae > Cygnus > Cygnus olor. The sequence continues at coordinate 1,451,143 of NC_049183.1, forward strand.
ACTTGTTTTTCTTATCAGTAAACAACATGTTTCTCTAAATAATACATTGCTTTTCATTTTTCAAATAAGAGGCTACTATTTTCAACTGGATATCACACAATACAGCCTGGATGTTTTTAAACACTTACAATCATAAACCTAAAAGACGTTGGCACAGTAAACAGCTTAACAGTAATGAAAAGGACATAAGTGGAAAGGTAGAACAGATGAGAGCAAGCAATAATACTTTGTGTGATCCTAATCACATTTTAAAATAGCTTCTTGTTCCTATGCAGAAAGGTGGTTGTGATCGTGCTGCAGACATGGTGTGGCTGTGGAGCAAGATTAGTGCTCTGAGAAGGATGGGGGAGTCCTCACCGTTGGCAGCAGCCCGGGGGCCAAAGTATGCTGAAAAAAAAATCCCAATTCTCATAAAACAGTATTTTCATACATAGAGAAGTTATGTCTAATGCCATCCTAATTCAGGAAAAAGAAAAAAAAAAAAAGAAAAAAAAAGGTTCAAGCAACTGAGCTGTTGTAAAAACATGAATATTTTCCTCCAGGAGGGGGAGAGAGATTCCCCAGGGTGCACAAAATAGAAACGCACATTTTTTATACATAAAATTATCAAATACAGTACGGCAGAAGGACGCAAGAGACATTGCTGCTTTAGGATGTCCTGCCTTGTGACCACAGCAACCTCGCTGAAATCGCTGCCTCCTGGCAGGTTTTCCTACCCGTCCTTCCCTGGGATGTCACCTAGTGTGTTCAAACAGCACCCAGCACAAGTCAGCCCTGACCTCGGCTCAGGCCTCCTGGCCCCCAAGCACATAAATACACACAGATGCAGTCGCTCAGCTTCTTCAAATACTGATGCTTCCCACATTGTCATTACATCACTTTTTTTTAATAATTAATGATGGTAAATCATTTGTTTACCTAACACCAACATGTAATTGTTGGCTATTAAGTGTTTGCTAAAAGTCATTAAATGATCCCCTTCTTATAGGAAAAAAAACAGAATTTTCTATACCTTTGTTATAATGTTGCTGCAGCCATTGGGGAATGAGTACCTGGCAATGAAGCGGAAAGCAAAAATTGCCAAGTCTGTTAGCTTAAATCCTAACATTAAGAATTTGCAGATAAAGAGAAGAAAACAGTCTTCATTTTGATAGCTTGCAATCAACTTGGCAAACTTAAAAATCATCCTTAAAATATAATTTAAGGGAATAATAATAAAATGTATCATTTTATCCAGGATTACGAAATTCTGCAGTTTAAATGCCCTCAGGTAACTATGATTACAAGCAGACTTTCATTAGTAATACAATCTTTTCTCTACGAATATGCCCACAGAGGTGAGCTCTGTCAGACTGAGTGCAGTTTCCCATTTCATAATATACTTTTTTTCAACTCAGAGGCTGAAATTCTCCAGAGCACTGCTTGTGTCCCGCTGTGCAGAATATGATCGCTGTGACCACAGTAATGATTTCATAAACAAAAGTACTTCATTCACCAAGGAAAGTTTATGCATGATATGCTTCATCCTGCCTCTTATTACTAAAGGCAACACTGTAGTAAACACCTTTCCAATTGCATTTCACACCTAGCAGGCAAAATACTCTCCTATATTTATAACATGATTTACCAATTTTAGCGAATATATTTCATAAACATAAACATACATCTCTAAACGTCATTAATATTAAAAGCACACTTTGATATTGCATTGGTTGATAGCTTGGCTTTTTAGATTTTTCATATTTATTTTGTTTGCAATCCTGGAATAGTCCCTGAAATAGTATAAATCTTGCCTTTTTTTTTCTTTTTTTTTTCCCCTATCTCTTTTCACTAATGGAACATGCATTTCAAAACTCTGAGCTCCAAGACATATTCCATCCTTTGTGTCTCTGGATGACTTTAGAGGGGTCAGTAGGCTTTTGTTGATTTACATTGACAACTAATTTTTCCCAAGTCACTAGAAAATTGCTTCTGCACAGGGCTTCCCCGCATGAGAGGGGGCAACTGCGGAAGTGCTGGCAAGAAGTTATAAAGTCCGCCATCTACTAAATCCTTTTCTATCCCAGTTTTCTCTTGGTTCAGCATTCCTCCTTTAATGCACCAGGATTTGTCATAGTGGGACCAGACCACATCCCTACAGCGTCCCCTGGGACCCATTCTGGGGAGGAGGATGCATCAGGCAGGCCCTAGCAGGCGATCATTCAGACAAAGCTCAACTCTTGTGGTGGAAAAGGCAACGAAATTCTGCTTTTCTTTTATCCCTTGCTTTGCCTACTATGGGAGTAAGCAGGAAGACCTTGTTTTGCCATGTTTTATCTGTCAGTACATACAAAAGATCTTCTTTGGACAATCCTCATGGCATAAATCTACCACAAAAGCCTTATTTTCAATAAAGGAAAAAAAAGTCTTACTTTTGATTCCCTATGGTAAAATTACTTACTTACCTATATGATAAGATAACAGACTTCATTTAACCTCACCATTTTAAGGTAGTATTATGACGATATTGCTATAACAACATTATGGCTGTGTTGTGATTACCACATAACAGCAGACAATTATTACCTGACATAAGTAGCCGAGTTAACTATGCAGCACTCATTATAACAAATGTGAAACATTCATTTCTCTATTGAGAGGGTTTCTCCTGAGTACCAAGCAGGTGCACACAGGTATTTCTGTATGTTGGGAAAAGAAAGTCAGAAGTCAGCTGGAGGTACAAGAGAAAATAGCGTCAATTGCAAGTACGGCCAGGGGGTTGGAGAGGTCAGATGTGTGCCATAAATCAGTGAGTCTATCAATAAGGGCAGTACAAGGCTAGGATCAGTGATGTGGTCAAAGCAGAGAGAGTTGTAGAAATGAAGAACCAGGATGGCTGCCTGGCTATGGGTGAGGTCTCTGCATATGTGCTCGCTAAGGAGGTGCAGCTGCAAATCCAAACAGAAGTGTGGCACGTCATTCATCCACTGCATGGCACTGTGAGAAGTGCACTACAGTGAGTGGTGGAAGCCAAATAAGAAAAAAAATAGCCAGCACCTGCTCCCAAATTGGCTTAGATTATCTACAAAGCTTTAAAACCACACCGGTTTGGATCATGGTGAGTAACTAGGTTTCCAGTTCAATATTCAACAATTTTCAAAGTACAGTATTTCCAAAATGTAATATGCAAGATTCAGTATTTCTAACCTAATAATTAAAATAGTAGTGGAATAAAAAGACACAGATATTGCAGAGATAACTGTCTCTAGTCCATTATCCTAATACCTTTGGAAATATCTGCATATATGAAGAATGTACACTGCCCTGAGTGCCTGCACTGCATATGTACAAGAGGTCCTTTTACCTAAAGCTTGAGTGTCCCCTGCACAACCCCAATTAGAGGATCAGTCGAGTTGGGCACGGAGCCAGTTCAGACTAACATTGATACAGGGAACCATTAAGCCCTAGGCCATTTAGGATTTGGTACTATAGCACACAAACCTTCCCTATACGAAGGAATTCAGAATTGGGGCATAAACTGTTACTACCTATAACCAGCAGAACTTCAGGCAGCTTGCTTTGTCCTTCACTAACAAAATGTTGTTTCTACCAGAATATGTGTATGATTTATATATGAATGCTATATGCTTTATATATGAAAAAGCAAGCATTCTTTTCCATTTAGCCAGTCTCTAAGTGCTCTCCAGACATGAGCTGAGATGCAGCATCAACACTGTAAGTGACTTTCTTCTTCTCCAATAAAATTGCTATGTGAGGTATTTTTAACAGCAGCAACTACAACAAAAATGCAATACATGGTATCGGTGAGATCAGGTCTAAAAATTGGATTTGGAATAAACACAGGTTTGTAGAAGAGTTAGTCCTGGTGAATCGCTCTCAGCTCCCTTGCCCCTGCTGACGAGCTATGCCCTTTCAGTGGATCCAGTGGCTTATGGTGATCTTCAACACATGGCGATACCACTGCCACAGGGGGAATTACAGATGGAAGGAATGCACTCTGAATTTGCTATGTATATTTGAGGGAGTTATCAGCAGGTTACATTTGTGGACCCAAATTCACTTCTGGGGCTTGTGGACACAAATATTGCTCTAAGTATAAACCTGTATTTGGGTCACTTTTGTAGGAGCACTGGCACATCAACACGGTTGGATTACACTGCTACATTGTGCCTAGCTCACTCAGAACAGCTTAGCAAAGAAAGGCTCCTGAAAGAAATACCCTGAGCATTCATTTGCTTTGCATTGAAAAAAATCCAGACTGTTTTTGTTCTTCTTTTCTGAAGTGTACCTGCCCCATTTCTTTGACAGACTCTAACCTATGTTATTTGTCTTCTGCACCACAGGTAATAAAAAGATTTGCCAGGATTTAATGGGGAAAAAAGAGTGTCTGTTTCCTATTATTTTTCGCTCTGCTGTACAACGCCTACAGCAAGTGGCCACTTTAAACCTGTCCTGGAAACAGTTTATCACAGATTGGCATTGGTGCAGCACGCATGGAGGTGCTATACGCAGAGCCCATCGCATTTCAGCTGGCAAGGAGTCAATACAACGTGACAGTGGGGAGAGAAACTTTATTGGAAAATGTATTACTGGATAAAAGCCTTTTCAAGATGAACAATCCCTTTTTAACTTGCAGACGGCTGTGTCTGAATGCTTGCGAGGGTGCGGATGTCACGGTATCTGTCTCCTGAAGTGCTCCACAGTCTATCTTTTGTCTCTTGACGCTTCATTATGAGCAGAGATTGATAGTGCCTTGCTTATACCGGGGAGGTCCTCCCTGAAACACCTCTCTGTCTAAATGTAGGAACGTGCTCGTCATGTTGGATAAATGCTACTGAATCTCCTTGAGGAATCATGGGTTGTTGGACATAACCTAAAGAAACATAAATGGTCTCTGGAAAATGTATCCTGGCAGAGGACTCAGCACATTGTGCAGATTAGAAATTGCTCCCAGTTTTCTGTTTTAACTGCCTCATTTCTTGTCCCAAAGCTGTTGATTGCTTCAACTGTTGCAATTCAGAGAAACGTTTTCCATGCAAAGAGAAAAGCGGCAGTGGTAAGCATTTAACAACCGCTGAAACACAGTAATTTTCATGTTTGGTTTAATGCCATACTGCATTGCTCAGTTTCCTACTGTTGACTGATGATAGTGGTACAACTCCTGATCTCAGGACAACTTATGTGCCACAAATGCTCATACGTTTTGGTGCAGCTTCAATCCTGAGCTAGGAAAATAAAATTAAAGGTGGTTATGACACAAATCTGCAAGAGCAGTGCCTCTTTTCCCATGATACTTACAGGATCGTGGCCCATTAAGATCCCCCTTCTTGCCCTCCCTACTGCTTGAAAGCTCAGCCAGATTTCAGAAATGGCAGTTTCTGTTGCATTTCTTTCAGGATCTGATGTTTCTTAAGTAGCAAGAGCGTTGGTGGTTCAGAGCAAACACTTATTGTGTTTTGATTCCTACAAAATCTTCCGGCCCTGACATATGTTCAGCCACTCCCAGTGGGGGTAAAAACCTAAATCACTCTGATCCCTCGGTGCCTGCAGTGCTTGCAGGACCTGGCTTTTCTTCTATAGTTGGTTTGAAGCCACCAGCATCGTTCAGGAAGGGCTCCCTGGTGCCCCAGCCTCATCCCTTCCTGGCCATGATGCCAGAGAGGTCAGTGACCAAACGCCAACCTAAGTAGCTATCTGGAGCAAAATTAGACACCGAAGCTGTGAGTGTATGTCAGCTGGGAGTCTCATGACCCAGCTTACGGATTCATGATTTAATCACTGGTAGGACCTTAACTAAAGCAACTTCAATACAGCGGTCTCCATGAAAACATCGTCCTGTGGCTTCTCAGGAGAAGTTCATAGGGCACTCAGAATAGTAAATTTGAAGGTATAAGCAATTACTGTCTTTAGAAAAATGCATCATGTGAAAAGACATTAAAAAATAAAAATAAAAATGAAAATAAAAATAAAAATAAAAATAATAATAAAAATAAAAATAGGAATCTGGGGCTCGATGCAGCTCACACTGAAGACAGAGGCAGAGCTCTCATTAAGGCCAAGCAGAGGCTCAGCTATTCTCAAGCATCTGTAAAATCATGCCACTGAAATACAGTGGAATAGTTAATGGATGGAAAAGCAAATAATTAACAATCTACTCACTACATTTAGTCTTTTTAATGTTAATACGCCCCATAAAAATAACAAGGTAAAATCACAATGACGTATTTTAAATGGATTACAGGACCAGTTTGAAAACAGGATAAATTAATCATCTGGGACAAAAGGAACTTGTCTTGATTTCTGTTAAAGAAAATAAAGCACCACAAGAAAAAAAGAAGAGGGGAAAAAAGAGTACCATATCAAAGCAGCACAATTTCTTTTATTCACAGAAACTAGAAACATTTTTGACTGAAAGGAATGCAATCTCCAAAGGCTGGAGTCTTCAAACCCAAAGCATATCTGAGGAACAAGCATGACACATCTGGACTATCCTGATGCCAGTGAGAAGTCTCTGACTGATTTCAGAAAGACTTTTGACTACACCTTGAACTCTGTTTCAAGCTTTTGTCAAGCAGACTGACATTCAGGTAAGGGGCTCGAGGTCTGCAGCCATCTCAAACTCCTGTGAAAACCTGAGAAAATTCCATCAACAACAGAGCAGTCTAATGAAACTGGCTGGGCCTGAAGGCCTTTGGAGGACTGCCTGAAAGAGAACATGCTAAGTTTAAATGCTCGTGATAAATGCTGATGTAAACATCTGACTAATAAATTCTAGCAAAGAATCCCCTATTTAGCGACATAAATAGACTTCAGGGGCAGAAAGGGATGGTAAGCATTATCTTTTCCTATGGAAGAGTCTGCAGGATGCATTTAATTATCTTTCATGTTTTGGACAGACAGCTCCAGTCTTGTAAGAACAAAACAATTGTTCAAATGTACAATCACAGAATCATGATCTAAAGCATCTCACAGAAAGTCTATCCCACCCCATCCTGGGCTGTGAGAACCTCTGAGCCTCAAAACACTTAAAATCCATCACTTCCAAGCTTTCCCAAGAATAAAGAGCCACTGAGCCCTGCTGGGCCCTTTACCTCTCCCCTCGCTGCTCATGGCAGCAGATTTCAGGCCTATTCCTTACCAAGTGTTTTCTCCAGAAAAGTCTGCCATTAGGTACCCTGAGGACATGGAGTGAAGCCATGTCTCACGGCCTACCCATGCTCTTAGGTGCTGAGATTTGGTAATTGTGAAAGCATTAAACAAAAGCAATGGCAAACTCAGAAGGCTACACCAAATCTTATCAGAAAGCAGAGCTGATCTCAGGATGGGTAAAATATATATTAGAGCATTCTGTTAAACATCTGATGGATGTCTAGATTAAAATCAGAACTGCTGCTTCTCAAAGTTACTTACCTTCCTGGGTCTGACTCATGAATCTGGTGGAAACACTTCTGACTTCAAACAGATTCGGTTTACTGCCTTGTACACTGCTCTGCCTCCACGGGCACTGTGACGGTTTCACCATTATGCTGAGGTTTGGATTAAATCCTAACACTTGTGAGCAGTAGATCAGTCAAGACCCAGAACTTGTAGCCAGCTCCCAGTGCCACGAGGCCCCTCTACACTGGAGGGAAGAATTAAGTCCTCTGTCACTAGAGGATGGTACCAACAGTACCACCACACCTCACAAAGACATGGGATGCAAAAGAGAGCCCCAGTGCAGCCTGTGGAGGAGGAAGAACATGATTTCCATTTGAGATAGTACAGTCTGACCTTTTTGTTTATCACTGCATGAGGTAGTCTACCCATTTATGACAAAAAATGTGTTTAATGAACACGTTTCTATCAGGTTTCAGACCCAGTTATATCTATTCAGGCTCCTCCTAAATTAAACAAACTCTCAAGAGTGTGATCCCTTCCTGAGTACACCACTTTAATGAGGAGAAAGGCAGTTGGCACTGACCTTCAGTCAGTTTGAAGGAGGAGAATCCAGCCCCATGATGAGACATCTGTCAAAGTAGTGGTAACCAGATGGTTACTGTCTTTGTCCCGACTTCTCATGGCTAAAAACCTGGTTGGCTCAGAAAAATTGAAGATATTTCCTTGAAATCCAACAGATCTGATCAAAGGAATCAGGGAAGTTAAAAAATAAGCCCTGCGTTAGCTGCTTTGCTTACCTTACATTAAATCACTGCCCTTTTTTTTTTTTTTTTACTATCATCTTTAAAGCCTGAATATGTGGCCGTATTTAATCCTTGTCTAACTCCTAATGGTTTGACAACTGAGCATCTTATATTACCACTCAGACAGGGAGACAGATCATACAGGAAAGACTTTGAGATGGCAAGAAAATAAGCCCAAGTGCCCAGACAACCTCCAACCAAGATATACCTGTGTCTCTCCACCTCTTTCTAGCAAGCAGGAGGTTTTGGGACACTTCTCCCAGCCTCTCCTGCTTTAGGACTATCAAGCTGATTGCAAAAACATTGAATTTTGACTGCTGAGCATGAGCCAAAAAATCTCTGTATTTTTAAAATGCCTGACATCTGGTTTCAATTAAGCTTATCAGGATTAATAAAATACATCTCTCAGTCCATAAGTACAGAAATTTTTTTAATCTTTTATACCATCATCCAATAAGGTTGAAGAATGATTTAAAAAAAAAAAAGTACATGCATGTGTAAATCAGTCCTTTTTCATTTCCCCCCTCCCCTTTTTTTTTTTATGTCATCTTACTTCAATATTTTAAAATACTTCCTATTGGTATTGCTAGCAACTGAGATTCAGAGCGCTGGTAATGAAATATGGAGCCTTTCATGCTCTGATCATCAGTTCAGATCTGCAATATTTAGACTGACCTACAGTAACAATCAATGGTGATTACCTGGTTAACTATCTCCATATGTGATTGCTGGTTCCTTTTTACCCCAAAGTGGACAGGTATTCTGCTTGCTGGCAGTAATGCCTTCTCCTTCGCTAGCATCTCCACCATTCAGTTAAAACTAGAGAAATAATTTTGTCCCTTTCCCAGGCTTCTCTTTTTCTAAAGGACCCATGTCGTTCTTAGAAGGTAACGTACTTCACAGTGATAGCTATCTGTCTTCCAGCACAACTTTTACTGTCTGCCTTTTCCATCCACTGTAACAGTGAAGGAGAAGGAATTCCTGTAATGGGAACAGGAAGAAAGAAATACCTTTCTGATTAGAGAATATTTATGGGCTCTGGCTCTCGCAGTAGAGCAGTGACAAAAAACTGAGCAAATGAGAGATGAAGACTCTCCAAGTTCTCTATGAACGTTAATTCTTAATATCCCCCAACGACCCTGTGAAGTTTTTATGGACCCTGGACAAAATAAATAAATAAATAAATAAAGCTGCCATCCAGCTTGTGTCTGTTGAGGTAGTTCAGATCAAGGGTGGTGTCATCCCTCCCTAGAAACCCCGACAAGATGCCTTCAAGGTCTAACTATCACTCCCTCCCTGCTTCCTTCATCCCACAGGGAGGGTGCCCAGCTGGCTCCTATCACTCCTGTGCCCACATGCTCCAAGGATTTTTACCAGGTGACTCCAGCTTGGTTGTAACTCTAAGTGATATGCTCAATTTTGACAGCTTAAACAGAAGAAATCACAAAGGATATTCAGATTCCTTCACTGCCACTCCCTTTGACCTTTTCCCTGGGAGAGACAGCTTTTACAGAACATGCAAATTGTCCATTCAGGTGTCCTGCCAGTGGAGAATATATTTGTTTCCATTATTTTATTTCCCTGATCTTTGTTTAATGAAACCTACAAAGACACCAAAATGTTACTTGTCAATTGGGTCATCAGTTTAGAAAATGGGTAGCAGTAAAGAAATGTAAAATGAAGAAGCTACAGTGTAATTTTCTGATCAGTCTATTAGACATTTATTCATTCGAGCAGTCCGTACCTCTGTTCTACTGTGTCATCTGGCAACTACAGATGTCTGAAAATTATATTTTTTCAACAGGCATAAAGTCTATAGCTCTCATTAAAATATTCGTGACAAGAAAGATTTCAATCAATTGGTGAATTGCTATTACAGCTAAAACACAAACCACCACCATACCATTAGTATGGTGTGGGAGAACTTGATGGACCTGCAATAATTTATGGATAATTACAGAAAACATGAACACTGTGATGAGCTTGAAGTGGCCAAGGGATTCTTCTCTGTAAATGAGAACTTGTCTACAGGTAAGTCAGCAAAGAATTTCGTACAGAAAATCATTTAAAAAAAAAAAAAAAAAGGAAGAAGAATACAAAAAACAGTTACAAACTAGTTACCTTAGGTACCAGTAATACTCAGCTGCAGGGAAAGCAGCACAGAGGGACTCTGCCAGCTCAGGTCATGTATATCTGGACTTATTTTCCCTACACGAGTGGCAATCACTGCTGTGCATGCCCTACACAGCCCAGTCCTAACTGGGGAACTACCTATCGAGAGTGATTATTACAGCAGCCACTGTGTATTTAAGTTAAAAGAATCACCAGTCCGACCATCCTACTTAAAATAAAGATTTTCTGGACTAATTTCAGCACAGTCTGGAGTAGCAGTCTTTTACATTTATTTGAAAGGGATAAAGAGGACACCACAAAAGAAATGTAACTTTTCCATGGCAAAGCCCAACAATTTCACCTGGGACGTGCCTTATCGGGAAGTCCAGGACCAATGCTTCTTCCATGACTGCACATCCTTATCCCTGTATGATTTGCTACAAGAGTGGTCTGATTTAAAGATATGAAACATGAACAAATCCAGTTCCTGGGTTTGATCAAAAGCTCAATGAATTCTGCAAAATCACTTCATTGACTCCTTTCTTTGGCTTAGACTTTTGGAAAGGCTGCTGTTAGAATATGTATACAAATTGCCTGATCCAAAGATCTTTAAAATAAAATACACAAACACTCAAAAAAAATTACCTTCATTATTGTTTTCCATCAAAGTACAGATGCCTTAATAAACAAGTGTTTACACAAATTTACCCAGCATGTAGCTATCAGTATCTTAAATAGTAGTTTAAAAATCCCACTATATTTAACCAATTTTAACTATTCACCATATCATAATGATTATAGATCATTTCTATTCTCAAAATAACCTTGGGGAACATTTAGATACTCTTTGGGAAATGCTCAGAGGACTATGGAAATCTCAAATTTCTACATCAACAGAGGGCTTTGCATGCTTGGTTAAGTCTGGAACTGCCTGTTCCTAATTTGTTTCTCCAGATGAATATTTATTTGATTCACAGCCTATTTCACAGACGCTTTTAAATGTTATCGTCAGCAAGAAGCCTGCACACAGAAAGAGAAACTCCTATCTTCCTTTCCCCTCTGTTACTAGCAAACCTCTCAATTATTTGACCTTCCAGTTCTGGTTTAAGTAACAGATAGGGCCTAACCTTAGATATACAAACAGCCCGTTCATTTTCAGACTGGTATTTAGTTGCTAAAGAGCAAGAGTCTGCTGAAATATTAGCATGGGTGGGGGACTTCGCTGTAAAGAACATTTCTTGCATCTTTTCTCATGTTGAGTGGCAAGTTCCTGACTCCAAATAATGCTAGGTTATTACAGCAGAGAAGTTGGCAGTTTTGGAAGGAAGGCTGAGCCATAAAAATAAAAAAGATTGATAGGAAAAGTGAGAAGTGATAAGGAAAAAAAAAAAGACAAATAAAATGGAACAGAGCTCTCAGAGACAGATGATGCCGGATTATCAGTGGCAGTCAGTGGAGTTACCCTGCCTGCACCGGCTGAGTCTGGCCTCCCCAGCAAATCTGTACACAAAGCCAGCCACACGCAATCAATTAAATCAGCTACTGTTATAAACTAGGAAATAAGTTGTTCCATTAAATAGATATTTTAGCATCAGCTCTGATCAGTGAACCTCTTTCTCTGCTTTCCACCTGCGATGCAACCTCCTCTACCTCCTCCTTGGAACCTCCCAGCACACCTACATTACCCATGCTGAGCAATGGCCACGCAGCTGTGGGCAACACAATGATTCAGCTTAAAAGTACTGGGGCTCATGTGTAGTTTCTGCTGCTACAAATGACTACATTAAAGAACACTCCTCACCCAGAAAATCCCACAAATGAGCATCATCATGGCTTAAATGGAAAATGAAAATTGTAGGTTCAAATTTTAACACGTTTCTTATTGGATTTGATTTACCAGAAGAAACCCAACGTAACTCATGCCTTATACATAACCCCATGCAGAGCTGCGTGGAAGTCTGTTTGGAGAAGGATTATAAATAAAGCTGTCAGAAGCCTGTCCCCGCAGGGCCACTTGCTTGTCCGTACAGTGACAATGGTAACGCTCTATTTTCAACAGCTTTTTCTTCCATTAAAATGGACATGACTTTGAGCTCATATGAAGTCCAGACAGCCAGAAATTGTAGCCAAGTCCTGTGGTGCCATTTATCCTTGTCATTACATCCTCAGTGGCTAGGAAGCAAAGATCCAGCTGCCAATTAAAGCAAGAGCAACCCTCTGAATAGATTAACACGTGCCTGAAGTTATATCCACTCAATGGCCTAATCCTGCTCTCAGGGAATTCTTTTAAGCTGCCTTACTTTGCTGAAATCCCAAACCAGGGCAGCAGTATTAACATCCCTGAGGCTCCTATGACCCTGCTGTAAGGTACTCAGCAGGAAACAGTATTCTCATCAATGATTTGAAAGAAGTGTCCCAATGCCATAAGCTACATACTGCAGGGGATGTACCCAGGAGGGGCAAAGAAGGGTCTGACCCTATTTTAGATGGTGTGAATGTAATTTCAGATTTATATTTATAGCCAAAAATAATTAAAGTGCAAATATGGAAAGCAAGGGTCTTTTAAAATTTCAATACCTGTTATTCATTCTGACTCTCTGGGTTTGTAATCAGATTTATCCATTTAATTTCACTTATAGTATGTTTTGTGACAGCACCTTTCACAGATTCTGAGACAGCTGAACTCTGTTTATTAAAGCCTTGGGTGTTCCTTGTGCTTTATTAATTTCAGTGTATTATATGGAATTTAGCAAAAGCAGGAAATTAGGATTGTAGGGAAGGCCAATACAGAGGTTAGGACATGCAGGGAGGACTCCTGAAAACACTAGGGGAAAAGCCAGACCAAACAAAGCTGAACTTGCCTCAGAGATCAGTGAAGAATGAGCAATGTATGTCTGGTACGTTGGAAAACGAAGTCAGACAAGATAAGCAGGCTATCTCGAGCTGTGTGTGTGCACTTCCCAAAAGCTTGACAAAGAGCTGGCAGTACTTCAGGATTCCCACAATATATACCCACTGGTCATACACAAATAAGTGGGTCGGGAACATATTTATGCCAGTTTATCTGTGCAAATGCCACCTGCAAAGCCCATCTGTTTGGAAGCAGTAGGACCCCTCTACCTGGTTCATGTGGGGCTGGTGAACAAAGAGGAGTTACTCTCTTTCCTCTGCTCCACGTCAGGAGCAAGGTCACTGTTGCTCTCCAGTGCCATCATACTCATCCACTTCTCTCTACCCACTGGTGCTCTCTCATCTTGTATTTTTAGCTATTTATTGTAAAGGGACTTGGAGAAGATCAGTTGCCCTGGCTGCAGTGGCAGTCATCTACCCAGTCTGCCACACAGGTATCTATAGATATATTTAAAAATTATTACTATTTTAAAGCAAGGTCACTGATTATGTTGCTAGATCTAAGATAAACCACTACTTAAATGCCCGGACAAAATATTTTTTTGGGAAAAAAGTTTTATTCAGCTTCATAATTTCCATACTGAAGCCAAAATTTTTCATTAATATTTGTGAATCTGAAACAAAATATACACCCTATTTATACATTCCACATATTTACAGGAGAAATCTCATCTCAGGGGGATGTCATGATTGTTAAGACATTGAACTTGTTTCCCCTCCAAATTCACACATTCGACCTTCACTTGCAGCATACTAAATCAATGCATGCAAATCCCTTTTCACAGCTCTGTTCCCATTTATGTCAATGGCAAAACTCCCACCGAATCAAATTAGGGAATAATTAAGTTCTTAGATTTCAGTAAATTCCATGCAGAGTAGCACACAAACCTATAGACTGAGTAGAAAACTTGGTATGCAGCTGATGCAAAGCATACAGGGGAACGTGCAGAGTAAGAAAAGTGAGTTTCACATGCATTTTAGCCAAGTCTAATCATCCGTCCATTAATCTTACTGTTCCGATAGAGAATTGCATAAATGCTATAAAAGCAAGCTATCCTATACTCAGACTTGCCTGTGGACAAATATACTGCCTACATCTTTCACATTCAGGATGACTAATCTGCAAAAGATCAGATTCTGGCCCTTTTATTCATCCTAACACCAACTTTTGAAGAGATGATTTGGGCGTATATCTGCTTACTGTGTGGCTGCACTAGGTCCAAAGTCAAGAAAATAACCCCAGGGTTACTTCTGAAGAGTCAGCACAGCAAGGTGGCTGTGCCCAGCAGTAGGAAAAGTTAATCCTCAGGGATATTGTCCCTGAGGATTCAGAGGACTTCAATTTAAACGTATGTGTGGTATACTGAAGGAGGGGGAAAAAAAGAAAGAAAAAAAAAGAAAGAAAAACAGCTGGACTCGGTTGTCTGGCCCTAGTGCAGTGACTCTGTCCAGCAAACAGCAGAGCTGGAGGTTTTCCCTGCAGTTTTTGCCTGGCTGTGTGTACAAGGGGAGAGGGAACACATACCCAACAGTGGCAGGGTTTGTCAGTTCGAGAGAGAAATCATTTTCCCCATCTCCATGACTGAGAGTGGAATTTCGGGAAAAACATGATTTGCCATTATTTGGAAAACATTACAAAAAACGTTGTTTCCCAGAAGCCCACGCAGGCTTGTAATGCCTCTGTAAGTATTAGTTTTGGAAAATGGCTTTAGAGCATCTTCCAAATCTTTGCAAACCAAGCTTTTGAGCTCCGCAGGAAAGCACTCCAGCCCGCTCACCACCCTCTTCATTTCATCTTTCTGGTTTGTCCCTCCCCTTCTGCAGCCCCAGCCTTATTCTGGGAACGCAGCCACATGCAGGGTGGGTCTGAGTGAGCACCACACGAGAGGTGAGCTGCTCCCCTGCAGGACGACCCTGCAGATGCTGTAGATCTGCTCCTCAGAGTGAGCACAGGGCAATAAACAGGAACAGGAGTTAAAAACCCTGCTATAACAAAGGGCTGAAAATAAGAGGTAAAGGAGAAGGAAGATGCTCTGCCTTTCCAGGGTTGCCTTCTCCAAATATTCCTCCTGAAGCACCCATCTGCAGGTGAGGGTTGTAGGGTGTGATACTGTGCAACCGTGGGAGCTATGCCTTTGCTTTCCAGAGGCACGGTGCCACTGGTGGGGTCTCAAGCAATGAAATTCAAGGAACTGAACCTTACTCTGGGAGTCTGGAAACAGGACAAATTTTTGTGCAAGGCTGGACTCAGCTTGCCACTATTTTCTTTCTAAATCTGTTCTCCTTCTCTTTCAGACAGGAAACAATTTGCTAGAGGGACAATCTTGCCATGTATATGTAAAATCCTCTACAAAAGATTTATGTTCCCTCCAGGGGACATTGCACACCCTAATAAGCAAACAATTTCAATGAAAGTGCAGAAGTATTATCTCACAAGTGATGTTACAGGGATTAATACATTTGTAACACACATACATAAATATATATATGCGCATATAAATCTGGATACACACAGACATATATGTTTATGCATGTATGAACATAATACTGAGTTGCACATAGTAGTTTTAATTTGGAAGTGACACAAAAGACCCTTTAAGGAAGGTGGCAGAGGCCATACAGCTGCTGGAAAACTTTGAGGTCTGCAAATTTAATACCCACCACTAGAAGACTGATCTCCAGGTCTCTGGGCGTAGACAACGAGCATGAAGGTTCAGTTGCCCGAAAGTTATGACAAATATTTAGGGGCATGGAGGAGCATGAGAAGACAGTGTCCATCTTTGTGTGGTGCGTGGGCACACGGCAGCTCCTGGTGCCTCCCTCCCAAGCGGGGACTGTGCACGAGATGTCCACTGTGGGGAGGGAAGAGAGACCTTCCTGATGAAAAACCTTTGATTTATTCCCTGCATAAACATCAACTTCTTTTTCTGTTGCAGGGTGGAATGCGAGCACAGTTCTGCTCACCTAACGCTGTCCCCTCGGACCACCCGCAGCAGTGACGTTTCCTGTGAAGCACATCACAGCGAGGCAGAAGACAGAGATGCTTCTCCAAAGTGATGTGTCAAAAACTTGAGCATTTCACATCCAGATCCTCGCCACAGATTTTGATGCTGCACTGATTTACGTTGGCCACGATTTGGGGTTACTCTATTTTTGGAGAACTGGGCAAGATGCTGGCAATTAGTATTCTCCAATACATTGACAAAAAGAGGGCCACCCAAAGGCAGTTCTGGGGGTTCCCAGGGAAGCAACCTTGAGAGAGCCTGGCTTGGCTACACACGCTGGTAAACCTCGGGTATCTGTTTCCAGACACAGCAAGCGAGCATCGTCTCCCTTCTCTTTAAACATCTAAAATACAGACATTTACCCATAACCTACCTGAACTTGTTCTCCCTTAAGTCAACGAAGAGAAAAGAGAAGTCATATCTAAGTCTTTCTTGCAGGATGAAATGACTGGCACCCTGACAACAACTACTTTTAGGACAACCTCGATGTAGCCTGAATGTGAAATATTCAGACTTAATTATACGCACCAAAGAGCAAACAAGAACATCTTAACACAAACACAAGCTTTCTCCCATAGTTTTATTTCCAATGACTCACACTGAAAGGATATTGCTTTCTTTCAGGCATTAACTGCTGAGATGTAAATAAGAAATTTCTGGACCAGAGCACCCATGTCAGTGAATAGATATCATTTGTGAGCAAGGGACACATTGTTCCCTTCACCAGCCTGACTCTTCCTACTACCAAAGAGGATTATGACGGCTGTTTCAGTGGCAAGTCCTACATCTCACTCGCATCCCTTGCAGCTTGTGTACAAACACCAGGTCAGCTCCCTCCCAAGGTGTTTTGTAGCCTCCTAAGCACTGCGTGGACACTATCAGGCAGCCACTGCAGTGGACACGTCAGTCACACCCCACAGACACATCCACCAGCCCTCAGCCCACAAAGAAGCTTATCATTTCCAACAGAGCTATACCACTGATTTAGCAAAGAAAAATCTCACAGAAGACCATACCAAGTCAGAGGAAACGTTTAAGCAGCTGTGAAACTTTTCTCTGGCTACAGCCACCTGCACAAATGTAAGAGATTCTAAATACTATTTCTCTGCTGGTCTGTCTTGTTCTGCAGTGATGTGCACTTGAATTTCAAACA
The DNA here is from genome assembly GCF_009769625.2 of Cygnus olor. NCBI lineage: Eukaryota > Metazoa > Chordata > Aves > Anseriformes > Anatidae > Cygnus > Cygnus olor. Next base: position 1,468,503 of record NC_049183.1, read on the forward strand.
CAGGTGTCTCACCCATGCTAGCGGGACCAGGGACCTCACAAACAGACCTATCTGAGGGCCCGGCGCTAGTCTGGTGTGCCCCAATCCTGAACCATACTTCACTTACCGTGGTATCCTTTCCCTAATTTCCCGGTCTACTCTGTGCTGTTGCGGCCTCACCTCGAGTACTGTGTGCAGTTCTGGGCACCACAGTACAAAAAGGATGTAAAACTGTTGGAGAGTGTCTAGAGAAGGGCTACAAAGATGGTGAAGGGCCTAGAGGGGAAGACGAATGAGGAGCGGCTGAGGGCACTTGGCCTGTTCAGCCTGGAAAAGAGGAGGCTGAGGGGAGACCTCATCACAGCCTGCAGCTTCCTCACGAGGTGGAGCAGAGGGGCAGGTGCCGATCTGTTCTCCTTAGTCACCAGTGATAGGACCCGCAGGAATGGTGTCAAGCTGAGGCAGGGGAGGTTCAGGCTGGACATCAGGAAGAGGTTCTTCACTGAGAGGGTGGTCACACACTGGAACAGGCTCCCCAGGGAAGTAGTCACGGCACCAAGCCTGATTGAATCTAAGAAGAGATTGGACTGTGCACTTAGTCACATGGTCTAAACTTTTGGGCAGACCTGTGCGGTGCCAGGAGTTGGACTCGATGATCCTTATGGGTCCCTTCCAACTCGGGATATTCTGTGATTCTAATTTGAGCCCTATAATTATTACATCATGGGATGAACACTTAGTATGAACAAATTCCAGTCACATTCAACAACAGAACTAAAATATGGTAGGGCTTAGAACATGGACAAATCCAGGGCAAAAAGGAAGGTGTCCAATCTCTGATAGACATCACATCAGGCAGACTGCCAGCTGCACCGAGATGGCAAGGAAGGAAGGAGAGAGACCAAGGGAATCCTTCTCATTGACAGCATTCTCTTTTGTGTAAGGTGAGGTAGAGAGGAGAGCTCCTTTGCCTGTGCCTGGGTTGGTGATGTGAAGGGTGCGTCTTTAAAACCCTTTCAGGATGTTCGGAAGAAGTTGAAAATTCTCAAGGGAGAAGATATTTCCCTTGCCGGTGCCCTGTCATGTGCTGTGCTGCTGTGAGTTATCCTCTGGGAGCCTTGGACTCGTGTCCAGTTTCAGTTTTCTTCTGTCTGAAGAAAAGATAACTTACTTATTTGAATTGCCAAATATTTCCTGAATATGCAAAACTTCTGAAAAAAAAAATATTTAAAGACTTTTTTCACCCAATTCTCCTGTCAACATCTCATGAGATCAGTACAGTCAGAAGCCTATTTTACAGTAAGCTGTTTACTGTCTTACAGTAAACAAGTATTTTGGTGTAAAAAGAGCTCTATAAAATATATTCTGTTAGACTGAGAGAAAATGGACCCCTTTTTAGATGTTAATCCCTTTTTATTGCAATCAAGCATAATTTCTAGCTATCCCAACACCACAGACAACATTTCCAGGAGGTGTTTGTCATCATACCTGTGACCTAGTCCCCAAAACTGTATGTTTTGATGCATAAGTTCTTTTATTTATGCTGACAATAATGTGGAAAAACTCCCTTTTCTTGAAGTCACGCATTATTATTTCTTCCACATTTCTACCTGCTCCAGCTACCAGGAAAGTTGTCAGAAATGAGTGCAAATCAGTTTTTCTTGCGACGTCTTTTTTTCCCAAACAAGTGATTCGAGACAGTTTTTACCCATCTGGCTTCCCACTCATGAAAACACCCTTCCTGGATGATGGCTAATTAGGTAATATAATAGTTTATCCTTCTAATGTGCTGATTTACTTGGCGAAGCAAACAATATGCTTCTGTATTTATTCATGTCGCTTATGTAACTATTTGCACATTGGTTTTGCAGTTACTGTGAAATAATTATAATGATACCAAATTAGCATAAATGTTGCATTTTGCAGCTCAGGGAGTATCCCTTTTGATTTCAGGGGGCAAAAAGAAGTGGGAGGATGCTTAAATGTCTGAAAATGAAACATGTTCATTAACGGTAGCTCAGTTTATGAACTTCAGAGGTTAATCATCAGCTACAAAGAGTCTTTTAATCTAGACGGATCAAGCCTCTTCACTTAAATGCATTATCCAAATTTGCAGTCATCTCTAGTTAATGAGTCAGTCTGAATTAGCCTTTCAAAAGAATTAAGGGAAAAGAATCAACGCTTTGATGGTGTTTGAAGTACAAGTTGAAGTAATTGAATCAATGTGTTAAATCTTAGATGAGATCATTTAATCCGTAAACCAGCGATTGAGAACTTTGTGACTGAAACTAGATGCAGTGGTTAATCTTGAATTATTCCAGACAGGGAGGTCCTCCACAACAACAGCTTATCTGAAGGGAGAATTTGCTTATATTCGTATCTCAGTTAAGAAAGTACAATTAAGGTTGAAACTTGTCAGTTCTTCCTATTACATTGCCCTGTGAATTCAAGATGGATTTGAACCTTTAGTTCAAGGATCTTATATGAGTGAGTACGGTGCAAAAACAAGAGTTTTTGAGCAAGACTTTTGGGAGTGCAGCTGGGAGGGTTAATAAACATATCTTTCCAGGTCTCTGCAATAGGGAGTGCGTTAGTTAACAGATAGACTCCGCATTTGCATTGTAAACCTCCTCTTGTAGAGCTCAACCAGATCATTAATTTGGAAATTTCATGTAGCAGGACAGTAGGAGAAACATCCTGTTTCCCCAAGAACTACCCTAACTTGATCTCTTTTGACATAAAATGAATGAGATCCCTCAAATTCCTGCAAAGATGAGATCCTGTTCATGTAGATATATATGGGCTGGTACATAAGAGCTCTTTGAATTATATGGTGAGAGAAACTATAATGTCAGGTCTGGGCTTTGATGATAGTTCCTGCTAGCACAGCCCTTTGAAAATAGTGTTGTGCGGCAAGGATAGAGTGGGATTGGAGGGGGGGAAGCAGACAGTGAAGGCCAGCTACGCTTTGTGTGACGACCTGCAATCACTGGCAGGTCTAGCTGGCACGTGTAAAGGACACCCAGTGATAAGGAAACAAATGCTCCTTCCCAGAATACCTTAAATCAGTGCAAGTTTGAAGCAGTCCTCCGAGGCCAAGCCCTACCCCAGGTAAAGACAAGAAAAATCTACGTTGACTATGGGAACAGGTCAAAAAGGCACTTTGCCTGCCAGACTGAGTTGCCAAGGGGAGAAGTCAGCCTCACTGAGTCCATGTATTAGTCCCAGTTTCCTGCTGCCCCTCACTGCAGCTCCCATTGAAACAAAAAAGGCCTTGCTTTTGTTAGAAGTTTCTTTAATGGCAGGATTTAATTTCTGTAATCAAGGCATGATGAAACAACAGCCGACCAAGCATTTTTCTTTACAATAAAGCAATAACTTCAAAGCTCTCCATATTCCTGGATGTGCCCTGTAAAGCCCCCATCCTTTCATGTTCTCCAGCTGCAGGTGGCTTTACTCACTGACAGAGCTGAAAGGACAAAGAGTGGGCCTCAAAACACAGCTTTGAAAAAACACAACTGTTTGAGAAAGGATAACTTTTTTCCTTTATGGCTTCTGAAAGCTGCAGAAATGCACAAAACATTTTTGAATTAGGAGCTCCCTGAAAACAGAGGGTTACCCAGCTGCCACACTACAAACACACTGAGAAAGGAAGTACACAAGTAAAGCTACGAATAGAAACTCCTATCCAAAATGAAATACACAACAGTCACGTATGATGTCAGCCAGTGTTGTTTTAGCCATGGTGCGAACAGAGGTGCAGCACTGCCAAGCTCATCCCAGGCCATGCACCAGCCCTGTGTCGCAGGACCATGGGATAAAGGTTGAAAGAGACCTCTAAGGTCATCAGGACCAACCATCCCCCTGCCACCAACATTGCCTGTGTCTGCACACACAGGACTGAAAGCAGGAGCTGAAGCATGAACCAGAGCCATACCCGAGGTCAATGCCTGTTTAATATCCCACTCCTTCAGACAACAGATTGCATTAGTTCCCTCTTCTGTTTTCTTTTTTTTCTCTCCTCCTCCTCTCAATTGTCCCTAATCAGAAATCTGTCAAAATCCTCTCAGCTTGTCTGGACAGAGATCACTCAAAAAAAAACAGAAAATGAAGGGGGAAAAAAAGAAAAACAACAACAACAAACAAACCCACTTTACTTATGGTATTGGCAGCAAAGAGGAATTTGCATCGAGCTGAGCACCCTGAGCCCCCATGAGCCAAGGTGGCAGTCACCGCCAGGGAAGGGGCACAGTCTCCGTGCAGCAATGCTCCTGGCACAGCTATGGAGTTGTAGCCACCAGCCACAAACCCCACCAAACCCATGGACCTGGGCACCCATGGGTGCCCACCCATGGGTGCCGGAGCCCCCTGCTCCTCCTGGTCCCCCTGCCTGGAGCAGGCTGCCCACAGCCCTCTTTTGGTGGGGAGTAGAGGGTCTCGAGTAGGATGCTCTCTATACAGACAGATTTGCCATCTGAGAGACACTGGTGACAGACAAAGGACACAGCTCCAGACGTAGTTAAAAACAGATTTTCCTTCCAGCAAAGGAAAATTAAAAAAGGGGGTGGAAAATGCCATGCAGAACAGTAAAGATTTGAAGAAAACATCACATAATATAACCAGATTTTTGTGTGGGAGAGCTAAGCATTGACAAAATTCACATGTCTGAAGGGAATTTAATTGAAAGATAAAACACAAGTCAAGGCTCAGAGGCCCAACAGCAAAAGATAGCATGCATTAAAAGTGGAAGTCATGCCCTTGCTCAGTAGAGACTGTGCCTAGGCACATGCTTTGTACTGACGCAACCTGATTAGACTGCTTATAAGTAATCCAAGGCTCTTTTAACCATGAATTTTTTAAGTTTGTTTTTCATAAAACGACAAAGTACATATCAGAGCAAGTTAAAAATGGCTATATAGCCAGTCTCTATTCCAGCACACACAGATATGCCCCACTGATCACCAACATTAAAAAAAAAAAAATAGACTACACTGAGTTTCAGAGGTGAGAAATGGAAAAGACCTATTAGGTCTTCTCACCTAACTCCCTGCTGAAGCACAGAGCTTTCTGTGTGATGTTTACCCATTTTCTAGAAAATTGGCCCTTGGACTAAATAAAGTATCATAAAATGTCCTTAGGAAGGTCTGCATTTTCCCTGAGCTGAAATAGCTGGATGGGTTTCCATGTGTTTAAAATAGTCTTTTGCTGACAGATGTCAGTATAGGGTTTCCATAGTATAACAACCCAAGACCAGCTCACATAGTTTGAGGAAACTCATCTATGCTGGAGCTGATAGCTCCCCTCCCTCTTTCCTGCAAGACAGGATTTAGGGCCTGTTTGGAGTTTGGGGGTCTTTGATGATGGGAACAAGCTAATCCTGGAGGATGGGTGTCCACAGAGCTCCTGGGAGAGTCATTTGCTCTCCTCTCCACATGGACATTGATGTGTCATTGGCTCCCAGGCACTTAGAGCTGCATGAAAGCAGCCACAGAGCAAACCAAGGAGGAAATAAGGGATCACTAAACCTTCACTAGGATTCCCATGGGCATTACAGGGAGCTTTGCTGTGCACAGTAAGGTACTGTTGAGAGAAAAAAAGAAAAAAAATTCAGTATTACTGCTAAATTTTAGAGTTTTCTTTAAAGAAGCATGATGATGTTGTGCTTCAGAGTTATTAACAGTATTATAAATCATTTTAGAGAAAGGTAGGTCACAGTCTGAACCGGTGGTTGGATGCATAAGGGAGGACAGCACTTTCCAGCAACCCTGGTTTCAGCTTCAGGTACCAACAAGGGACAAAGCAGACACTGGCAGAGCAGCACAGCAACACATCCTGGCCTCGGCAGGGTCAGCAGCAATAAAACCCACTGGCACCACTTTAATTTTACTTATGCCCCTCGCAAGGAAAAAGAAGCTGTGATATATCTTAGCATTTTGATTATTTATTGTTATGAATGTCACAAAGGTGCGGACCCTGATTCCAGCTGAGCTGCTCAGAGCAGCAGAACATGGGGCTTGGAGAGGACCATGGGAACCTCCAGTACAGCATGATGTACGAGTGGATAAAAGTAAGCTATGATCTTATTTGTCTGCTTCAGGTATTTGCTTTTTTAAACAAAGACACAGGAAGAGACAAAAGTTGTGAGGGCAAAGAGCAGAACTGTTACCATTTGACTTCTGTAATTAGATTAACAAAACACCTAAGAGCATCCAGGTCCAGACATAATCAGAATATAGAAATTGTAATGCTGTGAGGGCAGTTAGAAAAGCAATGACATTTTAGCAAATATTTTCTTGATTTGTACTGAGAGAAAAGGTAGTAGCAAGGCAATGAGAAAATATAACCTCTTTTTCTTCATTGCCTCCTTTAAAATATACTATATTGCTACAAAAGTTCCTATCTCTCAGCTTGTACTGATCTGAGTACACCTTCCCTTTCTTTTGATCATAATAGACTCGCTTTTTAACACTGAAAAGCTAATGTGTTTGGCTGAAGTTATTTAGCCAGGAATTATTGCACCACTGATTGCTTTTTTTTTAATGAGTAGCACTATTAGTTTTCATGTCCTGTCTACTTTTAACACAGCCAAATTAATGTGAGAGTAGAGAAATAATAGAGTACATAGAATACATAATTACAATACAAATGTTACTGTACAATAGCATAAATACATGTAAAAATCCTAGTAGGAAAATGTATGTTTCTGCTGCTGAAATATTTTTTAAGGGTGACTAAGTGTCCTAGTGGCCACAGAAATCTCCGTCAGTCACAAGATTCCTATTAACTGTCGCAAGCTGGAAAGCCCTCAGTCTGACTTCTGACAAAAACTTCCACAAAACCAAATTCTACAGCGTTTCACTTGATTTTTCGGTTCTGAAAATAAAGATTTATTTATTTTTTCCACAGCAGAATCTCAGAAGAGCCAAGAATTTCTGCATGCCTGAAAGAAAACAATTGCATGATATAGTGAACAGTTTCGGTATATCATATCAAGCTTGTATTAGGAACCCATTAAGAATTAACAAACAAATAGTTTTGCACTGTTCTGTTTCATTATGAAGAAGATATGGCTAGGTCTGTGCCATAATGAGTGGTCCTGAGGAAGGAAGGCAGCAGGCAGAGCTGTATCGGGCCAGTCTGGCAGGGGGAGCAGCTGCTGGCTCGTGTCCAGCCGTGAGGGACGGCCAGGCTCCAGCATGCCTTTGCCCAGCCTGAAAGTACAGTAAGTCCCAGGGCTGCCCTGGGGATCTGATGCTATTGCTGTGTTTGTACCTCTTCTGTGAGGCTCTGTTGAAACAATCAGCACTTTGTGCTGGTAGAGGCACAACGCACCTTCTTCTCTACCCCTTGGTGCTGGGGAGGGGTTAATACCCCAAGGGGCAGGGACACCCAGGCTGGTTGGAAATGAGATCAGGCCAATACCAAGAGCTGCTCACAGCTTCATAGGGAGACTTAACCCACCTGGCTGCACCACAGTGAAGGCTACAGCTTCAGCATACCCTCAGGCTGTGCCGTCACCCACCGTAAGCAAAGGCTACCAGCTCGCAAGCAGCCCCAAAGCCACTGGTTAAAGAGTTCCTTCACTGACAGTGCGACTGATTCTTGTCCTCTGGCGTTCAGACATAACGTGAGACTTACCATACAATTACCAGGGGTGAGAGTAGCCAGCAGAGACGCTACAAAGACAGCACAGAAAAATAAAAACCAACTCGCATACCGAGCAAAGCATTTAAATGAGGTGCCGCAGTATTAATGAAAGCCTCGAACCAGCTTTATGTCAGTGCTATCTCCGTAAGCTCCGCTGGCTCTTCTGCACCTGCAGCAAAGCAAGTTGACTGGCAAAACGGCAACAAATGATGATTTGCCAAAAGGGGTGCAGGGCTTCCCGCAGCGATAACCTCAGCGCCAGACCCAAACGCCGATGGCAGTGGGGCTGTGCAGGAACGCAGCCGGGCTGAATGCTAATGCTCTAGGAATGCCGTGATTGCAGTTCTGGGAAAGTTTTCTCCTTAATCATCCGAGTATCTATTAAAATGTAAATCATCACAGCAATTAAGACTAATTAAAATAAATAATAAATGATAAGAGGAGACCAACATGCTCTATTTCAAGGCGATGTAATGCAAGCTTTTCCTTATTATTCATTATGACCTAGTTAAACGCATTGATTTCTCTGGATATGTAAGAGCCTGGATTCCAGGAGGATAGGTACCTAACTATTTTTTCTTCTCTCTCCCTATCTTGAAAAGATAAATGCTGTTGTGCTCAAACTCTTTGAAAAATGCTGAAGAAAAAGCCAAGAATAATTAGATCTGATGGGGCTGTAAACATTTTTGGAGAAAAATAGAATCCCCTTCAGAAATCATCAAAGTAATAATTACACTACAGGAGCTCTAAGCCTGAGAACAAAGTTAAGAAAAGGGTATTTGTTTTGGAGGTTATTTTATTTCTGTTAGAAATTGCTGCATAGTCTGTTTCTTCTTTTCCTTCATTAATGTTCTTTCAAGCATGGTATTAACTTCCAGTAGACATTTCCTTTTTCAGTCTGGGCTTTGCTATTCAAAATAAACTGTATCTACTTCTGTGCACATATAGAGTATATGTTGTCTCAATTTGAGATGGACTTTTGGGTGTGGGATTGTACTCACCACCTCCCTTGCTCATAGACACAGGGCTGCTGCAGGATGGAGGATGCTGCAGGGTTTGGGCTGACCCTGGGACTGATGCACCTGAAAGAGAAACTCTCTCAGGCTGCAGAGCCCTGGAGCAGTAGGGATCCTCTGCGGGCAGCTAGGCAGGCAAACCAGCCCTACAGTGCCCTGGGGTTTGCATTTGTTGGGTCCCTAATAAGCAGGGGGAAGTCAACAGAGCTATGGAATAAAGCTCTACCCTCAAATCAAAACCAAGAGATTTCAAGGTTGCACAACTCTAAACCAAGATTAAATATATATATATATATATATATATATATATAAGAACTCTTAAAAATACTCTTATAAACTACTGCCAAATATCCAGCATATTTTTGATATCAAAGGCTTGAGAACAGCAATTTCAAACAAGTAACAAGCCCAGCTACATCTTCGGGAAGAGCCATCCTCAGTCCAAGTCTCTAAGAAATTCAGGGTACAGCCCATGAAAAAAAAATATTATAAATTTAAATGCACTTTTCTTCTTCCCTAATGGATGCCTCCAGACGATATTTTGGGGGCTTTTTAATGTCATTCTTGCCTGACCTGAACAAACACGACCAAACTGATCCATCTGTCTGAGCTCTTGCTCTGGTACCAAAGGGGTTGGGTGGCTGACTTTATTGTAACAAATAAAAATCAATGCATTTTAAATGGAAAATCATTTCCACGTGTATTACTGTAGATACACATATGGAAACAACATTAGTCAGTTTGCTGAATGATAGGCAGTTTTGCCTTAGTGCTGTTTTGTGACTAACACTTCATGAGCAAGACACTGCTTCCATGCAAATAGAAAGCCTAAATCTCTCCCCGTACGTGGCAACCAGCATTGCAGAACATGAATGACTCATATTAATGCACTGCATTTCATAACAGCCCTATGAGATACGAAATTGTCAGACGATAAGGAAGTCAGGCGCACAGATTAAATGATTTAACTAACTCCCATAGACTGTTTGCTTTTTTTTGACAGAGCCAAGAAAATTAACTCAGAATTTCTGAGTCCCTGTCCAATATTTTAATCTCAACATTAGCATTATTCAAGTAACCTCTCTTCCCAGCACAGTGATTACAGAGGCAATAGGCCATTAGGGATTGCTCCAGATATCCCGCTTGGATAAGGGCTTTGCAGCTTTTCTTCCAATTGATGCACACGCTGGGCATACCGGGACAAAGCACATAAATACACAACAATAAGTCAGGCCCACAGCCCCTGGGTAAAGCATTAAACAATTTTTAATATGTAGATGAGGCTTTGGCTTTTCTTTGAACCTGACAGATGAGACTTGTAACAGCCTCACATCCATCAGGACCGCACTGGGCTTTGCCCTTGGCCACAGAGAAGCTTTCCATCTACTTACTATTCCTTGCTCCTGTGAGGTCTCCTATGCACGCCGTAGCAGCAAATTTTGAGTGGTATGACTGTGTGGCTCACGCCATTTTCCTGAAAGTACCTGTGCTGTGTTTCTGGCTGGTTCATCGATTTCTCTGCAGCTATCTTCTCTCCCATCATTTTTAGGGAAAGGAAAAAATAGATGAGATTTTTTTAGTTGGGATTGTTCTCATTTCTCTCTAGTTTGGCATAACAAAAACAGAAACAAACCTGCGAGCTACAATCTCTTCAGAATAGTTTCAGAAACTGTTTTTTCATCTTTTTAGTTCTTAAGCATGCAACATCCACTGCATACAACTATAAATCTCTAGATCTTAATGACAAAGTAATTCTTGCTTTATGTTTTGCTGCTACTCATACAGAAAATGGAGACAGCTAAAAGGAGTCAATCTGTGTTGCAACTTTTCTTCATTCCATTTCCTGGCACTAGCCAAAACCAAATAAACCTGGAAATAAAACTTTCCAGACTATTTTACTAATATCACATTGAAGTTCATTGATTTTATTTATTTTCTTGCCTTGAACCATGTGTCAGACTACAAAAAATGTAAACCTCTGACTGACAGAAATTGGCCATACTCTTTCTACTGTTTTCCTAAATGTTAATTTTACTTTAAAGGCTTTGCTTAGATGGTTTTTGCTGTGTTTTGTAATCTGTGCTCATTGGTCCCTGAAATATTTATGGAAACCTTTGGAAAACAATGTCCTCTTTTGAGTACATCTGCAAATACAGCAACAATTGCGTGACTCTAACAGCTGCAGCTCAAGCTCACACTGATGCGAGTATTTTTCAACTATTAAAAATAAATAGTTTTTTTTTTAAAAACAAACAAACAAACTGATTTTAACCAATCTGAAGTCACCTTCAGAAAACAACAGGATTACACAGGAGAGCTGCACTATGATGGGACATAAAATCCAGGAACCAAAACATGACCCAATACAAGTCATTAGAGAAGAAACAACCATGCAGGCTCTAGCCTGGGATTTTTCCTAAACCTACTGCATAGGACACGGCCTGCCATCCCCATATACTGGAATGCTGAGACCATATGGACCTGAACTCTGTTGCATGGAGGGACACACTCTGCTTGGCAACCTTACTCCTTCCTGACACGGAAAGGCACATTTCCGACACAGTCAGATTGTCATTTTAGCTCCACATAACCATACAAATACTGGTTTGCATTCACTAGCTGTTCTGCTTTCTGCAAATTGTTAGCTACCATACTTCTGAATACAGCTGGCTGCAATGTTTTCAGTGCTGTGGGTCTCTTCAACTAAATAAATTGTTTTGCTAAAGCCAAACTGTTTCAAAGGAGGATAGTGATTGTAAAGCTTTTGATGAGATGGCTTCTGGGGACTGCATTGATTTCTCTGGCCAGTTTCAGAAATAGAGACCCTAAATAAAATGTCTGACCTTCTCAAGTCAGAAAACGGATGCTTTGCCAGAATCCTGCTCCAAAAATACGTTTGGAAGTATGAGTCAAAAATGATAATGGAAACAAACAAACAAACAACAAATCCTAAAAAGAGTCCCAAATTGAAATTATCAATCTTCAGCCATCTCTGCTTCTGGAAGCTGTTATATGTGGGCTAAGACAACATTATGAATCAAACAGTAATTACAATAAAAATACCATAGAACTCAGAATAAATAAGTGCTAAGTGCCTTCCAGTGAGCTTAGATGAAATTCTCTTTTCACAGTTATGGTTCAACAATACAGCACACATCTTAGGCAGTTCTATAATCATTTGTAATTGCAGTAGGTGGCTATCAAATAAATTGTTATGTAGATAGACTGACTTCAAATACGTTGTTGCCAAAACAGCTTTCTGTTTTGTTTTAGGCTCATTTACCAAGAACCCCAGAAGATCCATTCATTAGTCTTAGCTAAATTGTTCAACACTGAAAAAGAAACCAGGAAACCATTCTATAAAATACAAGACTAGCTATGACTAATAGCATGAATAGAAATTCAAGATGATGAACAACTGGTATGCATTCCATCTATGAAACCTACTATCTTACACATCATAGCATTTTCAGAAGGATGCTGGTTTGAGAGCCAGCCCTCTAAGGCACATTTAAAGACACACATATGATATATTTTAAATGAGAAAAATATATTTAAATGAGAAACTTCCGTGAATTAGTGACAACATGTAAGTGACACATGTAAATTAGTGAACTTCCATGAATTAGTGACAACATGTAGTTACAGTACAACTTGCTATGCACCGTTCTGTTGCTATGAAGTAAGATTTCAAATCTGTACAATGATTTATAGGGTAAGTTTGTGGTATCCCATCTTTGTGCTTTGACTCTCAGATAAATCTGATTAGGTTAGTGGGATTTTTGCTTATTTAGTCAAAACAGTTACAATATATAAAAGCAACTTTTGTATAACTTCTGAAGAAAACAAGTTTAAACTGCAGGAGATTAATAAACAGAGGATTTAGATGTTTAGCACTATCCATAGCCCCAAGGGAAGAAAAGTCTGCATATCAGGGAAAGAAAACACTACCAGTTCAGGAAACTCATGCCAAAGACAAACTCCTCTGCTATTTTTACTGTCACAGGTAACCACACTTCAAATAAATCAAAATCATGATTAGAAATCTGGTTCAATACTTCAAGCTCGGATGACTGAAGTAAACACAAAGTATTGTAATGAACAGGTTACAATAAATTTGCCTTTCATCAAAATAAAGAGCTTGCAAGTAAGTGAGATGTTATATTGAAATGTCAAATGGCAGTTGACTTATCGTTCACTACTGAACTGAAAGCTGCTCATACCACAAGAGCAGAATTTCATTTCAACCTATTTCAATACCAATTGATCTTTAAGGGCCATTACATAAAGTAATCTTTAGTAATGTGGCTCTGAAGATGTCCAGAAAAGGCTATTAGAGTCTTTGCAAAAGACATTTTGACTTGACGAAGGAAAGTTTACATAATCCAATATGTGTGCAGTTCACAACTCCTGTAAAATTAATGCATGCTGGTGTAATTCTCAAGTCAAAAGGTTTTTTAATTTAAGGTATTATGCAAGGACACTAATGGAGGATTTGAATAAGTTACTACTCTAAGTTACTCTCTACTATCTAAATAAGGAGGCAAAGCTGCATCCTATGCACACACCTTGTGCGTAATCTGCTGAAAAGCATATGCAGAACTGACTGAAAAAATGGTAACTCATTTCTGAGGAACTTTTTAAAGAGAGTTTTGTTCCTTCCTCAACACCTTCTTACAGTTTTGGAAAATTCCTAGTTTTTAAATGCAGTGCTAGAAAGTCCTGCATGTCAAAAGCGTAGCTTTCCTGTTACAACCACATTAACTCAAGTTGCCTGCATCCTAGGAAATGGAGCAAACATTTTCCAGTGCCATTAATTAGTGGCAGTCTAATTCCACAGCAGAAAAATCTTGTCTTGGTCACTGAGACTATACAGAGAGCTTTCTCTCCCCAGGCACAGGCAAGTGTGAAGTCTAGAAGACAGCAGGAAAATTGCTGTCATATACTATTGTTTTGAAAAATTAGCATCCAGTCCTTGTTTACATCGCCTAATTAACACGGAAAAGCCCCTGGTGGCTGTATCACACAGTTAGCAAATAGCAAGAGATGCAGAAACATAAATCTGCCTTACGTGTGTTGGGTGAAGGCAGGGGGAGAGGCAGCAAAGTGCTGCACAGGCCATGAGTCAGATCTAAATGGAAATCGTCTCTGATATTTTAAAATTTCAGTGTAAAAAAAGGGAGAAAGGGGAGGAAGATGATCTCTTAGACACCTTGGTGTTGACCAGGACAAGGAGCAGGGTACCCGGATCGACGCACCCCAGCAGCCTGCTTGCCCCAAGGGGACATCCCCTGCGCCCCCCAGCGCCACCTGCCGTGGGTCAGAGCCACGAGAGGAATCGCGTGCTTGTGCAGAGACCACACGCGTGTGCAACACACAAACACACGTGATCGGGCTTCACCTCGTGGCAGGGAGCAAGGCTCAGGGCTTGGCAAGATATCTCACGCTGGCCTGAACATTATTTACTAAGAGTTTCTCTCCTCCAGCAACGCTGATTTCTCACCCCAAGCCAGTGTCTGGTTAAGAGTCATTTTATCACTTACAGCCGTGTGCTTCAGTCATTGATCTCCTAGGTGGAAGCCTGTCACGTGTTTTTACATTAGTAATTTTTAAGTACCCATTATCTGCCAAGTTCCCCTTATCTAGGGTAACCTAAAAACTGGGGATCAAACAACAGCAAAGCAGCAAAACCAAGACTTGTAGTACAGCCAAACTGATCTTCTGCCACGTCTGCGGAGCTGAACGTTGTTTTGGGGATGTCATCTGTACTTGCAGCCAGTTGGATAATAAATGGAAGTCAGCTGCTGGGATGCTTGGAGCAGAAATCACTGTTGTGAACAACTGAACCCCTGATGCTGGCGCTATTTCCATTAGTTTGTTTCTTAGAAAAAAAGAAGAGACTGGGGAAGAGAACATCCATTTACGAGACTTCAGACTCGAAAACAACTAGAGAGGTACGATAATCTGGTAACTGCTCTAGCTACAGCACCCTCAGCCCGCTCACACACCCCGGCTTTGCCCCCAGGGACCTTTAGGGGCTGCTGAAGCCCCCGCGCACGGCGCCGTGCTGCCACCTGGCGGCGGCGCGCTCCGGGGCGCGCTCCCGACCCGGGGACCCCGGTCTAGGACGGAGAGGATGGAGGGATGGATGGATGGATGGCGGGGGTGTTTCTATTGCAAGCAGCTTACGTACCCCCCCCCCCCTCCCCCCCCCCCCCCCCCCCAGTAATGGGAAGCTTTGAAGCTGCCGTGCAATGTTACAGACGTGAACTGAGGTCCAGAGAAGCGCTTCCAAGTGGCAGGGCCATTACTTCGTGTGCTGGTTTTATTCTGTTTACTGATGCTCTTTATCCTGCTGATGCTCTTTCCAGAATGCAATTCTGAACAGAGGAAAATCTCCAAGCACCTCAGGGAAAAACGCTGCAGATGTTAGATGTAAAAAGGCTTTTTTAACATCTCCCTCCCTCTCCCACCTTAGCAAATGCTTTTTACAAGTCTATTAGTTTCATTAAAGAGTCAAAAGGAAATCCATCAGCACTTTAAGTGTTTTCTCTCTAGTGATTCTGAGATATTTATGGACTTGGAAGATGCACACTTAGGGCATCGCAGTGATAGGAATGTATAGGGACCTTAAGGCTCCCTGTTTTTTTTAATTCTGAGCTAGATTTATGTATTATTTGGTAAGCCCTGTTAAAAACGGGATAATTTATACTCCCTCTTCAACTCATTATTAGTTTAAGAGAAGTTTATTATTAGGTAGCTGATACAGCACCTTCTGGCAGAGAAATGTGCTCAGTGCTGAGGACTGCTGTCTGCTACCACAGCTACCTCAAGCTATGAACAGGCAGTCGTGCGCAGGACCGAGGGCACAAGATGATGCTCTCCAAGCAACCTGTTAGGTTGTGGCATTAAAACATCTTCCTTTAAAGGAAAAGGTTAAAATATCTGCAGCTTCCAACAATTATCTCTTCTCTAATGGTTTCTGAGCCACCTTTGAAGGGCACCTGTGATTTAACCAGTGAATACTCCTCGCCTATGTGAGCTATGGGAAGGAGAGGAGGGCGCAGGAGATTTATGGATATTTCTCTTTTCCTGAGTGCTGTTTGCCAGGAGCAAGCAGGGTTCAGGAGGGAACACCCAGTCTTCCCCAGGCAAATGGAGGATTGGCTCTGCCAGTACTGAGCAGCTATTTCGAGACAAGAAAGGAAAGGGCTGCGACAGCTCTTTCTCCTTATTGAATCAACGGATTACACAGAGGTGCGTGATCCACTTTTATTTGACAAAGGGGCTCTAGGGGAAAAGCAAAACAATGCAAATTTGACCCAGTGTTCACCAAGGAAATTGCTTGTTCGTGTCTTGGGGAAGGCTCTGAGGACACCTCCTGTTTCAGCTCTCTTGCATGCTTGACAATTTGGATTTTTATTTGTTGGTTCAATTGTTTCCAGTTCAGCATCAAAAAATCAAAACCTCTGTTTTCATCCATACCTGTTTTCTACAGGGGGTAGACATACACAGCTTCCTGAAGGTGGGCACAAACTCCATGTCTCCTCTCTACAGCAATCAGCCTGCACAGTATCACGCAATGCCAGCACCGGAGCAGAAACACATTTGCTCACACAGGGGAGAGCTGGCAGCCTGAGCCTGAACCAGGAGCATCAGCCAGCAGCTTGGGGCTGTCCCACCTCCCTCTGGCAGATACACCCAGACAGCGTGCATGGGCTCAATTGCAACGACCACCAACCTCAACATAAGAGCTAGGGCACAGCCCCACTGTTGGATGCAGATGTCCGTCTGCAGACCCACTTCTGGTCTCGAGCTGCTTGTGTCTGACTACATCAATGCTGAAAAGAAATCCAGTCACGACTTATCAGTGTCAGCAGAATAGCACAAAAACGAGTTGTAATAGCTTGAGGAGTGCCCAGGAGCACTGGCATGAGGCTGGGTCCCCCGGCTCGTGCAGAGTGCTAGGGGATGTTTATCTTCTCAAAGATTTAAAGGTACCATCAGCAACCATTTGGGGAATTTGGTACAGTCTGAAAAACTGTTGTTGGCTCGCTCCTGCACCGTAACAGCTGCATTCATCTATCCAACATGCACACAGATGTGTAACAACCCCTAAGCTAGATGACACTTGTTGAGAGCTTGGATGGAAACCAGAAAGCGTATAAACATGCCAACATCAACGTACCTTAGCTAAGAAGCTGGGAGCATTAGGCCAGGCAGAGTGCTGGACTTACTCGAAGCCAGTTTGGGTGTCCTCAGAGGAGCGCAGCCTTATGTTGTGAAGACTTACTCTAATTTCAGTGAAATTCAGTCTTTTGTAGTATACAATGCAAGTGAAATTTCCCAATTTTAGCCAAGTGATCAGTGTTTTAAACTACCGCTCTATGCTCTGTCTGCTTTTTATAACGAAAGCCATTTTCCAGTGTTAAAACCTACGTGCAGTGACTACATCTACCAGACAGTGCTGAAGAACAAGAGGCAGCAGAGACAGAGAGGCATAATCCCTCATTCTGCTATCACAGTTCATACTCTGTTCCATAATTTCAGAACTGAGGTAGTCATTCAATTATTAAACGTGTTAAATGAGCTCCATATTAAGTGCATGGCATACAGCTGGGAACGTGAGGCTTTGGCTAAGAAGACAGCACTAATGCATTTTCCTTCTACGTACTCACGTAATTACAGCCTGTGATATTTACAGTAATTTGGTAAATAATCTGACACACTTCTCCACTTTCTCTTTAAGAAGTGCTTAGCAATGCTGAAGCATAAATTTAATATCTTCCATTCACATAACGTCTGTCATCTAAGCAAATCCTACAGTGGTTAAGAGATTTTACTAGGAGGCTATACAGATTTCTTGACATTCGTGCCATGCATGAGCAACTTTTCTTACATGGTTATCCAGAAACTTATCGACTGCATTAACAGCACAAAGAAGGACTTTGCAGGAAGGAGAAGTGAGAGTTAAATGGCATGAACTATCTCTGTAGAAGGGGCACGCTGCTATTGCCTGAAGTGGATTTGATGTGGCTAATCCAAGGTAAGATTATTTTTAAAGTACTTTGAGGGCTTGAATGATGACAAGGGATCAGAATCTCTTACTTGTCATGGAAAGACAGACCCTCCACGTGCACTATGTCCCCTTGTGGACACCAAATGGACACCCTGCACCTAAGCTAACCACCACCAGAAGAACAGCCAGCGCTGCTTCCTTCAGCCCTGCACAGCTGCAGAAGTCCATGGTCAACTACTGACCTTGGCAAAACCTCGGTTTACCGTTTCTAACAAAAATTGGTGCTTGAAGGAGTACACCAAAAGAAATCCTCAAATGATGTACCTTTGTGTCTATTTAAAAGTCGGAGCAGGAATATACTGATAGTGTCATGCATCAGTGACAAGGCTAAGGTCATTTCAGAGAGAGCTGCTCTGTACACAAATGTAATTCAAATCTCAGTTAACTCTTACATGAATCTCAGTTAACTCTTACACTCATGATTAAAATGCTAATGGAAACTTTGAATGGAAACTCTGATGTTGCGAGGAGAATAAAATAACATCATTGGGCTCTTCGCTGTGACAAGTTCCTGTAAATGTACCATAAGAGCTTTTGAATCTTCTACCTGCAGCAATAATCAGATTTCAATTTTTAAGATGAGTTTTCACCTCACTAGAAATGAATTTCAAAGCAGCTTTACAAGTCCCACTGTTTTTCCTCAGTCCCTAAATAGCAAGCAATTATTATTTTAACTAATGTCTTAGGAAGACAGGTCAGGTTCCAGGCTAAACTGCACCTCATAAAAATGTTGTCTCATGGAAAAGCAGAGAGAAGGGGATTAGCAATTTGCAATACACTTTCTTAGAGGTACATTTACTGTGTCAGCACTTGCTCACAGTAAGTCAGTGTGATTTGTATGCTGCAAAATCCATTTTGTTCTTTGTCGATCCAGATAAATATAAATAGCATTCCACTATGAATACCCCTCTCCTGTAGAAGCATGGCTTTCTCAGGAAGCCATCCCAAATACCTGTTGTTCATCTGCAAGGTAACCACCTAACGACTGCCAAATCACCTCTCAGTAAATTGCTCTATGATGAACCAAGGAGAGTGTAACACAAACCAGAGTACAACAGACAACAGTAATGCTATAGCAACAACTTCTGCAACTACAATATTTGTAGAGGATCCAAAGACTCCCTGAGCTTACCGCACAGGTGAGTTTTTACTGTAATACATAAACTGCAAGGGAGAAAATAGCTTTTTATGGCGTGGAAATGATGCTGCTCTCTGCTGCGAACACCAACTGTCTTGCTGCTATAGCTTCAAGGCAGAAAGCTCTGCTCCTCCTGATGGGAGGGTTGCCTTTCGAAAAGGAAACTACATGTACTTCAGCACATCCAAGCTCCATTGCTTCTTGTTGGCCAACACACTGGACCACGTCTTGTTCCAATTTGCATGTGAAGACTAAGATTTTTTTCTTCCTGCCCTGGAGAGAGGAGCTGAAGGCTCCACCTGATGCAGCTGTGATGCACAACCCCGTCAGCGATCATTTCAGGAAAGTGAGCAGCAGCTTTGAAGGCAAAAACTGCTTTTTGAAGCTGTTTTTTCCACTAAGCATGTGAGTGGTACCTCATGAGCACAAAACATAAAGACTTTGTTAGCTTTTATTACAGTACTTTTTCTACTTACTTTCTAAATGTAGAAGAATTCATAAGAAACCCAGACTGATGTCATTAATAAGACTATGCTGGTATAGTAATTATGATATCCAAAGTTCCAATAAAGAGTGTAAAGACCTCTGTACAGTTGTCCCTGGGCAGAAAACATGGAAATCAAATACTATGATAGGGGAACGATTCCTTCTGTAGGCATTTGTGAGTGGGGCCTAAAGGTAAAGAACTCTTTAAAACAACTGTTGTGTTTTTGTTTGTTTGTTTTTGTTTTTTTTCCAGAGTACACATCATCTCTTCCATGGCTGAGACTATATCCAACACAAAGTATTCATTTGTAACACCAAGGGGACAATTTCCAGTGAAAAAGAATCATTGTGGCTGTAGAGAAACGGAATGGTTCTCCTTATGCTTCCTCGTAGCTCTGGGAAAAAGGGCATCTCTCATTTTTTCATTTCCTGATCCTCAAAACAGTCTGATCTGAAAACCAGGGATTTCATAAGACATTCTTTTCCCTATTGGTACTGTATCCTTTAAGCTTTCTTTCTTGGTTAACTCTAATCCAGCAATATTAAAATCAGGTCATCTTTACTTATCTTCTTTCTGCGTGGCTACTCTGAAAAATATTTTTTTAAAAATTGTCTGAAGAGGATGAGTTGCCTCATCCACTACAGTTAGCCTTCCAGTAGCCAAGATGGTAGCAGCATTAAGGCAGATGACTGGCTGAGGTGCACAGAAATTCAGGTGGCTGAGTGCAGGAAGTGTAAGTCAGCAGCTGCAGATAAACAGGGACCTCCCCAGAGGGCAAGGAAACAGCTGTGTAGATAGGTGCCTTGAGCCAGCAGCCCGACCATACCTATCACCGCTCTGGGGCTAGACACAACTAATTCAGGATAGCTGTGGCTGTGGCCAGAGCCCCCCCAGGGCCCATCTGCTCCCCCTGCCCCAGCAGGGCCACCCCGAGCAGGGGGCCCAGGCCCGTGTCCAGGCGGCTTTGGGAGATCTCCAAGGAGGAGACTCCACAGCCTCTGTGGGCAACCTGGGCCAGGGCTCCGGCACCTGCACAGCACAGAAGTGCCTCCTGGTGCTCAGAGACATCAAAAGAGGGTAGGAATTTAACATATTTATGTTTCTGAACTCATTTCCTGTTCTTTCCAGTTCCCAGTCTAGTGGGAACTTATAGGCAAATATTACCAAAATACTAAGCTGCCTACTGAAAAAGGATGTTGAGTCAGACTCCAATCCGTATTAGGTACTATTAAATTATGGAGAAACGCCGATATTATCTGCTGACATTTTATTCAGCAGAAAAAAATTAAGACAAGAAGCAATGCTGTGAAGGAAACTGAGGCCAGGGCAACCAGAGCAGCTGTGCAAGAGGAAAGTGCCGGTGCAGTTTGGGGTGCCTGGCACTTGCCAGCTCCATGTTGGTTGGGAGCACTGGTGATGAACAGTGCCAGTATCACCAGGGATGGCTCTGTATGGAAATGAAGTCCTTTTGACAGTGAAAGCAGCACCTGGAAAACACAGCCAGGATTGAACTGAGAGTGCCTCATCGACCACCCAGACTCCTTCAGCCACCCACAGAAAGAACCTGACAACATATTAAGCTACTGCGGAATAAGATCCAGCCCACACAGACTTTCTTTTTATAACCAGGTATAATCCAGGTCTCTCGCTTCCAGTTTCTCTTAAGAATACCCCCTCCCCTCATATTTTCATCATTTATTTGTCCTGCTCCACACTGAGACATGCTGCAGTGCCAAAGATTTGACTCAGGATCAAAGAGTTCGTCATGCTCCACATTACTCTTCTCTGCCACGTGCAAATAAGGTCTCCATGAAGTCAGGCAGATTAGAGAGCATAACAGATATGGTAACAAAAAATAACATAGGATCTAGCAAATCAGTGGGAATAGGAAGTGATTGGAGGTAGATACTTTAAAAGGTTCTGTGTAGGCTTAAGTTAGACATGCTGCATTTTTTAAGACTCCTGAGAGCTCATACTATGAACATTTTGAGTAATACCCAGTTTAAGTGTCACAGTATCTACTCAACCCGAATCTACAAATCCATGAATTTAGGATAGGATACACCCAAAGTGAACTTTCAGAAGCATCCCTGTTGCTTAGCTTTTAGGAATTGAAGAACTTAGACTTTTGTGTCTATGATTTTGATCTACTGTGATACATTGTTTCACACAAAACAAGATGAATAATCCATAATTTTCTCGATACACAAAAAGTTACACGGAAAATGTCAGCTTGCTTAGAAAGTGACTGAATCTTTACAGAATTTGGTTTTAGCACAGAAGACTTCAGGTTTTCATAGGAATGAAGGACATAAATTAGAGCCTCAGGAAAGATGGGGGGCAAGGGACAAAGTTGAATTTTAAATCCGTTTTGAACCTTTGTTTTTGTTTGTTTTTTAATTTTATACACACACAAGCAGTTTTTATGTATACACAAGGATTAGTTTTATCATTTCTCCCATGCTGTTGCAAAAGCCAGTTCAGAGAAGGATACAGCCAATGCAATTTACCAGGATTATTTGGTGATTTTTCCACTTAGAAAGTTTTGTTAGATGGATTTGAGATGCACCAATCTCCTCTCTGGCTGACTGCTGATCACAATTCTGCAATACAACTGGGCAGGGAGGCTAGACCACAGAGACCAGACAGGAAGTACTCCAAAAATACATTCAAGGACATAGTGGTCCTGAAACTACTGAAGTATAAAAGATCGAAGTCCAAATTTAATATTCCAGTCTAGTTTAATGTTGTTAGGGTAACAATCACAACTGTACTATCTTCTGTCCATACAGCTCTTCCTCCAACTGAAAGTGACAGATGCACTTTCAGCCTGTAGCCCTCTCCTGGTTCTGGACCAGGAGTCACTAAGCCACACCAGCACCATTTACAAACCTTAGCACTACACAAGTTCAATCACTGAGCTCTGCAACGCACTTGTCTGCAGGAGCTGCAATCAACTAAGATACAGAGAAACTTTTTCAAAGCAGTATTGTGATTCATCAAGTGGGGTAACTAGTTAAGTGACAAAAGGGTTAAGGGTTGCAGATTTCCTGACATGTTGAGAAGAGAACCTGA
Organism: Cygnus olor; assembly: GCF_009769625.2. Taxonomy (NCBI): domain Eukaryota; kingdom Metazoa; phylum Chordata; class Aves; order Anseriformes; family Anatidae; genus Cygnus; species Cygnus olor. The sequence continues at coordinate 1,490,924 of NC_049183.1, forward strand.
GCCTGGATAAAAGGTTTTTGCAAAATGGATCAATTACAGTCTTAGACTATGTGAGGAAATTCCGTGAAAGATTTCTTTGAATTCTAGAGCGCAACTCGCTAAAAGCAAACCCCATAGATGCACACACTTTTTAAATAAATGAGGAAATAACTCCCAGTTCTCACAGTATCAGAGCACCCCCTGGATATTTGCACAATCTGAATTATTGGTACTTTGTGAAATGCATTTGGAATCTCAGCCCCATGACTTGCACTGTGACCTACTCATGCAGAACCTTAAACATGAGCTTTACTTAGAGCGTTGGGGAATTAAACACATTTGATGTTCATCAGGGTTTCAATGGCCTTCTAGGCTACAAAACTTTTCCTGAGCTAAAATCTAAACTGTGTGAACAATGTGATTTTATTCACGCTTTATTTACATTTCACCTGGGACAACTTCTTCATGGCCTGAGGAGCCAAAGAACATGCACTCAAGACATGCTGCTGTGGGCCCTACAAATGTCTGAGAATATGTGTTGTCTTTAGGTGCTGAAGGGCTATTGACAGAGATCCACATCTATTGGATGACACAATACTTCTGCACCACTTCTTAGCTTTCAGACAATAATAATAACAGGTATCTACCCAAAGCCAGTTAGACATCTCTAACCACTCTGCAAACTCCCTTAATCCAGAAGAGAGGTTTGCAGCAAATAGTCTGTTCTGCCCATTTTGTGTGTTGCACAGTACAGTTATGCTGAGTCCTTATCCTTGCATAGAGGGGACAGGATTTTGTCACTGGCTGTGCAGACCTTTCACAGTGCTATGAGATCATATAGAAAAGTTCCCCCTCTATCTTGCACCTTGCACAGTGCCTTCCCTTTAAGAAAAGTGCTAGTTTAAAAAATATTTCAGTGCCCTCTACTACTATACCTCTACTATACCTCTACTAGAAATTGCTGTGCAGATGATATTTTTGCTACCAATCTGGTTTTTGTAAATATTGCAATTTGCAAATGCAGTCAGATTCTTAGCAATCTTCTAAGAAGAAAAATAATAGTAAAGGGTTGGTTCATGCTGCTCCTAACTGAATAAAAACAATGGTTATTTACTTCTAATATAGCTACTTCCTTTAAATCATAATTTCTTGAAGTATGCTATATACTTCACTATTATGAAAACTGACGTTCAGTGTTATCTTCAGCTATAAAAACAGTGGCCTAACAAAATCAAGTTCCTAAGTAGACCAGGAATTGTATACACACTTATAGCAAAGGCATAAGCAAGTAAGCCATAGCAGTGTTTACAGTGATACACGATTTCCATTTACAGAGGTGCAGTTTCCTTTGATGACTTGCAGAATTATTTCCTAGCTTGCAAGTAATAAAAACTACATCTGAGAGCTTCCAAATGTTTACACTTTTGTTTGCCATATGGGAACAGATGAGTTCATGTGAAGCTTACATGATCTCAATCCCCAGCTGTAGCACTATTGTATTATTAAAGACCTGTTTGAGGTCACCTTTGTGCATTAGATAACATTACTTTTAAAAGAAAACAAGACTCTTCATGTTCTTAGTACTCAGAACTAAAGAATGTTCAAACTCTGGAAAGACATTTACCTTTTCTTTCAAGCATAGTAGTATTTATGCAATAAAGTTGAAAGGCAAACACTGACTAGTATTTCACAGATTTCTCTGTTTAATACAAGGGGGAGAAAAAAAAAAATAAGACTCATTGAGGAAACAAACTTCAGTACAATTAACAGTCCTGACCCTTGGTGGCAGCTGTCTTGCAATAAACCTGCTACTGTACCAAAAACTACCAGTGTCCAGTCTTTGAGTAGAGTGCCACAAGCCAATTTTCGACTTACAATACTTTGTCACTAACTTAATTCTCATCTCTGCTCACATAGTAGGATTATATGGATTATAACTCTGACAAAAATGTAGTCCCAAACCTGTGGAAAGGAGACTGATGACAGGGATGGCAGGAGTCTCAATACTCTGGAGAACCAAGACAAGGTTTGGTGTTTTCTTCAAGTGAATTGCTGGCATTATTTTAATTCAAATGGTTTCTCACGTCTGCTGTTACAAGACTGATTTGGTTTGAATTCAAACATTTTGTACCATCAGAAATAAAAGTAGAGCTGCTGAAAGGTTATTTCACTGAGATAGACTTTGCTGCAGCTTTTGGATCACTTTCAGTCTGGACTGAAGCAGGTAAAAGATACAGATTCCTGCAGTATCCCTCAGTAGGTAGGCAGAGGTTTGACTACCGTGTGCTCTGCAGATCCCATGCACTTTGTCACAAGATTTTTCACTGCCATTTTACATAGTTTTATTTAAAACCTTCCAATAAATCCACATGTTCCACATCTTTGTTTGCTGAGTAATTGTCCATAGAACTTATTTTATAAATATTTTAAAAGAAACTGTTTTTAATATTATATATGAACTGTACTGTATTTGCCTAGTTCTAAAAAGAAGGAAGTAGGAATACACAGCCTGCATGAAGGATTACACAATACAAAGTGACATTGAGTTATAAAGGCAATGGGAAAGATAGTGAGAGGTGACATCTTACTGGATCGACAGCTGAAGCAGGAAAAAGGAACAACCTTTCTGAGCACACAAGGCCACAGTGCATATCGAGTTTAACTTAATGAGGTTACTCCGCCAAATCCCCTGAAAGACTCCAACGTCAGGGAAGAGGGAGAACAGGAAAGCTGAATAAAGAGAGAACTGTGAATGTGTTTCTGTGCTGTTTCCATGGACTATTTATGGAGATACATGAAAGATTGCTGAATGCAAACATACCATCCAGAGGGATCTATTAAAAGAATTTTATTTTGAATTCTGGATCTCGATAAAATGCTAAAAGCATTGCTTTTCCAAGCAGCCATTCAGCCTCTGAATGCTCAAGGTCCCCAGAAGCACAGGCCCTCCCCCAGGCTCCCCACAGAGCTAAGATTGCCGCCACTCTCAGGCTGCATGCTGTTCCTTGGGCGTGCACTGGCCTCCCAGCCTTGTGAAACCAGACAATTTGCTGTTACGCATCTACTGCACTTAGTGTTCTGCAGAGCAGATGCTAAATGCTGTGATCCTGAAATCTCTCGAAGGCTTACAGACCGACAACTCGTGATTATTTTCAGAGAAGTACATATAATCAACCTGTTTAGTGGGCCTCGTTCAAAACCAGTAGGGGTCAATAGAAAGATACCCTTCTGACCACAGTTCACTTATTGCATTTATCTTTCTACAGCAAGGCAAATCAGGAAAGCAAAAACCACCATTCACTTTGCTTTATATAGCTTTTTTCTCCTTAGGGGTCGAAGGGTGAAAATCACTCATTTCAGGGGCAGCAATGGGGTCAGACTAAGTTTAAGACAGAAGTGTAATTGCTGTTATGCCTGGCCAGGACCCAGCACACTAGAGGCACATTGCACCTATCCACATTTAAATATCCACATATTTTTCTTCAAATCCGAACTGATGAATTGGAAAGAAGGGTTAAAAGGGAAATCAAACACGTTTAACCTCTAACCTTGTGATGAGTTGTACTTTAGCTATTGTTTATTTTCATATAAAAAGCCCCGCCCTGCAAGGCTCAGATGTGCTGGCTCTCAGCCTTGCCCCCTGCAGCACACAGTTTCTCACTGCTGTGCAGAGGAGAGGCTACTTGGACTTGGGTCTTATCTGCGGTGCCACTGTGCCTAGAGGTTCAAGAGGGCCAACAGAGGCACTGGGCCAGGGAAGAGGTCTCTTGGCCTGAGAGGTTACTGCGGTTGAGGAGAAGGATAGCAACCAAAATGGAAACTGAGTGAAAAGAAGACTTTTCTGCATTATGCTTCCTAGCATGACCATTCAACATTTTCATATTTCAGCTGCTCCTCAAGCCCATAATAAATTACATTTTAGTGAACTGAAAGCCTTTTATTTTCTGAAAGGTGTTTCTCTTTTCTATTGTGATGTCTGGGCTTTAGAGTAAGGTACAATTTAGGTAAAACAGATAAAATATTCATCTTTTAAGTTCTATTTCTTCCTCTTCTGACCCTTCTCTCTCCCTGGAGCTGCCTGTCCTGACATAAAGGTGCATATCTCTATCTTAACAAGCTAGGGCCATCATTTCTCCCAACCAAGCAGGAAATTCTTTGCTGTAATCAATTTTACTCAATATCATGCAAAAACATATGTTGTTTCACTGTTTCTCAAAAATATAGTAAGTAGTAATACATTTGTAGTGGAGATGAGCCATTGCTCTGGACTTAATTAATCACCAGAGCTCCAAATTTTGTTTATTTATTTTAAGTGCCGCAGCAAATGCTGCTGCTGTAGCATCCAGCTCTCCTGGGTCTCAAAGCAAGTTGACCTATTGCCTAAGGCAAGTGACAGCTCTTCTTCCTCACAAACAATAACCAGCAAAAACCTCTTTGAGTGGTCCTGCCACAGGTGAAGGTCAAAGTCCTAAATACGATGGGGAGGAAGGGGGAGCAGGCTTACTAGTGGATATAAAAATAGTATTGTATACTCCTGGTCCTTCTGCAATACTGCTCGATTCAGAAGCATAACCAAATATATGCTCTGCATCAGGCTTCCCATTTTGCAATTAGCTTTCATTCTTGGTAAGTGGCCAAGACATTTGTTAGACCCTCACCAACTGGCACATAAAGGAGATCTTTAACCCATGGAAAAAGGCCAGGAAACGGGATCTCACTGGTTCCCACGTGCTGGATGTCACCATGCCTGACAGCTTCCTGTAAAAGGATTACCTCCACCCTGTAAGACTTCTTGGAAGCTCAGGTAGATGACCCTCAGTGCTGAACCAGATACATCATAAATCACAAGTGATAGAGTAATTTTTAAGTTATGTGAAAACTATCTGCATCCCCAGATAACAAGCACAGTACAGCAAACTATAAATTTCTCCAACCCTTGTCCTCTGCTTCAATCATTGTCTGGGACAGTCATCTTGAACTAAAGGACAATTCAACTTTGTGACCTTTTCAATCCCATCTCTTTAACTGAGGCTGCCAATCATAATGCATTTACTAATCAGAGCTCTAAGTCACACAAAACCAAAGAAATCAACTTCTAATTATAAATCCTAAGTTTGACTGTGCCTCAGTTTAGACTGCAAGGGACTTTCCCAAATGACAGAAAATTTTACAGAAAGTCTCTTCTGAAAATATGACAAGAAGAGTACAGATTGCCTGGGAAGTCCCATTCTGTGCAACAAAGGAAGACTGCCTCTTCAGTAGCATCTCATCTGGCCAGCATTGAAATACCTTTCTATTTAACAGTACGTGCCTGGTGAGAACATTAATGTCCAACATAAAGACGTGTTGACAGCATTTCATGAAGCTTGCTCTATTAATCTAGGCTCTATTCTCAAGGCTTTAAGAGTAACTCTGCAATATTTATTAAAAAAATAATATGCTTATTAAGTCTGAGGAAAATTCCTCAAACCTGCTGAATGTCTTTGATGCTGATGGAGGAAATTCTGCTTTATTTTCTGTGTGTGGACAATGTCCAGTATACCCATGCATTACAGGATGAATTGCTATGTTAAAGAGATTTATTACAAGTTTTAAACATAGCTCTAGAGTTTTAAACATGGCTCTCAAGTCTCTTTTTATGGACATTAAAAATAAGTCAGTTGTAACAAGGACTATTCTATACTTTGGACTGAGAATAGAGATGATGGGGAAAGGAAAAATAAATAAAGGAATATCTAAAATGTTTGCTGTTAAGAAGAAATAACTTTCCAATAATGGCAGAGTCTTTTCTTCCTATAAGCACAACAATGTATTTATTACATACCACACATATTTTTCTTTATAAATAAGTGTTACTTTGCCTTCATTTGACTTGTGAGGCCATAGAGTCATGTACAAGAGAGGAAATTTTGCTAGGGCCTTATTTATGAAGTATTACTTTCCCCATTTCTCTCTAAGATTTACTCTGCATATTATCAAGATCATCCGTTTCTTGAAATACTTATTCAGAATCCAATATGCACCATCAAATTCATTACAGATGTTATTGTCAAGTGGCAGCTGAATATGGGAAAGTTTAATGTGTTATTTTGCTATTGATTAATGTAAATGCTTCCTAGAAATCCATGGACTTTAGCATTCAGGATACCAAAGGAGATAAACACTAGAAATAAAGTACTTGAGACTGATGAGGAAAAACGTGAAAAACTCAGGAAAAGATACAGAAGAGCATATTTGAGTGAGATACAGATCTGTGGCTTGTCTTCAGGCAGTATAGTTAAATCTGTGCTGCAGCTTCTGAGAGCTAGAATAAGGAATGGTGTCAGTCAAAAGCATACAAACTAATTGAAAAGAATCGTTATTGCTTACCCAATGCTTCCAAAGCTACATACTAAGTTTTGCTACCTTTACAGTTCATCATTGTAACGATTTGACAAATTATCAATCTGAAAGCAGTTCAGCTCTACAGGGAGAGCACTTGGGAAGTCAGAATAAGTACAGCCATAAAACAGCCATCACTACAAGATCAACTCTCTTTGTTATTCAAATCCCATTATTGACAAAATTATCTTTTAGCTGTCCTTGCCATATCTGTAAGTTATTACTGCATCTGCAGAATTTTGCAGCACCGACACTCTGAGCTCAGGACAGATGCGCACAATGCCGATACATCGACTGCGCTCGCAGCGCACGGCCCGTCTGTTTGCATCACCCTGCATGCCTACAGAGCAGTGAGGAAAAAGTAGTAATGGAGGAAGCTGTCAGCCCCGATTACTGCCAGAGCCCTCAGACGGATGCAATCCCATCCAACATTGCCACGGGCAACCTGCCTCCACTTGTAGTCAGCTGCACCATGAAAACTGCTACTCATAATTTCAGAGTAAAAAGTTTAAATGATTGAGCATTCCACTTGGAGAGAGAAGGCTTCTAGTACACCATTAATAATGCAATGATTTAGACACTTTATTGTCTTAAGAGATGTGCTTGCTTGAAGAGCAGGGGGAGGGAGCTCCCCATTCGTCCCTTTCAAAGTGACATGTCTTTGTTAGGAAGATGGAGCGCACCCCACCGCTCTTCCCACATGAAGTCATAACCATGATCCTCAAAGAGACAGAAAAAGATTGATGTGATGCCAGGAGTTTCACTTTGCAAACATCTGTGCTTTATTAACTGCAATTACATCTCAAAACATTAGGAGGTGTTTTTTAAGCGAAATAGTGCAAGTTACCTAAAACATATCTAGTTAATCAATGTGAAATGACTATTTTAAAAGTTAGCAAAAACTCCCTTGAACTGCCCTAAACTGAAAAAGAAGTGATTCAACTTCAAACAACTTTGAGAAACAAACTGAATTTTTATTTCTGAAATACAAGAGAAATGTCTTGATTTTTCGGAAGCTACTCAAAGACTGTTTCCCGATGGCAGCAAAGCACAGTATGTTCAGCTACAAATCCAACTGATTCTGTAAGACTGCAGTTCATTAAAAAAATTACAGGGAGAATCGATTGTTTTTCCTGTGCCATGTTTGTGGGTGATATGCCTAGGTGAAAATCCAATTCTTTATTTACCATATATAATGCAAGAGCATGTGGCAACTGCAATGAATACAAATGGACAGGAAAACAGTATTTCTGATAAATACTGCATTAAGCTTAAGTAGAAAATGTACTGCTCAGTATGAAGTCTCATTAAGAACCTTTTAAGTTTCCGATCATCATAGTTAAAAAATAATTTTTACAACATTTTAAAAAATTTCTGCTACATCACCCTTTTACTAGCTTATAGCAATCTAGCAACACGTTTTTGACTTTTCACAAAATATTATAATACTTGGGGAAAAGGGTGATTTGGGGAGTTGTAAGTTAGTCATCTAAGAATAACAAAAGACTTTTATTATATTCTTTGCCTTGCGTTGTTCTTTAAAGAAAATAATAAAACCAAGACAGAAGAGAATTCATCAGGAAAATGGGAAAGTACAAAACCTAAGGATTTGAACAAAAGCCCTGCTGTAGCAATAATTTAGCACTAGCTGCACACAACCACTAGAGCACATACACATTCCAACTATTAAAACAATAATGAGCAGGTTTTTAAAGAGCTGGTTTTATGTCTATTGAATCTAATTATATGCTTCTCTCATATCCTCACTATACAAAGTTAACCTGACAATTTCTTCCCATTTTTCATATCAGGCCGTTAAAGCGTTCATGTGTAGCCTAAATCACTAAATTTTAAAGCAAATATTCACTGATTGGTTGATTCAAATAGATCAGGCTTCTTTTTCCTCCGTTGTCCAATTACTAACACTTCATAACCTCCAAGGAGACAACAGTCAACTCTGAAGAGCTTTGTGAGCTCTATATGCTGTTTGCATTCTCTGAACGCGGAGAAGACAGTACAGATGATCTAAAGAAAAGTGTTCCATTTAACGGGTTAAATAATATTTATTTCTATGAAGTCATAGATCCTGGCAGCTTAGTCAAGACCAAGATCCCATCGTATAGCAAATCATGACTGAAAGATCACACGCTCTATATTGAGATAGCTGGTGATGGTGGGGAAACAAACCAGACTGTGTGGCACTGAGCTGGGGACATGCAGAGAGTCAGCGGCAGAAGCTGGAGCACAACCTCTGGGAACTGGAGCTGGACTCCAATGCCTGGGAAAACACCACAGTTCATTCTCACCCCTAAAACTTTGCATCTCTCATGTCTGTAGTGTCTGTTGCCTTCCAGTATCAAATATGCTATTCTAAAGTACAGACCACTGTAAAAAGAAGAGCATATTCATCTACAGGTAGTTAACAATGAAAACAAAGCTTTGTTTTCCACCTCACAGAAAGCTGCCACAGACTTTCTGCAAATGTAAATATCTGCTTTTGTTATCTGTGTTGGCATACGGCTTGACATACGCATTTGGTAAAAATGTTGTCTTCTCCCCATGCTTCTGGAAGCCATTTCCATCCCATCTGCCTCATTCTCGAATACTTAAATCTGCTTTGTCTTCAGCAACAACAAGTCAAAAAAAATAACATACATCCTTTGTTTGTTGATACGGCTGTCAGCCATTTACTACTTCTTACTCCGTCTGCCTCCTCCCAGCTGTTCATCCCTATTGCTTCTTTCCAACCTTGGCTTTAACCAGTGGCACTAACAGCATGAAGAACTAACATGCGACCCTCTGCCAAGACATGCTAGGAAAGTCCGGGGGACAGAAGCACTACATGATGGGCAACAATCAAGTTAGGGGCTTGCAGAAACAAGCTGGACATATATAAGTCCCTGTGCCCAGACAGGATGCATCCAAGACTGCCGATATATTTCTCACTAGCATAACAAGGCAGATGTCTACCACTTTTGAACAGCTGTGGGAATATATCTTCAATAGAAGGCAAAAGAAAGATGTGAAAACTACAGGTGCTTCAGCGTAACCTTGCATCTTTAAAAAAATTACAGAGCAAACCCTCACAGAAGCTGCTGCCAGACTTACGAAGGACAAGACCATGAGGAGGAACAGTATGGATTTACCAAGAGGAAACTGTTCTTGACCAACCCAAACTGCTAGGAAATATCTGGCTCTGTAGAAGAAAAGAGAGCAGTGGGTGTCATTTTGCTTCTTATTAGCAAGGCCTCTGACAAGGTCTCACAAAAGTTCTCTGTAGGCTGTGTAAAAATGGACTGGACAGATGGACTACAGGGTGGGGTGAAAATTGGCAGGACTTTTTCCCTGTTCAGAAGTGGAGTTTCTCTAGGGATAGTACAAGGGATGATACTGCCTAATGTCGTAATCTAAAACTCCAATGATGGGCTAGAAGACACGCTCAACAAATTTACAGCAGCTCAAAAAGCTGCAGGAATGGGCTGACAGGGACCTGACAAAGCTCAGCAAGGACAAATGAGAAGTCCTGCACCAGGAATAGAACATCCCATGCACCAGTAGAGGCCGGGGGGCTCTGCACAAATGGCCCTGGGGGAAGGCTGGCAGTGTGCTGAGCAAGAGCCAGAGGAGCCAACCCTTGCCATTGCTTCCATATTTCTTTGGTTTCTACAGCCATCAACCTTCTATTTCACAATTACAGGTTCATCCTGAAGATTCTTTAAGAAGAAAAATACACAGTAAAAGGAGCAAATGGTTTGACTGGGGTTGTAAATAGATGTATTATCTAAATACAAGTGGTTGATTTAGGATAAAGAAAAAAATCTCTGAACAGTCACAATGAAGTTTATTGTACTAAAAAGGTATTATTTATATCAAAAAGAAAAAGATTGCTTAACTCATTTTAAACACAAGTCAATTGGGAACAATGCAATTAAATGCCACTAAAAATGATACGTAATTCAACTCCCAATGGAAAAATAGCGTCCCAAAAGCCCGTAAGGAAGTCAAGCAGTTTAATGATTTTATAGATACACATGTATATAGGTGAGCAGTGGTAGGACAGATAAAGGGCTTCTAGACTAAAGTTTCTTCATCTGTGATCCACAGAAAATATCAGAAAAGGCTATATGAAACAACGGTAATAAAAACAGACATCTGTCCACATACATGTTTCCCACAATTAAATGTGGGAAAAACTGTAAATACCTATGCATCGTAATTATAAGTATCGTCCAGTTGTGAATTAAAAGCATTTCAGCAACGTCACATTAGTTAGTTCATTCCTCTTTTTCCAAATGGATTTGTGTGCTTTTTAAGGCAAATGTAGAACACCAATGGGAGCTGGGCTGATAAAGGTAGAGCTTAAAAAGCAGTTAAAATGTTTGTACACTACTCAAAGATAAGAAATTCATAACCCCTTCCTGAATGGGAATTTAGTCACTAAAGAGAATGGAGTCTCTGGAGGAAACTGAAGATCAGCTTGAAAAAAAAAATGGAATCTGCACATCACTGCAGTTAGTCAAGGCTCAAGATGCTTAAGAAGGCAACAAATACATGAAACTACCAAGACCAAAGGAAAACAGCTTCAGAGATGGGTGCTGCATTCCAACAGCAGAGAATGTTAATTTCAACAGGAACTGACCATCCAGAGTTGTTGAGAGCTTTGGAAATTTGACATTTAGCTCATCCAGAACACTAAAAAGCCTTATTTTGGTACTTATATGTAATTAGGACCATAAAAAGTGTGTCCAGGAGATATTGGCCAGGGACCGATAAAACATACCAATATGAGAAGATCAGAGAAAAAAAAAAAACGTTCTGCAAAAGCGAGAACGAACTAGAAGGATCACTCCATCTTCAACTCTGTAATGGGAAATGCACTTTTCCTTCATTTGTTACATGGCTTCAAAATTTTGACATAAAGACTTGAAAGGAGCCAAAAAAAATCAAAGTCAATGATTAAAGTGACCTACTTGATATAATTTACTCAAAGCCAAATTTTGCATGCAATGTGCTTCTTAATTGATACATTTACATGCATCTATTTTTGATAGATGAAAAGAGTTGAAGAAAATTAATGACTCCAGACAAACTCACTTGATGCATTAGAAGCTTCAGTGCTACTTTAATATTTACTGGGAATAAATAAAAGAAGTATTGTTTCTGTTTCATAGTCCTAGGGATAGAACTATTAATACTCAGATCATTCTGGACAAACAGATGAGTAATTTCGCATTAGGCCATTATCAATAATGGATCTTCATCTTTTCAGGAAAAATCCCTAGGCTTTGGACATTACTGCTTATATAAATACTTATTCAGAAATAAATAGGTTTTACATATCCCTACAGTGTCAATCTAAATATAACTTTGACTGACATAGATACTTAAGCAAATTATACAGCACAAAACTACAATCACTCAGTTTTATTTGCTAATCACCCTATATTTATTGAAGTGGCTAGAAAGATTGTGTCACTTGATCTCTTGCCTTTGTAAAAGGTACTTTGAAACATTGACTTCTTCAGTTATTTTTATTGCATATCACCAGGCTGGCCACTTTGTTCACAGAAGATTAACAAGTCAATTTATTTTTTTTTCCTCCTGTGTGCATGTTTATTTATTATTAACAGAGCTGTAGGAGATGCTTTGACCATCCCCAGGGGCTCTGAGAAAGGGGCTGGTGGAAGGCTGTGGGGTTCTCCCATACCACAGAGCTCTGCCTGGCCCCCTTCAGCTCCAGGGCAGTATTTGAGCTGAGGCTCCTGCCCTCTGGACCGACCCCACTGCACTGCTGTGGCTGCAGCAGCTCTTTATAGGTCCAGGGGACTTCTTGAAGAAGTTGCTGTGTGACTACTCTTAAGTGCCAGTCACTGAGCAAAACAGGCTGCAAGTAGCCTTGTCCCCAACAGCAAGATTGTTCATACCAGCTTGCCAGCATCAATATTGGATCACCTAACAAGGGCGAAGGTTTCTTTGCTCTTAAGAAATCCTTTAATTCTTCACATCTTAAAAAAAAACTTTCCCTTTTGTATCACCACCAGTTCTGCCCACCTGTTCATACTCCGAAGGCCAGGAAAAGAGCTGGTGCCTGCCCATACATGCTGCTTCATTTTCATTTACAACACAGGTATACTGAAAAGTTTTCTTGTCTCTTACCATTGATGAAGGAAAAAAAAAGGTTTCAGCAGCATAACAACAGATAATGAACATAGCTTGTTCTGAACATAGTTATTTTCCCTGCGGTAAAATACCTTATTCTCTGAGTTGGGATCAATCTGCTTGGTTTACTGACTTTAAGGCACTTTGAGCACCTGGGCCTACTCATGGCATATATAAATAGGAAATGAAATTCACTGGTCTGAACTCTAAAAGAGCTAGTTGAAAAGTGGGTATATAGCAAACATTTATAAGGAGGCCATGCAGTCATGATAATTTTATTCCCTCTATTAGTCACACATCTCCTTGCTATATACCTACAAATTCTGTGGGATATTTCACTTTCCAAAGACGCAAAAGAACAAGAGCATAAAACAGATTTTGTTCTAGGCACAGGGTGACCTTTTCAAAGAGGGAAAGTGTATGTCCTCAAATCCAAGTTGTCCAGTCTTTCTGAATTTCCACTTTTAAGTCAGCTCACAGAACAAATCATGTCTTCTGGTAAAAAAGGAATCCGAAGTCTGACAGATGACTGCAGTCTTAAATTTCATGGAAAATAGCAAAGCACACTCATGGCCTAGGGTATCTTCAGCTTAGAGCAAAGACCTTTTGTTGCAGGACTAAGACTTCCCCAGAAGAAAAATCTCACAGGTGCATTTCCATTATCAGGTAAGTGGAGTGGTTTTGAAACATATGGAAAAAATCTTACTGATATATTCAGATTTTTATATTTTGGCAACAAATAATACCAAAAATGTAAAACCTTCTGGGTACTCTTTTCTTGGTAGAAGTAGCTTTCTTTTTATCCTTCCATCCATCAGCCAGTTTGTATTCCTAAAATACCATCATAATACCAACATGTTGCAGAATCATTAAACAACCAGCAATTTCCTCTCATTTAGGCTAGTCATTTGAGAGAAGCCTCAGAAGTGAGGGGAAAAAAATATTTTTTCCTCATTAAGTTACCCAGAAAGCCAAATGTGACTGTTAATAAGGAGCCAGATATCATACTTCTAGGTCACTTACTGGAAATTTCACCCAATTGACAAGCCCACTGGAAGCTGTGAACTGAAAGCCCAGGTGCAGAAGTGTTACTTCACTTGGAGAGAGACATTTCTGTAGGGCATCAGCCTGCTTCTGATCCAGTCATACCCTTGTGTGATAGCTTCGTCCAGCTGCTAGAAATGTAAGTTTCTATTTGGCTTTATTACTTTTTCACCACATTGCTCAGTTCTGTCAATTTTTGCAGTTAAGAGAAAAATAGAGTAATTCAGAGATGAAGGAGAAAAAACTAAGCAACTATTTCCAAGAGATCAATATTTGGCCATTTGTTGCAAAACTCAATTTTTATTTTTATTTTTTTATGAATAGTATTTTATGTTTTCATCAAGTGCCAAAGTTCAACCTGTGATGTTCTATGAAAAAGAGAGCGGGTGGCCTTCTCTGGACTTCAGTATTGGATACAAGCAAATGTAAAGGGGAAATAACAACCAGCTTGTATATTGCATCCATATAAGGGAAAAAAGAGGAGAATTAGAGACCATGTCTTTTGGAAGCTGCACTTCTAAATCTGCAAGTTGTTTACTAGTTGTGAAAGAAAAATTAAAAGGAACAGGGATGTCGTGTCAAACAGCCATGTAGGATGTACCCAAGTCTTGTACCAGGACAGTCTGAATGCAGACAGTGCAGATGGAAAAGCAAGAAACAGTTTGCCTGTCTTTTGTTTATAAATTAAGTTGGTACCTTCAGGTTAATGCTTCAATACAAGGTGGGAAAATCTAGGAATGGACAGTGGCCTTCCCATTGCTAGGAATCTTGCCTAATACTTGAGCTTAAAAGGTAACTATTTAGCAAAAACAGCATTTCTGACTTTCTCTGCATCCGTGCTCCTGGCCAGCATTGACAACTTTGACATTTCCTACTGGAGGAGCTGGCACCAAATTCCAGGTGAGGTTTCAATACAGCTCCTGAGCAATCACAGCAGGCACCAACCACACACGTGTCCCCAGCTCAGCAGCTGTTCCCCTTGTATTATGCCGTAACTAAATGTCACTTTTTCCTCACTGCACAAAGTCACTGCTAGAAAGCTTATAAGAGCTCCAGAAATGGATGGTGAAAAGCACTGGCAAATTTTTTATACATCACGTCAGCATTTATTTCCTGCTATGCCTGTAGGAATAAACCAGATTGAGATTCCATCAGCATGCAGCAACTTCGTGCCTTAACTAGAGAATGTGCTTCAGCAAAGGAAAACTTGAGACCAAAGGGAAGGAGACAGTAAATTGCAAACATCAAAAGGGAGGAAAAAAAGAATGGCTAACACCTTCATTAGTTGGAGGTTAAAAAAAAAAAAAAAAAAAAAAAGAGAGAGAGAGAACACTGCATTCCTAACAAAATTAAGGGAAAGGACAGAGAGAACAAAGGACAGAGAGAACAAAGGACAAACTTTGCTATCCAACAAGCTAATAAATTGCTGAGGCGATCTTCCACTCAGGAAAGACAGAAGAAGAAAGATCTGCTTTCATTGCTTGGACACCCTATCACCGGCTCCCATCAAGTGTTCACTCCTACTGGCACATACAAAATAAAGACAATACTTGCCCTACATCCTATTATATGGTTTTATTAGAAGTAATATAAGATTAACAGAACATTTCTTATTGTAGAATCATAAAGGTTGGAAAAGACCTCCAAGATCATCTGGTCCAACCATCCCCCTACTACCAATGTCACCGTCTAAACCATGTCCCTAAGCACCACGTCCAACCTCTCCTTAAACACCCCAAGGGACAGTGACTCCAGCACCTCCCTGGGCAACCTGTTCCAATGCCTGACTGCTCTTTCTGAGAAGAAATGTCTCCTCATTTCCAACCTAAAACCTCCACTGGTACAACTTGAGGACATTCCCTCTAGTCCTATCGCTAGTCTTATCAGACTGTTGTAAAGGATAACACACATAACAAGTGGGTTGCTTGTCTCGTGGCTTACAATCATTTATGGAAGTCACTGTCCATGTATTTTTGCCTCCTAGAAAGATGTACACGTGGGTATTTAATTCTCTCAAGTCATCAAACACAGTCACAAAGTCAAACTTCCATCTGCATGAGACAATTCAATTCTACGGAATTTGCTCTGATCTTTTTTCCTTCAGCGCAAAATTAGCTAAAGTGACCTTAACTGGGCAGATGGTAATCCCTTTGTGTAGAAAAAAACTGTACATAAAGGAAACAGCTTAATATTTACTAGCACTCTAAAGAAGCGAAAAATGACCTTTCTTAATTAAATGTCATGAAATGAAGGATAATACTGGGATAGAACATGGGTTTGAATAAAGTTAAGACTCATGTGTCTGTGGTACACTTAAATATTCTGTGCTCAATTTTGTCTTAAGGCTGGTGAAAAATTAGGAATTGCTTTTTTGAGATAAATGGAATTACCTTGCTTTATATCAGAAAAAATGGTGCAAAACTAAACTCTCTGATCTGAGAACTGCTGGGATAAGAACATTTAAAGAATTTATAAAGTTCCATGGAAAAAAAAAGGAAGTATTTTCATGGACTTGTACTTAGAAAGAGGTGCAGCTCTATATTAACTTTCACTCAGGAATGCTTCATTATCCAAGATTATAAATTCATTTGGCATAATGGAAGGACAGGATAAATTATTCAAAAAAGGATGTAAATAGTTTATATGCCATCAGTAAATTCTCAAGGACAGGGATATTTGAAATATTTAGAGGCACAAGATTAGTTATCTATCTGGTTTGAATTCATACATAGATATTCTGATCTGAAGTATGATTATGCTTTTAAAAATATAACCAGAACAAAATGTTACAGTCTGCTTATTTCATCATCTTAATCAAAGCTTTAACACAGAATATACGTAAGATAATGTACATTTCACTGGTTATTTCTTCTGCTGATAATTCATGTGATTTCATTGGTTTCGACCACACTAGAATAATTTTAATATTTATACCAGACTTCCTCCGCTTAAATTTGTGTTTTTGTTGCAAATGAGAAAAGATACAGTATGAGCATAAATGGTTCTGAATGCAGAATATAAGTTTTGAAAATTCAGAGGATGTTCAGGACACGGAAAGGAACCAAAAAAATTTTCATGCAAAGACTTCTTTTAAACCTTGACAATGTAATATGTTTAATTACCTCATTGTTTTAATTAAGCACTGTGTAGCAAGGGTACAATACAATAAAAAGCAGATGAAAGGACTGCTAATAAATCTCATTTAGTATAGTAGTTAAGCACATATGTGAGAAGAGAGATAAGACAAGATTCAGTCCTACTCTTAGACCAAGCAGATGCTCAAGTGCTGTTCCGCAATAACCATGACTCACCAAAAAAACTGGTTAGCCTGGAACAGCTGTCCTTGCTTTCACTCACTTTGAGCAGACCCAACAGTTGTTCTCACCAGGTGCTTGGTGCCAAGTTAAAAACATGCGTGAATTTTGTACTACAAAGCATAATGAAGGAGAGTATGGGAAGACAAAATCAGTACTTTCAGCTGAGGGTTTTGCTCTCATATCTATGAGACTGAACATGAAGGCAAAAAATCATGTTTGTTTTCTTGTGACTTTAATGAGTGGGCCCTTAGGGTATGAACACAGCAGGGATGCAGGTACTGTGTAAATGAGTGATCTCCTAATGTGTAAAGTGCATGTCTTCATGCCTGTGAAACTGAAACTGTCTTCTGCTTACAAATGTCCTAATATACCTAAGTAACTATAGAATCATAGAATATCCCAAGTTGGAAGGGACCCACAAGGATCATCAAGTCCAACTCCTGGCTCCACACAGGTCTACCCAACTATATACAGATACATCATCTTGACCTATAATTCCTTCTCCCTCCTTTATTCTTGCAATCAGTATTTTTAAGCATATATTGAGTACTTACTGTTTCTCAACTCTACAGAAACTCAGGAAGGTGGGATTACATCAAAGTAATCGCAATGTGTCAATTCCAGTGATAACCAAGCAACCATCACTACTTTCACCTGCACTAAGACTGGAACTACAGAACTTATTTACAACTCCAAAACTATCTTAACTTGAAGGCTGACACTGCTGGTGGGCTCTCTTTTAGGAGATGTGTGTCATTTTGGATATCCACATTCAGGAAACAGAAGTTCACGTTGGAATGCCTGCTAAGAAGGGCTAAACATGAGAGAGTTTTCTGTAAGATTACAGAGATTTCCATAAGACTTATCTAAACTTATTAGTCTTTTCCATTTAATGTATGCTGATAAATCAAATAGATATAGGACAAAGTTAAAAAAAGAGAGCAAAATATCCCTAAAATTTAGGAGAGACAGTCATTGCTGTTTTACAGGTGTAAGCACTTGATTTTTCATTTACAGACTGCGTGGAATGATCTGCATTTATGTACTTAATCAACCAGCAGCACTCTTAGCCTCAACACAGCCATGGAATAGCTCAAAGGAGAAGGGTCATAAACACTATTCTATTTGAAACATACCTTGATCATAGTGCATAGTTCAGACTAGTCAAATCTGACAAAATTAAGTCTTGAAACATTATTACTACATTAAGTGATTTATTCAAGCAGGACTTCCATAGTCATGACATAAATTCTAAGCCAAAATCACTTTACATTATTTGCTGTGAAAAATGCTGATTATTTTCCCAAAGATTATAATTAATTTTTTACAGGATTTCTGTTCAATACAGAACACTGTTTTAAATTGGTTCAATACTCTTAATTAATGTTTGTTTCCATTAAATTCTAGTGTAATTACATGAACACTAATCTGTCAGCAAAAGTTTGAGAAAGGTTCACAGACTGTCTGCTTTCAGCATATTTAACACAGTCACTCTGCCAGAAGAAACCAGGGGGAGATCGGAATTGAAACTCGGACTCTTGGCTCTTCTTTTGATAGAGGGAACATTCCTATCAATACAGTAAAATATCAAAAGAGAACAGTTTATTCCATCCGTCTTCAGTAGCAGGATGTATGTCTAGTCCTAATTCACCTGAAATGGACAGAAGGAGCAACTTCCACTAGGCTCAAAACCACTGAAAGCTTCTAGGCTTGCTTGAAGTGCTGAAACCAGAAAAAAATCAGCCTGACAGACTTTGAGTGTATCCCTGCAGAGAGGAAGGGCTGGCCCTGTGGTACACGAGACTCTCTCAAAAAAGCAGAGATTAGTTTTTGCATTTTCACAGAAAAGAAGCAAAAACCTGGTGGGGAAGCTAGTTCTTTACTGTAGAAACTCCTCAAAAGATTGGTTCTATATTTGAATCCCTACTTAATTATCCATCCAAACATGGGTCAAAAAATGGGAGTTGGGATCGTCTGTGGGTAATGATTTACAACTGATACCTACCCGTAGTGTCCGATACTTGGGGCAAGTGTTACTCAATTTATAGACTTAACAGGTGTCAGGGTTGACTAGAACAAGCTAAGTCATTGTTATCCTTATTTACTTTGCGTAATTCCCTGAGTAGTTTTACTATTTTTAATAGAGCTGTTCATGGAACAAGCTACCATCCCAACAAGTGTAACAGTGACAAGGTCTGACCCACTGAAAACCCACAGCAAATGCTCTGTTAAATTAAGTAGAATAAGGACTACGATCATCCCTGGTCAGAAAAACGTTCTGGAGCTATAGAAGCCGGACAGACTAGGGGGATAAGGACAGTCTACCAGCTTGCATTAAAATAATATACTACATTCATACTCAAGCACGTTCACAGAGTTGTGGCTTGTAACCTTCCATCCACTACCCTGGGATGGATGTTTTAATTCCAGCTTGTCCCTGGTGAAGTCCAACCTCTAACTGAGCCTTGCAACCCAGCCAAAGACGAGTCCCTGGGCTATGTGCTTCGCTGGCATTAACTGGTGCAGCTCCAATGACTTTGGCTACTGAAGAACTATACTAATTTGTACCAGTTGAGACTGACCTTTTAATTTTGAGATCAGTTTAGTCTGCATCAGTGAATAGGTTATCTCTAATTAAAATCACTGCTGCACTCTGAAATTACTCAGTATAATTTGATGGTTGACTAAGACTAATGAAAAATTTGTCTAACTAATGGCTTGCACAAAGTTGAACTTTCCAGTATTAATCTTGGTAAACTGAGAGGTAGTAAAATGTGCCATGTTAGTAAAGGATAATTTGTGTCAGAGTTGCTGGTGAAGGAATTAAGAACAATTGTTTAAACGAGATGCTGAACACTACATTCGTGTTATGGACCCTCATCTCAGGGGTGAGTGGGAACTTGCAGGGCACCTTTCCACTGCTGCGTGGAGGAGCAGATCATAGGGAGCAGATCACAGGGAGCAGCACAGGCACACACAGAGCTACAGCCTTGGCCACTCCCATGGATGGGTGCATAAACAGGCGACCCTGTGCTCAAGGAGGGTGTGCTTCTGGCCCCCCTGTCTGCGAGAAGAGGTGGGCAGGTAGCATGCACGAATGGGGCTGGTTACAGGAGGGTGTTGAGGAATGTATAGCTGTTTATTAAACCACAATATTATATAAACCACACATTGCGCAGGATGCCATCCAGGCGGGTTTTGAATATCTCCAGAGCAGGAGACACCACAACCTCTCTGGGCAGCCTGTCCCAGTGCTGTCACCTTCCCAGTAAAGAAGTGCCCCCTCATATTGAGCCGGAACCTCCTGTGTTTCAGTCTGTGCCCGTTGCCTCTCATCCTGTTGATGGGCACAACTGAAAAGAGACCAGCTCCAACCTGGGGTATCAGCCACTCCTCCGAGCTTTGTGTCACCAGCAAACTTGCTGAGGTTGCACTCCATTCCATCATCCAGGTCACTGATGAATTATTTGAACAACACTGTATCCAGTACCGACCCCTGGGGACACTGCTAGCTACAGACCTCCAACCAGATTCTGCACCACTAAGCACAACCCTCTGAGCTGTACCACCCAGCCAACAGCAGCAGGCAACACATTGCCTCTTGCATTATTGTTATTGGTCCTGAATATTTAGATCACCGATTATGCATTATGTGCCACTACTAAGTCACTAGACCACATTGATCCTGATTTGATGTGGTCCGTGGGCAGCTTTTAGCAATGACACAGCACTGCAGCCTGAGATGGCACCAGGTCCATGCAACCCGGGGTGTCCCCATGCAGCACACCCCTTTCCCTGGGACAGTTCCCACACCGTGCACCAGCAAACAGAGGCACCACCACACGGACAGGAGGACGTGTCTCAGGCAAAGCTTCAGCAGGAGGTGATGGTTTATAATATTTGTAGTAAGCTGCAGCCTAGAGGCCTCCTGGGCTACCAGGTAACATGGAGGACAGGGTGGTACCCACTCTTCCCTTCCCTTTCTCCATCCCATTACAGACTGTATCTGACCCTGCAGCACTACAACTGTGTGAAGCTCTGGCATTACGGTTTTTGCATTCACATCTGCTGCCACCATTCCCAAATGTGAAAGTTTCTAAACCAAATGAACTGTCCCTACAACAATGTGAGAAATAGTGCCTTTTGTAAAGCTCTTCAGCAGAATACCAGGCTAGAGATACAAGATAAGGATTTTTAAGGAACAGGATATGCATTATTTTATTGCAACCTCAGTGCCCTAGAAGTCATTTTGAAGTCTACTTCTAAGAGATCAAAATTTCCTTGCCAATCTGAGAAGTTTAAGAAAAGAGTCTCTCATACAACTTACTGAGGGTCATCAGCTATGATTTAATGCTTTGCTGATACTGCTGTTACAAACATAAGAAAATAAGAACAAAAATGGTTTGATTGAGAAAATATGGCCAACTCTCCTATCTAGCAAGTTCCAATAGAATAGCAGAGCTGTTTTTAGGAGCCACATTCAAACAAGAGTGACCGCCCTGACTAAAGTTTTACTTCATCAGTAAGCCGTCAGGCAGGGTACCAGCATTCCGAGGTGTACATCAACCACTTGATTTATTTGTGATTTATTCCTGAACTGAAAATTCAGCACCCTGCAATCATTTAGTCTGGTCCACAGCATATGCCTGAAGCAAACGTGGATGAAAAGTGTGGCCTTCTAAGTGCAAACTCAACAGGACTCTTCCATGGTGCCTGTCCTTTGGTGCTGGCTATACCTTTTGAAGGCCTCCATTGCAAGATATTTATCCCAGAAAGTTTAGTCTTGGACTTCATAACCACTCGTCTTTCACTCTGTTCAAAAGGTAGTATCACAGCATTACAGAACACCACAAAATCAGTCTAAGTATCACTGACTGTGCAACTACAGACTGAGTAAATTCATGGAAGTTCATGGATTATCCGTAAAAGACTTGGGGATGTAGATTTAAATGGGAAGTGGTCATCTACTACTTCCTTTAGAAAAGGCTTCACAGATTTATGTGAATAAAACTTGAACTGGGAGAGACAGAAAGCACAGGCATCAGAAACAAGATTTATTGGCTACTTATAAAACTGTGTTCAGTTTTCACATAGCACAATCACAGAAAGTGGCCTTTCTGTGCACCTGCACGGGTATACCTATTCTCAACCTGCTGTGTCCAGACATCTACATCTCTCACTTGAATAATTACTTCACACCTACGTCAGGTTAAGGAGAGTGCAGTACAAAGACATAAAGCTGGGAATTACATCTAGACATGAGAAGCGTGAAACCAGTCTTCAGCTGTTAAGGGACCCATCCCCCTTTCCTTTGCAATGTTTCATTCAAATGCAAAGTGGTTTCTTGGAAGCTACTTGTCTCCTCCATTCCCCTTGCCACCACACTGAGCATATAAAGGGGGACGTGCTCACCTTGTGCTGTTGACAACACAACTGCACGTACCTCTGGCTCTCACTTCATTAACTGTCCCAGCACTCAGCCTCAGGAGGTTTGAGGAATGGCATGAACACTACAATGAAATCTCCAATGCAAGATCCAAGTCCAGCAGAAAGGACTGTAACTACATCTGCCGAAGTTTTACTCTTCTGAAAAACCTTAGTTCACACTTTCCCTCTTGGTAAGAAAAGGAGGCTGCAAATTTATACAGCTATATAAACAGCAGTTTTATTATATAAAACTGCTTATCCTCTTCATCACAGAAACATTTAGTAGCTATATCCCACCTCTACCTGAGATTATACATTAAATGAAGGAGCAGGGAGATCCCTGAATAACCTCAAGATCCTTTCCTGTTTTTTTAAGTTATATGGTTTTGTGCTGCAGGAGTCCTAAAATGCATTTATTCTACTCCACATAAAGCTTTAAATCCATATGAAACAAGCTTAAGTCAAAAACCATCAGAAGCAATGATGCTTTATGAATGTGCAAAAGCCAGTGAACTATCAAATTATGGAACAAAACTTCCTTATTGGGTCCCAGCAGTGGTTCCTTCAAATAATCCCATTACTGTTTCCAAGGAATTTCAACCTATAAAGAATAGAAAGGAATAACTTATAGCCTTTCAAAATTTAAAGCTTATAATGCACCAATTAAAGTTATCTAAACATTGAACACTAGACTGCATGTGACACTACGGATTAAGATCCCAATCTTCCTTGTTTACTTCCACCCCTAACTTTTTCTACTTATCCTAATCCTTTTTCTGCTCATGAAAAAACAGTCATCGATTGTGCCCTTCTACTGACCTGTTGAAAACTTATATGAATGAGCACGAGTTGCTTTTTCATGAATAGCTGATCTTAAACAATTAAGAAAAGCTTGTGTCAGAGTAATGCTTTTATAACAATGGGATGGTATTTTTTAATAAAAGTTTTGCTTTTCTTTTTTTTCTTTCTTTTTTTTTTTGGTACGCTAGAGAGTAATTTCTAAGAAAGTGTCTTTGTTTTCTTCGTTAGCTTAATGAATGTACCAGAGCAGCTTGTATTACTTGCATTCAAACTTGCATACTGCAGAACAGATGGGTATTGTGAACTGTTGTGATGGCAGAGGAGTAGATTTTAAATAATACATGGAGACTTTTTCTACCTCATTAAATTTCCAATTTCCTTAAGAAACATCTTTAAAATAAATGCAAAAGATTCTCAGTGGAAGCTGTTCTTATTTTGTGTAATTAGATGCCTTTAGATGTCATGCTGAGAAATACTGGTATCAGAACAAAGGGATCAACACAGCTTTAACTCTGATCTACAGATTTTGTGCACACAGCTGTTCAGTGAGTGCACACAGTTCCTGCTACTTCTTCAAAACCAGGAGAGTCAAACATTGAAATCTAAGGAAACAAAGAAAGAAAGTGCTAAAAATACCATCCCTTCCTCCTCCCATATTTCTAGAGTACTTACAAAGGTTTCCTCATTGCTTCCCCCAGGTAGTTCCCTCCATGGTTTTTTGCTACTCCCTTTTATATTCTTATTTTTTCCCATTCAACTTTTCAACTCTTTTTTCATTTCCTACTGTATGGCCCATTTAGTAGTCAGAAACCCTGTCTTTTTGCATATTTTCTGAATTCTATTAAGAGATAAATCAGTGAGCATAGCGATGTCTTTACCAGTTTCACTCAGACTGCACAAACAGTAGATTATTTGGCATGCTTTTGAATAGAGAAAGAAAAAAGCCAAAGCTAAATAGGAAAAAAGACAATTCAAATTTTCACTTAGAACACTTATTTTCTATTAGATGGATAATAAGATGAGGCAGTTTGATTCTAGTACTTTTGCTGAGATTCAAAACAAAGTTTAGATTTACACCAATCATAATAATGAAGAAGAGATGCCAGTTGTCAGCATTCATTTTCCTTTTGAATAAGCTGAGCTCAGATGCAATTTAAATGAGATGAGCCAGAACAGTAGATCAGCACATAAGGACTATGGCCCAATATACAAAGCAAACATGTTTTGAGTCTTGGCAATGAGAATACTTTCATTTATTAAGATATTTACTAGAAGAAGAAAAAAAGCTGAAGGCTTACAGAATGCAAAAGACCCACCAGGATGATCAGCCTCACTGCCATTGCAGTCACTCCATCACAGGCAGGATAAACTGTGAGGGGAGCAAAACCACCTGGAAATATCCAGTCCTTTATTAGAACAAGACAAAAGTTCTCCCTTTCTTGCCATAGCTTCCATTATGGTATATCTGCACTGGAGATAACAGCTTAAAAAAAAAAAAAGTGATGATCTGTTTTAAGAGCTCTTTTTGGAGACAAGACTTAGCTTATGGCAGTTTAAGGTGTTGCTCTCAGCTATCAGCCCACAGCAATTTCTTTCCTCTTATAAATGGCAGCACATGCCTTGATTTCAGCTGACCATTTGCACACTGGTGAGGCACAGACCCATCACATTGAAGGTGATCTCTATTCCCTGCAAAGCTCATAAGCTTCAGCCAATGCAAACTGGTCTTACCCATCCCCTGGCCCTTTAGTTTCTGAGTCTAGTGTTAGACTCCATAATTGTCCTGCATCAACTACACCAACACAGCACAGCATAGTCCTTCCTTGATCAGCAGACCCCCATATGCAGATTTCTGACACCATTTGCTCATGCCCTGGACTAGCAATCCCCACAGCTTCCCATTTCATTGCAGAAATGAGCTACAAAATCTCCGTTCACACTAAAGGCACGCACAACCTCTTTCCACAGAAAACAAAGCTGTGCACTGCTTTTATCCAGTAGCTAAACAATTCAAAACTAGAGAGAGTCCCTTTCCTAAGGATTTTTAGGATAAAAAACCATAATCACTCCTAGGACCGTTAAGAGCTGCTCAAGACTTCCTAATTTCCATAAGATACACTTGATATGTTGTGGTTCAGAACTGAGTAATCTGCACTGGAATACTGTGGACATAATTGATCATTAAGGGAGAAATACTGAGAGGAGACAGACTTTCAAAATTATAACTCGTCCCTGATCTGTTCTTGGGGGCAGCTACATACTGTCCTCCCTTACGTGTCCAGGAATTACTCTGAGCACCGAGCATTAGTCCTGAGGATCAGACATTAATGTTTGGTCAACCAAGTCCTCTGGAAATGACTGCCTTAGTGCTAATTGGACTATACGGTATTCATTTCACAAGTAACAATTTGTTAGGGCACCTACAGCCTTGGATGAGATTTCGTTTTTTTCAGGAAGGAATTTAAGCCCCACTGAATTCCCCTTATAAGAGCAGCTTATGAAGACAATGCAGACATAGCACTGTGCCCTTGTTCTCAGTCAGACACAAAATGACTAAATTAAGCAAGGAACCCCATGGACTTTGATATGGCATGGGTATCGAGTACGAGGCCACTGATGCTCTGTGACAAACCAAACGCTGGAAGAATAGAGGAGAATAACTGAGATGCAAACCACAGCAGAGCTGGGACAGGGCAAGGTTCCACACCTCCGCAGACCTCTGCGAAGCTTGTGCTCTGTTTTACTTTCTGCAATGTATAATCCACCTCCTCTGGTTAGATTTGACCACGACTATGTGTCCTGTACTACCCATTTGTGCATCTCTTCCCAGCTTCTTCCAAAGTCATATTTCTGATCATCTCATTCATGGTCTATGCATAGAATCACAGAATCATCTAGGTTGGAAGAGACTTCCAAGATCATCTAGTCCAACCTCTGACCTAATACAAACAAGTCCTTCACTAAACCATATCACTAAGCTCTACACCTAGACGTCTTTTAAAGACCTCCAGGGATGGTGACTCAACCACTTCCCTGGGCAGCCCATTCCAATGCCTAACAACCCTTTCAGTAAAGAAGTTCTTCACAACATCCAACCTAAACCTCCCCTGGCGCAACTTTAGCCCATTCCCCCTCGTCCTGTCACCAGGCACGTGGGAGAATAGACCAACCCCCACCTCTCTACAGCCTCCTTTAAGGTAACTGTAGAGTGCAATAAGGTCGCCCCTGAGTCTCCTCTTCTCCAGGCTGAACAACCCCAGCTCCCTCAGCCGCTCCTCGTAAGACTTGTTCTCCAGACCCCTCACCAGCTTCGTCGCCCTTCTCTGGACTCTCTCGAGCACCTCCATGTCCTTCTCGTAGCGAGGGGCCCAAAACTGAACACAGTACTCAAGGTGCGGCCTCACCAGAGCCGAGTACAGGGGCACAATCACTTCCCTAGCCCTGCTGGCCACACTGTTTGTTATACAAGCCCAGATGTTGTTGTCCTTCTTGGCCACCTGAGCACACTGCTGGCTCATATTCAGCCGACTATCAACCAATACTCCCAGGTCCTTCTCTGCCAGGCAGCTTTCCAGCCACTCATCTCCCAGCCTGTAGCGCTGCTTGGGGTTGTTGTGGCCCAGGTGCAGGACCCGGCACGTGGCCTTGTTGAACCTCATACAGTTGGCCTCAGCCCATCGGTCCAGCCTATCCAGATCCTCCTGCAGAGCCTTCCTACCCTCGAGCAGATCGACACACGCACCTAACTTGGTGTCATCTGCAAACTTACTGAGGGTGAACGCGGTCCCCTCATCCAGATCATCGATAAAGACATTAAAGAGGACCGGCCCCAGTACCAAGCCCTGGGGGATTCCACTAGTGACCGGCCTCCAACTGGATTTGGCTCCATTCACCACAACTCTTTGGGCCCGGCTACCCAGCCAGTTTTTAACCCAACGAAGCATACGCCAGTCCAAGCCAAGAGTAGCCAGTTTGTCGAGGAGAATGCTGTGGGAAACGGTGTCAAAAGCCTTACTGGAGTCAAGGTAGACCACATCCACAGCATTTCCCTCGTCCACCAAGCGTGTCACTTGGTCATAGAAGGAGATCAGGTTCATCAAGCAGGACCTGCCTTTCATAAAACCATGCTGACTGGGCCTGATCGCACGCTTGCCCTGCAAGTGCCACGTGATGACACTCAAGATAATCTGCTCCATGAGCTTCCCTGGCACTGAGGTCAAACTAACAGGCCTATAGTTTCCCAGGTCGACCTCCCGGCCCTTCTTGTGGATGGGCGTCACATTTGCTAGCCGCCAGTTGACTGGGACCATCCCTGATAGCCAGGACTGCCAATAAATGATGGAAAGTGGCTTGGCCAGCTCCTCCACCAGTTCTCTCAGCACCCTTGGGTGGATCCCATCTGGCCCCATCGACTTGCGTACATCTAAGTGCTGTAGTAGGTCGCCAACCATTTCCTTGTGGATTGTGAGGGCCACATCCTGCTCCCCATCCCCTTCCACCAGCTCAGGGTACTGGGTATCTAGAAAACAACTGGTCTTGCCACTAAAGACTGAGGCAAAGAAGGCATTAAGCACCTCAGCCTTTTCCTCGTCTCTCGTCACTAAGTTTCCCCCCACATCCAGTAAAGGATGGAGATTCTCCTTAGTCCTCCTTTTCGTGTTAATGTATTTATAAAAACATTTTCTGTTGTCTTTAACAGCAGTAGCCAGATTGAGCTCCAGATGAGCTTTGGCCTTTCTAATTTTGTCCCTACACATCCTTACAACATCATACTGCAGATCCTCCAGTAATATACAATAACATCAAATTGCTATTAATTTTGGCTCTGTTAGTGTTTGCTCCTCCACAATCTAATAGTCTTAGCTCATTTTTAGAAGGACTAACTTCCAAGTTGCCTTTCACTACTGCACAAATGTGTTTTTTTTTTCTTTTAAACAAATGCCTAGCATTACATCCCCAGTTTAATAGCCAAAGAGCTTCCTGCTTGTTAAACATTTATGAGCTGACTCAGGTGACGCTAGTGTACTATTCCAGATGAACAGTATCAGCAGGTCTGTTGAAACAGAAAGTGGTTAGTTTTCCTTAGTCTTCATAGCTCCATAGCAATTTTCAGTTGTTTCTGCCTATATGTTGTATATTTCTATAGATGACCTTTCTCTCAGCACTGATAGGTTAACTGATGTTTTCATCTAGAATTACTATGCAATAGTTCCCTCTCAAATTAACTCCTTACTTCGTCTAGCAAAGAACACAGCACTCAGCTACATCGTCACATTGAAAAAGGCAAGATACAGTGTAATACATCTAGATAAATTGAAGTTCAAACCTTGAAGCTCCCCCCCTCTTTTTTTTTAAGGGGTCAGTGATGACAGTAAATAGGATAACTTATAGCAGTTAGTGCAGCTGATAGAGTTTGGCTGCACATGATGGCTTGTGGCACACGGCCATTGCTTCTGGCAACACATAGATTACAGAATTGTGTATTCAACTCTTTCCTTCTCGTGTTAGTATTCTGCCAAGTCTCTCAGGGCTTATTCGTGCTTTTCAATAGCATCTGTACCTCCTACTTCCCATTAAAATATACTAAATCGAAATGCAATGAGATGTTCTCAACATTTCCTAGTTTAGTCAAGAGCTTCGTTGAGTTTGATTAAAGTTGTTAAGCAATTTTAATTTGAGGGGGGAAAAATGATCGAAGACAGGAATAATCATAATAGAATTATATACCTCATTTGACACTTAAAAATGATCTATGAGGCACCAACAAGACACGATGGCTGTCAGCCCCAGTGAATGCAGTAAACAGATCTTATATAGGCACAGTCAAGTGGGAACTGGCACCTGCAGAAAAGGGCATAAAGGAGTAATTTGACTGTGGAAGCAGTGGAAGGGAACAAGAGCCATCTAACTACGCAAGGAACTGGCCCACCCCTCCCTTTTTTCCTCTGGGGCCTCTATCTTGCAGCACGTGCTTACTTCTGTAGGTGCCAAAACCCTGTCTTCTTGTGCAAGCCCCTTCTCTGAAGGGAGTGATTTAAAAAATGAAGGGATGAGACATGTAAAACAGCACAGGGGACAACATCTGGCCACATCTGTGCAGAAAAGGCACAAAAAGGGGACTGCAGGATGAAGAGCCACTACAGGCTAACTCAGCTGATGTAACTAGAAGCCACTGGAGATTTTCTTGGACCAAACAACCTTTGAGGCAAAGAAATAAGAGAATTGGGTAATCTGTTGAAACTCCCAAAGCTGTGACAAGAGCTGAGACTTCTCTTTCCAGACTAGTGCAAAGGCTGGATTCATTCTCTGTATAGTGAAGGTGATCAGATGAGGATGCTTGTGTAACTCATTAAAGCTCCCCCAAAATTCATAAAAAAAAAAAAAAAAAAAAGCTGACCTCCACAATTCCTTTTATTGTTGTTTTCATGACACAGACACTTGAGAAACCTTGCCTGCTGTTTTCTGCTATAGTTCAAACACACCTAAAACACATATCTGTTTCATTTACTCCACAGAACAGACTACCAAAAGGTAATTAAGAGCTTTATTTCTCTTTAAAAGGAAAGAGATCTCCTTCCTTCATCTCTTCCTCTCATTTGGGAGTGGATAATTCACCAAATAAGAACTCCTACTTTCTATGAGCACTGCCCAGCTAATAATGTGACAGCTCTTGGCATTCAGAGCACCTTGCTTCAGTTGTTTTCCAAATGAGTGAACTTGCTGCCATTTAGTTTGTGAACAAAGAACTACTCATTTTAATAGTTCTTCAGAGTGAAGGGTGTTAGTTCACAGTATGCATTTGAACTTCTCC
Organism: Cygnus olor; assembly: GCF_009769625.2. Lineage (NCBI taxonomy): Eukaryota > Metazoa > Chordata > Aves > Anseriformes > Anatidae > Cygnus > Cygnus olor. Next base: position 1,520,843 of record NC_049183.1, read on the forward strand.
AAAGAAATAAGCCCATAAATGAGTTTTTAAAAACTCTTGTTACAGTATTGTCAAAAAAGCCATTTTTCCTGTTCTCCTACTCTTTCCCAATGAAAGCAGAGCAGGTAGCAGTCTTCAGAAAGATCAGTTCTTTACACAAGATTTTTCTTCCCAAATGTGCTCAGTGATTTTTCTTAATGTAAAGGACAGAAAATCAACTAAGAAGTATCACCACTCCCCTCCCTCCTCACCAGCTTCCCCAAGAGTAATTTTAGTGGAGCTTTGACTGATGTCAGAGGAAATTAACTGGAAACATTTAATGTTTTTAACGTGTAGAGGCTTAGGGCTCTATTCACTCAGAGTTAGAGACCTTCCATGCTTCATAAACTCAGAGGACACTGGAGCCTGAATTTCAGCTCTGCAGCCAGATGACTTATTAAACAGCACCTTGACTCCTGCCATTGCTGTCACTTTATTATTAATAGGTGGAAAACTTGAAGTGATGGCAGCGAGGGAAGAATCAGAAGGTCCTGCAGATGAGATGCTGTTAATTTAATCTAATGCTTAGTAATCAATGCAATGCTAAAATTAAGCTACATTTCCCTCAGCAGCTGTTGAAAATTCTGGTTTAACCAATTGAAAAGGAATATTGTGCTCCAAACGGAAGGAAGCATGAGGACCCTGCTAACAAACAGCTTAGAAGGAAGGGCTCTGAATGGAAAGAGTGCCTTCATCTACTCAAGAGCAGAGCTCTCTTCAGCTTTTGAGAACGTTCCAGACATTTCAAGTCCTAAGTATTGACATTTGAACCATTTTTCTGCCTTCTCTCGTACTTGTAGCAGCATCCTGGAGAGGAAAGGTTTACTTCAAAGTTAACCAGTAGGTTCATCAAGTTGGAAAGAAAATGTTTTTTTCACTGTGTACTTCCTTTTTGACTACATCTACCAAAGGCAGATTAAACCTGATGCAGGATAAATGAGGGGATCTGTGACTCTTGAAAGATGTCTTACTCAACCATACTTTCAGCAACATGAGAGGAGATCAAGAAGACTATTGTTAGCAATATTCAGACATCTGATGTCTCCTGCTGAGCTGAAGTAGAAGGCTCCAAACAAGTTTCAGAACAAGTGGACTGGATCATCTTCAGCCATCTGTCAAATATATTTTTACTTAAACCCCAAAGCCATTTGAGCAATAGAGGTTCCATAGTCTTCTCAAATCATAGGTCACTGTTGACAAGTTCAGGGAGTAGTCTGAAATAAATGGGTGCTTTTTATGCAGTTAATACCTTTGGGCAGAACGGCTGTCTTTCAGAGAGCCTCATTCACTCCCTAGCTCCAGGGCATGCTCCTGCCCATCTGCAGTCACTGGAGTACTCTTATGAAACATTTGTGTGTGGTTAACCTTGGAGCTCAATGGAAGTGTAAGGGTCATAAAGAGCATGTCAAGGCAGCCTTTGGGCAAGGAAAGCTCCCTTTGAAATTGGTGGGAATTTGAACACTGATCACTTCAAGTGATTTACTATTTGACCCTGCTCTCCTACTCTGGAATTCAGTGTTACTTTATTGATATGTAAGCCAGTCTATTGACAGTAGATTTTTTTTTCCTAAATGAAAAAGAAGCTTTGAAAGATCAATCTAGACAAGCACCAGACATTATTGGTTCTACTCTTGGCTATCTCGAAGTGTATTTGTTTGTGTTATATATTACACTGTCAGTGAGAAGCCTCGTAATACTTTGATTATTTACCTACTTATCTTCAGCACACAATCGATACAGCAAGCTCAGAGCAGTTGAGTTTTTATAAGGTTATGCTTCAATGATACAATTATACTCTATTACTTAGTTATGACTTACAAAGCTTGTCAGCAATTCTTCAAAAACAAGCTGCAGTCATGACTCCTGTGGCATATTCACTACAGCAGTGACGTTAACAAACAGTTACCAAAGAACAATGGTTCCACTTTACTGTATGTTAACGAAGACTTTTGTCTTTCTGGCTTTGAGCCATTTTTCCCCCCTCATAAGATCCTGATAAAAGTTCTGCAAGACATTCTCAGGATTGTTACATACTTTAAGTAGTAAGTTCACATCCTTCCTTTACCAGATTTTTTCACTTCCATAGTCTTTATTTAAATCCTATTTTCTCCCACAACTCTGCATGAGAGCAGTTTGGTTTCAGTTGCCATGCTTTGGAGTCAAGCAGCTTTTGGGGGGGGGGGGGGGGGGAGGCACAGGGAGGCTGAAATAAGCCCAACTTTCCTATCTTATGAAAGATTAAGCTACTTGCAGAAACATTTGTTTCTGAAGACATTAAAGAGAAGGTAAGAAGTCAGTCAGCTTGTCCAAGGCAGAGAACCAGTTGAGATGCAGGTGCGTTTTCTTTTTAGCTGAGATGCAGTCACAGACCACACAAGTATCCTCAGCTCAATGCAAAATGAAACAATTCCTTTAACTCCTTATACTACGCTGTGAGTGTGTATATAAATTTAGGTCACATTATATACATTTCTCCAAAATTAGTCCTGGGACCAGCTTGATTTAAAGTTCAGCTTCCCAGAAAATTAAGCTAGGAAAGTAGGAGCAGCGAGGACTCGAGGTGTGCTATGTACTAAGTGAGAATTTAAACCAACACATTTCATTGTAGTTTTGTCCTTCTGCAGCAGTCTAAGTGGGTGTAGCACATATGCTCTTTTGTTTTTGTTCATCTCCAGACAGCTTTAATATACCTTGGTTGTATTCAATAATTGCAGATAAAAAAATTTTGAAAAGTAAATCCATCAGGAGCCATTTTCTAGGTTGCATCTGAAGCCAGGAATAGAACTGATTTTGCTGTTTTTAAGATTGCTTATGTTCTTCCACTACAAAATAGACAATCAGAAAGTATCAAGAAGGTTCCATCTGATACAAATACAAGGCCATGCACAATGAATAAGAGGCTGACAAGTCCAGTAGGTCACATTGATGATATTTATTTCATAACAGCATAAAGAGGAAGAGTTCCTTTGCTATGCCTGTTATGTCTCCAAGATCAGTGATCAGCAACACTATACAATCACAGATGTTGCTATTGCATAGTATCAGGGAACTGAACAGCCTGTGTAGTTCATCATTGATGTGTGTCTGAAGTGACTTACAGAAAAATAGGCATTGAAACTATCACCACGTCTCAAGCTCTGTCTAATGTAACTGAACAGCCAGGTTATTTAGAATTATTGCTGGATCTATCTGCAGTGATAGACCATAAATATTGCCCATCAGCTAATCCACAGGGTAAAATTCTTCCATCAGGGAAAGACTTTGAAAATACGTGAATATCTTCGTGTACATAAATGTCCAGCTATACAGAGGTTCCCCTTGGTTCACACTTGCAAAAGTCTTGTGCAACATGTCGTGATAAATGAATTACTTTTTTTTTTTTTAAAAAAAGATACTAAAAAAGCATGTGTTCTGACTCAAGTTAATCAAAAATAAGCAATTATTTGCTAAGTATGGCATCAGTCTGATTTAAAAAATGATTCATTACCTAAGATATTTTGGTCTCTTCCTGAAGCATACAAATAGAGAAAAAGGAAATTTATTTTCTTTTTAAGTATGAAAAGCACAAACCTGGATCTCACATAGCTAGTCTGCCAAAGGAAAGAGTAATCCCATTTTCTTCAACATGCATGGTTTATATTTTAACTTCCTAGCAGACAGAAAGACATGAAACAGAAGTCATATTAGGATGTCCAGGAGATGCAACGTAAGTTAGAGACCTACATTCCCTCAAGTTATGTCCAGCAGAGCCCATTAGAAGTTGCATGCCATACAAGAGAACTATGAAGCACTACCATCTGTATTTTACTTTATTAGCCTCCTATTCCCAAAACGGCAGTAATAATTTTTCGTAAACACAGAAAATCAAATATTAAGGAGTTGAACTTCTAACACCATAGAAATCACTGGCAACATTCCCAATATTAACCCCACTTACATTTTTATCCAAGAGAAATAAGACTGGAAGAATATAACCCAAGAAACAAATAGCAAGCACAATCCAGACTACTTCAGAAAGACATACTGCCTAAACTATTAGCAAAAAACAACAACAAATCACTCTTTATAGTCTTCAAACCTCATCTGAACAACCCATTAAAAACAGATGAGACTGGAGGGATGGTTAAGGTCAACAGCCTAATGGTTTGCTGAAGAAATAAGGGTGAATGTCAGAAGCTGTGCAAACACTCGTCTCAGAAAGCTTTTTGTCGGTAAGTGTAGTGAGTTGCTGACTCCATTAGGTCATGGGGCATGGAAATGAGAAGCCGTCTCCATCTATCAGGCTCTATTAGAGGAAAAATATTTTTCAGTATCTCTCCTTCCACAAAGGGCAATTAGTTTGACAAGGCAGTGGTTGGCCTCTCCGTGAAGCTGGATCGCACACAAACCAAGACGAAGCTGAGAGCATTATGAATTGTGATCTATCAGAGTTGAACACACCCAGAACAAGGGGCTGCTATGCATCAAGTATGATTGAAATGGATTTCAAGTAGCTGGTGCAGTGCTGGTGGAGGACCGGGCAGCACTGCCTGCGCCCAGGTGCCCATGCCCCAGCACTTCAGCACCATGGGAGCGGAGCACAGCTTTTCTTAGCACAGCTGTAGGCTAGAGCACTCACCCCAGCATAAAAGCAGGACATTTCCACAGCCTTCTCCATCCCAGTAAATTGATTTTCTGTCACAGGACTGGCCACAGTGAAAGCCAACACCATGCCAACAGCTACTGCCTAATCCCATTGCTTTGGGATGAGCAGAGACATATGGCAGGGAAGGAGAGGAGACCTCCAAAACCTCCTTAGGGAGGTCTGAGGAGGGCAAGTGGAAGTTCACGGCTGTCCCCTAGGCAGCAAGGAGGGTGCAGGATCTAACAATGAGATGAGATGGCAGTGCTGGAGGAGAAGCTCAAAGCAGCTTGTGTTCAGAAGACGAAATTTGTATTTACAGGCACTTCTCCACTTACAGCAGTGGAAGCCTGTAGTCCTGTCTTTGAACCCAGTCACTTTCCTTTATAGCAGAAATCCCTGCTTTAAAATGTAAGGGACTACAAAATCTGGAGTTAAATACTTTGGGACTAGACAGGAAATCTGAGAAACAACAGTAAAATAGTTCACCCCACAAGAGATTTCACTCATCTCTATTCAGAGATGAGCACATAGGGAACTGACAAAATAAATTTGCCCTTTATATCTTCCTTGGTAACCAGCGAGAATTAAACCCAATTTCTTCCCCGAACACCATATTTATTTTGCTTCAGGAAAATCATGTTTCTCAATTATATGTAGCACTTCTGATTAACCATTAGGGATTAGAGGAAAAATAAAGCAAGTTTAGGGGTTTTAAATGACTACATAGATAGCTGTACATGATTTTCCATGTATAAACAGAGATTAAGGGGAACAGAGCCTATACCTCAGGTCACATGTTTACCACAGAGCACACATCTGCATAAGCTACAAGATGCCAAGGCTTCTAAAAGCTCTCACAGGGTCAGGGCTCTTTCTTGACCTGTTAAAGGGTATAATCCTGTTAAAAATATGAATTGAATAGAATAGAAGCATAATCCTTTTTTGTAACCCCCAGATTATCCTTAAATATATATAATTTCACATACATGCAGCCTCAGATTGTTTTTCCCAATTTCTTTCCAAAAAAGACACTTTTAAATTATCTTCCTTCAGTGAAAGAAGTTAAATGTAATCTGCCCTACCACATTACTCAGGATTATCTCCCAAAGACCTGTCAATAAAGATCAATGACTGTTTACAGAATATCTTAAAACTATTTTTTTTATTATTCCTTATGCCATTTTCAAAGAGCTGGATTTTCACGCCATTCTGCATACATAATATACAGTATTGACCTCCAATATCAGCATGTATTTATGATTTATGATAAGAGGCTGGAGGTGTTTGCAGAACCAGGATCACAGTTCAGATGAGGCTCAAATGATTTAATCTAATTTCATTGTATTAATTTTTTTTTTAAACCCAGTTGCTTCAAGCAACATGAAAATGTTTTTCTACTTAGCTTTCATCCAGTTTCACACCTTTCCCAGTAGAGGGTCTTCCCTTAACTACAAGAAAAGTCTCACAAACTTCAGTACCTCTCTCTATTACACAGCACTGATCTTAGCTAGCCATTCAAACAGTTGTTTTAAGTGAAGGAGATTGCTGTGGGTTCAGATAAGAGCTTACAACTCTCTCCTTTCTGAATGAAGTTTTTTGGTTTCTTTATTGGCAGGACTGAAGCATTGTTGCCATAATGCTATATGCAGCATCAACACTTACTCTGTCTTTTAATAAAAAGAGTAAGACCAAGCAAGGCCCATATGAACCCATTTGTTATCTTAGTACCGTAAACTTAACACTTATTAATGAAGTACATAATTTATTTCCATTATGGTGTACCAAAAGCCCCTGCCCTTACATCCTACTTTGCATTTCGGGTGTTTGGGCAGACTTCCAAACATGACAGCACAGGATATAGAGACTTCATCCAACCCTAGCTATTTCAGTTGGTAACAGGTAATTGAATTGCCCTAATTACACCACTAGGACAACGATTCTGAGGTCAGCTTGGGTATAGCAATCACCATTTACTTTTCTAGAAGAATATTCCCTCAAACAGCATTTTCAGTGTGTTTTTTTTTTTAAAGGCACACAAGTCTGAAACACAAGACATAACTTATTGGGTGAAATATTTATTTATTAAAAAGGTTTCTTAATTTAAGTGGCACTTTTGTTGCAAAAAGATAAAGTAAATTTGCTGACTTTATGCTAAACTCCCTTTTCCTTCCAGTTTAAAGTGACCTTTGATGCAAACGAAAATGTGCAGGTGTCAAAGTATATTAGTATCGTATACCAGAGATGTGCACAACTGAGGTTTTTTGGCACTTTCTCCTTCCAATTTATTAAAGGTTGTGTCAGAATAAATTTATGTAAGCAAGGATCAGGTTTTATTAGTGGAACTTGCTTTTAATGAATAGGGCTAGTTTAGGAAAACAGTTGATTAAACTAACATTTGAGAGATGAGCTATTTCTCCTCATTGCTATCACCACCCCTTTTAACCCTGCAAGTACACATGGCATACACTACAGGATGGCAAAATAAGTTGTATTAAAGCTGTGATCTGTATTCAGCAATACACCTGACTGTTATTGTGTCCATCTTGCTTGACGAACCTGATCTCCTTCTATGACCAAGTGATGCGCTTGGTGGATGAGGGAAAGGCTGTGGATGTGGTTTACCTTGACCTCAGTAAGGCTTTTGACACCGTTCCCCACAACATTCTCCTCGACAAACTGGCTGCTCGGGGCTTGGACTGGCGTACGCTTCGCTGGGTTAGAAACTGGCTGCATAGCCGGACCCAAAGAGTTGTGGTGAATGGAGCCAAATCCAGTTGGAGGCCGGTCACTAGTGGAATCCCCCAGGGCTCGGTACTGGGGCCGGTCCTCTTTAATGTCTTTATCGATGATCTGGATGAGGGGTCCGCGTGCACCCTCAGTAAGTTTGCAGATGACACCAAGCTAAGTGCGTGTGTCGATCTGCTCGAGGGCAGGAAGGCTCTGCAGGAGGATCTGGATAGGCTGGACCGATGGGCTGAGGCCAACTGTATGAGGTTCAACAAGGCCAAGTGCCGGGTCCTGCACCTGGGCCACAACAACCCCAAGCAGAGCTACAGGCTGGGAGATGAGTGGCTGGAAAGCTGCCTGGCAGAGAAGGACCTGGGAGTATTGGTTGATAGTCGGCTGAATATGAGCCAGCAGTGTGCTCAGGTGGCCAAGAAGGCCAACAGCATCCTGGCCTGTATAAGAAGCAGTGTGGCCAGCAGGTCTAGGGAAGTGATTGTGCCCCTGTACTCGGCTCTGGTGAGGCCGCACCTTGAGTACTGTGTTCAGTTTTGGGCCCCTCGCTACAGGAAGGACATGGACATACTCGAGCGAGTCCAGAGAAGGGCGACAAAGCTGGTGAGGGGTGTGGAGAACAAGTCTTACGAGGAGCGGCTGAGGGAGCTGGGGTTGTTCAGCCTGGAGAAGAGGAGACTCAGGGGCGATCTTATCGCTCTCTACAGTTACCTTAAAGGAGGCTGTAGAGAGGTGGGGGTTGGTCTATTCTCCCACGTGCCTGGTGGCAGGATGAGGGGGAATGGGCTAAAGTTGCGACAGGGGAGTTTTAGGTTGGATATTAGGAAGAACTTCTTTACCGAAAGGGTTATTAAGCATTGGAACGGGCTGCCCAGGGAGGTGGTGGAGTCACCATCCCTGGAGGTCTTTAAAAGACGTTTAGATGTAGAGCTTAGCGATATGGTTTAGTGGAGTACTTAGTGTTAGGTCAGAGGTTGGACTCGATGATCTTGAGGTCTCTTCCAACCTAGAAATCTGTGTCTGTGTCTCTCTCTCTTCAGCAATGCACATTGTATTAAGGCCCCAGTAGTTTAACAGAATTTTGGGAAGTCCTTATAGTTATCCAAATAAACTTTTTTTTTTCCTAAACAGAGGCTAATTCAGCAGACTAAGACTGCAGCCATTTATAATGTTATAAGAGCTGGCTAGCAAACAAGATTCCTCCATTTTAGACGAGGACAGACAGAACAAAGATGGTCCCAAAGTCTAAATTATAAACTCTTGGAATATCCTGGGGATTGTCCATCAGGAATGCAAATGATCCTCACCAGCAAAGAGATTTAAACTGACAAGGGAGCTCCCAGAGCTATCACAAAGGACAGAGATAACGCCGAGCTCTTCCCCCACAAAACAGCTATTCCTCTCCTTTAAGCAGACTTTGTAGGGACTGTGTTTGCTACCATAAGGGGTAATTTTGATTCCTGCTTATATCTTATGATCAACCAAATTAGGAATAATAGAAAGTGTGCTAGGGTTACACAATCCTACTTTGAAAACAAGTGCTTGAAGATACCTTTTGTACAGGCTTTACCAAGCTCTACTAGGATGTAATAGTAACAAAATGCAATACATTTGTGTTAATAACTGTCTACTCTGCATCCCACAAATCGGTACCATGACCTGGAAGATGAGAACATGCTCAGGATGGATGGGAAGAACTGTGTTTTGCTGTTCTACAGGGACTACTCCTTGGGAAGCTGGTTAAGGCTACACAGCTCATATAGTACATATACTTGCAGTTTATACTGTGGACTTGAGGAGAATAAAGCATCTTTCTTTTCTCAGAAGATAAGTCTACTCACATGTAATTATGCAAAGTCAAGCTCAAAGCAAAAGAACATTTAGTTCTTCCTTTACAGCTCCTCTCCTTGAATTCCCACCCAAAAGCTACTATTTTCACATCCTCCTCATTAAGATATCGGTGTTTTTATTCAGCATGACCTGAATTAAAAAAGTAATACAAAGCTGTATGCATAAGTACATCATCCCATGTGCAGTACCAAAAATTTAAAGTGTAGTAGAAGTATCAATATTTCCTTGCTCCATTTATCCGTTTCCTCTTCCTCTTGTTAGCAAGCATAGTTCACTCATTTTTTGCTGACAGTGACAAGTACTTTTTTTTGAATGATGTTATACTTTGTGCCAATGTGCAGTCTTGTTTAGAAGGCTACTGATCTGGACTTCGGCCATGGAACAGAGAAAGATTAATAGAGAGAATGGAAAGTGGTTTTCCTATGTACCTTAAGCAGTTCCACTTTATAAAGTCATGCTTTCTGTGAAAAGTGAGAATTAGAGGTTAAGTCAGGAAAATAGGTTTAAACTGAATTAAAAAAACCCAGCAACTGCTCCAGAAAACAACAAAAAGATAGATAAAACAGTTGCAAAATAAGTCAGAGCTTACATTATGCAAGTGAAAACTTTCTAGCAAACAGAGAAGTACATCTACATAACGTACAGCAAACATACATCACAGCATTTATTTTTTTTAAATAGCCCTACCTCCTTATTCATTGGTTGTAAAAACATATGTGACAGCCTTGTTTGAAGCTGCATTTGCCATTTTCTGGTATCATTTCAAACATTTTAGAGTTTTTGGAGGTAAGCTAGTCTGAGCAGTGCATTGCACGTCTGTGACAACTGCCATTCCAAGGATCTGCAATTCACTTTCAAAATTAAACTTAATGAAAAGAGAAAGGTAAAGAGATAAGTATACATGCACTAAACTTTTAGTTTTAATCAATCTCCTGTGATGCTCAGTTTGCAGTTACTATTGAAGAGCAATACCTGTGCATTCCTGGCCAGCAGCCTTACTGTTTTCTTTAAAGACTCTCCCTAATTTGTGAGTTGTTCCTCCCCACTCCCCCAGTTTTTATTCTCATAAAAGTGGTCTCTTATCAACCCACAAAAATATCTGTTTTTCTGCATATTCCACTGCTCTTTATTTGCAAAATAAAGACTGAAGACAAGATTTGAGTCATATTTCATAGTCACTGCACTTTGCAGAAGTATTAATGCATTGTGCTCTTTAGTACTCAAAATTCATATTCGTGTAATTGTTTTATTTCATTGTTAGTTAAGACTGCTTTGTAGGACAATTGATCTTTTTAAGCTTCTTTAAAGAAATCCTTCCCTGCTTGGCAATGAAGCTGTTTATTTCCATTAAAGTACCGAATACACTCATTTGTGCTGACCTGGCCACATGTCAACACTTTTTAGTAGACACAGCAGATGATCCCTTTAAGTCACAACCATTTCATTACTAAAACAGAAAACATTTCCCAGCATGCTAGCTAGCTCCTGTAATGCCTTCAGCTTCACATACATCATACAGCTATTGATAACGATTGATGCTACTTGTTTTCCAGGTACACTCCTTCTATCCCTCTGCTATCTTTAATCCTAGACTTTCCTGAATAAAGCAATCTGGGTGAAAGAGGAATTGGGAGGGGAAAAGGATAATAGAATAAAAAAACTATTCTACTGAGTAACATGAATTGAAAATGAATGCTTTGTTTTGCTATGATACTCCCACACCTCCCTGAGAAAGACTGTTTAGGTAGTCCACTCTGACTCTGATTAAGTAGGATTAGGTTCTTCTGATGAGAGGAAAGAACAATGCACCAGGTGAAATCTGTTCTCTGTGCAGACCCAAAGGTAAGAGGGTTCCTCCATTCACATGGATCTCTGCTTGTACCAGTCAAGGGGCACCAACACTCATGAGCATAGGATTTTTAACTGTTTGACCAGAATGAGATATCTTCCTGTGAGATTAATTTAAAGCTCAGTAAAGCCTACAAGAACAGTTTGAAGCACAGCAGTCCACTTACTGTGGCTCAGTGAAGGATCATGGGATTAGTTTGATTTTTTTTTTTGGTCAGAGCAAGTGTTCCTCTACTGCCGTATCCGGGCTCCTAAAGGAGATGAAGACAGCAAACACTGCAGGGATGCCCCAGATCACATCTCCAACAATTTGTACCAAGCTTTCTAGAGTCAAAGTAAATTGTGGCACTTGGACAGCCCTCAGATGGGGTTATTTGTGTACAGGTATTTCCCAGAAGAACATCATACTGAACATGTGGCACTAACAACTCCACCTTGCACATATTGAGGGCACAATGCTGCATCTTCGCAAGAACCTCCACATCAGAAATACCATGAGCACAAGGTACCAGTCATTTAAAGGACAGTCATCCAAAGCTTATCTAAAATGGGTTTTAGGACTGTGGAACACCTGGTTTTTGATAGGATATTTTTTTGCTCTCAGATGAGCAGTTATAATCTAGATAGGTCCAATATATACAGGTCTTCATATACATTAAATATTAGGTAAAGATCAGATATAATGAATTAAGAAGCAGTGCCTCTAGTTCTGCAGCAATTAAGGTTATTTTACAGATGAGACTACTACAAATTGAGTTCCCAGTTCCCTATGAGCAAAAACACTGGCAAAGGTGCATTTCTTCTTTTAGTGTGAAAACAAAGTATTAATAACAAGACCTTCTCTTTCCATTTAAAGGTTTTGTTTTTCTTCCCTTTTTTTCCTAATGTATTGAATTAATATATTTTTTTTACACTGTTCCCTCCATGTTTAGCATAACCAGTTAAGTGGATTTACCCTGTCTCAGGCATTCATAGACAAATTTCATTAAGAGAAAGTTTGCTGCAGTTACTTCATTCACTAATTTCCAGAAGCAGTCTCCTATAAGAGACTATCCTCCACATCCATGGAGGCGTTTAAACCTATTATTTGTCCCTTTTCACATGCAGAGATGCTCTAAGCTTCTATTTTTACCTTGTTTTAGTATTATCAGAGCACTTTCACTAAATGCATTGGGTAACCAACCAACTAGATTTACTTCCAATGCTATTTCAGAGGTGAACATGAGACAAATCATTGCCTGGTTTATTTAAACACATCGCTGGCAATCTGCCTTCTGCTTTGGTCCACGGACACTTAAACATTCATCTCCAGGGCACATCTCTTCTTCTAGCCCTCTAGGAACAAGAGGGATGGATAAGACTAGGTAGCACCTCGAAAAGAGTAACTTGCAGGTAGCATTCACTAAAAACAACATTTTTTTTTAACGTTAGCATTACTAGACAATCTCCAGGATCATTATTTCTGTTGTATTGTGGTTGCATCCAAGAGACACAGCCAAGTACAGCCCTTAAAAGAAACCTGCACAAACCTATCAATTAAAAACTTTATCATAGTTATATCAGATTCTGCTATGAGAAGATATCTACTGATATCTTATATAAGATATCTAATATGATATGAGATATATATATAAGATATATAAGATATCTAATGATATAAGATATCTACATGCTGATAGTGTAATATTGTCCTTCCATACAGCTGTCATTAGCATCTAGCAAAAGTTAAAACACTCATATTGCCAAGTCAAGGATCCATTTATATTTATTATCTGCAGACACTTTGCCCTGTGGTCCTAACGTTAAGGGGCAAAAACCACCACCAATTCTTGCATTAGGTTTTATAAATCCCTTTAGTCATGAAGTCCTTGCAATAGCTTGACAGAATTTGGGATTACTTCCCACCAGCAAAGGGTGGTTGAAAGATCCATGCATGATCTGGAAGTCAATCAGATGCACACATTTGTTCATGTATGTTCACATTATTTAAAAAGAAATTACCAAGATTAAATATTAACATCCCACTTTTGGTCATTTTTATGTCAAAGACAGACCCTGAGGCAGCTCATTTTTATCCAGAGCATAGTCTCCTCACCTAAGACATAGTTTTATCCCTCAGATGAATTAATTATACTTTGATCTGAATAAAGCCAGATGTCATTAATGTGGCACAAGACTGAACTGTCTCCAAGCTGTTTAGCTCCTCTTCGTTCTGAATGGGCTGCAGGTATTATCCCTCTATTATTATGCTCCTGCTCCTTGTGAAGCAATACAAGTCTGCCTGTCCAGGTGCAAACACAAACACAAGCATTCCCAAAGAATATTTTCTCTTCTTTTTCCCCTAGAATGAAGGATGCTCACAACCAGTGATGTTCTGGGCACTTTCTTTTCAGGTCAGCACTAATTGCATGTTTCAGACCTCTCCCCAGTAATGACTGGAAGCCTAGGTTGTGTGTTTTTTTTTTTTTCCATGTGTTTCTCCTTTTATAATGTGAATGTTTTCTGTGAAAGACCAAGGAGCCTTAAAAGGGAGGGGAGAATTAAGCATGCTTTTGAAGCTGTGCATTCCCACTTCTTTCTGAAGTCTAAGGGTTTGAAGGACTTTCAGCCTGACTCAGTTAAGTGTCTAATGAAACACCATGAACATCTAATTCAAAACACACTGCAATGGATGGTGACCCAGAAAAATCACAGGGTTAATTGCTCTGGGTTTTAATGTACTTAGAATCAGTGAGCCATATAATGTTATTTCAGTCAGTCTAGGAAACAAAGCAGGGATCAGAGAGGTCTGAGCTCCCCATTATGCTTCATTTTCAAAGAGGCAACGATTACAGATACTTTAACATCAGTGACCAGCATATGATGATATCATTTTCCATTCCATTAAATCATTTTGACTTAGATGAAATAGAGATACTATGTAATGCATCATAAACTTTAGATAAAAATCAGCCATGTATCCAGGACCCAAGCATTTTGAGCAAATACGTGGTTTTTCTTTCCGGAAGAAACTACAACTCAGTGCTGTTTCACATCATGATTTACTTCAGCCCACTCTGAGTATTTGAGCAAAAATGTAGAGTTCTAAAAACAAGAACGACTTGAAATATCCCAGTGAATTGCCTAAAAGTGGACTTCACTCTCTTGAAAGCAGTCTTCTCCAAAGCAATATATTCTGTAAAATGGAAAGATCTGTGTAATTACTAAAAATTTAATGCTACTGTACAAGTGCAGAATTATGTATTTTACATTAAAAACAGATAAGTATTTTATTCAATTCGTAACAGTGACAAATCAAAAAAATATACATCCAGTGGTATCTTTCCATCTGGTGAAGTGCCATTAGCTTCCAGATGGTATGACTCTGTAGAAGTGATAAACACTCGAATTGCTATACTGATGATGAAAAACAAACGGATCAAATAAACCTCACATTTCAAATATTTTATCCTAGATAACAAACTAAGGCCAGATCTTCTAGTCAAAATTCTTTACTTAAGCATATAGCTCTTTGAACCAGTAGTAGATATGGCCTGCTGAAGCTTAGTTCATCTTCTGCTCAATGAATTGTATGTTCATAGTTAATGCTGCTAATAGGTACTTCAGTAAGCTGACCTCCAAGTAAGAACAGAAGTGGCTGTTCCAGTTCTACCTATGTTTGATAGTTGCAAAATGTCACATGAGTGGCTTAAGCAGTCAGCCTCAGTGCTGAATTCTAAAATTATTTCTTTCCTTCTGTTTTTTGTCAAAAGTTAAAGCTATAATAAAAGTGTTACTGTAATAAGAGTTGTACTTTAGATCTCCACTCTTAGATATGCTTTCCAGAACAGCTATGTTTATGGCCTGTCCTGTGCAACATAACTCAATATCCCTGTTATGTAGATAACTCAGATTTATGCCCCTATCCTATGAGACATTTCACAAATGCAGGCTTAGTGTTGTCAGGTGACTTGATGGATTTTAAATCCTGAAATTTACTCAGACATCCTGATAATAGCATGGCAATGCTGGTTCCAAATATAAATGCGTCACCCTTTTAGTAATTCATTCACCTCTTCTCCACCTCTCATCACCTTCTTTGATGGCAGTCATATTGCTAGTGAAGTGTAAGGTATTAGACATCATGCTAACGTTACCCAATGCACAAGCATCACCAAACTGAGACAGTCAGAGAGCTACATCCCACCCAAAAGAAAGCCACATTTTTCCTTAAGCCTTTTGCATGCTGTGATCACTGAATGCAGTAAAAAGAAGCCAGGAAACTAAGGAGCGGATCTTTTTTTGTTTCACTCTGATTTTAAAACAACTTAATACAACACTAGAAAGTTATGAGCACATGATAGACACTTCATATCGACTAGCCTGACAGTTTTATGGCAGGCAATAATGTCACTACTAGATCCTCAAATAAGCAAACATTCTGGTAACTTTGCAGCATCCTGGAACTCTTGAACCATCTGTCAGATCCAATGAAATAATTTCAAAAGAATCCCAGATCCATGTGTTTAATAGTTTGCAAAATAGTATCTTGACCTTATTCTGGCTGCAAGAAGGATCTGTACAGCAAACAAGAAATAGGGAAGTAGAAATAGAAACTAGCAGTATGAAGGCAGGCAAGGTGGCTGTGTACAGTAATATGGCAGGAGACAAAAACACAGCATCCTGTTGAATGTTTTTAATGAATGGAAATATAACAGGCAACGCCGAGGAAGAGGTGTGAGGCCCAGGGGCAAAGAGATCCATTTATAGTCTTCTGTTTTTCCAAAGGACCTTACCAGCCTTGATTCTGCTGAGCCAAGTCTTCAGTAGTAAAAGGGACAAATTCCCTAGGTAACACCCTCTCTTATTCTTTTTAGATACATAATAAATGCAAGGCTTTTAAAGAATTTCAGACAATATTTCAAAAAGCAGAAAGAAACAAGTTATATGAGTGAGATTAGTCAAAGTTGTCAAGTGCAGATGTTAATGACCAGCTGAATGAGGTAGACCATAGCATGAAGAGACTGAACTCTTCAGGTTTTGATGCATGCAGTTTCTACAATAGGGTTCCTTGGGGCTGAAGTGACCTGCTTTTTATTATTTGTCTGTAGCATCCACTTCCATCACAAAATTTTCCAGCTACCATTGTTGCTCAGGTCTGAAATTAGACTCAGCTACTTCAGAGCCAGAAGCTCCAGAAAGAATCATACAGTAGCATGAGGACTGGCACGTGTTAGTGGATGGGGTAAATCATGGAAACATCTGGGCAATACCTTAGAGGTTCTAATGTAGTGGTTCCATTACCTGAACATAGGTAAATGGGGAAAGACCTTAATATAACCACCTAAAATGCCATGACAAAGTTACTACTACCTGAAGACCACAATGGACACACTATGTCAGAGGTCCACAGCTTAAATCAGTTCCCTTTGTAACGAAATTAGGCTTGTAAAGAAAACAAAATCAATTAATAAGTAGTTTTCTTGAACCTTAAGTACAAGCTATTTTTTCCCCCATTATTCCCTACTCCCCTTTAGGTCTAAGGAATTATGCATCCATTTATTCATTGTTGGTTTAGCAGAAACATCAATAGGAGGTAAAATATGGGGTGAGAATCAATATTTGAGATAGTCCTGTTAAGCAAGTCTTACATCTGCAGTGCTCCTTTTGGACTGCTGTTCAAAGAAGTTCTGAAAGAATAAGAGCATGACAGGAGAAAGATACAACTTCAGAACAGCACAAGTACCTCTAAGCAGCATTGAAAAAGTAGGGTAAAAGGTGCAGTGTCTAACAGAAGTTCAGACCACACAGAAATCCATGATAAATTATTTATGCTCTGCAGAGTTGCTAAATGACACAGAGCCATTTTAGTAACAGAATGGAGACATATTCCTAGCTGAAAGGAATAGGATATATTTGTGACTCTTCAACAGAGGATTTTATAGTTCTATAGGGGTCCTCCCCGCTTCAGTCATGGGAACACAGAGTCCTTCCCTGACCCTTGGACAAACTTAACACTGTTGAACTTGTTGATTAAGGAAGCAGGAAGACTCCCCAGTTCCTGCCTTTCACCGTTCTAAGTCTGAAAGGGTGAGAAGTAAAAGCAGCTTTATATAAATTATTTAAACTGAAACATGATCCTGGCCTAGACTTAGCTGTCTCACTTCCATGTTGGAGGGTACTTTGCTGAGTGCAGTACATTTTTACTAGGACCAGAAATTAAGGATAACCTCATTCAGTTTAAGAGGTTACTGCATCATCATCTTGCCTTCTGACCCATTCCTTATCATCCTGCAGTTGCAGCTCTAGAGAGCTGCCAAAAACTGCTACATACTGGAGAGGGAAGCACCCATTGATCTTTTTTAAGTAACAATGAACCTTTGGGTTCTCTGTATGGTGAGCAGGTCTGTTCATACAGCACACTGCCTTGCAATAATGTAAACCAGCTAGCTCACAGAAAAAAAATAGGACCTTAGATTGGTCAGGAAAAAAAAATCAATTAGAACCTTTCCTTTCACACAGCAGGGTCTCACCCTCTCACTCCTCTCTGCCTAATTTGGTGGCAGATATTGGAGAGAGACCTCCTTCTGCCAGGAGGCACTCACTGCACCAGATGCTTTCCATTCCTGTTTTCCACAGCCACAAGAGCTGATATCATTACATCCTGACCTGAAGAACATTGGAGCTTTAACTCTAAGACAGAAAAAGTACTGAATAGTAGGAGACCTGCTTTGCCCTCCACCCCACCCCTCAAGGAAAAAAAAAAAAACACAATTACTCAAGACAAAGAACAGCCAAATTATTAAGCTTTATCCTGTGCTTAAACAAGTGGAATAGAGCAGCTTTAACCTTATCTGCTATCTGAAGCTACTCATTGATTTTTGTCTTGACAGTAAATTTTTCTCCCAGGCTCTGTATCCTTATGGCCAGTAAGACACTTCACACCACTGCAGCCTGTTAAACAAACTATCAGGTAAGTATTTCAGAGAAGAAAGCCTGTGTGTACACAGAAGGTGTACAAGTCAAGTTCCTTAAAGGTCCTGTACTTTTCAGTAGGG
The DNA here is from genome assembly GCF_009769625.2 of Cygnus olor. Classification (NCBI taxonomy): domain Eukaryota; kingdom Metazoa; phylum Chordata; class Aves; order Anseriformes; family Anatidae; genus Cygnus; species Cygnus olor. Next base: position 1,538,960 of record NC_049183.1, read on the forward strand.
CCAAACTCCATTTTACATGCCCTACAGCATTATCACCTTACAATGCATGTTTGATTTGCATCTAGTGCTTCCACTGGAAGATTTCCGCTGTTTAAGCTTAGTGTTGCTTTACTTGAGCAAAAGGAGTGCAGATAAGCTATTAATCATCACAGACAGACAAGGGGCATCTTGCAATACATTAATCCTGTCACCATCTGGAATGAAATCTACCCAGAATTTGCAAGAGCACTATTAATACTTCATACTTCACTGCTATATTACACCAATATATTGTTTGCATGGAGATGGACCTGTAATTCACAGCCCTGCAGCCTCCTGTAAATGCCATATTTTGCATACAACGTCAGTGTCTAATTTGCAGTAAAATAGTCCCACATTAGCCACTGTGAAGTAGGCTGTAAAGCCACAAAAACCTATTTGTAATGCAGCGAAAGGAGAATTATCTGTCTATAACCAAACAACGCAGTGGTTTAATGCCATATAACATTCTGGCCACAACTTTGATGTGTAGGACATGGCTCCAAATCAAGTCCAGGGTAACTGGTGATTAATGTCATCAGAAAGAACCTGCCAGGCATATACCATTTGGAGAACACACACAAAAGAGAACAGTTGCTTCCTGTGTTTTGGGAATCATAACTGGGACATAGAACATTTGGGTTTGGTTGTGTCAGAACCTTCCTGCTTACAGAGCAGCACGAGGGCAGGCCTCTTATTATTATAGACTCTGTCCCCTACAAGACCAGTGAGAGAAGTCACTTCCAACTTCACAGTGGTATTGGGAGATAAATGTTTTCATGTGGGATGGGACTCCAATGCCAGAGCTCATGCAGGAGTACTGGTAGCTAAGGAGGCAACAGGATCTAAGGGTATTCATGGGAGGAGCAACGGTAAAAACTGTGTTTTCAGGCCAATTCCCTTCACACAAGGCATTTCTTCTTCTCACTGCCCTGCCCAGAAAATCCCCTCAGCCATGAATACGCCAGCTGGTCTAGTGAAGAGCTGGTAACAGCATCCATTGTTTGTGAACAGCAGGTACTGCTTTGGAAACATGATAGGATTTAGCAACCCAGGAATGTAAGGTATACAGAAATGGAAGTTCATTGCCAGTCCATTTGCTTTAGTACAAAGTCTGCAGATGTGCTGTTGAATGCACATTTTAATAAGAACTTTATGTAGTGAAATACCCATTTTCAGGGACACAAAGAAAGATCATTGCTAATTTGGGGGCGGGGGGAACACGGACTCGTGGAAAAACAAAAGAGTTTAAGTTTTATATTGATTTTCATGAATTCATAAAAGGAAGCACAAACCACCTTTTCTTCTTGCTGCAGAGCCTGCAGCACAAAGCCAGCCTACACCTTAATGAAGTGGGGACTCCAAATATGCTAGCATTTTCACAGAAAGCAAGGAGAGGTGCATAAATTCCAGAGAGACAAGCCACAGTAACCAAAGCCACATTACTGCTGACAGCATATCGGGCTCCTAAAGTAGTTTGCTTATGTTATACAGAAGTACAAGTGAAGGCAACATGGCACTCCTAAGGAAGAGATTTTCCCATATTAGCTCATCAAAGAGCTTTATAGGTCTCATGTCACTCCTTCTACACCTGCTGATGAAGCAGCACTAACTGATGGCTTTCACACCAGTTTCCTCAGTAGTCACTATTATCTCTGACTAAATTTGCAAGCATTTTCCATTCTTAATCTCAGGACCTGTTTCACAGCCATGTACATCTGTAGTTCTTAGTGGCACAATAAAGCACGACAGGACTCAGCAGGAAAAATAAAGACAGCAATATAATCATTAAAGGTTATAAATTCGAAAATTCAGAGTGTAAACAGTCATGTATTACTATGTGCCACATCCAAAACAAAGACTATTACTTGCCACATATCTAGCAAACCCCAGCCTGACTGTGACAGTACATATAATTCTCTTTCAGTTCACTAGGTCCTGAATACAAAAGAGTTGCAAAATCTAGCTTATTTGAGAGAAGCAATGAAAAGGTTTATAAAACAAGGAAAATAAACAGAAAGTTTTACTAGAGAGAACATCATGGCTTTTATAGCTGTGACAATGAACCTAACGGTTGCTCTACAATAAAACTGGTGGTGTATGCTCACTAAAGAGCAGTATGTGTTTTCAGTTTGAAGCACTGCATTCTTCAGAAATGTGTGGTGTTATTTTTCTTTGCAGGAAGGAAAGATTGTGTTCTATTCTATTCTAAAATGTTGAAGTACATATTTCTTTAAATCGAAGCTTAAAAAAAAACTTTACACTTCTTTAGAAGAGTTCTATCATGAAAGATTGTCAAAAAAAAATCAGTTCTCTTTACTTAAGTGGATGGCAAAATGCAAGCTCCATTAAGAAAACACCTTGGATAATTTTTATCAGTTCCTCATCAGAGGAAGATAGTTCCAAAACTGGATCACCATCTTCCTACACACAGCCTACAAGAGGCTATAGGAGATGACTCCAAGAGTATAGTCTGAGTTCTTTCAATGCCAATCCTGAGATGCCACAATGCTTAACGGAAAACATATGTAGGGGCATAATGACTTCCAAGGTTTAAGGTTAGCATTTTAAAACATTTTGAAGAACAGCATACAGTTTCAGCCTCAAGAGACAAGCTCTAAAGATGCCATTCTGTTTCTGTAGCAAAAGCTTTTCGTAACAGCATACATTGCCAACCAGAGATGTCAAGTTCAGAACTTGACTGAAACTCAACTAAAGACACAGATACTATCAAACCATGCTTATCCTCATTGCTTCTGAGAGATTCCCCAGTTTATTCATCTCCAAAAACTGGAAGTTCTCACAAAGCAGAACACAGGGAACTAGAAAGAAAATTGGCAAGAACTACAGAAGTAACCTTCCTAATGGTACTAGGGAAGAGACCTTGCAGATACCCTAAATTTAGCAACTTCTACCTTTCCGATACATAATAGATCCCAAAGGAGATCTTACATAAGATCTCCCAATAATAAGATTGAAGTTACCCTTCGTTAACATAAACATATTTACACTTTCACATACACAACCAAGTATTACCTACTCAAGCTACAGCACTAAAGAGCCACTACTACAACTTCAGCATAAGACAGTGTCATAATACGTACAGAAGTAAAAAGGAGCTAGGAAGATGGTCAAAACTCTGAGCCAGACTCATTTCTCCCCGAAACAACAAAATAAGCCACCCAGTAAAGCTAGGATAGCACTTCATTACCTTACCTTACCTTACAGTAGGATACCATTCTCCAGCACTAAGATAATCTGTATTTCATTTCCGGACAGCTGACCAAAAAACACGAATACTACAACTTCTCTATCCACAACCTCCCTCAAACTACTAAACAGAGACACTGCTGCTAATCCTTTTTATTTCGGCCTCCCTGGCCCCGATTGACTTTTGCTCTCCAGGACCTTCCAGCACCTGGAGAACTAATTAATATAGGTTTCAGCTGGTGTTTGCTGGGTCCTCTCTGAGCAAATCACGTGTGCTTAAATTCAGTGGCCTTTTACAAAGAACTTTTCTTGAAATTCCTGTTTTCTAGGTTTTAATTAGTTATGGTACATCAGAACTCTATTGCTCCAGATTTCTTTGTCTGAACCATCTTTTCATCATCCATCCCCTGCATTCAACATTCCAATCCCTTCTTCTTTTCATAGAATAGCTCGGGATGGAAGGGACCTTACAGATCATCTATCTCCAACCCCCCCCCGCCCTAGGCAGGGATGCCACCCGCTAGATCAGGTTGGCCAAGGCCCCATCCAGCCTGGCCTTGAGCACCTCCAGGGATCGGGCAGCCACAGCTTCTGTTGGCAACCTGTTCCAGTGAAGAAAGGAGGAAGAGAAAAGCTGTCTCCTAGGGGAGAAAAAAGCTTTGTGCGATGAAAGCGAGCCATGTAACACCGCTGGAAGAAGAGGACCGCTCGCCTGCACACCACTCTCAAGATTTTGTTTGTCTTAAACACCTTTTTGTAAAATAAATATTCTGGGAGTACTTCTAAGTATTAGCAATGCATCCACTGAACCATAAAACTAATACTTAAGTATTAAAGTATTAACAGACAATCTGGAGAATGAACCTGGGGTCAGAGCTGACCTCTATATGAAGCTCTCTCTTGGTCTGGTCTGGGTAGGAGAGAAGGCACTGTAGACTGGACCAGTTCTGGCTTGCTAGATCACCTTACATGCTGAAGCAAAAAAATCTGATTTAGGCATTTGGATTTTGGATTGCACAACATGAACTTGTGTTTTCCTCAAGAGTGCTCAGTGGCTGCTGGAATTTAGACTGTTTGGTATTTATTATTCTGGGTTCTCAAAGTTACTGCTCACTTATGTTAACATCAGCATTATTTATTACTAGTTTCATGTCAACAGAGTCTTTATATATATATTAGTTGAGTTGCCAATATGTGCTCTACTACTAAGCAACTGCAACAACAACAAAACCTTCAGAAAATTAATGAAAAATTTACAAGTTATCCATCTCTGGTGGCAGAAAACAAAACCATTTCTGTAAAATGGAGCCATGAAAGGAAAAACAAAACAAAACAAACAAACAAAAAAAAGCAAGTGGCTTGAGGTGTTGAATAGAAATAAATACAAATAATCGCCCACAGAAGCTGTCTGTTTGTGATCCTCAGTCACAATGTACTACCAGAAGACAGAGTGATCTTGAACAGAATGAATGAACAACAAGAACACAAACTGCAATTGACCCTCCACATGTAAGAGCGACAGAGACATTTTGCAGCAGGCAGCAGAGTCTGTGATGCAGGAGTACCATGAAAGACTAAGTCAGGAAGTTCATGCTTGTTTACTCAGCAATGCCAATAAATAAGTACGGGGGGATAGCACAGTATGAACAAAGACATCAAATCATTGCTAGCAGAGCTTTCATTAGAGTGAGAGGGTGAATTTCTGTTTCTAAATTATGCTGATTCTTTTGCTAGTACTAGTACTAGTGTTTTGCTTGAATACTCAAAACTCAAAAAGGCTAAAATAAGGTTTCTTCAAAAAAAGAGACAGTTAAAAAATTAGGAGACTAGAAGCACACAAAAAAGAAACAAACAAAAAACAATCCCCAAACAGACTGAAGTCAAATATCTCCTTTTAGGGGTGACTGTTAGTCCTGACAGTCCAAACGAAAGATTTTCTATAGTTTGTTTCAAGACAAGGGAAAAATGTGTATATTTGGGATGGCAATATCAGAACGCTCTTAGCATTCTTTTGGGAGACATTTATAGACTGTGATAGGTTTCCAGAAACACAAAGTATTTTAGTAACATGTCTTTATAGCTGTCATAAAGAATCTTTCACAAGTGCTATAAAACTCCTGGCTAAGAAACAGTGGTAAGTCTCCCTTTTATAATTTTCATTTGTTTCAATGATAAGATTTAATACATGCACTTTGGAAAGTAACTCATATCAAGCAGTTACTAAATCATACGATAACAAAGATGGGTAGAAAATCTCATTACAATCATGTTTTATTATATTGTAAATGATGATACCTTATATACAGGCTGATTAGTTAATCCTGTACAGCTGTTAATAATATTTAACAACTACTAATTGCCGTTAGAAACTACTACCAGAACTTTACAAGTTTTCATAAAAGCAAGATATAACTGTGGTATAAGTGGAATTTGGGAATATATTCCCAATTTTGCCACTGGTCCTAATGTGTTTCATTTAATGTGTGAGGACATATGTTTATACATGATCACGTTAAACATTCTGCTATGAACAGTCTAACATTTGATTTGCTCCAAGATGCCCATTTTTAACTTGAGAAAAATTTAGTCGATGTCTTAATTTAGGAAAACACTCAAATGCATGCTTAATTTTTCCCCAGTCAGAAAAAAATCTTGGCTTCTGGTTAACTTTGATTTAAATGGGACGGATTTATACATTTAAAGTTAGAAGCATGTCTAACACTATCCTAACAGACTTCTTTTCTTTAATCATTCTGATCATCACATGGATGGCACAGGGCACAGTTCTCTGAGCAGTGCAGTATCACCAGTTGTATGCTAAATCCTCAGTCTTTTACAAGCCAGTGTGAAAGAGCCTGTTCCAGTGTGCGACCACCCTCTCAGTGAAGAACCGCTTCCTGATGTCCAGACTTGAAGGAGACTTTTAGATTCTTTCAATACTGTTAAAAATACACCAAAGTAAATTGTTTGTCAATGTTACCTTGTACTCTTTAGGATGGCACAACATATATTTAATAGCTGCAGGCTTTCTAATCAGTGTGAGACTGAACCCATCCACCAGATTTACAATGAGTAATACTCCTAAAAGTTTGAACAGTGTGCCACAGAATAGGCAGAAAATTGCAGTAAGTTATTTTCTTGGCATAACTATTCCTAAACGAGTTTCCACTTTTACAGTAGATCTTGGGCAAGTTGAGAGGCTTAAATGACATGCACGGTAACATGCCATTTTGGGTATCTCAGCCTAGGTTGTGTTGAGAAATAGAGAGAGGTACAGGCAGCAATCCTTAGACAAATCTAGTGAGGTCTACACTTTTTGCAATACTGAATCAGGGCACATTAACAGAGCATCTTGTCTCTGGAAATGTGTGTCTTAAATTCTTCTGAAGAGAATTCAAGAAACTTTACAGTGACGTGTTTTCAAATAATTTGCTTCAGGAAAATTATATCCTAACTACAAGATAGTAATATTTGTTTTGTTCTATGAGGAGTCATACTGTATTCACTGAAGTTATTACAGCTCTCCTTGTTGATATCAAAGGGCTCTGAATCAAACTTACTGGAAAAAATATATTAAAAAAATAGGGTTACAGATGAAGAAATTCTGCAAAAGCACTAACATTTTGGAATTTTTGGTAGCTAGGAAAATCCAGTTATGGTTCATTTATTAGTGTTTGATGACTCCTTATACCCCATTTACTCTTCCCATAAAATATTTTGCTGTTCCCTTATCAAGTAGCAAGATTTCACAAACAGAAAGCTTTTCATAAAATAAACTTACTCAAGGCTATTCTGTGAAAAGTTTGACATTCATTTTGCATTTATGTTAATATATAAACAAATATACTTCCCAATGTGTTTTGCAAGACCCTGGAGTGCTGCACAGAGTGGATAGATGGTTCCCAGTCATATTCATTACAGCAAGCAGATTAACATGGCCGAGTAGCCAGGAGAGGAACATGTGGACTACTTATTGGAATGACACTCCTGATTTGATAAAGACGCTAACAATAGCTATTAAAGAGGTCAATAAAAGACAGAGAATGAAGTAGCAACAGCTGGAAACTTACAACAACTCTCTTATCATCTTCGAGCCTGCGCTTTATATCTGGCTACTACAAGTGTGCAAGCTTGCATTGAGGGGCACACATTTATCCAAGCAAATGTGAGGAGGGAAAGAGCACTCTCATAACATAACTAATTACAGACTACACAAATTCATCTGAAGTTGAGTTAAATTCTCAAGGTATTTGTTTAATCAGAAGTAGCAAAAGCACTTCAGTGATTCTCCCTTAGTTCATTGGGAGGATTGAAGGAAAATAAGGCTTGAAGGATTGAAGGAAATAAGGCTGGGGTAGTAATTAATGCAATATCTTTATACCTCAAAGGATGGTAGTCCAGAAAAACATTATTTATTTAATAAAAGAAATAAAATATTGATTTTTCTCATCCTGGCAAAGCAAATATATTGAGCATTTTCTGTTGCATTTACATTGAGTTGAGCCAAGGGGATTGGAGATTCAGTCCTTTTAATAATAGATAAATAGGAAATTTTCTTGTATAGTTTGAAGAGGTGCACAAAGCTTAACAAATACAGAGCAACTCATTCCCTCTCCTTATTGCATAAGAAAGACAAAATGCAGATGTGACATTTGCAACAGGCTGGGAAAGTGTTTCTGTGTGGAGACAGGAAGGAGTGCTGTAAAGTGAGTGCTCTATTTGACATAAGCCTGAAAAAAGTGGAGTAATCAGTGCGATGGGATGAATTGAGAAAGAAAAGTATCATAACAATGAACTCCCCTGTGACAGTGCATAACACTATAAGTGGGCCTCACATTAGTTTTGATGAAAAGAAAAATGTTCAAGAAGGATTAAGTTTAGAATACAAGGCTTGGAAGAGGGTTCTCCTGTTGTTATTTTAGGAGGATAGAAGAATAATAAAATCAACAGAATGGTTTGGGTTGGAAGAAACCTTAAAAACCATCTAATTCCAAGCCCCTGCCATGGGCAGGGACACCTCCCACCAGATCAGGGTGCCCAGGGCCCATCCAGCCTGGCCTTGGGCACTGCCAGGGATGGGGCACCCACAGCTCCTCTGGGCAGCCTGGGCCAGGGCCTCACCACCCTCATCACAAATAATTTCTTCCTTGTATCTAATCTAAATCTACCTTCTTTTAGCTTAAAAACATTACCCTATCTTGCCCTATCACTGCACCCCCTGTCAAAGAGTCCCTCCCTGGCTTTCCTGTAGGCCCCATTTAGGCACTGGAAGGCCGCCAAGAGGCCTCCCTGGGGCCTTCTCTCCTCCAGGCTGAACAGCCCCAGCTCCCTCAGCCTCTCTTCACAGCAGAGGAGCTCCAGCCTCCTGACCATCCTCGTGGCCTCCTCTGGACCTGCTCCAACAGGCCCCTGCCTCTTGTGCTGGGCCCAGAGCTGAACGCAGGCTCCAGGTGGGGTCTCACGAGAGCGGAGCAGAGAGGGAGAATCCCCTCCCTGCCCTGCTGGGCACGCTGCTGCTGGTGCAGCCCAGGGTACAGGTGGCTTTCTGGGCCGCCAGTACACATTGCCAGCTCATGTTGAGTTTCTCATCAGCCAACAACCCTTCTCCTTGGGGGTGTTTTCAATCCTTCCTCTGCCCAGCCTGTATTTGTGCTTGGGATTTTCCCGACCCAGCTGCAGAACCTTGTACTTGGCCTTGTTGAAAGAATGAAAGCTAAGAGACAAAAAACAACTGCAGTTGTCAAAAAGAGACACCAGAATTCAGGTTTCAGAAGCATTTCAGAAGCACAAAAATGACAGAAGTGAAGACTTAATGGGTCTGAAAGATGAACCAAAGATTCAACATTTGGAGGAAAATGAGAAGAGACTCGAACTGTAAGTCAATAGCCAACAGGAGACCAAAGATTGGCATTGCAATCAAAACTAAGGAAGTGAAAGCATGGAGGACAGTGCTTGAGGTAGGTGTTTTAACATGGCTGAAAAGGACGGGTGCCAGAGGTGACAGGTAGAGAGTGAAATTGAGGAAACAGACACCAAGGAGCAAAGTGAAATGGAGGGAGCAAATCCTTTCATCAGATACACAAGAAGCTTTTATTGACTAAGAGTTGTGTCGTTTTGCAACATTACAGTTATTAGTTAATCAGTACGCAGAGCTGGTAACTAGCTGATAGTGCTGTATTTACTGCAGTGTACACCTGTGTTTCTGCTACTCATTCAATCACAGAATTCCCAGCTTCTCTTTAGAAATCCCCAGAGAGATCGGAGAAGTGCACTGTTTTATGGGGGATATTCCTCCTTTCATAGCTGGAGTTGCAGGAGTGACAGGTTTGTGCGCTAAGAGCTGTTTGTTACTATGCCACGTTTAAGGTAGTGATTCAGTTTCACAGGAGTCATTCAACAACTGACAATTCACAGCAACACTTGATACATTCTGGCTGCAGTTCCCAATTAATAGGAGATACCAGAGAGCACGGCTGTTGAAACAGAAGTGCTGATGGAGTAAACAAGCCAGTTAAAATTGTTTTAGGCTTTGTTCAGCTTGGAATCACATTCTTGTGAGCTGAAGCATTGCACCTGCTTCTTTTAGGGTAACTGACAAATTGCTGCTATGTAAATCTGCACTTTAAATACAATACCATGCCTCTGAGGCTGAATGAGAATAAGATGAGGGAGAAAGTGAAATTGAACCATAAACAAAAGTAAAGCAAAACACACCAAACTTGTGATACCTCGCGTGGCAACATATCCATCCTCCAGGGAATGCAACGCTGTCCTTTAGGCAGGATAACTCACAGATGCCTTATACATAGTAGTATCCCAAAACAATCAGGGAAGAGACGGTGTTTCCCTAAAGTAACAACAAAAGCTGAAGTAGTCAGAGTCACCTCTGATTCCCCAGAGAAATTAGTTAAATGAACTCTGACAGTCATTACAAGTGTTGGCCCTTCATTCCAATCCTGCCTCTAGTAACATGCAGGCAAAATGGCCCGCTGACAATTAAATACACTTTCACAATCTTTTTATCAATTTTAGGTGCCTAACAATGGGGGACATTTCCCTGTCTGGGCAGTGTTGTCCTTCTGCAAATCCCATTCATCCCACCAAGGGCCTGTACAAGGCTGTCCTGTCATCCCAGCCCCATCTGAAGCCACGGATGGGTTTTACAGGTGAACAAGCAATGAAAATAATGGGTAGGGTGTGATAATAGAGTCCCTCCCAAGTGGTGTATTGGGCACAATCCCAGACACAGCTGAAAAAGACAGTTCCTGCTGTAGCAGTAGGTCTTAGCTCATCTCCCTAATCCTCCTGCCAGTGACAGGGATGTGCTAATGGGATGGCAATCCTGAGATTTATCAAAACATTTTTGCCCTCTTCAGGCATCAAAAACATTTGAATACTGTATGTAAGTGTGAAGCTGACAGTAAGAGATCTTTCTCACCTCTTCTGAAGGTATCAGCTGCTAGTCAACAGCAAAGAAATAATACTGGGCTAAATGCACATTTGTTTGATTTCCTGTGACAGTGCCCATGTCCTTAAAGGGTCTTTGTGTGATTGCCTGCACATAGATACAATTCAGATCTAAATCTATTCTTTCCCTGCTTTGGTATTCAACAGTAAACTCTTTCTCCTTACAAATTCTATGCACACCCTTAAACAATTTAAGACACAGTCAACCAAACCACATTCATTGGGGTTTAGTATTCTCCACTTTGCTATAGTGCATTATGCTGAACAAGAGACGGTGGCTGAAAGCATCTATTTAAAGCTTTTGAAACAGAGTGTGGACAAAGACAGTGGCATACCAACTGCATTGTCAAAATACCTCCGCTTTTTCATGCCAAAACAATCTGAGAAACACTGACATTTTCTATCCAGCCTTTGAGTTATGCCATAATGTGAAAAGGCTGTCGTCCTCATTACTCTTCAAGGACTTCTGGTCTGAATTCAGCCACACTGAAGATGTGTTGCTCCTTATGATCTGTTACCTTTGGAAGACTTGACTTTTCCTATCAACCTCTGGTGCACCAGATGCATCGTCATTTTAGCATACCTGCCCAGTTGTATTATTTAACATATTTAGGGTTGAATCGGAGCCTGAGGATGATGTTTGCTATGATGAGAAGCCAAACTGCAAGGTCCTGAATTGTTCACTATCAACAAATGGCAGCACTAATGTATGCAGCTGAGCCTCTGAAGAGATTATAGACAGCTTTTTTTTAAAAAAATGTAAATTCTAAAGCCTACATTCTAATTTTTATATTTTTACCACTGTCACTTGTTATAAAACTGATATATCTAATGACACAGGCAGAATGCAAACTGTATACATTATATTATTCATCACACCTAAAGATAATAGATCATAACTTATCAGAATTAATACTTCAGAATTAAATGACTATTAAAGGCACCACACAAAAAGTTGCAAATGTAATACATTATGTGTATAGTTTTACATTAATATTAAAGCAGGACAAATCAATTAATACATCAAAATCAGAAAAGAACTTCAGGTTCTGTAATTCAGGGAGTTTCAAAAATAGAGCTTAATTGCATGAAATTGTGCTCTGATCCATATGCTTCCATGGACAAATGTAATTACTCCATCTTGTAAACAAGTTAATTGATGTGAGAGAATATAGTTCAGAATACCTTATTTGTGAACATCATCTCTGTACAAAAAGCACATAGGGTTGGGGTTGCGATATGATCTACAGTAATCAATATAATCCCACTGAAACCGGTAAAACTGTGCCACTCTGCCAGAGTATCAGCTGACAGCATGGCTCAACTTTCCTTAAAATAAGAAAGATGTATCCACTCATCTAGCAAAATAGATTAGCCACTCAAACTCTAAAAAAATATTCTCATTAGCACAAACACAAAAATACTTTTCTTTTTACACCCAAAAACCTCAGAGCAACTCTAAAATTCCAACTCTATCCATGACTGCTCAAGTAGTTAAGCAGAGCCCTCTCAAGAAAGAACCATTCAAAATGGCAGCTGTTAGATTGCCAATAAAATTATGCTAGAAAGTTTGTATGCCACCATCAGACTCATCAGTTAGGGTGGCACAAGGAAGTTCGATCAACCAGTTACACATTTATTAAAAAAAAAAAAAAAAGTCATAGGAATGCCCTTAATTCATTCATCCTTGAACTGCATAGCTCTAGTAGAAAGATGCACACTTCTAAAGATGTTTTATATATACTAAAATTTACTGTGTATTTGATCTTGTGTCTGTCTACTTTTTAAACCAAAGAGACATATACAGTCAGGCTCCCTTCTGATGTCCCCTTTCCTGTTATATCAGCCAAATTCGTAATCTTACCTAAAAAAAAAAAAAAAAAAGGCAGCTCTTTCAACAAGCTGCGTTTTCCACATAACCAGACTTATCACTATTAACTACAAAATTCTTTAAAACAGCCTCCTCAGGAAGGTGATGTCCAGATTGCACTCGGACTTTTGCACTTTTGCCAATCTCAGCAAACACTTGTCCCACAGCTGGCACAGCTGAAGTAGAGGAAAGTCTCCCAGGGCACATCTACATGGTACCTGTGGACAGACAAGCACTCTGCCCATGCTGCCAACTGACTGGGACTTGTCTGACTGTAACACCAACCGGGCTGGTCAAAAACTAATCTCCTGGATGTCCATGAAGTGGTGGAGTAACCTGCATCAGTCATTTCTTCAGAGAGCATCTGCTCTCCTTGGAGAAAACCCAGAACAAGCAATGCCTGCAAGAAATCACACTGCAAGACTGCCAGATTCGTCTTCCTTATATAGCGAGGGATGCAATCTGAGAGTGCAGGACACAAATCCCACCTTGCTTTGTGGCTGCACACAGTATTGAAACAGGTAAATTTTACTGAGAAGAGGCAATCATGACGGAACAATGTGATGAAAGGGAGCTAGTGTCAGTATGAGAAGAAGTGGGACTTTCCTCTTCGAAACAGTAGCATTAAACTATTTCTATAACGTCACATTTTTTAAATATGGAGTGGTACCATAGAAATAGAAGCACTACAATAAGCAATTACTGTTTGTGATCAAATGTAATTACTTACAATAACAGGAAGTCATAATGTTAGATGAAACATCAACGTCATTGCTACTTCAGTAATCTGAGCACCATTTTGCTTGTGTAGATTCCTTTCTTCCACTCATATACCTATAAAATACATTCGCTTTTCCTTGCAATCGTGTCAGTAGCAGCATTTTTACATCTTCTGCAGATGTATTAGTTTGTATTCCTGCACTTTGGAACAATCTATTCTGATTACATGTGCTCAGGATAAGCTTAGAATATGACCCATGTTCCCAATGTAACAGCAAAACCAGGACTATGTCCTGCATGGACCTAATTTGTTGCAAATGGAACCTCCGTCAATTTGTCATTGTCATTCCTGGTACTGCAGAAGACCATACTTAGAACAGTTCTGCAGGGATGAAAATATTCACTGCTTTGAGTAAAAGCAAAATGTTTTAAAAAGGAGTTGAAGTAGCAGAACACACAATTAGCAAGGCCAAAAAAATGTCCAAAATATAACAAGGCTAGATTACACACACCTCAACACCTTTTTGCTGAAACTCTTTTAGGCTGAAATACACTTTTTCAATGTAAATTATTTTTTCATAGCCTACGAACATTCTAATTTTGCAATTTAAATACTTTTTACCAGTTTCCTGTAATTAAAATTATTATTATTTTTTATTTCAGATTGGATATAGTTTCAAGTTTTTAAATTTATGTTTGTTGTTAAAAAGCAATTTTTAATCACCTACTTATATGATCCATTTAGTTTTGCCACTTAAAAATGTTGGCTTTCTCCAAAGTATGAATTGCCCAAAAGTTACACCCACACACAGGTGGGTGGAAAAGCTAAAATTTTCTGTTTACAAACTGTATTTGAACAGACCATACACTTTTCAAAATATGTTTGCCATTGGTTGAAAGCAATTTATACAAATCACAAATTGAGAACAACTTGTCAAGATTTTATGGAATTGCTTCAAATAAACTATTTGTCAATGTTCTTTTTCCTTGCAAGGCCTGATCCAAAACATGGTGATGTCATTAGAAAGGCACTGATTCTCTTGAGCTTTGCATCAGGCTATATTTATTCAGCATACAGAGGTGGATAAATAATTCACAAATATATTCAGTGAATTATTCATTTGTTAAATTTTATGAATTTAAGCCTAAACTATTTGAGAAATAATATTGCCTGTTATTCCTTTACGTATAAATCATACTCACTTGTAAGCAAAACAGCAGACTAAAGAAGTATTAGACAAAAACTACTTTTGTTTTTTAGCTCAGGATAGATGTGATCTCATGCTTGGTAACATAAGATAAAGGAGAATAAAAACATTTGTTGGGTTTTCTGTTCTGAAATACAGCCCAGCGAGAACTTCCTTGCTATTTCCTGACTGTGCCAGCAGAATGGCCAGTTTGCAGGAATAGCTGTTTATACGTAATTTCAAAGGCTCAGGCACTACCTATCTACCCAGGGGAGGTTCGGGTTGGAAATGAGGAGACATTTTTTCTCAGAAAGAGCAGTCAGGCATCGGAATGGGTTGCCGAGGGAGGTGGTAGAGTCACCGTCCCCGGGGGTGTTCAAGGAAAGGTTGGATGTGGTGCTTAGGTACATGGTTTAGTGGGTAGCAGGGTGATGGTTGGACCAGATGATCTTGGAGGTCTTTTCCAAGCTTTATGATTCTATGGTTCTATTTGAAAAGACAACATATCTGGGAGGCGGGCAGGGACAGCTCCCTGCCCTAGGCTGAAAGGCTCACCTCACCTTTGCAAGGGTGGCCAAAGAGCTGCGATGCAAACAAATATGTACAGCACCCCCTCCCAGCTCTCAGCAGCTTTTTTGTTCTGCTCTTGTAAAAGAGTTTTCCCAACACCCTACTGCCACAATACATCAGGTTGAAAAGGGAGTGAGCCCATTGCTAGCCAGCCCATTGCATTCCCAAGCTTTTGAAAACAGCTTCCCACGTGCAAAACCATCCGGCTGGTCCTCTGCTATTTATGTCCATGGGACAGGACCAAGGGCTTTTCATTGTTATTGTGAAGAGCATCTGTTCTGGGTGAAGCCTCACAGAAGCAAATTGACATTTGATGTCACAGATATTGCAATTCTCCCTCCTGCATACCCAACCAAAATAACTGCAAGCAAGTGCATTTGACTGAAAACTTGGCATAGGACTTTATCAATTATTTTCAAATCACTGAATAGGTAGATTAGTCAGGGAAAAAAAGGACAAGATATATGGGCATGTCCTGGTTTCAGGTAGGACAGAGTGAATATATTAAATAATGGACTGTTGTGGTTTAGCCCGGCTGGCAGTCAAACACCACACAGCCGTTCGCTCACCCTCCCCCCTCCCTCTCCGGGATGGGGGAGAGAAACGGGAAAGTGAAGTCTGTGAGTTGAGATAAAGACAGTTTATTAAGACAGGGAAAAGAATAACAATAATAATAATAATAATAATAGTATTAATAGTAATAATGTGTACGAAATAAGTGATGCACAATGCAATTGCTCACCACCCGTTGACCGATGCCCAGCCTATCCCCGAGCAGCCGGCCCCCCCCTCCACCCCGGCCAGCCACCCCTATATATTTTTCAGCATGACGTCAGATGGTATGGAATACCCCTTTGGCCAGTTTGGGTCAGCTGTCCTGGGTCTGTCCCCTCCCAGCTCCTGCTGCATCCCTAGCCTGCTCGCTAGCAGGACAGAGAGAGGCTGAAAAGTCCTTGGCTTGGTGTAAGCACTGCTCTACAACAATTAAAACATCAGCATGTTATCAGCGCTCCTCTCATTCTAATCCAAAACATAGCACCCTACCAGCTACTAGGAGGAAAATTAACTCTGTCCTACCTGAAACCAGGACAGGGCAAAAGAGTGAGCCACTCATTGGCATGACCCTTGCCTCAGAATTAATATATTTTGACCTTTCATGGCAAAAGGTTTAGGGAAAAAAAGAAGTTTAATAACAATGCTTCACTTGGTACACATACCACAATCGATACAGCACATGTGAAAGGCTATCTCACAGCCTATGGAGGTGCTCTCTGCAAAGTGAAATTATAAGCTTTTAATAAATGGAAAGCTGTTTGGCCACTGGAACTAAAAGCAAGATGATCTTGAAGGTCTTATCCAACCTTAATAATTCTATGATTCCTCCATTATTGCAAAGAAAATCAGATAGTGAGAAAACAGGGCAAAGGAAAGGCCTGAAGAGACATCTCCCTCTTCCCCTTCTTGAGGAAAAGTGTTGTGGAAGATCACTTCACCAGACCTTTGGACCTGACAGAAGCGGGCAAATACCGTTTAACACTGAGGTTCACTCTACATAAAATTCTTTTCACTACGTTAATACACACTGTATTTTCCAACTGGTAATGAAATGCCTTCTCTCTGACATGATTTGCTCCATTCACAGCCAAAATGTGCACTCACGCTTGCAAAGAGCTTGTGACAAAACCACAGCTCTGCCATTACTGCCAGTATTCCCACATTCGCAGATTGATCTGTTTGCTCTTAGTGCTTGTTCAGCTCACGCTGTCGCATGTATTTGCTCGGTGCTGTAGCTGTAACACTGCCGTTACAGCCGTGACATAAGCTTCGACTTATGAAAGCAAGACTGTAGAAAGCAGTCGTGCTTTATATCAAAGCAGTTAAAACAGCCGGGAAAACCAGAAACCTGATAATAGGATTTGGTGGTCAAATGCTTTTCTACTTTTCCAAATTTCCATTCCTCTAATGAAAAATATTCTCCCTGCCTCCAAATCTCATTTCTCTTATACCTATTCTTCTATCACTTTCCCATAAATCTCTTCAAACTCTTTGTTTCTGATTGCCTGAAAGCCTGTCATGGCCATCTAGTGACGATGTAGAACTGGCAAATACAGCTCAAGACATTGTGTAGGCTTTTGCACATGCCTCTCAAAATCCTTTTAAACTGATTATGGCATCCTCTTGGATTTGTTTAGTCTGAAAATGCTCATAAAACCTGACAGAAAAAATTGCTTTTAAAAATATTAAGCAGCTTGTTAAGAAGTACTAATCAGCTTGGTTTATTCGTATCACTGGCAATACATACACACTGCCCTTTAGATGACAGAAGCTCACCTTTAACTGGTTGATATCCAGCAGTAAAAAATGAGTTTATACCAAAATATTTTACAAAGCAAAGGTCATATTAAATAGAGGCTGCTCTAGTTTATGTCAAAATTGACTGAAACAACAAATTAACCGTTAAGATATTGGTCTGTGGACAGGCTTTGAAAGGTATTTCACTGCATACCAGTGGATTTTTGCAAACTTGGCCATTCTTCATTTCAGAGAGTGTTTCAGGAGATCTTCAGATCACGTTGGACAGAAACTGAAGTGCAGCTTATATTAATACTTGGGCAATTCTGAAAGCCAAATAATCTTTCCTCGTTTCCTTTTTTTTTATTGTTGCTTTTTTTTTTTTTTTTGAAATATTTACCTAATGTATTTTGTCTGTTTTTCTACACTAATACAGAAGGGTGAGATTTGCTGCCACGTAAAGGATCTTTCATAACACTTCCATGACGTCAAGTAAATAGAATGAGTGTAAACTTCCTTTTTCAAAAGGCCTCCCTGGCTAGTTTAAATCTCTATAAAACAAGATACCAGCCCCACTCTAACTGCAGTACAAAGGGAAATTTGGATGTGACTGAAATCATCTGACTACGGATGCCAGAACAGTTTTGTTATATAATACATGTGAGCACAGCTGCTTGCTTATCACAAGACCCAAAATGAATACATCACATATTGAAGGGCAGAGTTACCTTTCCTTCCGCCTCCTAATAAATCGCCCTTTATGGGCTACTTCCCTTGAGCTATTCACAGAACAAGAATGGAATTGTCTGCAGTACAAGACAGAAGGAATCAGTAGCCAACGTTTTCCACCTTCATCCCCCAGCCCCGTCACTTTCTGAACAGTTTTTTTCCAAAGGCAGCAGGAAGGATATTGGCTCTGTTCCTTGAGGTGCGCTTCTGCTGTTTCTGCAGGAGCTAACAGAGTCCAGCCAGTCAGATGTCAGTTTGGGGGACTCTTCTGGCACCATTTCCAAGCCAGGTACATGCAATGCGTTCACAGAAAAGACGGCACTTCCAAACAGTGAGAGAGCTGTCTCTAACCCACTCAACCTGAGAGCACTGTACTACTGAGTGAGCTCTGCCACTTAGTCAAGACCACTGTGGTGCCATCGAGACCTACATGGTATCAGTGATCCACACCTCTCCCTGACTGTGAACAGCACATTAAAATTTCACTATTACTGTGTACCCAGGGCATACACGGTTTGACTGCTATCTACCTTCTAAGAGAAGCTGTAATGTTAAATATCTGATCAGGAAAACATGCATTTTAAGCAATATTTTTTCTAACTTTTAACATCTGATCGGTCCAACCCAGCCAGGCTTTAAAGCTGTCTGTTGAGAATCCTACTTCAATATTTTTGCTGATTCATTGTATGTATGAAAGGGAAAACAAAATCCAAGATTTTATGATTTGATATGGCAAATACACCAGAAAAAAAAAATAAACACTTTAAAATAAGTTTTCCAATAATTCAAACAAACTTTTCTGCTTTCTGTTCCACCGCTTCACATGATGACCATCCTCCCATGTGACAAGATCTTCAGTATTTTGGGGTTCAGCATGAAAGATCTTTGTGCCAGAAATTAGAACAGTGAGTGGCAACACAACTCGTTCAGCCTCTGGGGTGTTCAGCAAACTGGAAAGAGGGAAGAAAATTGGCTAGCTGCAGCAGGAATCAGATGTTAGTACCAGAATAAAAATGATCCTCTTGACTGAAGGCTGGACAACACATAATGACAGTGAGGAGAGAACAGGAAAGGCATTTTTCAAAGGCATACTCTACTGTCATAAATCCAGAGGCTTCCTTCAGAGCTGGGGGATTCTACGAGAGCAAAGGTGAGTCAGCAACAGATGAAAGAAAAAGGGGTTGGCAGGGACTTCATTTCCCTTCTCACACAAGGTTGTGAACTCTAAGAATTATTCTTTACTTCTGAGAAGGTGACTTTCAGCTAAAATTATACACAACATAGCCCTGATTCTCCTCTCTGTGACCCTAGTATAAAAATACAAAGACCAAACCAGATTTACATACGCTGGAACCAGATTTACATGCGCTTTTCCTCGCAGGTGCAATAGTATCCATGTAACTAAACCATTTTCTCCAATCTGCTACCAACAAAAAGATTATTTACAGTTCAGGTCTTTGATTTTAACTTGTCTAGAACAATTTCTCTTCTATGTTCCATAAAAGTGAGAATAGCAGCTATATTAGGTACACAAAACTGTGATGAAAAACTCTCCAGAATGGTTTTTGCCATGCTGAATGTTGCCCTCTGGCCTGGTTTCTGGCAAGCTGTAATAATGTAACCTGACTCTCAACTATCCTGACCTGTGGCTATTGTCACATACTTTCCCAAATCATGCACAAGACGTTGAATGAACTCGGCATGACTTATTTTTGTTATGCAACTGTGTGAAGAATACAACACAGGATCATAGACTGGATGGCCCAGAATAACTCTGTGCAGAAATGACTCAGTATCCAAGGAAAACTTTCAAGCTTGCAAAGACATGACATATTCCTGGAAAGCAACTGTTAAACTCTGACTAATGCATTCCCCTCTTTTCTACCCCTTTTTAAAAATCTTTCTGTCCGCAGGTTTTGAAGCTCTGAATGAATGCTCCTGGGCACTGAAAAGAATGTGAGGTAGAGACTGCAAAAAGTGTCTGAGACAGCTGGACAATACTCTCTATGTGTTATTCTAGGAACATTTTGGGGAAATGTAGCAATCCAAGAGTCCAGAGCTAGACATTTAGTTTTTGCCATGTTCCGCGGCACCTATCAGGTGTCCTGGAAAGACTGAAATTTGGCCACTTAAGTGAGTTGGCTCAGCAAGCACAGTTTTTATCTGGGTTGGATAAGCCACGCTGTTGACAGGCCTTTGAGTCCCAAGTGCTTCTGGCCCAAACTAGTGAGAGCAACTCTAGGGACTTTGGGAATTTAATCCCTGCCACAAGCCTGGCAGGAGCAAAGCTCCCCCTTTTCCGTCTCCCCTCGCAGGTGGAAAGCCTACTGACAATGTACTTGTAGCAAAGCGAAATCATGTGAAAGTGGACAGCAGGTGTAAATAAATATTAAGAAGTCGCTTTACTGCAGGAAGTCTAAAACAGACAGTGCCCCCCCACCGTCTTAAAAATTGGAGTTAGCTTCCCAAAGAGTAAAAATTTATGTCATCCCCACACCGAACTCAGAATTTGCTCCTAGGAAGCTAAACATTAGTAAACGTAAAAGGAAAAGCTCAAACTTGTGAGAACATGCTGACATTACATACTCCTTGCTTTGTATCAGGCTGTTTCACACTATTCCAGTCTTTTTGGGAGAGTGGAAGACTTTGTTGATCCCTATACTCTAGGTATAAATCATAGGAATTCCATAGACATTACCTAAGAAACTCTGACTGCTGTAAAACTTCACTTGAGAATGCTACAGGATCAGTTACCCCATAGAAAGGTATGCAAAATCCCAGCATTTCATCCTGTAACAACAAGGTTAGCAGACTGAGAACTGAGGTCTGTGTGCCATGGAGGTAGCCTCGAAAAAAGTCTACTTTTCCCTCTCTTTACCTCATTGTAATTGTTACTAAAATAATTAAACAAAACCGAAGTCACAGAGAGGCAGTGAGAATTACTAGGATTTGTAGTGAGTTTTGAAACATTCGAAAAGAAAAGCACTATTCTAGTCCTGACTACCAACATCCACCATGAGAAAACCACCAAATATTACTATTACACAGAGCCATAGATTGCTGAAGACAACAGGTGGTGTAAGAGATGGGATGAATGTTAACTACCTGAACTAGCAAGAGAAACACCTTTTTCACTGACATAGCCTACAGCACGTTTGGAGGCAGTAGTTTGTTTTCTCCAGAGCAATGGTGACATTTTAGATCATCTTCTATGCTATAAATGGAATACTGTGAACTGCTGAACATTTGCTACCTGGAAGACCATTTCCTGTTGCCTGAGTCATTAACTTTCTTGGATGACATTGCCACATCTGTAATGAAAAGATGTTATGTGCTGCTAATTTATGAGGCTACTCTAGTGCTGATATTTTAAACTACTCAGGTGTGAATAGCAAAGGCTGGCTGGTATTTGAAATCTCTTTGGCAATATTAGCTCACTGTGGATGGTATTTAAAATCACTCTGGCACTCTGGGGCATCAGAGGCCCCAGAACAGTCGTGGCCACTGCAGGAGCTGAGATAATATTTCCCAAGGCTAATACTTTATTTCCACTGATAGGAAAGGAGTGCTTGGAAAGAAGAATTTAACAGGCCTGATGGTTCTCAGATTAGTGCTTTGAAGAAAATGTGTACAATGATGTTCCTGTAGCAAATGAAACCACAGACTTGGATTTTTCTTCTAACAATAGATGGGGAGGAAGCAAAACTCACATCTGTAAGAAAGGCAGAACGGGGCAACAAAAGGCGGTTCTCGCTTTACAAAGTAGAAAATGCAACCATTTTCTGTAGGTCCTATTGTAAGCCTTTAGGGGTCCATTATTGCCACCTAGTGTGAGTTTGAATATAATATAAGCAACAAAATTGTACCCACTCAGTGTTCTTTGAGCCCGATAAACTCCACTGAAAGTAGGTCAGCTCCTTTGGAAACATCTGCAGGCTTGGATCTAGAAATACCTGCCGGCTGCGGTTTCTGTCTGCTACATCATGTTGCTATACCATTTGAGTGTCCAAATTATTGCATACTTCTAATATCACCACTTACCTTCTTGATGCTGATTGTTCTATGTATTGGGATGACTTGGAAAAAAAATCAATCCCTATCCATATTTTAACAGATGATTCAGTGTCCAGTAGAAACACGTGCTCATGCAAATTCTACTGTGCTGATTTTAGAACTACAGCTAATACATTTTAAAAATCTAAACAAGATGAGCTAAACAGCGTGTGAGGCTGTCAAAACACTCAAGGACAGCTTTGTTTCAAGGAAACGTCTGTAGCTGCATGTCATCCATGTATGCTGGCAATCAATAAACATGAGAACAGGAAATCAAAAAGTCTCTTGGGTAACACCAGTGCTCACCCCTTTGGCTGGGAGGAAGAACAGTCCTCTCCTAACTAATCCTAATTCCCTTCTTTCAAAATACTGAATGTAAATGAGTTTGGCTGCAGATAATGATCTTTCCATTATTAGTAACACCCTGAA
The DNA here is from genome assembly GCF_009769625.2 of Cygnus olor. Taxonomy (NCBI): domain Eukaryota; kingdom Metazoa; phylum Chordata; class Aves; order Anseriformes; family Anatidae; genus Cygnus; species Cygnus olor. The sequence goes on from NC_049183.1 coordinate 1,561,505, forward strand.
TAGATTCAGACCCTAGTTGGGAATTTAACTCCTGTGGACTTGGCTTGGCAGGATCTATTCTTAATAGAACCTGCTCAGCACAGAGTGCGAAATGACTTCATAGTCCTCTCCAGGGGCACTGACAGGCCTGCATGCTTCATCACAGTCTATTACACACTCAAATTCACTGAGTTGAAAATCTGTGGGCAATATATATTACTTCAAAATATCCATGAAGCGCCTCGATCTGCCTGGAATTATTACCCGGTAATCCTGAATGTATTTGCTGACAGAAAATAAGGACTCAGTATGAAATCCTTTTCTTCTGCGTTGTTTCTACAGCTGCCCAGGGATTCCCAAGGTAGAGGCTGAACCAGAAGTTTTCAGTTTCATGACACACAATTTTACAGTGTAAATTAACTGACCAGACTGAATTGCACTGGAAATGGCAACAGGGAGCCTCCTTAGACAGATCAGAGCAAGAAACCTAGCTAGGGGTAGATCCTTTCAAGCTTCACCGAAATGGCTAAGATTTGTCAGTTAAGGTTACCAGCACAGAATAAACCACAGGTCCTTCAGTCCGACCCAAATATTTCTGGTTTGTGTATCCTCTAAGCACTGGGAGACACAATACCTAGATACTCCCATCAGTGGAGAGAAAAGGCATTGCCACTTGGGATGCAGGCTCCCTGGAGCTGTCCATCTTTCCACATTGGCCATCTCAGCAAAAAGCCTCCTTGTCCATCACATTCAGGAAACTGCTGAAGTTACACGGCATAAATATGGGCCTAAGTTTTCCAAACTGGCCTCCCACAGGAAGATAATGTTTAAGGGGACAAATAGTCTTGAGTAGGACTTGTAGCATTTTTTCATCCAAGTTTTTTCAGCATGAGTCATATCCTCACAGGAATTGAAATTTGTTTTAAATACAGATTTTCATGAAGGCATATTTTAAATGATAATCATTTCAATATGGTTTAAATGTTTTTCAGAATACGTTTCTATTTTTTTATGAAACATGTGAAAAGTTATTGTACTTAATATCCATTTAATATTCTAGAAATTTTAACATAGAAAGTGCAACATCATACTTAAATCATCCATAATTCCTTTTCCTCACAAAATTTCCTTTGGGGGAAAAGAAACAACAGCACCTGTGCTCATCCTGCCCTTGGAATATAAAGCTATAAAACTGTGGAATTTTCTAAAAGTCAGACAAGGAAGTGCTGGCAACATCTTCCCTGTTATTTGTGCTTTTGAAAACATATAGTTCATGCAGTTCAATAGATTTCCATCAATTTGATCAGATGACATTGTCATCTAATGAATCCCGGTACAAATTTTTGTGCCTGCAACAAAGAATTAGCTGAAGATTGAGGCTTCCTTTAGTTAATTGTATTATAAAGACAACCCATTTTTTAATAATGTTTCTTGGGGTAATAAATCTACAGTGACCTTAACCATGATTTTTTCTGTCAGTTGAAAAACATAATCTTCATTCATGGTTAGCCAGGTGATTTAGTGTGTTCTTCAACTGCCCGGCAACAGATTATTTCATTTATGTCTTCCATTTATTCTTCCAACATTGCTGATCCAGATAATAAAGAATAAGGTTCACAGCTATTATCTCTGGTTAATCCGTCATAATTGTCTACGTCTTAAATTAGGGATATTATGCTGAATTGCATTTAATACAGTAGAGCTTTGCTGTGTGCATCAGACAATCCCCTCCACCCTCACCCCCCAAAAAATGACCTTGACTGACAGAAAAGCCATTCTAGATTCCAAATCACTAAAAATATCTCATATAGAAGTATTATGCAGATGCAGACAATAGTCCTTGTCTTTCTGTATTACTGTTGGTTTCCAAAATACATTGACAACAATACTTTTAAATGAATACACTCCCTTGCAGTAGGAAGAATGCTATAAGTAACAGACGTTGCCACCAGCTGGAGTTTGCACACAGACACTGGCATTGTGTTATGTCCTTCATTACTCACCTAAATTATGTTCTGCTCCCCTTTACCAATGATCATTGCTGAAACATGTTTTGTTCCAAAGGATGTTCCAAAGGCCTCATTTCCAAAGTAGATTGAAGAAATGGAACCTTAAAAAAAAAAAGAAGACAACCAGGTTAGTAGGTTTAGTTCAAGACTAAATAGATCCAAATAGCTCCAGGACTTTTGCTCCTGCAGTTACACAACAGCCACAGATGACGTCAAAACACTGAACAGCAATCTTACAGCATCACAGCATGGCTGAGGCCAGAGGCCCCCCCGGGCCCATCTGCTCCCCCTGCCCCAGCAGGGCCACCCCGAGCAGGGGGCCCAGGCCCGTGTCCAGGCGGCTTTGGGAGATCTCCAAGGAGGAGACTCCACAGCCTCTGTGGGCAACCTGGGCCAGGGCTCCGATACCCGCACAGCACAGAAGTGCCTCCTGGTGCTCAGAGGGAGCTTCCTGTGCTCTGGTTTTTGCCCACTGCCTCTGGGCCTGGCCGTGGGCACTGCTGAGCAGAGCCTGGCTCCCCCCTGAGCCTTCTCTTCTCCTGGCTGAACAGCCCCAGCTCTCTCAGCCTTTCCTCATCTGATAGATGCTCCCATCCCTTAATCATCTCAAGGGTCCTTTGCTGGACTCTCTCCAGTAGCTCTGTATCTTTCAACGCTGAAATCATTCCTTTTTTTTTTTTTTTTTTCCCCTGACAATTACAGAACACAAGTAGAATAGGCAATGATCGTATCAAGAGCACAACAAAAAAGTTAGAAAACAGGAGAATAGATGCCCACCAACTTGAAGCAATGATGTCGGGAAAGACCATAATTTCTTGTTCTACCTCAACAAGAAACTTAACAGCACACAAAACATTTTGCTTTAAAAATGCCCTCCAGTGCCTGCATGGAGTATCTATCGGAAGGTGACACTTTCCTTCTCTTGTGATCGGTTGCGTGCCCTGGGAAATGTAAAAATATCACCAAGGTATGCATAAGAGAGAAGTTAATTAGTTTAACTTCCCGATGGGAATATATTAACAGTGTAATAAGATGCTCAAAGACTATCTTTATGATTGTCCCTGCCAAAATAGTTGCTGGAAATCTTTTCTTTTTTAATGCAAGAAGTTTTATCCTCCATATGGAGATCCAGATGCTGACTATGATCTTTGTGTGGCAGAGGTCAGTGCAAACATCCAGCCTCTACACCTCAGCGAGATGACTTCTGAGACTGTTGCTGGAAGACTCCTGTGTCAGGATCAATACCTATAAACCACTTTATACTAAATTCCTCCATGAAGCTAAAGGGAACCTTTCCCTGTATTAATACACCATGATTTGATGAAGAAAATTTTTATTTTTTTTTAACTGCCACTCAATGCTTTTTTTTTTTTTTAAACTCTTGTGTGGACAAGTTCAAATGTAATTTGTCCTGCACAGTCATTGCCCAAAGTGGACAACATAATTAATCATCTATCTTTATGTACCTGTGACTTAAAATGACTTTTAGCTAAATACTCTTACCCTAGCTCTCCCCTTGATTAATCCTGAAACATGTAAGCATAAATTTTATTACCAGGTCTCTCCTGTCAGCCGGAATGTCACACTGGAATTTACTGAAAAAAAATCATGGTATGTTGATTTCCCCACTGTTCTATAAAATGTCATTTATTTTCCTTTTGAAATATATTTTGAAATAGATTTTTGGATAGCTGGGATGGCCAGTGTGATATTTCCTTCTGAACAGCTTTCTAAAATTATACATAAAACATTTGCCCTGATTAAAAACTGAATATGAGGGATGTAGAATTACATTCCCCTATAATAAAACCTTAAATCAACTTTCAGTTTCTTTATAACTGCCCAGACCAAGAAAAATCTTCTTGAAAAGCCCCACTACCCTTCGGATCATCATTTAAGAGGACACTGTCTCCTAGGCTATTTATACTTTTATCTGTAACTGATGGAAATCTGTGGGTAGGACACAGTCTAGTTTCTATTTCCCCACTTTTTAAAGAAAGCCAAACCACTCTACTTAGCTGACTCTTTCTCTCCAAGAAATGCATTACGTAAACACTAAGGAAATTAAGCCTTTGAGCAGTACACACAGCAGTGTGTTGATTTATGTCATTCCAGGTTTACAAATGAGAAGGACAGCAAAGTCGTCTTTTTTAAATACAAAGGCATAGTGGCAAATTTCCAAGGATTTCAGGAGATCAAGCAGCCCTTTTCAATGCCAGAGTTTTTCAGATTTCCGTAACATTGTCTTGGCTGATTCAGTCTCTTCATTAGTAATTGCTTGCATTAAACAATCACAAAAACATTGGAAGATATCAAGATAAATGTCTGTCAAAATAAAAATTTCAAAATTAAAAATAAAATGAAATTAAAAGCCAGCTGTCAGTGCACATCCCCAAGCTCCCATATTATTTTGCTGATTCATTTATTAGGTTATTCATTAAACAAACATCTTTTTTAAGGCCTTTCTGGTGCAAAATAAATTGACTTGACACATAAATTGTTTCCATTTTGCAGCTTTTCTAAAAGATTAAATCTTGTTGCCAAAATAGCAAGCATTAAAAATGACAAAAGAAAAGGAAACAACAACAAAAATAACTGAGTGAGGAAGAGAGACTTGCTGCTTTCCAACACCCACTGATCACAGCAGACTTGCCCAGAATCCAGGATCTTCAAACAGACTCATATCTCATGTTGGGAAATGTTTTTTTTCTTCCCTGAGTGAGTAGGTCCATAGGTCCATTTCAATGACCACCACATTTATTTTATTATGAGTAGTTTAAACAAACTTAACACTTTTTTATTATTATGATCCTAATAATCAGCAACAACACGGTCAGAAACTCCTTTGACAATCTTTCCCTTAACTGTTTCACAACAAAAACAAAGTTGTAATATGAATTTCCGGTCATCTGGTCACAGTTTGGCTGTACTAGAAAATCAGACCTGGTGCCACAACTGAAGGGAAAACCCACAACAGCAGTCTGAGTTTTCTATTCTGCTGTAACAGCACCATCCATACAGCTGCTTGTGCTAAGAAAGTTGTTAGAATAATGGTACAAACATCGTGGTGCAGCTCATTTTCCTGTTGATCCATGAATGGGTATATGGATACATTCTATTAAGCCCTCTGTGTTTGCATTTACCACTTTCATAGCACTGTTACAGCTTAAAAACTGGATAACCCTCTTCTTGCACAAGAACTGCTTGGTTTGGAATAGTGTACTTCTAAATGTTATTTATTTTGAATGAAAGAGCTAATAGTTCTTTAAAATCTTCAAGAACTTTAAGTATTTACCAATTATCTGATACATTTCAATTACTTTAACTTGCCAGAAGTACAATCCTATTATTCCCAAGCTGCTGTCTGGTTCTCATGACTTGGTAAACTGTCACACTGCACGTTATACATCTCCTATCACTGTTGTTCCAACGACTTTTATATGTACTCTGCTTCTTCCCAAGCACTATTTTACTCTGAGACACTGATATTATCAGTGTCTTTTCAAATCAATTCATGTCCTGCTCCACTCGATAAACATATTAATCCATAGGAGTCCTTTATCCTTCCTTATTGGTGATTAACCAATTACACATTATTGATGATTTTTCATTCTGTAAAAATTTAAACGACAAACAAGAGTTGTTGTGACAGCCAACTTAACCATCTAGCACCATCTTGAGGTTAAACTGATCTTGACATTTTAAAATAAATGGACATTGCTTGATCATAAACTCTCCAGAAGTTCTAGAGTACTGTGGATACATATTCTTTAATGAAAAAATAATAATTAATGAGTTAAGACAAACATCCTGCAGATTTTTTTTCTCTGCTACCCTATATTGACTTTAAGACATTTCTGTTAGTTCTGCTAGTAATTAAGTTTAAATTTGTATTCCAAAGGAGAAGTTAGATACTACATGATTTTGTTTTGAAGCCCTGCTAGACAGTGTACTCAGGAGTGAGTTAATGAAATTCTAAGGTTACGACTGCACAGACAAGTTCACCCATAAGTATTTTCCTTGGGCTTCATTCTGTAGTTTACTTATGTGCAAAAACCATATGTTTACAAAGCATGCCTTATTCTAAATGATACTGGGCCACCTAGATACAAACACCTAGTAAAATCAATTTCTTTCCAACTGAAAATATCTGGGTAGGACTAGGTAAGATATTTTGAAGTTTTGAAACATAATAAAAATATCAGATAAAGCTATTGAGTTACAAGCTTTTTCACTGCTCACCTCATGTTTGAAGCCGATCATGACACTGGAACAGATTTGGGATGAGGAGCACGGCACAATTATGACTTGGAATGGAAAGGGGATGAAGGCTGGAATTTCTTCAAGAAAGCCAGGCAACAGCAAGGAAACCATGCTGAGTTTCTCTAAATAGATGCAGGTGTAACAAACTTGCCAACTTGGAAACTTCCCAAAAATATGTATATGTAACTGTTCATTCGCTGAGGTGATATGCTCTGGGGCAGACACAGCTATTAAATATATTTGTAAAAATATTTTTTGTTGTTTTTTTACCACAGTGGCCAGGTTGAGCTCCTGCTGGGCTTTATAGCCTTCCTGATTTTCTCTCTGCATATGCTGGCAACTTCCTTGTACTCTCCCCGAGCTGCCTGCCCCTTCTTCCACCGGACATAAACTTTTTCTCCCAGACACTCGCCAAAAGTTCCCTGTTCAGCCATGCTGGTCTTCCTCTCTGCCGACTCATCTCGCTGCACACAGGGACACCCTGCTCCTGTGCCTTGAAGGCTTCCTTCTTGAGGAGCATCCAGCCTTCCTCCACCCCTCTGCCCTTCAGGACTGCATCCCAAGGGACTCTCCCTGAACAGTTCCTGAACATTTCAACGTCTGCCGTCCAGAAGCCCAAGGTAGCAGTTTTAATGCCCCCCCCCCACACCCCTCCTGACTTCACCAAGAATAAAGAACTTCGCCATTTTGTGGTCTCTCTGCCCAAGATAGCTTCTTCTAATCTACTTCCCAGTTACCCATCGTCCCAGGACAGTGCCCCCTCAACACAGTAAAACAGCTATATCTGACGCTCTTTTGAACTTAGATGAGACAGCAAGATGAATTGAATGGCACTGAACATTCCCCTGTTGATAGGTTTTGTCAAAATACTTGCAGCAGCTCTTCAAACTTTCAAGTGACAGTATTATGGGAGATTCCATACATGAAAGCCTCTTCCCAAGGCAGCTGTTCAAAACATCATGTAAATAACAAGCAAGGGTATAAACAGAGTGACACATTCAGAGTCTGTAACTGCCTGTCCTGTTAATTCACACTGCACTCAGAATACGTAAAACAGGAATGTGGGACAGCAGCAGACAGTAGCAGGTCTAAAACCCCAGACTGAAAAGTGGATCTGGATCTCCCCTTAGTCCATCCTGCAACTTATAGCTTGAAAGATGATACTGTCTAGAAACTAGATCTATTTCTGGTTCTGCCCCAATCTCCTTTTAACTCCTACACACCTCCTGGCTCCCTCCCTACTTCTTCTGTCACATCAATAAAGGCTGTATATTTTCCAGAGCAGCAGCTGTGATCAGGTACTACACTGGAGAATGGGACCTGGTCTCCTGAATCACATAGGTACTTTGACTAGCTTGTCATGAACTCCCAAATCTTCAGACTGAAGGAATCCTCATGTTTTCGAAAGTCTGTGCCTCTTCATCCCATCAATGTTTTGTAACTTACGGATGAAGGAGCTAGGAAGAGCACAAGCACACACGAAAACTAGCTCAAATTAGCGTTACTGGGATAAACTTGACATTTGTTACCTATAGACATTTCTTGGTTATGGCCATGCCAATCTAATTCTTTCCTAATTGCTCAACTTAGACACTGAAAATTAAAATTAGTTTTCCTGCTCCAATGGCTCTTGTTCCTTCATTGCACTTGACACCCAAAACACCAGCCTGGCTGAGTGTTTTAATTCCAAACAACTCCTAATTAGTGCTCTATTCTGTTATATAAACAACCACACTGAAAACAACAAAAAGTTGCGTGCAACAACAGAAGCTTGGAGCTCCCCAGACAGTGGAGTAAAATGCTCTGTAGTCTTTATTGAGATAATTGATTTGATGCCTATTACGTTTGCTAAAAGGCAAATGCACTCTTTCACATTGCAGTTTGTCTCCAAACAGGTTACTTCATTTTGCTGAAAGCTTTAGACCACATATATTTAGCAAAACAAAAGACGATATGTAGGTCAGATCATGTGCAGGAAGCAAAAGGGCAGCTACAAGAGTTAGTTACACTGCAACGTGTCTGCTTTAAGGACCAGTGGAGCAGTAACTGAGCTCTTACTGAGAACTAATTTCTTGTTCGAGCTGATGATTGGTGGTACTGAGTCATGGACACCCATATCATGGCAGGACAGTTTGCAGAAGGCCAAGAGTATATCCCAGTGTGCAGACACTAGAGCAGAGAAATGTTATTCCAGGACTTTTTCCCTTCACTTTTTTTTCCCTGATGGTCAGTGCTTGGCCACAACTGGAGCTGCGACACCAGGTGGAATGAACATCTGCTACAAGGGAGTATGGAAAAGTTACTGTCTTGATGCCTAGTTTCATTTGTTTTCTTTCTTCTTTTTCTTTTTTTTTTTTTTTTGGGTGTGTGTGGGGGTAATTGTCTTTCCTTTTTATTGAATGATGTATGCTTTCAGAAGCAGGGGAGAGTGGAACATGCTTTATTTACTGTAACTACCACAGCAAATCTCACCCTTACCAGAAATACCAGGGAGGCTTCTATCATCTGCTTCCTGTATATGGTACACCATTCAGTTCCCTGAAAATTACAGCCCATCAGTCTAATTTGAATATGCAGGCTTTACAGAAGAATATTTGAGTAAAGTGCAATGTACATGTGATACACAGAAGGTCAGATTAAATTAATTAGCTAATTCCTTTTCTCTGGTCTTAAGCTCTTTGGTTCCTCACCCAGATCAAAGGAGTTCTAATGACTACTTCTCCGTAAGCATTCAGAGATTTTTATGGTACCATAAAGACAGAAATGTACCAGATGTCGCCTGTTGAATAAATTGGCTGCAGTTGTGCATGCAAAAAGAAAAACAGCAGAAATAGATCTGAGTCCTTTGTCATCACATATCTCAAAAAAATCTCCACTATACTGAGATCCACTCAAACACAGGTTACCCTTCTCAAACTGCTCCTTTAATTACTGCATGAGAACACCATTCAATTGGAGAGCCCACCCCACTTACAAAACCTAAGGATCCACACACACCACTCCACCAACTACCAATGCATAGCCACATCTGCTGACGACTGCTTCTAATTAATGCATATTAATAACAGTATCATAACATTTAGCCACAGTGATTCCAGACAGCATCCCTATTCAGATGTTGCATATTTAGTTGTTAAAGTTAGGCATGTATTTCCGTGGGTTTTTTTTGGACTTGTGTCCTAAATACTGTTGCAAAAATGGGTATCATAGATCTGACCTGGAACCCACCAAAAGTTTTCAGGTTCTTCTTGTGACTTTCAGCAGGCAGCAGCTCAGACCTTATTGTCATTTGGAGTAGCAGATGAAAGCACAGTGTTTGATATGGATCAGTATAAATTAACGTTATTTGTGGGATTACAGGGAGCCCAGACTTCAGTTTTATGCCATCAGCATCAAATGTCCCGCCCCAGCACCATTCTGGGACTGCAGTCCAGAGCGACAGGGGGCAACAACAGACCTTTGACAGAAGTATTTCTGAAAGGCCTCTTCTTCTCCTAATATCCCCTGTAAATGACTGTGTTCAGCCCTGCCTACTTGATATCTAACTGAATATTTGCAGCTAATGAGTATTTTTCTTGCTGACATTACACTTTTCCACCTCTGACTATAACCTTCATAAGCTTCATCTGAAGCCTCTGAGGTGAAGAGCATGCAAGCTGAGGATCAGATGAGTGTTCCCCTGAAGGAAGCTCTCATTATCATAGTGCCAAGAACAGCAAGCTAATCACATAGCCATTAATAACATTGAAAGCCCCCTGCCAATTAATTTCATGGGAAGAGATATAACTTGTGTGCTAACAAAATGTATCAGGCAAAAATATCACGCTCTGTCGAGAGAAGGCATGAAACGATGCTTTTCAACTGCCAAATGTTTTCAAAGCTCAACTTGAAACAAGTGACAGAGCACTAGTTATTGTACAACAGACTGCATGGTTGCCATGAAAACCAAAAGTTTTGGGAATCTTAGCTATCATTAGGATCCTCACTGGCACACTGAATCTCAATAGTTGCAGCGTACAAAACAGGAACCCCAGTGGCACCATCTACCCAGTAATTTGAATGTAGCTGTGTAGGAGGCTAATATTTCAAGCAGAGTCTGTGTATATGTTCAGGGTAAATCTATGAGCCTAATAAGCTGTAAAAATGTGTATCATCTGTCCTTCATGGGTAAGACTAATATCCTCTGATGATCATTTATAAAATGGGTTATGAATCCTAAAATTTAAAAATGTTGTGAAAAGCAATAAAACAACAAAATAATTCTGAACAAGAATATAAAAATAATGTGTGATAATATCTCCCTTACTGCAGCCAGATTTTATTTTTAAGTTGCCTTTTAAAAATGTCTATTGCAAAGAATAAAAACTGTTGGGATGTGATAATACCAAACAGCACTAACCAAGAAAAAAAAAGTCCAAGTTTAAAACAAAACAACAACAACGAAGTGAAAAAACTAGGGGCTACCCTAGTAGCAGTGCTGTTCAGACAGTTCCTCAAAAAGGCCTCAGATATCCTTCTGGCAACCCTGAAATCCAACCCCATTCTTTAACAGCCTGTGGAGTACGACACCAACTGTGCTCCCATATGTAAACCATGGCATCAGGCTTTGCTATGGAGAGAAGTCAATGACATATACATGTTCCTGAGCTTCAAATATTTCTACTGCACTGGAAGATGGCACCATTTCTTGGCTATAAAGGGTCATGATTTTTGAGGGGATATGAATTCTTATTGTATCTATAAATAACCTACATTTATTATCCGTACTGGTTTTGTTTCAGAAAGAGAGAGCTCTCAAAGCTTGAATTTCCTAATTCTAAAGGCACCATAAATAAATTAAAATACATAGTCTGTGGAGGCTGAGGTTACTGACCAAGTTGAGTACCTGAAGAATTTCATTTCCAACAAAAATGTTACCCTAAAAGGATCAGGACATATCTAACAGTCTTTGCCAGTCTGTGAAATCCAAACACTATATTACAGCTTTTAGGTTATGCACTTCACTGCAGCTTGCTACTGAAAATCTGGCATATCTTCTGTCTGACATTTATTAGATATAAACTGCTGTTTCTCATTGTCGTAAAATATAAAAGGCATGATGGAAAAATATATAATATGAGAAAGACGTTGCTTTACAGAACAACCACAGAGAGATTCTGCATCCATTTCATAAGCAGAAACCAGAGATTTCCAAAACACGTTACTTGCATTTGCAAAAACTGTATCAAAAATAGAATTACTTTTCTCTGATTCGTTGAAAAATAGTAAGAAAATGATCTTGAATGCTCAGTATGATAACAGATAAATCATGAGATAGAGTACAAATGGCTTTTTTACAGACCATAAAAACAGAAAAAGAAAAGGAAGCCTATGTTCTTAATTTATAGTTTATACACAGAGGAAAATGCATTAACATGCAGGGCTACAATATGAAAGGGGTATCTTAAAAGACTGGTGCTATTCTGGAAGATAATTTCCTAGATGAAAAGGGTTGCATCAATGTGCTAGGAAATCTATATTAAATATTACCTTGAGAGATAAAGACTAATTCCTCCTTCAGCTTAAAAATTGTAATAGTTAAAACCAATCATCCTGTTGCATTTTTATGTGCAAGGAAAATAAAGTCTATAATACCATGCTTTTAAAGAAACAATTCCACAAAGCTAAAAATATGATTGCTGGAGTGAATTTAACAGAAGAGTATGAGTAAGAACAGGTTACAGCGCTATTATTTCTCCAAGTGCTACAAAACAATAATCAAGGAAAGCTACTAATTTTAAAAGATTCACTGTACAGATGAAAGAATCCACACAGTAATAAGAAAAGAATACTTAATAAATTACAAAAATACAGCAGCACATATAAATCACGCGGTAGAGACTGTAGAAAATTGAGAGAAGGCCAGAAGAGGAAAATCACTAGCCAGCACAATTAAGCCCAATAGGAGCTTTTTAAAAATACATGAAGCAACATAAACTATACTAAGATTCTTATTTAAATATTTTGAATGGTAGTCACCTCTAAAAGAGCTTGATGTTTGTCCAAATTTGTCCCTATTTATCTAAGGAACCAAATTCAGTGGTTTAGTTCTCAGAAATACTGCATTTAGACAGCAGGTGGGTACTCAACACTTCTGAAAATAAGGCCATTAACTCTGCTTTTCAAGGACAGCTTGTGCAGTATTCCAAAATATTTCTATGCCTAGAAGAGTTACATTCCTATCTTCATCCTTACCCTCCTACGTATCTTTAAAATGTGCCCCATACAAACCAAGTTCAGCTGCTTGCTTTTGAAAATCGTGATTCAGGTATGGTGATTTAACAAGGATGGGCAGCTAAGCACCACACAGCTGCTCTCTCACTTCCCCTCCTCAGAAGGAAAGGGGAGAAGAACAGCTCCTGGTCTGAGACAGCAACAGGGAGATCACTCACCAGTTACCATCACAGGCAAAAGAAACTCTGCATAAAGGATATTAATTTAAATTGTTGCCTACTGACAACAGACAAGGGCAATAAGAACTAAAGGCAATCCAAAAACACTTTATTCCCCTCCCATCCAACATCTACCTTCCCTCTACCCCCCAAGTGCCACAGGGGAATTGGGGGCTGCGGTCAGCCCATGAAGCTTCATCTCCGCCACTCCTTCACAGTCACTCTCTGCCCCTGCTCCCCGTGGGGTCCCTCCCACGGGATGCCGTCCTTCCCGAACTGATCCTGCGGGGGCTGCCCACAGGCAGCAGATCTTCAAGAACTGCTCCAACATGGCTCCGTACCACGGGGTCCATCCTTCAGGAGCAAACTGCTCCAGCACGGGTCCCCCACGGGCAGCAGCTCCCACCAGAGCCCCTGCTCCTGCGTGGGCTCCTCTCCATGGGCTGCAGCTCCTGCGGGGGCTCTCCATGGGCCGCAGCCTCCTCCAGGCCACATCCACCTGCTCCACCGGGGGCTCCTCCACAGGCTGCAGCATGGAGATCTGCTCCATGTGGGACCCATGGGCTGCAGGGGGACAGCCTGCTCCACCAGGGGCCTCTCCACAGGCCGCAGGGGAACCTCTCAGCTCTGGTGCCTGGAGCACCTCCTGCCCTCTTCCTACACTACCCCGGGTGTCTGCAGGGCCGGTTCTCTCACCTTTTGTCACCCTTCTCTCCCAGCTGCTGTAGCACAGCAGGTTTTTTTCCACTTTCTTCACTCTGCTCTTCCAGAAGCCCAGCCTGCATCTCTCCCAGCCCAGCTCTGGCCAGCAGTAGGTCACTTTGGAGCCAGCTGGAGCTGGCTCTGCTCTGGCATGGGGCAGCTGCTGGGCTCCTCTCACAGGGGCCATCCCTGCAACTCCCCTGCTACCAAGCCCATACTACGTAAAACCAATATATCGTGGTTTCAAGACTTGAGGAAAAAATGCAAAAGAAAAATTTTGTTGCCATTGTAGTATTATTTTGTTAATAACACATTATTGCTATTATTGATTCTGGATTTGTCTTTCTTCTGTGATATTACCCACTGCTAACAGATCTGGCTTCATCAGGCTAACTGATGTCTCTTGCTTTGGAGCAAGAGGGAATTTATTCTCTGGAATTAGGGGCTGTCAAGGACTTAGAGAGGAATTGTGAAAATAAAAGCAATCACTAAAAAGCATGTATTTATCAAGAAATGTAACTGTGCAGTCGCCTCAGTGGTGTTATTGTTTTCTCTCAGGTAAATTGTTTTATGACAGGCAGTGTTTTGTTTTTTTCCAATCCTGTAAGCAAACAGAAACTACAAACAAAATTGCCCCCCAGGAACAGAAATCCAAGAATAAATTTAAATGAGATGGGAGATGTGACAGCAATTCTTAATGCAGGTTAGGCAATTACATGATGAGAAACATAAAAAGTTTCAGAAAAGGCATTTCCCTTTCTTCTTATTTCCTGCTTTAGCTGGTTAGTGTTTGAGCCTTTGGATTACTAAACTCAATTGGTAGCAATTTAAGTATTATCAAATATTTTGAAGTGCAGAGCATGAGGTGCATGCTCCCTCTACAAGGTACTCTGGAGGCTTGTAAGTGTATGTTACTATTATCAGTGTTTTTTTGTAGTCACCTAATGCAGGAATGGAACAATACAGAAGCACAGACATGACATTAACTCTTTCTCAATTTATAATTGTCTATTGTCTTTTAACTTAGGTATTCAAACAACAATCCACAATGCTCTTTTCTCATTAAGTTCAGAAGGTAGAAAAAGTGTTCACATCTGGTAAAATATTTGTATGCGAGTAAATTCTTTAGTAGGTGGGAAGATGACACAGAGCCATGTTGCTTCAACTATATGATTGAACTGCATGGCTTTGAGATTTTCTTCCCTGTGGGAAAGAAGGAATTATATCAAACCCATCAGATTTTTCAGTTTTCCTGGAGCTTTTAAACTAACTGAAGCCTAATCTCAGCTCTGGACTACATATACGTATTATCATTTATTTCCCCTGTGTAAAAAGCTTTGAACAATTCAAGTAAAAGCTGCCTTTCATTGTCCTGTACTTTATCAGGACAAAGAAAGAAGTCAGAGTTTTGTAAATACATTTTCCTTCTATTATTTTGGAAATGCTCCCATTTTAGTCAATTAAAGAACATAAAAATCTCTTCAGATGAACAAAGTCAGGTGTGGGAGAGGTTTAAAAAGCAACAACCACATTACTATTCAGCTATTCATGGCATTGTCAGCGAGGGAGAAATATCAGACTTGCCAGGCCAGGAAATACTGCACAGTTGCAATTTGGCAGCTCTCACTCTCCAGCTAAGCCTTCAAAAGCAAACTGAACAGAAGGTAAAAATACAGCAAAGCATGTGCAATTTATTGAAATTACATAACTGGCAAACTCTCCTTCAGAACAATACGACAAAATATTCAAAACCTGGTCTAAACAGACCTTTCAGTCAGAATGAGTAGCGCCTGAGGAGACATTGCAAATGCAAAGGAGAGATAAAGATAGCTATTAGGTCCTTTAAGGAGACCTAAAACATTCTTACAGAGCCAGCTCAGGAAGTATTTTTGCATTCCTCCAACAAATGAACTTCCTGCATTTCCATTCAAGTTGAAAATAAACATGCCCAACTTCAGCATAATTTTTGGCGTTCAAATGAGCCAGCTAAATCAGGAACTTGGTCCCTACGCTGGAGCAGAAATACAGGCATCTCAGGAGGTGATTTACAGCACCAAGGCAGGTCACCGCCTTCTGAAGAGATAATCTCATGGATTCAGCTGAGAAGCCACTGCAGGCACTCATGTTTTGCTTACAAAAATTGCACAGTGGGACCAGTTGACGTAAAATTCTGGTATGGATCTTGACCTCAGCATGCCATGTTCACCATGGCAGCTTTTGATGAGAATAAAGTGTGGTTGCACTGAATTTGAACCCTATTGGCCTCAGTCTGCTCAACCACACTTCTTCTCATGAGAACAGTGACCTGGAATTTTAGAATGTTATCTAATACAAATGCCAATTCGGCCTGAATATACAGAAAGCTAAGCCTAGCAGCCTAGTACATCACACAGTACTGCTTGGATTCACAGATAGTCTCTAGACACGGAGTAGCATCTCAAGATATCCAAGGGACTATGGCTGCCTTTACCATGAATAGTGAAGTGTTGTGGTTTTTGTCTGTACAGAATAGCAATTGCAGCTTGGTTTTGCTACTCTGCTACTTTGTGGCTCTTCTGATCTCTCAGACAGACAGAAAAGAGTTGGTTGTTTGGAAGACGTAATACTTCTTTAAGTACTTATTGTTACAGTCACTGCATTCAGTCTGGAGGTAAGCTCCTGTTACTTTTTTTCATGCCTTTGGCTTTTTCCTTAGGAATAAAGTAGTCGATATTTTCTTAAAACTTTTGATTTAATAACTAAAAGATTAGCAGTTATGTTGAAATGCTAGTTTTCCTGGGAGAAGCAATAGATCTTAATAGACTAGCTGATACCACTGGAAAAAGCAAACAGGTTGTCATAAACATGAAGGAGATACAATGAAAATTTTGGAAAATTGTCAGGTTTTCAAAGGTATCAGCCACTTCTCCTTACAAGCCTTGTTTCTTTCCTAACCTTAAATCTTCACAAATGCAACAAATTTTCCCTGCATTTTTATATTCAATGTTTTAAACTTTAGGATGTGGGTTCTGTTTTTGTGTGTGTGTGTGTGTGTGTGTGTGTGGTGTTTTGTTTTGTTTTTTTTTTCCTAATTTAATCACTTAAGTGTCCCTAAGGCACTTTTGAAAATGTGGTAGAGTATAAATCATTTTATGTCAATCTGAAAAAAAAAAAAAAAGAATTTTGCACCACTATCTCACAACATTTTTAAGATAATCTAAACATATTAGATGCTTAAACCTCATTAGTTCCAACTTGCTCAGGCACTTTCTAAAATCCCACAAGAAATTCACATCTATCATTAGATGAATAAATAATTTTTGACAGGCTATTCCATTAACTGTATTTGAAAATTTCCACAGGAATAATTTTAATCTCTGTAGACAAAAATAGTTTTAAAAAAAGTTCGGAAAAGAAAAACTAGGTTGTCAGTCGGTATCACAATCTCTGACTTGCTTTTGTCTCTCCTTGAATCCCTCAGTCTCTCGCAATGTCCAGAACAAGTTGGAGTATGAAGGGAAGAGATTGCTGTTGTTCTTGTGGTTCAACCACAATAAATAAATGATGAAAAAATGCAATATAATTTTAGTTTTAATTCTCTGGAAAGATGGCAGCCTGCTGTTTCTTATTTTGAACAATCATCGCTCTTTATAATGGAAAATAATTAGGTGTAACAATATCCATGAAGATATTCTGTTCTGAAAAGAATGGCAAAAGATGGTGAAGCCTTACTTACATCCAGAGATCTACAATCAAGAGGTATTCAGAAAGTTGCACTCAGATATGCTTCTGTATCTGCCAAGCCTGTACCAAGTAACACTGATTACTACACGCTGGATGCAAACTTCTGAGAGGAAGGAGTCTGATTCAGGATACACACAAATTTGCCAGTTGTTGTTCTATAGAGTTTTCAAACACTTCAATGAGTTGAATGGATCTTGAGTCAACAGTACTTTATTTCACATTTTTCATTTGGGACTGCCTTTAATGAGAATGGATGGTACTGCTAACTGTTCTATTGAAAAGGTGGAGTGAGTAGCAAGTATTTGCAAACACAAAATATTTGTTATTCACTGGAAATAATTCCACTAGAGCCAGCAGAAGTAAAGAATCAAATTCTCTATTTTATTGTGGGTTTGGATGCTGACAGGAAAGCGATGCAAAATGCATCATGGATTACCTAAAAAATAATTAGATCACAGAGGTATAAATTTCTCTCTCTGGACTCGACAATATTATTTTTGATGATATATGGACAGTCTTGAGCGGACAAGCCACATAGGAATTAATGATAAGTGCCAAAAGACAATCAGATGCCCTGGATTTAATTATTGAGTTATGAAAGCATTTTAATTAATTGTAGGAAGCAGTAGGAAAATTAAGCTTACTAGTACGGGATGATCAGTAAAACAGAAAAAGCTGCCCCCAGAAGATGAGCAAAACCTCATCTCCACAAATATTTACTTTCTTTGGTAGCAGGACTAACATGATAGCCTAAATAATGGGCTATGCCATGCAGGTCATTCCATAATATGCTCTACGCTGCAATGTACACATGCTCTGACATAAAAGAATCTTGTGCCTTAATTTAGAAACATTATTAATTGTGTTTATTACTGAATTGCTGAAGGTCTAACTACTAGGTGGGACGTACTACAGCAGACATTGTGCAAACTTGTTTTACATTGGAAACATTCTGAAGAGTTGCAATTGATACGTGGTCAAAGCAGATGTTTAACACTGAAGGAATAATGTAATGGATTCATGAATTTTGAATTATTAATTCTGCGAACTTCATCCTTTATATATTTTGTGAATATGCTTTAATTTAAATAGGGCCTGTCCACCATTTACACATCATATCTACTGTTACCAAATTTACAGCTGCAGAGATTACAGGACTATTTTTCCTCAAAAAAAAAAAATCCATTTCATTGTGATACTGAGCATCTTCCTCAACATATTCTCATGACACACACCTATAAAGATTGTTCTGGATTTTGCTCATTCTGAGCAGCCACTGCTAGTCATAGTATGAAATCCTCTTCCCACTGGCAAGCTTATCATTCTTCTTGCAGAACAACTTCCTCTGGCACCAACTACAAGTGAGAAGAATTCTTATGCCTAATTAAGAGCTTCATGATCCCTGATGTTTTCAACTCCAACATTTAAAAAGCCTTTCTGAGACAGATATAAAAATACAGAATTGGTTTAATGCTTATCTCATATATGTAACACTGCTTCTGTTAATTCATTAATTTGCTTTATCTATTGCAATAAAGATTACCCAAAGCTCAGGTTTGGATTCAGAATCAACAATGCCAAAAACCTCTAAAGACTTTAACATATCATACTGGATTTTTAAGAGATCAGCTTCTGATCTAAGTCTTCTACCATTTTGAGTTAAATTCTCATAAGAGTAACTGTTCTTACAATATTCCAGCTAGAGTAAAGTTCACAAATAGATCCTTCGACCATCTAACTTTAAAATCACATGAAAGCGAACACAAACCTTTCAAACCTTACCTAAACATACGTAATCAAAGACAGTTTGCATACAGTATACAGAACTGTTCTAAGTATAGTACTTTTTTGGTTTTAAACCATGCCATCTGATTTAATAGGCTGGAAAAAAATATTAACAAGATCTCTATGCATGCTGAATTGATATTTGCTGTTCAGTTTCAGTTCTTTCATCTGTGACACTCACACCTGGTTTTAGATCTACATTATGGCAAAATAAAGTACATGTTCCATAGGTATTGTGAACTAGTAATGTATACATGAAATTTAACTACATAGTATTTTCCTTGATGTTTCACTTTTTGTTAGGTTTGTAGCTGAAGGAAGGAAAGCTGCAGGTCTCTTTCTGCCTTGCTCTGCTTTAATACTACAATGGAGGAAACCACAGGTGATATGTCTCCTTCACGTTTCCTTTAACTCATAAAATGAGTGTTTCTGTAAATACTCCTGAACTCATATGCAATTATGTCTTGGTGAGAAAAGATGCAGCCACAAATTCTAAGTGTATTCCTATGGCAATCCAGTAAAATCCCACTGATTTTTTTCATGTTATTAATAGCAAAGCCTGATCTTTCTGGGTTGAAGACTTAAACAGTGTGTGCAAAACCAAGAAGCAAAACTACAAATTCTTTTTTTTTTTATGCTGAGTTTTAGCACAGCTCCATTTTACTTTGAAAGCCTACAGATTCTTAAGCTCCTTCTGCAGATAATGATTAAATATTTGTAGAATATTAGAACAATTCATTAGTGACTTCAACCACATTTGAAAGTTACCTTTTGTTCAGGAAACTCTCTAGGTAGGATTTTTCTAATCCAGAAAGCAACGTTATGTCATGTCACATCTGCTTTTCTCCAGCTGGATCAGCTACTCTTCTGCTTGGTGCATTCTCCTGCAGGTCTCTCTGTTCTTTCTCTCCACCTTCAAGGCCATTCATCTGTAAGATAACAGATTATTTGAGGACATTGTATCCATCACATACTGCTGCCATCTCATAATCCAGGGAAAAATATATGTCATGATAATTTTACTCAAATGTTTATTGCTGTACTGATAAAAAGCAGTGAAGCAGGCCTTGCAGCCTTTTCCTATATTTTCTCCATATGAGAGAGCATAGGCTTGATCTATTATCAGTTAGAATAATTAAAAAAGCAATGACAAATCAATACACTGATGTAATTTGCATTTCTTTCCTGACAGAGAAAAGAGAAGAACACTAGAAGAAGCCTTCTATAAGAGTACTATAACAGTATTATAATGCAGAAGGTTCTTAGATTACAAACTTGGATGGTGAACACAAGAATAACATCCATTGTAAAAGGTCATAATAGTAAAGACTAAAAAGGCAAAAGGCCTTGCCTCTCCCCATGTGACTGTAACTTTCCATACCACTATTTTTTTCCTCTGTAAGATTAAGATGTAATTTGGCTACAAGATCAAGACTGGTAATCAGACTTGTTCAAAGTCATTAGCTCAGCTGTGAAAAGTAAATTAATAGGGAGAACATTTTATATGAAGATATTTTATACACAATCAATGTTTTATATAAAAACAATAAATGTTAGCTTTGCCTTCTGATCTTCTAGTTGACATACGTGAAATAACATTGTTTTGTTTTGCCATTACTGCTGCTTAAAGACAATTAATAAATTTACTTTTAAAAAACTTGTACTGATAGTAAAAGACAAACCAGCATAAGAATGTAGAGTCACGTGGGTAAGTTAAGAAAAAAAGT
Source organism: Cygnus olor (assembly GCF_009769625.2). Lineage (NCBI taxonomy): Eukaryota > Metazoa > Chordata > Aves > Anseriformes > Anatidae > Cygnus > Cygnus olor. The sequence goes on from NC_049183.1 coordinate 1,582,124, forward strand.
AAGGCTTCCCTATACTGTTTAATAGGACATCACCCCAGCCAACTGAAAGCACTATTCTTTTTAAATGCTTGTCCTGTACTTGTATGAGAAATCTATTCAATGAGGAGTCATTATACATGTTAGTCACAAACTGTGCACACTCATATACTATTGGTCAAGAAGAGGGAAAAATCACACGCACAGGATAGAAACAGGATGTCAAAAACAAAGCTGTTCAACACGTGTTGGATGAAATAAATAGTGTTAAAACATCCCCTGTGCTCAGTATCATGTGGAACTTCTAATTTGGACAGAACACATCTTCTGCCAAGTCATCAGTGGATGAAAATGTCCATTACAAAGGACAGGTTGGGACACCATCATAAACTCTATGATGCTAACTGGAAATAAAGCGTTGTCTTACAGATAAACTAGAGTCCTAATGAAAAGCCCTTTGACTGCCATAAGAGTGGACACTTGCTTCTTCATTTCTTTAGTTTTACACTGCATTAGTCACTGTCTTAATTGAATTAACCAAATGATCTTCCAGTATCAACTGAGCATGATCACTGAAGTCCCAGCCCATGAAAATTCAGGAGTCCTTAACAAATAGAAGAAAAATATATTAGAAATAGTCAAATAGCTGGGGGTGGGAAGGGGGGAGAAAAGAGAAAGAAATCTCACTGCTGTGTGGCTATCCTGTGATTTAGAGCTTTCAGACATTCTCCAGAATATCTAACCAGAATTATTTGTAATAAGTTGTTTGTATGGAAGGAGGAGTTTGAATGGAAGGAGGTGACTAATTCATTTCGGCATATGACCATTTCAGTTATATTGAAAAAGGGTTTTGACAGTGAAACTTTAGTAACACTGAGAATGAATGGGTTGTGGCAGCTACAAGTCTCATTTGAGTTTGTAACTTCACACAGAAAAGTTACTTTGGCATCTAAAAATCCCATCAACTCTTCTTATCATTGTGTTATGCACTCATAATCTTGACACCACCGTAGTTTTTTTTTGCAACGTAGCAAAAGTTTTATTTGTTTGGCTTATTTAGTAGGGAGCATATAAGAACATATTATTTTCCAACATGCATCCTCGAGTATTGTCTAAACACTACCAATGATACCAGCGCATCGGTAACATAAAACAAATTTAATTTTACTTTAATTAGCATCAAAACCTTAGCTTGCATATCCAGAAATACTTTTGAGAGTGTAGATCTTTATTCTTTCTCAATTTTCACTGTTCTGATGATAGACGCAGGATAAATAACCAGAGAACAAAAACATTCAGTTCTCATTAGTTCTTGAGTATCATAAAATCACACCGATTATTTCCACCTAAAAGCACTGAAGCTTTATTCTGATACTAAGCAAAGTGCCATTTTTAAAATCTCAAGATTTGTTTCTGTGCTGTAGAAGGAATTAATCAAAAAATGTGCTAAGAACTAGGTACCAATATGGGAAACAGCATATTCTATGCTGACAGTATTTCTAGCATAAGCTATTACAGTTTCTCAAGGGCTGAAGATGAATCATTCTCCCTCTTGCATGTATTTATATTAACTCATAAACCTGTAATACATGGTTTAAGGACAAAGTTATGCTAGAGTATTCATTTGATTTGGTCCACTGGCCAAGCATAAACAGGGTGTCAATCTTGTCAAAAAGCACAGAGCCACACAGCAGCTGAGGTTGGTAGGCTCCTCTGGAGGCTGAGCCCACCCTCATCCTAAGTGGGGTCAACTGAGGCAGGTCACCCAGGGCTACGTCCAAACTGGTGTGTTTGCTAAACTGAATAGAAGCCCAACCATTTCTTCTCTATTTCAGACCATTTGATCTTCAAAAGCGTGTTCTAAAACAATGCATCTCTTGCAATATGAATTCCATGGAAAATCTTTGAGGGATGCAACTTTTTGATACACCTTACTCTGAGGAACTTCTGAACTTGGATTTCAGGGTTTACCTATAAACTTGGGCTTCCTGAATTTTTGTCATTGAAATTTGCTTGGTGTAGCAAACAGGACTTCTGGAATTGAAACCACACAGGTAAGAAATGAAAGAGAAGTTTCTCCAAGCTTTTAAAGGACGCTGCACAAACAGCTTTGGATTGCCACTCTGACACTTTATCGTGCACCATGTTCTAGACTGGGCCTCGACAGGTGCAAAGGCAAGCTCCCTGAGTGCAGCACAACCAGGACTTGACACACATTCACAAAACAGACCAGCTGAATAACAACACGGTTGGCATTTTGAGAAGATGATAAAAACCTATGGAGGTTTTTAGACGGCAGACACTGACTGCAAAGTTTATAAATCAAAATTTCAATGTATGTACTGCAGAATCCTTAAATTTCAGGGATTTTTTTCCCATGAAACTGCTTTGAACAAATGGGGAGTGGGGGGACACAACAGCTGGGGTTACTAAACACTTCGGTGAAGTGTTGTATTTACTCTGAAAATGTGAAGCACTCTTGTGAAATAGATACAGCAAAGAAAACAAATCAGGATGACTAATTCTGGTAGCAATTTCAACTCAATCAGAATTTTGTTAGTACTGTCAAAGGCAGAAGAACATAGCACAGATACCAAGTCTGCTCCCTAGAGTCCCTGCTCAGCAAGGGCACCCACAGATCCGTACGGGTATTACTGCACTGCGTTCATGAAGTACAAGGAGACAAAACCCTGCCGTCACCTTCTGTGGGTCTGGGGCACAGCCATTTGTCGTACATGATTTGCACCAGTTCGCCTGATGGCATATTTTGGGCCCTTTTCAGCTGGCCTCAGACTAGTTTTACCTGACTTTTGAGTAGACTAATAAAATCAGCAAAACCAGGCAGATAACAGCTTCGATGGGAAGCAGTATGCCCCAGGTGGGCCTAGCAATCAGACAGGTACATCTGCCCGATTCTGGTGCAAGGGCCTGTCTTAGACTTACACCTTTGACATTAAAATCACGACTTGGGTTTCCCAGGTTTGGTGGTGTTTTTTTGTTTTGTTTTGTTTTAATAATGAGGGAATTTTGCCATTTCCCATATTTGACATGTAGATGTCCCATCCTCCCTTACCCCTTCCATACTCAAAAACACACAGCTCATCTACTATACAGAGGAGGACAAAAAAATCATTCGTCATTATAATCACATAAATGCATCACTAGCTTCGTCAGAATGAAGACTGTCTGACTGAGGGCCAAGAATGCCTCTTTTTGCAGGGATGATGAGGTGCTTTCCTTTTAACAACTACTTTAAACTTTTTCAAAACGACTGAAACAATTACAATTCTGGCAAAGCACTCCAAAATTTCTTGCCATCAAGAGTTTGACTCCAACACAATGGCTTTCATCTTTTCATGGTGTTTGTGATTATTCACATACAGATGAGACGTCACGTAACAGACTGAGCCAAGAGAGGAAAGAAAGGTTCCCTGGCACAGCTAAATACAGAAGATAAGGCACAATGTAACACACACAGGTGTTTGGTGGTCCTCTCTGCTCTCATAAACTGGTTATGGCTCAGTTACTGGGCTGAGAGCTCTTCATCAGTGTAACAATGATTATTTGTGTGCACACTGCTGTCACAAATGGGAAGGGCATCCCGTACTATTACGATATAGGTAAAATTGTCACTCATTTGCATTAACACTGCTTAACAGTTGCAAGTTTTCCTAAAGTGGATCCTGAAATAACCACCCATCTGAATCTCATTCTGAAAACACATCCACACACTGGGAAGCCAAATCTCTGTTACCCAGCATTAAATCTAGGCAGCATTACAGAAGGATACCCAAAGGGCCACAGTGAATCTGCCTGCTAACAGTTCTTCCCACATTTGCAAACATCCACTCACATTAGTCGATAACAGAGGGTGAAGTGTTCGGCTCAGGAGCATGACAAGTTTGAGAGGTCTGCACCCGCTGACTATGTTCTCCTACTGGAGCATGCCTTTCAGCCATTTCAGGTGTGTACTTACCCTTCTATCCTGCAGTTTTAAAGGCAGAATTAACAACTCGGACAGGACAATCCTAAGGAATAAGTTTCCTGTTTCTCTTCTACCAAGAATTCCACACAGCAAGCCAACATGGGCCACCAGGACAGCTATCGGTGTATACAGTCTTTTCCTTTTCCTTCTTGAATTGGTGATTCCAAAGAAATAAAAGGGTCTGAAAGATTAGTAACTTGTGATATCTCTACTAATTACCATGCCTGGATACACATAACTGAGAGGGCAAGAACGCAGTCCTCAGTGACTGTATTGTGTCACAAGTGGTCCCTCTAAGTCATCTGGACCAATTGCTACAGAATTGAACAAGAACCCAGCAATTTGCTTTTAACCATGAAAAGTCTCCAATGAGTATTTCTCTTAAGAGGGCACTGGACTAGGTTTACACACCTTAGGGACAGGAGTAATTTGTGGCTTTGTTCTTACCAAGTCCTACAGTCTCCCTGAAGTATATGATGCCAACTTCACCTCAGTGGAATTTACTTTAGAGGGTCAAGCCAGTAACCTCTATGTGCCCCAATCTTATCCTCTGTACGTATAATGCAACCATAAAATACATAAAAATCCTGGGAGCACTGAGAGATTTATACAGTTAATATAAATGCACTTTGAAGTAATCCATTGAAAAAAAAAAGAAAAAGAAAGAAAACCACACACACAAAAGAGAAGCAATAGCAGCAATAACACCAAATTTGAGTCTATGGGGAGTCTGAAAAGTCATCTTTACATGTTTATACTTTAAATAATTCAGAGCAGTATATAAGCAGCCCTTAGATGTATCACTAGGACATTGGTTTGTTAACATCTTTCCTCTGGAAACATATGCATTATAATTCTGTGAATGTCTTAGTGCTTTGGCAACGTTTACCAGCTAATGCTCTCTTGCAATAAAATGATTATTTTCATTTCTTTGGTTAATCCTTAAGGGCACTGTTGTGGTTTAGCCCGGCTGGCAGTCAAACACCACACAGCCGTTCGCTCACCCTCCCCCCTCCCTCTCCGGGATGGGGGAGAGAAACGGGAAAAGTGAAGCCTGTGAGTTGAGATAAAGACAGTTTATTAAGACAGGGAAAAGAATAACAACAATAATAATAATAATAATAGTATTAATAGTAATAATGTGTACGAAATAAGTGATGCACAATGCAATTGCTCACCACCCGTTGACCGATGCCCAGCCTATCCCCGAGCAGCCGGCACCCCCCCTCCACCCCGGCCAGCCACCCCTATATATTGTTCAGCATGACGTCAGATGGTATGGAATACCCCTTTGGCCAGTTTGGGTCAGCTGTCCTGGGTCTGTCCCCTCCCAGCTCCTGCTGCATCCCTAGCCTGCTCGCTAGCAGGACAGAGAGAGGCTGAAAAGTCCTTGGCTTGGTGTAAGCACTGCTCTACAACAATTAAAACATCAGCATGTTATCAGCGCTCTTCTCATTCTAATCCAAAACATAGCACCCTGCCAGCTACTAGGAGGAAAATTAACTCTGTCCTAACTGAAACCAGGACAGATATTCACCCCTTATTCCATACCATTTATGTCATGCTCAGGTTACACTCTTTCCAATACCTTCTAATTAATCACCATTTTCATCTATGATATATAGCAACCATGGTAGCGATGACATACAGTGTTATATGATAATTAACATACTATAATTCAACTCATGGGCTATTCTCACCCAGTATTAGGTCCCCTTGAGGTACACACCGGACCTCGCCATTCTCTTGCATTACCCACCAAGTGCATCCAGGTCCCTGAGCAAAAGCAATCCCACGAATGGGCTTGCCTTTTCCTGAGGCGGGAGTAGCCCAGACTGTCTTACCCAGCATGTTTCTTACATGCACTACAGGAACTTTATCCCCTTCTACAGTGCGTAACAGGTTTGATTGGGCAGGTCCAGCTCGGTTGGCAGATCCTCTAGTATTGACTAACCAGGTGGCCTTTGCCAAATGTGTTTCCCAATTTTTGAATGTCCCAGCACCCATTGCTTTCAGTGTAGTCTTTAACAGTCCATTGGATCGTTCAACTTTCCCGGAGGCTGGTGCATGATAAGGGATGTGATACACCCACTCAATACTATGTTCTTTGGCCCAAGTGTCTATAAGGTTGTTTCAGAAATGAGTCCCATTGTCTGACTCAATTCTTTCTGGGGTGCCATGTCGCCATAGGACTTGCTTTTCAAGGCCCAGGATAGTGTTCCGGGCGGTGGCATGGGGCACAGGATATGTTTCCAGCCATCCGGTGGTTGCTTCCACCATTGTAAGTACGTGGCGCTTGCCGTTGCGGGTTTGGGGGAGTGTGATGTAATCAATCTGCCAGGCCTCTCCATATTTGTATTTCAGCCATCGTCCTCCATACCAGAGAGGCTTTGACCGTTTGGCTTGTTTAATTGCAGCACGTTTCACAATCATGAATAACCTGTGCTATAGTGTCCATGGTCAGGTCCACCCCTCGGTCACGAGCCCATCTGTATGTTGCATCTCTACCTTGATGGCCTGAGGTGTCATGGGCCCATCGGGCTATAAATAATTCACCTTTATGTTGCCAGTCCAGGTCCACCTGAGCCACTTCAATCTTAGCAGCCTGATCCACCTGCTGGTTGTTTTGATGTTCTTCAGTAGCCCGATTCTTGGGCACATGAGCATCTACATGGCGTACCTTTACAACCAGGTTCTCTACCCGGGCAGCAATATCTTGCCACAATGCAGCAGCCCAGATGGGTTTGCCCCGGCGTTCCCAGTTGTTCTGCTTCCATTGCTGTAGCCACCTCCACAGGGCATTTGCTACCATCCATGAATCAGTATAGATAGAGAACTGGCCACTTTTCTCGTTCAGCAATATCTAAGGCCAGCTGAACGGCTTTCACTTCTGCAAACTGACTCGATTCACCTTCTCCCTCAGCAGCTTCTGCAACTCGTCGTGTAGGACTCCATACAGCAGCTTTCCATTTCCGATGCTTTCCCACAATACGACAGGACCCATCAGTGAACAGGGCATATGTCTTCTCATTTTCTGGTAGCTTGTTGTACAGTGGGGCTTCTTCAGCACGGACCACCTCCTCCTCTGATGATATCCCAAAGTACTTGCCTTCTGGCCAGTCCATAATCACTTCCAGGATTCCTGGGTGACTGGGGTTTCCTATTCGAGCCCGCTGAGTAATCAGTGCAACCCACTTGCTCCATGTAGCATCAGTTGCATGATGTGTAGAGGGGACCCTTCCTTTGAACATCCAACCCAGTACCGGCAGTCGGGGTGCCAGGAGGAGCTGCGCTTCAGTACCAACCACTTCCGAAGCAGATCGAACTCCCTCATATGCTGCCAATATCTCCTTTTCGGTTGGAGTATAGCGGGCCTCAGATCCTCTGTATCCCCGACTCCAAAACCCCAGGGGTCGACCTCGAGTTTCCCCAGGTTCTTTCTGCCAGAGGCTCCAGGTGGGACCATTCTCCCCGGCTGCGGTGTAGAGCACATTCTTTACATCTGGTCCTGTTCGGACTGGCCCAAGGGCTACTGCATGAACTATTTCCTGTTTAATTTGTTCAAAGGCTTGTCGTTGCTCAGGGCCCCATTCAAAAGCATTCTTCTTACAAGTTACTTGGTAGAGCGGGTTTACAATCAGACTGTAATTTGGAATATGCATTCTCCAAAACCCCACGACACCTAGGAAAGTTTGTGTTTCCTTCTTGCTAGTTGGTGGAGACACAGCTGTTATTTTGTTGATCACATCCATTGGGATTTGACGACGTCCATCTTGCCATTTTATTCCTAAAAACTGGATCTCTCGTGCAGGTCCTTTAACTTTATTTTGTTTTATGGCAAAACCGGCCTTCAGAAGGATTTGGACTATTTTCTTCCCTTTCTCGAAAACTTCCTCTGCAGTGTCACCCCACACAATGATGTCATCGATGTACTGCAGGTGTTCAGGAGCCTCCCCCTGCTCCAGCGCAGACTGGATCAGTCCATGGCAAATGGTAGGGCTATGTTTCCACCCCTGGGGCAGCCGATTCCAAGTATATTGGACTCCCCTCCAAGTGAAAGCAAACTGTGGCCTGCACTCTGCTGCTAGAGGGATGGAGAAAAATGCATTAGCAATATCAATTGTGGCATACCACTTGGCTGCCTTTGATTCCAGTTCGTACTGGAGTTCTAGCATGTCCGGCACTGCAGCACTCAGTGGTGGCGTGACTTCGTTCAGGCCACGATAGTCCACTGTTAGTCTCCACTCACCATTAGACTTTCGCACTGGCCATATGGGACTATTAAAAGGTGAATGGGTCTTGCTGATCACTCCTTGGCTCTCCAGTTGACGAATTAGCTCGTGGATGGGAATCAGGGAGTCTCGGTTGGTGCGATATTGCCGCCGGTGCACAGTTGTGGTAGCGATTGGCACTTGCCGTTCTTCAACCCTCAGCAACCCCACAACAGAAGGGTCCTCTGAGAGACCGGGCAAGGTAGACAACTGTTTAATGTCCTCTGTCTCTAAGGCAGCTATGCCAAAAGCCCAGCGGAACCCTTTTGGGTCCTTGAAATATCCTCTTCTAAGATAGTCTATGCCAAGGATGCACGGAGCATCCGGGCCAGTCACAATACGGTGCTTTTGCCACTCATTTCCGGTTAGACTCACTTCAGCTTCCAATACAGTTAACTGCTGGGATCCCCCTGTCACGCCATAAATACAGATGGGCTCTGGCCCTTTACAGCTTGATGGCATTAGAGTACATTGTGCACCGGTGTCTACTAGAGCCTTATACTTCTGTGCGTCAGACGTGCCAGGCCATCGAATCCACACAGTCCAATAAACTCGGTTGTCCCTTTCCTCCCCCTGGCTGGAGGCAGGGCCCCTCTAGTCCTGGTCAGAATCTTCATTTCTGTGTTTAAAAGACTGCCTGCTAGAAGTTGGAGCAGCAAACTTTTCAGAGAACCCCTTTCTCCCGATTGTTTTCTTTTGCAACTCATGTACCCGTGCCTCTAGGGTCTCAGTAGATTTTCCATCCCATTTTCTCATGTCCTCTCCATGGTCACGTAGGTAAAACCACAGGGTGGCGCGGGGTGTGTACCCACCATATTGTCTTCTTTGCACGGATGCACGTTTACCCCTAATAGCCGAGACGCTGGTTTGTACAGGTGGGGAAGAAAATACACTCTCTTTAAGTTGCTGGACCTCTTCAAAAAGTTTCTCCAAAGTATTCTCTTTTAGTTGGTGGCCACTGGTTTGTTCAGGTGGGGGGGAAGATAAATTCTCTTTAAGTTGGTGGAACTCTTCAGAGAGTTTCTCCACAGCCGAGACGCAGGCCTGTAGGGAAGAGGAGAGATTTCCTTCGTACTCCCGGAGTTGTTTAGCCATGTCACCCACTGTGGGATCTTCACCGTTTTTCCAGGTTATTATTGCCAATGTGCTGGCCCATGTTGATGGTGCATTCCGTACAAACTTCTGCCATATGGGTCGAGTACACTGGACTTCATCTGGATCTGTGGATGTTTGTGCATCGTCTAAGTCCTTATAAATTACTTCCCGTACGGCTAATTCCCTCAGGTACTGAATTCTCTTCTCCATGGTGGTCCACTTGACTGGTAGACATACAAGTTCTTCCTTGTAGGGATACCTTCCCTTCACAGCTAACAGGAGACGCCTCCAGAGGCTGTGAGATCGTGCTCCATCTCCAACTGCTTTGTCAATGCTTGCATCTCTAGCAAGGGATCCCAACCGCTTGGCTTCCCTGCCCTCTAATTTCACACCATTGGCTCCAGTGTCCCAGCACCGGAGCAGCCAGGTGACAAGCTGTTCACCTATACAGCGACCAAAATCTTTTCGCACATCTCGTAGCTCACGCTGGTATAGGGTTCGGGTAGTTACTGTTGACTTACTGACATCCTCATCCTCATCTTCATCCTCCTGCACACTTGATGGCCCAGCCTCGTCTTCTCCACACCCAGACTTAGCAGAAGACTTTCTGTGTTCTAAACGACCCGAGTCTCTATACCATTTTTTCACCTTTTCTACAGGGGCAACTTGCACTGCTACAGCTCGCCTCTCCGACCCAGCCACAGGGTCTGCCACAGGGGTTGGAATACCCTCTGCAGGGGCAACTTGCACTGCTACAGTTCGTTTCTCCGACCCAGCCACAGGGTCTGCCACAGGGGTTGGAGTACCCTCTGCAGGGGCAACTTGCACTGCTACAGTTCGTTTCTCTGACCCAGCCACAGGAGTGGGAATGGCTGCGGGAGCTGGAACGGCTGCGGGAGCTGGAGCCGGGATGGCTGCAGGAGCTGGAACGGCTGTGGGAGCCGGAATGGCTGCGGGAGCTGGAGCCGGGACGGCTGCAGGAGCTGGAACGGCTGTGGGAGCCGGAACGGCTGCGGGAGCTAGAGCCGGGACGGCTGCGGGAGCTGGAGCCAGAATGGCTGCGGGAGCTGCAACTGGAACGGCTGCGGGAGCTGCAACTGGAACGGCTGCGGGAGCTGTCACTAGGTTGATAGTAGCATCAATTGCAGCTCGATAGGCACAAGCCAGACCCCAGCACACCACAGTGATTTGTGTCACTTTGGAACTGCCAGAGTCATGACACCTTTTTTTCAAGCATTCTACCAGTTTTTTAGGATTTTGCAGTTGTTCAGGGGTGAATGTCCAAAACACTGGAGGCGCCCACTGCCCTAGAAACCTGCCCATATCCTCCCACACTCCCTGCCACTCGCAACTATCCCGCCTCAAGACAGATCTCCGGATGAGATTCCTAAGTAGTTGTTTAACCTTAAACAAAACCTGAAGCGCATTCAGGAGACATAACAACAAGAACATGCTGGTCTGAGTATCCCAAGGATATTCAACATCTTGGAGAGCTACCGTAACTAGCTCGGGGGATAAGAGGGTGGTGAAGGAGGAAGGGAGAGTGAACAGGTAGGAAAAAATATCTTCCCCTGTCCCCTCCAGAGACTGACTCCCTGATGAAAAAAGGCAATACGTGTAATTGCTAATAGTTTCTGAGATATGGTTTCCGAAGTATAGAGTCGACGACAGTGCTGAGTACAAATACCAGGTTAGAGTCATGACCAGATACCTCATCATTTCACAAGCCATCGTTACACCACACAGTACCATAACAATCTTAAACCAGGGCCCGGAAAGGATAAACAGCACGACAGGGAGCACATACAGAAAGTAACTTGCTATAAAACTCAATTTGGGAAACAGGCACAGCAGACTTGAGATTAAGGCAATCAACATTGTGACTAGCAACTATTAAGCAGGTCGAATACTTATACCAATTTTAGTGTAACACACTCTGGTCAAATCTGTCGATATCTCAACCCTTCGAGCCCCACGTTGGGCGCCAAATGGACTGTTGTGGTTTAGCCCGGCTGGCAGTCAAACACCACACAGCCGTTCGCTCACCCTCCCCCCTCCCTCTCCGGGATGGGGGAGAGAAACGGGAAAAGTGAAGCCTGTGAGTTGAGATAAAGACAGTTTATTAAGACAGGGAAAAGAATAACAACAATAATAATAATAATAATAGTATTAATAGTAATAATGTGTACGAAATAAGTGATGCACAATGCAATTGCTCACCACCCGTTGACCGATGCCCAGCCTATCCCTGAGCAGCCGGCCCCCCCCTCCACCCCGGCCAGCCACCCCTATATATTGTTCAGCATGACGTCAGATGGTATGGAATACCCCTTTGGCCAGTTTGGGTCAGCTGTCCTGGGTCTGTCCCCTCCCAGCTCCTGCTGCATCCCTAGCCTGCTCGCTAGCAGGACAGAGAGAGGCTGAAAAGTCCTTGGCTTGGTGTAAGCACTGCTCTACAACAATTAAAACATCAGCATGTTATCAGCGCTCTTCTCATTCTAATCCAAAACATAGCACCCTGCCAGCTACTAGGAGGAAAATTAACTCTGTCCTAACTGAAACCAGGACAGGCACATGGCTTCATGGGAGAGCAGATTTTCCAAGGCAAAGTGTACAATAAAAAAAAATCTAAATTTTAAAATTCATCTTAAAGTTTTCTTTTTTTAACTCATGCTTTTAAAAGTGGGATTGATAATGAAACATTAAAAGTACAAGTTAAAGAAGGATGAAATGGAAAAGAAGTGATCACGAATTTAAGCTGTGACTGATTTGTATGCCTTCTGATCAGACAAGAAAAAAAATCAGTTATTTGCAGGACTAATGACTTTCCACTCCACAGCCAACTTGCACCAGCTTTTAATAGATAACACCAAGAAATGTCTTTTTTTTTTTTTTTTTTTTTTATACTAGATTTAGGTCAACATGAAAACTTCAACAAGGCTAAGGTGCTAACAGACTTAGAAAGTATTGCAGGAATGATCTGCAAGCCCACCTAGTTCAAAGTGTTAGAGCTAAGTCACTTCCTTCACAAGCACTTTATTTTTTAAATTTATTCCTTCTGTCTTTATGGATTTCTTCAGTCAAGGTCAATGCTTTCATTCTGCAGCCAGGAATAGGCTAGACAATAAAAACTGCAGAAATTAATTCATCTAAAAAGATGTGTCATTGAGATTTGAGAAGAATATAAGTCTCCTCAAAAAACTGTTGAGTGTAAATATAATCTTTTCTTTATTCAGCTCTCCAATATGAGGAAACTAGGAAAAAAAGTTTAAAGGTCACATGCTTGTGTACATCTTATGTTTAAGTCCATTGGTATACAGTCCAATCTGAACAATGAATTCTACGTGGACACGACTTTGCTGTAGCACATCAACTCAGCCTTTAAAACAAAGTTCTCCAAAAGTTTAAGATTGTGCTTCATGTTTATATTCTTAATAAAGTGTTTCTCATGTTTCAGCTAGTTCTAGTCACAGGTCCTGCAATAAGGAATTTTGTGGAAGCAATGACCTGGGATGATACAACCATTTATGTTTTGTGTAAATATGTTACACATAAGGAGTGCAGCAGTCCCCAGAACCTAGTGCTTGAAATTCTCTGAAACATCACTATCATCTCCCATGAGATTTAGGAATAATATTTATTAATAGATCTAGAAATACAAGTGTCAGAAGACAGACTCATTTGTAGGGTGGTCACAAGGGTTCGAACATTGCAGTGCAATGAACAGCATGAAAACGACATTTACTAGAAAAAAAATCTGTAAGAAAAGGAACTCTAAGGATGACTCTAAAGACTCATATTTCTAATGATGAATCTTTATCAAAGCTTATCTAGGGAAGGGCAGATGAGTCTGACAAATTGCACTGATTATATTTTCAGGATGAGAACAAACTGACATTTTACCCCCACTACTTCTCCATTGTTCTATTCTGAGCTTTCCACAAGATATCTACAGGAGAGAAATGAACTATTATGCACGACGACTGGTGTAACCTTACTTCTGTTATTGAGAAAAAGAGCAGAGAAATTTCAGAAGGAGAATTAACAAGATGAGTGGCATTCCAATTTATTAGATTTTCACAAATTCACATCTTGCCTGGCTAAAAAGATTAAAAAAAAAAATTAATCATATCTGTTTCAGAACTCACGGAAGAAAAAATGCATTTCCTGGATTTATTGCCTCAACACAAAATTTCACACTACATTTTTCTCATAGCCAATCTCCTCCTGATGCAATCTAGCACTTCCCCATGTTCCTTAGCCAAAACTGTATGAAATGACCTCTCAAACTCAATGAAAAACGTGAGTTTTTTCATGTCTCTCTGGATCAAGGCATCTTTCACACCACCAATTACAGAGCTTTAAAGGAACTATGTAGCTGTTAATTTGACCTTGAAACCCCAACTGAACTTGTGGCTACATTTATAAACTGGAAAAATGCATTTAGATTCGGTGGTACTTAAAAACCCTCACAGATTCTCAAATCTGTGATGTTCTGAAACAAGACAACAAGCTCATTCTCCCTTCTGAATATTCTGATGGGTTTAAGACAGTTGTCATCATGTAAGAGATTTGGTGGTACAGGAGCACATTAATGGCCCACAACTAGGATACTGCCCTTCTGAGATGGCCCCCAGAACAGGCTCATTTATTTAAATATCTTGAATCCAGAAGGAACATCACAAGACCATCCCTAGCCTGGTCATTACTGTATTGAGGTTACATAACTAAGACAAAAAGGATTTAAAAAGAATCCATTTCAGAGTTTAAGTTTTCTGTGATAAGTGCAAGAAAAAGATCTTGTACCTTTTAGAGTCATTCCACTAGCTTTGTCCTTCTGTACTACACTTAGTAGAAAAAGCAGATTTCTTTGTTTTTCACATTAATGAAAACAGTTTGTGTTTACCTTTAATTCCTCCCTTTCCAGGAGCCACAGTGATGGTCCAAAGCTCAGAGACAAAGTGAGAAGAGTAGAATTGGACATTAATGCCCATTCCATCTGCTCTCACAGAGGGTTTTTTACCTACTTAAAATCATTGTGAATGATAGAAAATGAGGCTGCTCCTGGGACACACACGCACAGTGTCAACACCTACAGATGCTGACTGACAATGTGGCAGGAGGCACCACCAAGCTCCAGAGTGTGCTTTCAGTGTCAGCTTCCAGTTTCCTCTCCATCTGCTGAAGGATTTGCTAACATCCACACAAAAGATAATTGAAACGAAATACAGATAAAAATAGGGAATAATAATATTTAAAAAAATAGAAAAACATAGAAAAAATAGGGAATAATATGTCATTTCAACATTATCACATTACCAAGAAGCTATGTGTTAACAGAGAAATGTGGGAGAAAATAAATAGCGAGATTTTGACAATTAACTGACAGCATGCAAAGAGATTTTAAGGTATTCACAGGGTATTCCGGTAACAAGGTAGACATAACTATACATTTACATTCAAATGTTTCTATTTACCTCCACAGTACGCAGAAGGTGCAGCTTTCTTTAAACTTGAATTATATTATCCCTGATATTAAAAAATGAAAATTAGACAGGCACTTAACAGTCCTATGACAATGGTATGTTGGTTTTATCACCTGGATGTGAATTGTAGATTCAAATAACTACATATGCTGCGAAGGGCATCATCTTAACACAATTTTTAGCAATGCTACTAAGTATCTTTCAACTTTAACTAAGAACACAAATCAATGTTAACTTCATATGTACTTTTTCATCTTAAGGTATTCTATTCATAGCAAAATAACACAGCATATATTTTGCAACTCAATGTTTCCAACTGTTTATTTCACAAATAATGTTCCCAATATTCAAGTTCAGCTTATTTAGAAAAAAAAAAAGTCACTGAAACATTTAGAAGGGATGGGATTTGCTCTGTAATCTTCAGTTTACAGTGACTCAAAGATGCAAACATGATTCCACTAGATCTGTGTAGTTTTTACTTTTAAATTCACTGAAAGCCAGTTTTTCCATTAACTGGATTTACGTCATAGATTGTATTGAGAAGTGTCTCAGCAAGTTATGATTATTAACTTGTGCAATGTTTATTGTGCATTCTTGCTCTGGTCGTTACTATTCAGCTACATTTCTGCTAAACAGGTCAAAATGATCAGAATGCCTATTTTATACAGCATTTCTGCTGAATAGAACCTCAATAAATTGACCAGGCTTCTATTTCAATTAAGCATTGTGCACATAGTGCAAAAAGAAAACGTGGAACACCTGTCTCCTGGTATAAAGAAGACCAATTTATTACAGTACTAGCCTGTTTAAAGATTATATAGAATTCTAGATACTGTAGAATGCTGAATAACAACAATAAACAGTGGAACAAGGATTGGAGTAAGTCACCACTTGATGATGATGATAACAACAACAGTAATAAAAGCTGGTATACTTCAACTGTGACTCCTTTCTCCCTGCTACAAGCAAATTTGCTTTATATCACTGGAACTTTTGGCTGTGTGATTTATGCAGGATGAGGCTCACAATCAAGGAACAAAGAGTTTCCAAAAGCTGAAAACTAAATAAAATAATTAGTCTTGGGCCAAATCTGCTGAAACCAGAGACATAATACTATTGGTATATTCAGGTTGCTAATGCATAATTATCACATTAGAGTTGATGAATGTGGTTTTGGAGCTCAAAAGAGTCACTTAGGTGGGTTATGTTGTATAAAAATATCTTAACTACTTTTTAATCTAGGCACTTACACTATTTTTATTGTCCTAGTTAAAACATCTCTAATAATCTTCCTAATGCTGCTGTTAAAAGATAATACAGGATATCTCAACTGGAATTTTGTGTTGCTTTATGTGGTGTTTTTTTTAATATGATTTTTCTTTCTGCAAGCTTGTATGATTGTGACACATAGAATGAAAGTGTATTGAAAACAATTGTTTACTATCAAGAGTCTGAATGGTTTTCTTTGCTGTTACGCATAAACCTTTTTCTTTTGCAGTGACGATACCATTGAACATCTAAAAGAGAGAGAGAGGGTCTTAATAGCTCCACAAACATTTCCAAAAGAGAGCACATTAAAATATCAATATTAAACAAAATGAATAAACTGCTTTCACAACAGCACTAACAAACCAGGTTTTCTGTGCTTCGTTGTTCATTTGAATGAAACTTAAAAAAAATAATAAAGAAAAAGAAGAAAACTTTTTTCAGTATCCTGCCAGGTCAGCTACAGAATGTGTAACACTGTTCTCTAGAAGCAGGGGATGGATATTTCTTTCCAAATCATTTATTCATATTTGTTCATGAGTGCATTCTTAATGAATATATCTACCAAGCGCATTCCGAGGGAAGTCAAGGTGAAAGCAAACAGGAAATGAAACTGCTCCATCTCTTTCAGTTTAACGTCTAGGGAAATAACAACACATGAGCATTTACAACTGCAGTATGATGGACAAGATGAATGTAAGGTATTCCCTGGATCAGTGAGACCGGTTGGAAAGAACTGATGCTCACAAAATGTAAGACAACTTAGTAATTAAAAAGGAAAGAAAAAGAAAGAGGAAACGAGAGATTTCAGGCAACACGACAATTAATAATAGAACTGAGAATACACAAGATCTACACTGTAACTCTCAAGAGAAATGTTTCTCCTCTTGTTGGGCACATGCAGATTGTGGTGCTGCCACAGTGGTAAGCCACAGGTGAAGGAGCAGTATTCATCACAGAAACCCCAAACTGCCAGAAGACCTTTCTTCCCATCCACCTTCCACCCTTCCCAAAACACCTCGTAACACTGCTTTTTCAGGATGCCAGTCTCACTTTAACCAACATCATTTCACTGCTTCCTCCAGCTCACCTCTTTATCCAAAGTTATCTGGTGACCCTTGTGCCTTTTGTATGACATCTATCTCTTTGAGGCATGGAATATGTTATTTATTATATAAATTCACAGCCAGCTCTCCCAGGTAGATGATATCATTGCAAAAACATTTTAATCCTGTGCAAAAGAGGAAGCTCAAGCAAATTAAATGCAGAGGGATACCGGGCAGAGAGCAGATGTTCTGTTCACATCAAGAAAGAAATCTGTCACAGTCTGGAGGGAAAGCAGAAGTCAGTAAGCTCCTTAATTTGTTCCTTCGATATATCCTATCAAGTCCAAATTGAATTTGGAAATTGTATTTTGTGTCCTTTGTGGTGCTTATCCACCAGGCTTAAAAATGACCATCATTGAGGTATTTTACAAAGAAGTTGCACTCACTAAATTCAGTTTTCCCTTCCACCACAGCTCCTTTATGCCATTGTGCCACCCCAATATTTCCAAAGTCCCTGAACTATTTCTAAATATTTCACGCACAGGAGAGAGTGCCACTTAAGTATTACCACATGAGCTATTCCTAAATTCTAGTAACCTCCATTGTAACATCTCTTTGGCTGTTCTAGTTAACGTTGTTCAGAAAGGAAGGAGAGAGGAAGAAAATGTATGGCAAGGCCTATTTCAGTGCTGGAAGCCACAAAGATGCCCTACTAATGCTCCCTGTAGAGAGCAGGCACTGCAGAAAGCACCAAGAGCTTTTGAAGGCTAAATAATTCCATATTACAGTTTAAAGACACTTGGCAGCAGTTTGTACAGGCTAAAGATATACTTTCTGTGCAAAACATTGTGAGAGAGCGCTAATAGATGCAAAATCACATGCTTTATGCCTAAAACCAGAATATTTATTTGTCATATGTGATTCCACTCAAGTCTTATATACTGAGACAATGGCATTAAACAAGAAGCAAAGTGAATGTCCAACATCTCTTCTCTGTGACAAGTGGTTGGATCGCTACAGGAGCTGTGACAGAGTTGTGCAGGGATGGCAGGGGGACAGGACAGGTAGTATAGAAGGAAAACTTTTTTTTCTTCACATGATGGTCGTACATTCATGTAAAAAGTGACTGCTCTCTGGGAAAGAGGTCAAAAGGAGCAGGGCCTGTTTATTTGGTCTGTGGGTTACATTCATCCTTGTTCATCCTGCTGATTTGGTGGAGATTCAGCAATACCATGTACAAAACGTGAACTTTTAAGTGCAGAGCCAAAAGAAATGTCTTCTAGTCTGCAGCTATATTCAAAAAGAAAAAAAAAAGTTAAATATGCACATAAGTTTTCAGGTTCTGTTGCACAGTTTTAAGGACAGTCATCTAGGTATATGTGTGAATGACAGGCTATATTTAATTTCTCAGTTAATCACTGGCAGAAAACTCTCATGGGGAATTTTATCTGCCTATCTCCAACACTTTATTAAAAAGAGACGGTGCTTAAGACACAAAGCAAACAGATAAGAGAACCTATTCTACAACCAGCACCCTTTATTAAAAATGAAGAAAAGACAACAATCCCTACAGCTAGAGTGTGATGCTTGTTTTAATGACTTTGGAAAGATTATGCAGCAGTAATGGAAAAATTCCGTTTCCTTTGGGTTATTTAGGAAATGATAGTTATTCCACTATGTATTTGCCAAGTCCTCCGATGCAGGGATTTAGAACTAGCATTGATTTTATGCTGGATAAGACAAAAGGCTTCTATCATACGAACACAGAAGCTAACATATCAAAATAAAGAACCGTTAATCTAACTCAGTTCCTTCCCCCAATTCCTCTGTTTCAGATGCTGAAATCTGAGATTCTGTAATTTCAAGTAACTGTATAACTCACTTAAAGAAAAAAAAAAAAAACTCGTAAAATTTGAGCAGATCAGACGGGGATAAAACTTGTAAATATTATCACAGAATCATCTAGGTTGGAAGAGACCTCCAAGATCACCTAGTCCAACCTCTGACCTAACGCTAACAAGTCCTCCACTAAACCATATCACTAAGCTCTACATCTAAACGTCTTTTAAAGACCTCCAGGGATGGTGACTCAACCACTTCCCTGGGCAGCCTATTCCAATGCCTAACAACCCTTTCAGTAAAGAAGTTATTCCTAATATCCAACCTAAACCTCCCCGGCGCAACTTCAGCCCATTCCCCCTCGTCCTGTCACCAGGCACGTGGGAGAATAGACCAACCCCCACCTCGCTACAGCCTCCTTTAAGGTACCTGTAGAGTGCAATAAGGTCGCCCCTGAGTCTCCTCTTCTCCAGGCTGAACAATCCCAGCTCCCTCAGCCGCTCCTCGTAAGACTTGTTCTCCAGACCCCTCACCAGCTTCGTCGCCCTTCTCTGGACTCTCTCGAGCACCTCCATGTCCTTCTTGTAGCGAGGGGCCCAAAACTGAACACAGTACTCGAGGTGCGGCCTCACCAGAGCCGAGTACAGGGGGGACAATCACTTCCCTAGCCCTGCTGGCCACACTGCTTCTTATACAAGCCAGGATGCTGTTGGCCTTCTTGGCCACCTGAGCACACTGCTGGCTCATATTCAGCTGACTATCAACCAATACTCCCAGGTCCTTCTCTGCCAGGCAGCTTTCTAACCACTCATCTCCCAGCCTGTAGCTCTGCTTGGGGTTGTTGTGGCCCAGGTGCAGGACCCGGCACTTGGCCTTGTTGAACCTCATACAGTTGGCCTCAGCCCATCGGTCCAGCCTATCCAGATCCTCCTGCAGAGCCTTCCTACCCTCGAGCAGATCGACACACGCACCTAACTTGGTGTCGTCTGCAAACTTACTGAGGGTGCACGCGATCCCCTCATCCAGATCATCGATAAAGATGTTAAAGAGAACTGGCCCCAGTACTGAGCCCTGGGGGACTCCACTAGTGATCGGCCTCCAACTGGATTTGACTCCATTCACCACAACTCTTTGGGCCCGGCTATCCAGCCAGTTTTTAACCCAACGAAGCGTACGCCAGTCCAAGCCACGAGCAGCCAGTTTCTTGAGGAGAATGCTGTGGGAAATGGTGTCAAAAGCCTTACTGAAGTCAAGGTAGACCACATCCACAGCATTTCCCTCGTCCACCAAGCGTGTCACTTGGTCATAGAAGGAGATCAGGTTCGTCAAGCAGGACCTGCCTTTCATAAACCCATGCTGACTGGGCCTGATCGCCCGCTTGCCCTGCAGGTGCCACGTGATGACACTCAAGATAATCTGCTCCATGAGCTTCCCTGGCACTGAGGTCAAACTAACAGGCCTATAGTTTCCCAGGTCGACCTCCCGGCCCTTCTTGTGGATGGGCGTCACGTTTGCTAGCCACCAGTCGACTGGGACCTCCCCCGATACCCAGGACTGCCGATAAATGATGGAAAGTGGCTTGGCCAGCTCTTCCGCCAGTTCTCTCAGCACCCTTGGGTGGATCCCATCTGGCCCCATCGACTTGCGTACATCTAAGTGCTGTAGTAGGTCGCCAACCATTTCCTTGTGGATTGTGAGGGCCACATCCTGCTCCCCATCCCCTTCCACCAGCTCAGGGTACTGGGTATCTAGAAAGCAACTGGTCTTGCCGGTAAAGACTGAAGCAAAGAAGGCATTAAGCACCTCAGCCTTTTCCTCATCTCTCATCATTAAGTTTCCCCCGACTCACCCTGCATGTTTTCTGGATAAAATATCTTCCTGGTATTCTTCTCCCTCTCCTCCTGAAAACAATTAATCAACATCAGAATTTATTATATACTACAAACTACTTTCATTTTAAAGAATATGTGGGCATTTCATTCTAGAGCATCTCATTTGAAAACACACTCACTTACAGGTGAGTCTCCCTGTTTGCAGAAGGCCAGGACAAAACTAAGATCTAAGAACACAAGTAGGATTTGAACCATTGCACAGGCTTTTTGTACAGGGGTGAATGCTCTCATTCCATACTATGACAACCCTGCAGAGCTGCAGAAGAATGCTGCCTATCACAGAACAGGCTGTCAGCCATTACACACACACACACCCATCTGATTCCCAGAGTAGAACAATGAGAAAATGACAGCGTGCCCCATTCACAAGCAAGATGAACCAGATATGTTCTAGTAAGTCAAGAGGGAATTTGCAGATTTAATTGAATGTTTTCAAAAAAGGAGAGCACAGGTATAAAGGTAAGACCAAAGAGAGAGATGGGATTACAGAACAAAACTGCCAGGAACCAAGGAGGAGATGCCTCCTGGCTGGAGCACAGAGCCTGTGCTGGATGCTGCACCCTCAGCTGTGTCCTGGACAAGTCCTTGAGCCCAATGCATCTGGCAGGCACTACACAGGAGAGGGTCTACAGCACAGAGCCATGGACAAGCCAGAAAGGCCAAGCTGCAGAGGAAGTGTGAGGTAGGAGCCGTTTGTGTGACCACCATGTCCATTCCTTGCCAGGAATGATGACCCTCAGGCCTGACTGCCTGAAATGACACACGCTGGTCAGATAGGCCCCTATCAACCAGCAAGCGGGCAGTTACACTGGTGACCTATATGAGTTCTCTACCCCTCCTGCCCTCTCCCTCCCAAGGGAAGGAAAGGGCTGTGCAGAGATTGACTTAAAGTAGTCCTTGTGTGCACAATCAACACTGGGGGAAGAAAAAACGATGGCCTTAAGCATGCTTGCCTTTCTTCCTAGGCTCCAAGGTATTCCTTCTTTCTCTGTGTTATTCTGACAAAAACAAACAATTCAAAACCTATCAGCCAAAAGTCAGGCTTGCTCGACGCATCATACAACTGTCAGGTATGGACTGCAACCTCAGCTTCCAGCTCCTGTCAAGAGAAAGGTGGGGGAGGCATCGGATTGGCTGGGAAATGCAGCACTCAAAAAAACACATGCCAGGTTACTGCTATGTCCTAAGGCACCAAATACACCCAGAAAATAAAAAACCAAAAGGCCTAGTTACCACTGAGGTCACCTCGCTGAACCTGTTGCTTGATCTAGATCTATTATCTTGGATGGCATCCCAGAAGTGGTTTTATCTCAGCGGAAAGCATCATCGGACTGACACCAGATGCAGCAGGAGCAAGAGGTGGCAAGTAGCAAACTGGTTTATCAGCCCAGACTTGTATAAATTGTGTCAAAACCAATTATTTTAAAATACATATATGGACAAGCTAATAAAAATTAAACACTCTTAGTTCACTTGTCATGGAAAAATGCCTCAGAACACTGCAGAGACTATAAATAAGAATTTGTAAGGAGATGCCTGGAAGCTGTGAGGTGAGGTTGCCCATTGATGCTTATTAAACACAACAGAGCAGATGCAGCTTCTAGCTCAGGAAGCCCTTAAATTGCTGATTGCTAGAAGCAGGTGAGAGTATAACAAGGAAAGTGCAAGAATTTGCTTTATTTTGTATGCTCTTTCCCTAAGCACCTACTACTGCTGGCATTGTCAGAGCTCCAAACATGCACAAAGGAAGCAGAAAGATGTAATTTCTCATGTTTTATTAGATCCAATTTTCAGTCAATCTGATTGTAACATGGCAATTTGGTCTGACCCAATTAAGCCTTTTCTTAGAAGCAGAACTGGTGAATACTTTTATTTGTGAAGATGCAGCTTGTTTTTAAAGCCGAAAACTTTTTGAGAGTGTCGGTTGTTTCCATGCTGTTTCAATGAAGACCATTTAGTTTTGGTCTTTTTGTTCCTAGATTTTTCCTCTGCCCTTTTCTGGCACAGAATAAAATAAATCAATAAATATTGTTCTATTCTATGTTTTCCTTCTGACAAGTACAGTTCAAAAAGTTATATTTTTTTTTTAGTTACTGAAAAGATAAAAAGAAAAATCTACTTCCTCCAATTTGAGTGATCCCAACATTAGAAAAAAAAAAAAAGAATAGAGAACAGCACAAGGTTAAAAAAAAAAAAGTGACCAGTTTATAAAGATTTGTTCTATTTCACTGCATAATAAAATATGAAAGAGTGAAACATTTTTTAAATAAAAGGTTATTCACAAAAATGACTAAAAAGCATTAGTTTTGCTCCAAGTTCTGGTAATCCCAAGTAACATCAACTGAAAAAAAAATATCTAAAATCTGTTTTCCATTCATAGCCATTTTTTAGGCCAAATAGTCCACAATTACTACTTTTAACAAAGGTTTGAAATTTTCTGGACCAAAATACATTTCTCTCTTCACATCTGCATTCCCATCTGGACAGACACTTTATAAAAGTGGCTAACACCACACAAGCATTGTACCAAAGGCAGCCCCAGTCCCAGAGAGCTTGTACGCTAAATTCCACTCAATTAAATGCATTTATAAGCAGTAACACACATGAAGAAAGACTCAGCAACAGGAGCTTCTGCCAGAAAACCCTAATACTCTCTTCTCTTGCTGGAAAAGGAACTGTTCTCTAGCCAAACTCCACTGGCACAGGTAAACGCTAGTGCATCACAGATATGCAGCTGAGTTCACACAAGTGCTTCCACTACTTTTCTTCAGTACTTTTGGAAGCTACAGAAAATCTGACCCATCTCCCCATGCATACAGCAGCTGCACTGAGAAGAATCATCATTACTAATTACACATAATTACATTATGTGCAATTACGTCATTACGCAATGAAAGCTGCTCCATTTGCTGTTTGAAAACCTCTCCTTTTTCCTGTGTCTCTTTTCCCTTTCCAATGTTTTAAATTCAAAAACATTAACAACTTCCCAATTCATCTGGGAGTTACCTTCCATCTTGTGATAATGCAGGTTCCATCCTTTTCATTTCTTCAACAAAGATGAAATGTTATATATATTAAATGTTAGCTTTTTGAAAGGCTAAGAAGACCCTGACATCCATCAGCCCCAGGAAACCTACTTTTAGGACTAAAAGCTTATAAAATTAAGGACAGCTTTTGTCATAGAGAAGCGCACAATTTCTACTTTGACTTCATTTATGTTGTGCAGCAGGATTTTTTGTGATGTGTTTAACACAGAGTTGAAGAAAAAAATAATGTCTTGGCAAGGTATGAATATAATAAATGTTGTTCCATGCTTACAGGCAGAGTTGGACAAGTTTTTTAGAGAGTAAAAAGCCTCTGGTTTCAGGAGGTTGCTTTCAGGATGAATATTTCTCCAGTGGAATCCAAACCATTGCTAAGCAGCATTAACAGATCAGTGTTCTGGTCACTTTATTAATGGGAAAAAAACACTAGCTTTCAAACAAAGCAAGATGATTGATTTCTACTGATTTATAGCCCAGCTGAATATTTTTAATTGGACCTTGCTAATTTTCTGCACCAATGGCTAGTCCTTTCTTAACCACTTGTTTTTTCCTAAGCAGTGGTGCACTGAGAAGAATTACTTTAATTATAATGTAGGCAGAAAAATGGCCCCAGGTGGAATTAAAACATTGTTAATTATAGCCCTTCTGGAAATACTTTGCCAGATGCTTAGAAAATAATGCCCATACACAACTTAAATCTGGATTTTAGCTGTGTGCTTTTTACACATACGTGTTTTCTTTAAAGAAAATACATTCCTGCCATGATTTTTCACTCGCTTTCCATTTCTAAACCTGTGGATTGAATCTTCATGGGCAGGTACTGGAATCACACATCTATGCTCCATAATAAGATCCTTTTCCTGAGGAAGTGTCACATTCACCAGGCTTAGGACCAGCTCCTCAGATTGCTCTCTGGGTCTCACCACTTTCACGTAACACAGTCTTCAGGTCTCACTACATCCTAACTAGTCTCCAAAGCAGCTCCTGTAAGGTCAGCTGGAAAAAGCATTTAAAGAAAATCACTTACACCAAATTAACCAGTTCCATGCATCACCTTTCCCTGAATTTACTGAAGGAAGATAATGTGCCTGGGCAGAGTGCCAAGTGAGACAGCAGCGCACCCTAGGCACAGCGCCACAACAAGCCAGATGAGCAGCCTCTGGACCAGCACTGGCTCACATTCAGCCATATCAAAAACAAGAACAGAGGCAGAGGATTCAACGTCTGTCTATACCCAGTCATATTGACATGCTCTAATCCCAAATGCTCAACTCCCATTTTGAAAATCTGCAAAGGCATGTAGACTCTTAGGATGCAGAGACCTTTAATACATGAGGAGTAGAAAGAAAAGATTTTTCAATTCCTCGTTTTCATGTTAGATCATACTGCATAAACAAAAGACAAGGATACACATGCAATCTCACGTGCAGTCACAACTACCGTGGACAAAAAAAAACTCAAGCAAGTCAGAGGCTGCCACACTGAAACAGATAAGAGATCCCTGTAAGGTTTGTTTAGGAGACAGAAGAGAGGTAAAAGAATTAAAAGCCTTTTAACTAATGTTTGCATTTGAAGGGCACAGTAGTCATAACCTATTTCTGACAATAATTTAGCATATATTTTCTGTGATTAGAGACAAAACCCCTAGATTCCCATAGGCAGCACCACAGACCACAATTTTGTCACAGAGATTGCAAGCAAGCAAACCTATTGATAATGTAAACATGGATAATGGCAGAAATCACTACTGGCTTCAATATTATTAAAATATTACTTTGTTTATTCTCATGACGAGAAAAAGTTCATCTGCACACAGAACACCCAGGAGAGAAACTGGAAGACAGCAGAAGCCACACTTGGCTCTCTGTGGTGCAAGCATAAGCCTGGAGTCGCTAAACTGAGCAATTATTATAATTCTACTTTTACAAGGCAGCAATCTTCCATTCTGAGAAGAAAAAAAAAAAAAGAAAAAAAAAAAAAAGAGGATTTATAAACTAGCAGCTGGGTGCCTGAATGAGTAAAGTGGACATGCTGTCTCTGTTTCACCTTTACCAAAATCAGTAAAGGTGCAAGAGAAAGGTGTACGTTTTATGTTTTCACTTAAAAAAAGAGAGGTTCTTCAAATAATTAGTTTGGCTTTTATAGTTCTTCGTTCATGCGATTTTGTTACAGCTTTTTGAAAGTAGTTTCTCTTTTCTCTTCCTCTTTATCACAAGGCAAGAGTAACAAAACTCAGCAATGAGCTTTGAAGTTAAAGCCCGGTTGCTTGTAAAAAAAAAAATATATATATATATATATATATATATATATATATTTGCAGTAATGAACTTGGCAAAATAAAAAGACAAAAAACAACTTTTGCTGACAAAGGACCATGGAGCAGAGAGAAAACTTAGTCATCAACAATTGCCCAGGTGCTGCCTGGCCCATCTGGAAGGCATTTGTAGCTATGCCTGTGCTGTCAGCTTGCATGCCAATCTCAGCCCTCAGAACAACACCTCTGCAAAACACCTACTACAGCAAGACCAAATGGGCGGGTTTGTCAAGGAAAAGCAAACTAGCTGCTGAGGAAAATCCCACCCCACAGCATTGCAAACTCCTAACGTCACACTGGAACAGCTTCAATGAGTCAGGGTTTATTCAAACATTATCTCTGCCTCTCTGCTCATAGCTGGCATCTGCAGAAGGGACACAGGTTGTGAGAGGTCTCCATGTCCTTCAACAAATGGCTGAAGTGCTCTTTCCCCCTTTTGCCCATCACCCCAAATCAAGTCTAGCACATTATTTAGGTTTATTTATATCACTGCTCCCAGTTATTGGTTATTACCAAGGTTGGAACTATTTCCTTCCCAAATAGCATCAGCCAGTGCATTCATTATTTTCACAAATCCTGCATGAGTTACTAATCCCATCCTCCTCATGTCCCATCATGATGAATTGCCTCATCACCACTCAGTGTTGGCCTGTATCCTCTCAAATGGTACCGCACAAGTACTCCAAATTAGTTTGTGCCAGAGAAGGAGAAGGATAAAGTTTTAACAGTGGTGGGACTGAAAAGGATAATTTATAAAAGCGTGGGAAATTCCTCCTCTAAATTTGTAATTCCTATTCATTTTATCTCTAAATTCAGCATAATTTATTCAGTAGGCAAATCATAATACCTTTCAGTCCTGAAATTTGCTGGTGCCCTTTTTGGGGGGCATCAGAGAAACAGTCTGGATAATAAAATTTCTTAAGGGCTCCTCGGATCTGTTGTATATCCTCTGCACTGAGAGGAATATTGGCTCTGTTGAGGCTTGGTAATATTAATGAAAATTTCCAGGAATACCAGGCTAAATTTTTTGGTAAATTTGTGAAACACTGGAAATCAATAGGTTCATACCTCCCATTAGCTAGTAAATCGTTTGACTCCGAACCTGCAAACATAAATAATTCCTTTGCTAATATTTAAAAATGTCTTCATTGCAGAAAACCTGTATTTATTCATGATATGCTACAAAGATTTTTAATTATATCTGTACCCATCATGATTACTATGTTTCATTATACGATAATACAGGTTCCTATTCATTATGAAAATCTAATTAAGAAGAACATCACCTACACTTTCCAAGACCCTAGAAAAAAGCTACCGAGAAAGCCTAACTGTGCTGGTTTTATTCCCAGAAGTCTCACAGTAGAGAACTGAAAGCTTCAGGACAAAATAAGCATTAGGAGATATCGTATCTCCATGCACTATGCACCCATGAACTTAAACAGAACATTGTTGTATGGTATTCTATTGCATCCTTGCTTGGTACCATCTAGCTACATTGTTTCCTTTAGCACTTTTATCAGATATTTTCTTGACTCAATGAAGATTTGGTGGAGATAATTTCTCTCCATGGTAAGAGCTACACCCTGCCAGCAGTCTGTAGAAATACACTGTCACTTGCTCAGTTACCAAAAGATTTTCATTCATTTTTGAAAAAAACATTGCCTTTGGACACTGAGCTTTCAATTCTGGTAGCAGCCAGGCTCTTTTCTGCTATAGTGCTATTCCTCTGCTACCTAATGAAATATTGATCTTTATAAGCACGTGTGGAGCAATCAATAGACTAAAAAGAGGAGAATCAGGTGCAAGAAACCATCTCCTCATTCTTTCCATACACAACTGGAACAAAGAGAAGTGGACTGAAACCAACAAGCAAGAAATTTTCTGATTCTAAAAATCTTTTGTGGGGTCCCTACTACAAGGCAAAGTTTCGTCACACCATGTTTGACATGGCATGGAGATACCTGGTGTAATGGTTTAGTTACACTGGGTTTGCAAGCTTCTGCTCCTAGACTGCGGGACAGAGTGAACAGAGCCAATATAGCCACCCATGGTGCAATTTTCCTTGTAAGCCTTCATGATTATTTTTTTCTTTAATAAAAATAAAGGAGAATGCCGTATGTAGCCAACCAGGAGTCCGCAAGTGCCTCCTGTTTTTGTGTATGTAAAAACAGCCTCCAGTAGGTGCCAGCTAGAGTTGGATGGGATGAATTAGGTCACAGAAACTTTTGCCCTTCTGAAGTGATTTGATTTAAATCAAGAACCTATCTTCACCCTATACGTCAGCTGAGGGTTCACAGCTACATGCCATTCTTCAAGAGAGACAACTACCAACTGGGGAAGGGCAGCAGCAGGTGACCAGGATGGTCAGGTACTGGAGCACAGCATCTGCTCCATGAGAAGATGCTGAGGGGACTGAGTTTGTTCATCCTAGAGAACAGAAGGCTTCAGAGGGGATCGTTTAACTTCCTAAAGTGGGGATGGATAGAGAAGACAAAAAAAAACCCTGCTTGGGGTTGTTACGCCCCAGGTGCAGGACCCGGCACTTGGCCTTGTTGAACCTCATACAGTTGGCCTCAGCCCATCGGTCCAGCCTATCCAGATCCTCCTGCAGAGCCTTCCTACCCTCGAGCAGATCGACACACGCACCTAACTTGGTGTCGTCTGCAAACTTACCGAGGGTGCACGCGATCCCCTCATCCAGATCATCGATAAAGATGTTAAAGAGAACTGGCCCCAGTACTGAGCCCTGGGGGACTCCACTAGTGACCGGCCTCCAACTGGATTTGACTCCATTCACCACGACTCTTTGGGCCCGGCTATCCAGCCAGTTTTTAACCCAACGAAGCGTACACCAGTCCAAGCCACGAGCAGCCAGTTTCTTGAGGAGAATGCTGTGGGAAATGGTGTCAAAAGCCTTACTGAAGTCAAGGTAGACCACATCCACAGCCTTTCCCTCGTCCACCAAGCGTGTCACTTGGTCATGGAAGGAGATCAGGTTCGTCAAGCAGGACCTGCCTTTCATAAACCCATGCTGACTGGGCCTGATCGCCCGCTTGCCCTGCAAGTGCCACGTGATGACACTCAAGATAATCTGCTCCATGAGCTTCCCTGGCACTGAGGTCAAACTAACAGGCCTATAGTTTCCCAGGTCGACCTCCCGGCCCTTCTTGTGGATGGGCGTCACGTTTGCTAGCCGCCAGTCGACTGGGACCATCCCTGATAGCCAGGACTGCCAATAAATGATGGAAAGTGGCTTGGCCAGCTCTTCCGCCAGTTCTCTCAGCACCCTCGGGTGGATCCCATCTGGCCCCATCGACTTGCGTACATCTAAGTGCTGTAGTAGGTCGCCAACCATTTCCTTGTGGATTGTGAGGGCCACATCCTGCTCCCCATCCCCTTCCACCAGCTCAGGGTACTGGGTATCTAGAAAACAACTGGTCTTGCCGGTAAAGACTGAAGCAAAGAAGGCATTAAGCACCTCAGCCTTTTCCTCGTCTCTTGTCACTAAGTTTCCCCCCGCATCCAGTAAAGGACGGAGATTCTCCTTAGTCCTTCTTTTCGTGTTAATGTATTTATAAAAACATTTTCTGTTGTCTTTAACAGCAGTAGCCAGATTGAGCTCCAGACGAGCTTTGGCCTTTCTAATTTTGTCCCGACACACTCTTACAACATCCTTATAATCCATCTGAGTGGCCTGCCCCCTTTTCCAAAGATCATAAACCCTCTTTTTTTTCCTAAGCTCTAGCCTCAACTCTCTGTTTAGCCAGGCCGGTCTTCTTCCACGCCAGCTCATCTTTGGGCATGTGGGGACAGACCGCTCCTGAGCCATTAAGATTTCCTTCTTGAGGAGTGCCCAGCCTTCCTGGACTCCTTTGCTCTTCAGAACCACCTCCCAAGGGACTCTGCCAACCAGTGTCCTGAACAGGTCAAATTCTGCCCTCCGGAAGTCTAAGACAGCAGTTTTACTGGTCCCCCTCCTGACTTCGCCAAAAATAGAGAACTCTACCATTTCGTGGTCACTCTGCCCAAGACAGCTCCCGACCACCACATCTCCCACCAGTCCTTCTCTGTTTGTGAACAGAAGGTCCAGCGGGGCACCTCCCCTGGTAGAATCACTAACCAGTTGCGTCAGGAAACTATCTTCCACACTCTCCAGAAATCTCCTAGACTGCTTCCTCTGAGTTGTATTGCATTTCCAGGATATGTCTGGGAAGTTGAAGTCCCCCGTGAGGACATGAGTGACCTGTGTAGCTTTCCCTTATTACACTTGTGGCATCAACCTATCTTTAGCAATTTCTCGTCAGCTCAGCCAACCACATGAGAGTTTCTACATAAATATTCTGCTTCCTTTTCTTCTAGAGAATTATTACTAAAAATCCCATGTACATCAAACTTTTGCAAACCATTGACAAAGTCATCATCTAGTATTTTAGGTGATCATCAGAGCAGATAGTAGCTGGAGTCCAAGTTACCACATGAAGAAAATACTAAACATCTTTTTTTCTAAATTTATAAATTAAGTTCACGTCTCACATAGAAATGGCATGTCCGTCATTTCTCTTTACCTCAGAATTCATGTCCTTTCCTCTGGGGAGTAGTCTCTGTAGCCATTCTTCCACATACTTCAGGTGAAATCTACTGAGTAGTGGAAATAATTGAGCTTAACTTGATGTGGTCTGAATGCAGCATGCAAAGACAATAGTCCCTGAAGTGCTATTTGGCATCTCAGGGCAATGCTTTGCTTTTCTGAGCATTGCTCTCATAGCGTGGCCCTTACATTGCCTAATCAGTCTCCAGAGTACCCGTGAAAAGGCAGAGGCATGGCATTCTTCTTGTATCAGTGGTCTTTAAACTGTATTAGGTGGAGGTCTTGTGTTTGTACAGTCTTCCTAGGCCACCAGAAACTGAAGCTGTCACAGAGTATATGACCCTGGTTGTCTGAGAACATCACGGCTCTGACTTTGGATTTACAAGCAATGATAATTTGGGAGTTGCCAGGGTTTCAAAACAATCCCTGATTCCTCTCTCTAAACTGAAGCTGGAATTAGTTTCTAATGGTGAAATTTTAAAATTCCATCACATAACTATGACCATAGACCATTTCTATTGAAATATCTGTCCTATTTATTTCACTCAAAGCAACTTAAAAAGATGGTTCACTAGGTAGGGTGAAGAATCAGTGTGTGTGCAGATGCAAGTTCAACTTGAGCTTGTAGTGTATCCCATTTAGTTTGCTTTGCTGATTTTTATTTGTTGTTATCCATGGTTCCTCATGTCATAAAGGAATCCTGTCACAGAGAAAAACACTTCTCTCTCAGTGTATAAACTATGTCAGGTCAAACTCAGCCCAGAGAGGGCTAAGACACCAAGCAACAGCAGGATCTTGGATTAGACATAGGATACTGAGCGAGCAGTAAATGATTAAAGTGTGGATCTGGGGGCATGTGGAGATTTCTCTTCTCAAACACCAAAAGTGTCAGGGCATGCTGGAGTCTTACAGGATCATGGCAGCACTAGGAAAAATGCAGGGAACTGGCAAAGGTAGACAGTTAAAGCAAAATCAAAAGAAGAAAATGAAAAAAAGTATAAAAGATGTTTAAACAAGAGGTGGAGAAAAGGGTCATCTGTGTAGTAGTCCATATACATGTATATTGCAAAATGAAGCCCTCAAATATTTGTGTAAGAGTCCAAGAATATTTGAAATAACTCCTGTTGCTCAGCTCTGAACACAGCTGGTAGCTACAGCATTAAAGACCACCTTTCATTTGTCTTGACTGAGAGGTTCTCAGCACTTGAAAAGAAAAGAAAAGAAAAGAAAAGAAAAGAAAAGAAAAGAAAAGAAAAGAAAAGAAAAGAAAAGAAAAGAAAAGAAAAGAAAAGAAAAGAAAAGAAAAGAAAAGAAAAGAAAAGAAAAGAAAAGAAAAGAAAAGAAAAGCCTCTATTTTCTTATCAAGTATGAATGGTAGAACACAAATAGAAACTTTACCCGTGTCATTAAGCCCTGCTGTAGGAGTGCCTCTCTTAAGCAGGTTCAAAATTTCCTTTCTTGGCTTGTCAACTAACATTTCTGATTACTGTGAACATACCTGGGATCTTACTGTGCTGGTGACCTCGCTGCTGGGGCCTTCATACACAGTAACATTTCCTGAGACAAGCTTTAATAATTTAGATATGCTTTCCACAAGTAAAACAATTAAACATTGCATATTAAGAAATTATATTAACTCATTTCTAAGTCACCTCAACTGCATTACTTCCATTGCATACCAAGCCAAACGATCAGGTTAAAATGAATCCCACTCTGTCCTTATGTCGGTCCTCTTCCTGTCCGTGTTGGCCAGAGGAGAACAGAGATTATCCCAAATTATAAATTGAGGGAGTTTCTCTGCTTGATAAGGCCAGTGACAATACTGTTTGTCTGCATTAAAATCCAGCCAAAGATGGTTCATTAGAGATTGCATGCACCTTGTTCTAAATTAACAGAATCTTCATTTAGCTCTTACAAGTCTTTGGAAATTCAGCTTGAGCATTTAGACACCTCTTCCCACTTTGCATATTTACCATGCCTAAAATTAATCAATGTTATTACTATTTGCACAAAATTCCATGCACATAATGGAGATGCAGAAAACGACTGTGTACACTCGATAATGGGATTTCCCAATTCAAGTTCAATTCATATACTACAGGTGGCTCTTCAGAATCATCCATAAATTAAGCTTTCTTGTAAGCAACCCTTACCTAATGCTTAAGTAATACCAGTTTAGATGAAGTGTAAGATTTAAATACCAAGGGAAATACAGAGCAAAAGAATGGGTAAAAAATGAATCATTAGTCAGAACTATTAAAATAAATTCATAATGTTAGCATTTTTTAAAACATTGCCACTAAGTAAACATGGGAAAACACTTAAGCCAACAAAAATGGAAATGTTTCTGTGAATGGACCAAAATCGATACATACTTCCCGAATTTGAAGGACAATTCCACCAAGAAAGAGATAAAAAAGGGAATACGAAAAACTATAAAACACCTTAATAATCAACACATTCGATGACTGGTGACAAGTTTTGAAAGCAGCTCCTGGAGCACAAATCTTTCCTATGTAAGCAAAAGGACTAGGGCTACACCCCTCATTAGGAGCACTAAAGGGTAAGGACAAACCACAAAAAATAATAAGGAAAACAAATTTAACAATTTGTTAAATTGCAGATAACTACACTGGAGAATCTGATCCTGATATCAGCAACAGGGATCTTTTTTTTGAACCCTGTAAAAATCTTTTAAAAAAGGAACAGCTTTATCCAACTCTGGGTATTAAACTCAGCTCAGTGCCTTCCAGCTCCCAATACCCTCAGGACACATAGGTACTTCAGCTTGGGACACAGCCATGCAGCAATTTGACTCAGCAAAGGTGAGCCGCTCAGGATTCAGTAGAACAGTGCTGAGAAAATGAGAATCTTACACATTCCTGAGATGGAAAGACTAGGTATGAGGCTCCACTGAGAGCCTGGATCAAACCATGAAAGGAAATACAGAGATTGAGAGAGAGAGAGAGACAAACCTGTTCATTGAGCTCATAACATACTATCAAAGGGAGGAAGAAACAGAAATTGGCTGTGGAAGAATATCTACTACAAAGCTGACTTTTTTTTTCTTGACAACTTATTTTGCCTTACTCCTTTTTAAGTGCCACCAGAAACCACGTACATCCAATCCCTCATCTATCTGTCAAAAGGCCCAAAGCTCCAGGCCAGCAATAAGAAGCTGAATCCATGGTACCTCCAGCACAGAAAAGCATATTAAAATAAAATAAAAGCAATAAACTAAACTATGGTCATCCATTTACATATGTTTCCTCCATTTCTTTCTGCTCATTACACCATTATTCTGATAGACATTGAGAAGTATATGCCATATTAATAACCCAGATGAGAGATCATTTTGTTATTCTTCAGCTGAATGATTTACAACATAAGATCTAGGAATGAGATCACCTTATCTCCAATTTTCAAAAGATTCTGAGTGTAGAACTCACTGAAATTAATTTCTGATTTTTCTTCTTCTAATCAGACAACTGCAAATCATAATTCCTTCCATTCTCTAGGGTATTTTCAATACAGCAAATACGATTTTAAAACTCTTTGATCAGGGGAGACAGCAGTAGCTATTTTAAATGAGCTTTTAATTCCTATCTATCTGTGATGGCGAATAAACTAAAGAAGTTTCAAGAAGGCAAAAGAGAAAAAAAAACTCCACAAGGCAATTGCCTTGGGATTCTATCTTGATACCAGTTTGTGCATGCCAAATAGGTTTTCACAGAAATAAGATCCATTGGATAAAGAAACAAAAAAAAAAAAAAAATCAAAAAACTATTCAGAACAATTAAAAAATAGATGATAAAAAGCAAGCAGAATTAATATTTCTCAGTAATGGAAATGCTGGCAAGCACAAGAAGTAGTATACATGATCCCCATGCAGGAAAGCAGAGACACATGGCTAATTTTAATTTTAACCTCATTTGAGACTGAAGCATGTGATTCACTGCCCCATTTAGTTCAAAATTAAAATCAAGCATGTGCTTAAGTGCTTTGCTGGACTGAGGCCATAAACAAGAGCTTCCCTGGTTGTGAATCCCTATTGCCATAGGTTGATTCAGAATTGAAAAGTCAAAACTTTCAGATAAAATACCTGTGAAGGGTTTTTTTTTTTGTTTTTTTTTTTTGGTTGGTGTTGTTTTGTTTGTTTGTTTGTTTTTGAGCAAGAATGCATTGGTAATGAAGAACCAATTGTTGGTTGCTTTTGAGAAACAAATGCAAAATTAACAAAACTGTAAAGAAAAGTTATCAAAAGAGATTCATCTAAAAAATTCCCAGATCCTGACTTTAAAGATCGATTACACTGTCCCATTTTTCTGTGTGCATTGTGGCCACCAGCCCTATGTATTTCTTCCCCTATTTTACAGTGTGTGGCTCACAGTCCGTGCTGTAGTGAAGACAGCTGAAAGAAAAAACTGCTATGAATATCCCAGTGGAGCAATTTGGAACACAATTTCTGGCTGTCTTACCTCCTGGTTATCCCTCAGCCATAGCCTAAGTAGAGACATAATCCCTCCCTGTGCCCAGGGAAATGTCATTTCTAATGTCACCTCTCAAGCACCAGAGCCAAAACGCCTTTCAATGCCCAATAAATTTTCCAGGTGAATGCAGAGATGAAAGGAAGCCACAGTTCTGTCTTTTCCTTACTTTAAGTGATTTGTTACCTCAGTGCAGAACAGAGCTGGTACAGCAGAGACAAAGTGAAGGAAACACTCCTACCACAGCTCTAGGCACCCGCAATGTTGTTGCAGCACTGCAGCTCATCTGCAGGTCTTAGGGAGCTCGAGAGTCACCCAGCACAGGAAGGTGTGAAGTGGGCACAACAGAAAATAAAAGCTCTTTCACCTTTTTACCACCTTCTCTCTCTCCCACTCTCCTTCAGCCAAGCAAGATCAACCTACATCACTGAATATTTTATTAATGCTACAGCAGGTCACTCTGACTGCACAGGTGTATAACACTCCTGCACTGTGTACACTGCATGTACAGAAAGAGACTGAGCTTAGCATTTTGTACAGGAGTACTATGCCATTCTCAGAGGACTACTTCCTTCCTCAAGAAAATCGGGGACAAACTAAGAGAACTAACAGAGGGTGATTGATGCAGAGGAAACAGAACTGCTAGAGAGAGCATCTTAAGGTCAGCTGGGGCTTTCCCCATTTGAGCATCCATCTCATCGTTTCAGTTCTACACTTCACACTAAGTGAGCCCAGAAGATTCTGGCCTGCTAGGGCTATTTGAGCCTAGAAGAATTAAACTGTAGAAATATGATGTTGATATATTGTTAACTGTCTGACTATAGTCCCAGCGAGGAAAGACTCTTGAGTTCCAATGCGGGTAAAGAAAATAAATTAAAAAGAAACTTGCCAAAATAGAAGCATACCTGAAAGCAAAATTGAGCTTCCTTTCTCTTTAAGACTCATCATTTTGTTGTAGAAACTCTGTGTAATAAACGATATCTCTGGAAAATATGTTGCATGAAAATAATCTCAGCCATGACTGCAAGAGAAATGGCAGAGACTTACCTGTGTTACTGAGCTCTTCTACTACTTTCCAGCCACCACAGGACAGACCTGTGTGACTGGCTGCTTTAAACACAGCAGCCTTCTTGCACAGCTCACATAAGCACAACTTTAAATCAGCATTATCAACATACGTTTACATGCAGTTGATTGCAAAATAAGACATGTTTTTGTGCTCTGCTGAACAGAGATTTACGGAAACAGATAGCTGAAAGCTGTCTTAGATGCTGATCTGTAACATCCATGGGAAGTGCACCTTCTCAGAGCCAGACACCACGTGCTGTAAACCTCCCTCCAATACTTTGTATAGTCTTATTCCCTCCTCCTTTTTGGTCAAACAAGTACAGGATGACATTGTCAGTCTTACCGCCACATCGGTGCCCCTAATTGTAAGGAGCAGGCTTTGATTATGTTAATGCTTCACAAGGCTCATTCTTAACAGAAAAACTGAAAAACTGTCAGTCCTGCCATGTATATTTATGGGGGAAGCTGTATGTCAGAGGCTCACGTGCTTGACATTGTACCTTCACTTGTCCAAAGACTGAGGAAATGGAGGTGCCTCCTTCCTTTGGGAAGTAGGCTTGGAGAAGCTCCTCTCACTCTCTCATCCTCATCCTATGCTGCAGTGGCCAGTGGCCCACTCCATCAGGATAGCATCAGGCTGTCTGGCTACACTCCAATCTCCTGCAGCTGCCACCTCCTTTCCTCAGTGGTGCCAGCAATCTTCCACATAGAACTCGTTACTGGTAGCTCTGCTAGCCTGGTTATGCTGAAAGAATTCAGTGTGGATGTATCTTTGAACAGAAGTTTTGCCAATCAGCATATGCCAAAATAAAGTACTAGCATCATTTAATACCAATGGCATTAGCACTCCCATTACCTTACTACTCCTACTGACAGACTTATGGCTTAGCCTTTAAGGAGTTCTCACCTTGAGAACATCCTTTGAAGGGTCCCATTGCACAGCCTGGTGAGGGACAGGATCTACTGGGGCTGGAAGTAGTTGCACAAAGATTTGGGACTAGAGCCCTGATTCTGCTTATCTAATATGCCAGTTGGAGAAGCCTCATTAACACAGGAGAGGATTGCTCACCTTGCCTCTCTGCCTTCCCACCCTCATACAGTACCATAGGTGAGATAAAATTATGGGTTTAAATCCCTCTTTAAAGGCCAGCTGGATTCCTGCAGTACTGGTTACTATACATAGTTCCAGAGCCCTGATGTCAGCAGACATCTAGGAAGAAAAAGGGTTGTTTACAGAAATCTGTTGGATTTCCTTATCAATATGGAAAATTGTAGGATGGCTCTTTGTTAGCATTTACTGTCACATTTTGTCACATTTTCCCTTTGAACAGCTTGAGAGAGCCTCTATTGAAAAAGACAACAGCTGAAAGCTGCACATAACCGAACACCAGGGCTGTAAAGAATAGCAAATGTGAATTCTTTTTCAATGAGCTTCCTTCCCAAGTCTTTGTGCTACTGCATGCCTGTTGGTGGACTAGCAGTGAGGTACTAGTTATGCATATAAATGGGCAGGGAGAAAATCTACTTGGGAATTTGTTTTGATGCCTTTTTTCCCCCCTCTGTAGAATGGGGCCTGTCTGCAAAAAAATGGAGGAAGCGTAATTGCATTTTTTGTGCAAGCATCTTTTATGGTCCAGAATAGTGGGGCTTCATTTTTTGTTTCATTTTTTGTTGTTGTTTGTTTGTTTTTAATCACATTAAGGGCAGAAGAGACAGGACATACCTACCCAAAAATAAGCAGGAATCTCATGCAACTGGCCTAATCTACAGCCTCAGTCTCTCTTGTTAAGCTGTCCTGTTTTAAAAGTTTCTAGGACAAGAAACAGGGATTGAATCTATGCCTGGTATTTAGGGTATTTATCTGTCATGAGTACTTCAAAACCCAAGTCAAGGATCTTGGTGTGAGCAAAATTCTTACCAGGCCAAGTAAAACCTTCCAACTGGTGGCTATTTAGTGAAGGTTTGCTTTCACTCGCTATTAACTGTTCTGTAAATTCTAGGAAATTTTTATTTTTGTAGACTGAAAACTTACTTTTGAACCTCTTTTTATTTTTTTCATTTTTTTAAGACAAACTTTTCCTTCATGCAAAATTCTCAAAGTTCTTGCCCGCCCTAAAACTAGACACTTATCATTTCAGTGAAATTACTTCAGGTGAGCTCCTTGCCCCTCTCATAGAGATCACCATTCTGAGAAAAAGAAATAAAAAACCTGTCTGGTTAAAGCCTCTCTCTCTCCTTAAATTTTAGTAAGATGTTTTCCAGTCAGGAAATCTCCCCTATCCAGCACAGCCTAGTCACTGCCTCCTTCTCCCAACAATCATATTTCTGTTTATCTGCTTCACTCTTTCTACGCATGCTGTAATTTCCTTACACTCTCCTTCTCCCCTCATCAAGTGCTTTTCATCAAAGCATTTAAACATACGCACAAGCAATAGCCCATTAAAGTTAAAGCGTGTGTTTAAGTGCCATGACTTGCCGTATTAGGATGAAATGCTGAATTGAAGTGCAGGACAGAATCCAATCCCCATAAATGT
Source organism: Cygnus olor (assembly GCF_009769625.2). Lineage (NCBI taxonomy): Eukaryota > Metazoa > Chordata > Aves > Anseriformes > Anatidae > Cygnus > Cygnus olor. The sequence goes on from NC_049183.1 coordinate 1,621,018, forward strand.
CTCTTTGTACTAACTTGTTAGTCCCCAAGAAGTTCATAAGGTTCCAGACAGAAGCACCTGTTGATATCCCAAGGAAACACTGAGGACTTTTTCAGCCTCCAGGAATTACTCTAAGGACTCAATAAACTGAAACACTTGCACTGATAATGACAAGTCACTGTTTTTTCTTCCCCTTTCATCAAATACAATATATTTATGAGAAAACTCTACCAGAAACTGAATTTTTAAATAATGTTTGACTCTTTACAGTATCTCAAGGAAAGAAATTGGGTCTTGTATGGTCCAGGTGTTATTTTAAATGTATAAAGGAATAGCACTTTTGTGCATATGTTGTGGAACAAGAGGCATGAAGGACCTGTCCCTTGGCAGTCTCACCCCTTTTTATATACAGACTGTCCTTTCTGCTTTGGAGGTCTGGCTGGGCCTGGTCACCAGGGGAAATCACCACAGCATGCTGTAGTTAAAGATATAAGTTAAAGGAGCTTGGTTTAAGCTCACCTGAGAATTTGGCACTCATCACCTACCATGCTTATGCTTAGATACACTCTTTTCATCCGATACACCAACTTTATTCCCCATATCTTGAAAAATAATGTGATTGACTAGTTAACATTTGCAAAGGCCTGACCAAGTGAGGTCTGAGAAAGGAAATGCTGAAATGAAAATAAAAGATCAACAAAGTCCCACCCTTCTAACCTACAATTTTTCTTGTAAAGGACTGACCTCCTAAGTCCCTATGGCATTATCTGACTTATATGCTTTGTGATTTGAACACAAGAATTATTGTTCAACACAGACCAAGAAAACATAATTATATAGCTAATCTAAATCCCATTTAAAGTTAGGCCACTGGCATAGAAACACTAGAGAGAGAGACAAATGACATACAAAATAATGCTGTGGGCAAAGCAAACTTGAAAAATCTGAAAAGGGAGAAAGGAAGAGATAATTATCTAAATGGAACATAACAACCATTTGTTAAACATTCACAGCTTGAGCTAAAGCCCAATGAAGTTAATGGAAAGATCCCCCTCAACTTTAGTGAGTTTTGAATTACGCTTTTAAACATTAGGACTGCTAGAGGGCTGTAGGTTTTTTGTTTGTGTTTTCGGTGTTTTGTTTGTTTGTTTTAGCATTTCACACACTTAAACTCTGCAGTGGAAATGTCTTGAAGCAGCATCTCCTTTTCCCTGTCATCTCCTCCCTTACTCTCCAACAGCACTGCCTTACTCTGGTAGTACTTGTCAGGAGAGTTACAGTCTTCAAATACAACCAGGATCTGTGATCTGGTCAATTCATCAAATAGCTTAAAGCAGAGAACTAAATTCACTTAGAGCAGTGGATGCCTTCAGAAAAATAAAAAAATGTATTTATTTATTTATTTATTTATCAGTTACTTCAGACAGGTTTGACTGCACATGACTACCATCTCAGTGGCATTAGGTTCCATTACCTTGGAAATTATCACAAAATTAAAATTTCATTTAAAACCCAAAATGTTTTAAATGAAGTGATAGCAGAGATACCCTTCTAGGCACATACAAGAAATATATACTTTCTACTTTGGCACATCAGAGAAATGGTCTGACTTCGTGAAATTACAATTCAGACACCATACTGGGATGTGTAAATAGAAGTATAGCATTGTTGACTCTCCTCTGGATGAAATGGGTCACCTACAATGGTTCTGCCCAGACTTGATATTAAACCTTGATGCTCTTGATATGGGTAGAGCATGGCTCCAGCTGTGTCTCTGTAAAGCCGTATCAATTTGCTAACCTTGAGAAGGAACAGGTAAGCCATATTCAGGGCAGGTCACCATAGACTGTACCACCCAGAGCATTCACCTGGCACTCCCAGACTAAGAGCCAGGTTTACTTCCTCAGATGGGGGGCATGGCACTTTACAGTGAAGAAAAAAAATGTACATGTTGTTTTAGCAACATTTATAGCAGGAACAATTGATCTATAGAGGGGAAAAACACTTTTTAAAGCAGTTCTAATTACATGCAGCCCTGTCGTGTTGTTAAATGAGGCCCGCTGCTGTTTTATGAATAATTTGCAGAATTCATTGTAAGTAAATTATATTAGGAATTGGGAATAGGCTCTGTACTGCAATGCAGCAGGTTTTTGCTTCCCTCCTGCCTTCTTATAATACATTCAGAGCATTTGTTATAGCCACAGAACATAATTGCAATTATACTCAAAGACAAGGAACTATAACATACAAACAACAGTGCCTCATTTCCCACCAGATTGTGACTTAAACAATACAAGGAACTGAGTTAGCAAGAACAGAGACTCTTTCCAATCAATGAACCAAACAAATCTGTTTGCCTGCACAGGGCTGTAAGTTGTAAGGGCAAATTTTCTTTTAAACTTTTTAGGTTGATGTCCTGAAGCCCCAAAATGTTCCTTTTCCTCCTGAAAAATAATTCAGTATCACAGTATCTGTAGCATATTCTGGAAGGTAAGACACCCAAGACTGGACATAACTACAGCACAGAATTCCAATTAAAGTATGAAAATAGATCAAAACAGTGAACTCTCCATGCTCTGCCCAGCTACATGTTTCTGAGCCCTGTGCACTTTCTTGTTGCACTGATCCTTCTCACCTCTGCAGATCTTTCTAATTTGTCTCCTCATCTAATCCAAAGCTTGATTCTCAAGCACGAAAACAAGTTATCTATGTCTATTCTCCATGCCAATGCAGGGAAAATGATTCCCCCTTTCTCTTTTCCTAAGCAACTACACCAAAAACACACATCAGTCCTTTAAATGAATTCAATATAGTGATCTCCTGTGTCTTCTGATGGTGTACCATCAACTTTGTTGTGACTTTAACAAACACAGTTTTATTCTATCTGCTTTAAGACTAGATTTGTCCTTAATTTTTTTATTGACTACACTCTACTCCAACATTTTCATGACTACTCCTGAGTCAATGCCAATCTAATGCCTCTGTAGTCATCTCAAGCATCCTATATTATTCATTTATTTATTTAACACTGGTGGTATAGTGATTGATTTTTGTCATTACTTAGGACATAATTCCATGATTCAAAACACTGCTGAAAATAGATGATGTGGATGATTCTCTTAGTAACCTTTAGTGAACGTATCCTCCTCTACAAAATTAAAAATATTTAATGTTAATGATTACTCAAAGCCTCTCTGATTACTGCTAAAATAGAAAATCATTAATTAACATCATAAAATACACAAAGTCAAACTGCTTTTTCAAAATACAGAGCAGAAACAACACCAACACAGTGGATTTTAGTACTTTTTTGTTAGCCTCCCTTCTGCAAACCAAAAAACAGATCACACCATTTTGATCAATTATTAAGAAAATTAGAAACAGACATGACACCACAGGACCAGGTTCACTTGATAAGTACCACCACCTCTGGCTTTGACTCCATTTATTCCGTCTTCCCTTTGTATTGTGTCATGCTCTTAGTATTTCATAATTTGCATGTCTGTGTAGAAATATTACTGAAGATAAAATTTCATTAGAACAATTACACAAATTAGTTGATTAAGTTTAGCTGAGGAAATCTTCTCCCATTTCAAAACTTGGCAATTTTTACATCCTTGTGTAAGGATTTCCTTTCGGGTAAACTGTGCTTTTATTACTTGTGCAGATATTCCCTCTGACAGCCTCAGCTTTGCCTCCACTATTCCAAACACTAGTCCTTAACACATTGCCTGTTAAATCAGAGGATAATATGTCATAAATACTGATTTATACGAAACTCTGCAAGACTTGGGCAAGCATCTCATTCTCATTACGACCTAGTTACCTGAAATGGCCCTTATTTCCCCAAATCAATTTTTATTACTCATAGCAGCTACCTGAAAATATACTTCTGATTTTGGATGTATTTCTCCACTATACAGCCAAGGAATTCTTAAAAAAAAAAAAAAAAAAAGTTAAGAGCAATAAGCAGAGTTAAGGAGGAAGATAGTCTCCAAAGAAGCCTACTCTAGAAAACAGAACCTCTGAATTCTCTTGACTGACCATGACCTACAGCGTGAGCATACCTTCAGCTCCACTCCCCAGGGTCCTTTCTCGCCTTGCTTACTTGCTTTGCTCACTGTAAACCCCTGGAGGTTCTCTCTTGCTATGCATTACACTGCCTAACAGAACAGCATTGCTGTTACGTAACTATAACATGCCTGGAAGACTTTCTCTCTCTGACAGGACTATTTAGTGACATGACGCAAGCCATGACATAATTATGAGTATTTAGTACATGAGCATTCTACAAATAAGATTGTGGAGGATTTTTCTGTGGAAGATACTTAATATCTTCATAGAAAGAAAAAAATTGCTTAGATACTGAGTTCACTGAAGTCCTGCTCTGCTGTGTAAATCAGAGGATTACATGTACACTGTTTCCTAGAGCCATTTCTGGGGAAGGCGTTCTAAGCCTCCAGAGATTATAAGGAAAGTTCTCAAGTTGGATAAAATATAGTCACCAAAATTGAGGAGTACTCTTGTATTTATAGTATAGTTTGAAAACCTGGAAATTAGTCATAGCATTACACATACTTGGCTGCTACTAACTTCACAGTTCCTGTGAAGCCAACAAAAATATTCATTTTAAATGCACTGGTCTTTCAACATACACTTGTTGTCAACGTCATCAACACAATTTTAACATAGCATGAACCAAGCTCCGTGGTCTTCCCATAATGCTAATTTCAGTGGGCACTTCTGACTAGGTCACTTTGTCCATAATAGTGATGGATTGTTCTGCAGGTTGTACACCACCTGCTATGTAAGATACACATGTCTACTGAGAAATGAAGGAAGATCACGATGTGACAGCACATAACATGACAGCTGCACTTCCCTTACGCAAATATCTTTCAGCAACCTGGAAGCTAAGCACAGACCTTGTGTCAATCAGTTCTCCCTTTAAGACACAGAACAAAGAAATACGGCATCACATTCTTTCCTGACCCTTTTTTTTTATCTTTGTTATTATTCATTTTGAAATCTGTACAGGGATAAGAAGCAGATTTCTACTTACATGACAATGTCTACTTGACTTTAGAACCAGTTTTGCATTTTCAGTGGTATGCCTGCTTAGCAGCTCATCCCATTTCTGCTGGGGAACTCATTACAATGCCTACAGTGTAGTAAATTACCTGGGAATATTCTGATAACCTGCTGCTGCTTTCCTTGATTGTCAGCGGCCTGGCTGCTCTGGTCCATCAGCACAGCTTCACTGCATTTTCCAGGCTGTTATTCTCGGAGATCTGCTTCTCTTCTGTGAAGAGTATTCAAATTAAAACAGGCAATTCTTTATGCATAAAATTCTCTGTGAAGATGCATAACAAAAATCATGGCTTTTATATGATTAATAGAGCTGTCAGGACGTATTTAGGATTTAACTTCCTTTTGTGAAAGTTTAACTTCCAGTTTACAGAACAAAAACCTACATACAGTACAATGCTATGGCAGTTATAAGCAGTGTTGAAGTCATATGGAAGCAAAATACAAAGTGTCTACTATATTGAAACACTATTAAAATCAAAGTATTCAATTTAATGTTTACATAACCACTGTTTGAAATTTTTAATCCCACCTAAGCAGTTTGAATAATCAATCCAATTAAAAAACACGGAATCACTGTGCCTAAATCCTCTGAACACTACAGAAGTCTCTGTCTTCATGTATGTTCATCTGCTTGCAAATCAGCTAAATAGTTTTAAACTTCATCACAGAGATGGCAACGGTTATTTAATTCTTAAACTGCATACGTTATTTCAAAGCAGTACAGACTGACATATAATTTTGCAACATTCTACTTAGATGCTCATCTCCCTGGTACCCAGGGCTACTGAAATACAAATAAGAATGAAACCCAATGCTGGCTCCCAGAAACACTGATTCAGTGCAGGTAGACAGGCTGCATAAGTCAACAGACCAAGCAAGACACACAGAGAGACATCACTAGCCAGGAGACAAAGGCTATGTCTGAGTGAGATTTGGAAAGGAATTGGCAGTATACCAGAAAGTATGCATCTCAGCACTAATCAGAGTAACAGGAGAAAGTCTGAATTGGTTATTAACTGATGAAGGGTAATTGGGAGTTAGCTAGTTTGCTTTAACTTACAAAATAAGACTGGATCTTTCATACAAATGCTCTGTAGGTTGTGGAAATTCCAATGGCAGCAGCAGGACAGTAATAAAGCCCCACTCTGACTTGCCACAGCTGCCAGACTCTTTCCCCCTCCTCCCCAAAGCCACGGGTTCTGCCTTGTTTCTCTGCTGATCCCTATCTTGACCTACCAGGAAGGTATGGTTTATCTGGAAACCTTGCCTTTGTCCAAGCAAAACATGACAGCATGCAATCACGCATACAAAAATCCACATGCAAGTGAAGAGTCCTTACTGCCTCCTTCCTCTTCCTAACTGCTGTGGTGCCTGCGCTAGTTGTGTCAAACACTAGTAAGAAATCATCTGATCTAAACTCCAGCCAGTAACTTTTCTATCGTTCAAAAACCTATTCAATCTTTTTTTCTATGTCCTAAACAGGTTGTTTTGCCCAAAAGTATTTTGTGAGACATTGCGCTATACTGCTCTTTCAAGTTGCTATGTTTACTATTAGTTTTACCTAAATTTCAAACCATACCACAGCTATGGTAAATCAGCAGTTCTACTAAGGGAGTTACTATGCATACTTTAGGGTAACTTTTCTGGCATATTTTGGCAGCAGTTCTCCGCTGCCTTGCTAGAACAAGAAGCTTTCCTCTCTTTCACATAAAAGAGATAAATATATAAATTAAACATTTAGCTTTAACACGGAGGTATTAGAAATGCCTGCAGAAGCAAGACTCAGATAATTGAAGCTGTATAATAACATTTAGCTTAATGAAATGTTGATGTTGCAACAATGGAAAAACATTGCAGAGTACCCATATGACAACACTGAATAATCTGATATTATAGCACTAAAAGCATCCACTTGATTAGAGGCCAGGAAACAATTCCCTTGGAAACAAATTCTATGCTCAATAGGCTGTTTTCGCTGCTGGATAATGAAACGGCTACATGAACAACTGAGAGAACAACAACATGGTAGTGAGATTTAAATATTTTGCCAGGCACAAAAAAAAAAAAAAAAGAGAGAAAATTAAAAACTCAGCTATATCCAACATAACCCACACTCTGAGACTGCATCCCCAGTTTGCACACGCTTCGAAAAGCACTTTGGAGATGGGAACATCCAAAGCAAGCCACACCAGAGCACGAAAACCAGCAGTGTTTGTCCCACGACTGCATTTTGTGCTGCAGTACAACCTAATCTCAAACACAGTCAGGGTCCCTCTGGGCTAGATGCTTTGCCTTTACGTAGAATTAGGCTGTCCTGTCTTTAAGTTTATCATCTGAACACAGGGTGAGAGGAGAAACAAGTGCTGAGAGATGAAATAAGTTGCCCTCAGCAGGAGCACTCCAAGTGCAGGTCAGCTGTTCCTTGGCCCTTTCTGCAGCATCCTGCTGCTCTCCATCATTAACACCAAGGTAGGCAGGGCAAGCATAGCACTTAGTGCATGTCTGCAGGTGACATTAGAATAGAAATGACACGATTCTCCAAGCTCTTTTAAATGACAAAAGACATAGATGTCTTGATTCCCCATCTCTCTCCATTTTTTTTGGTTTGTTTTTAACCATGAATCAAGCACAACGTCTCTAAAGCTTAAGTAATTACACTGGTATAAAGCTAATTTCAAAGAACTGTAAAGCCTCATAGCTATAATCTAAAACATGAAAACCTTACCTAATCATTTATTTACATCAGCCTACTGAACAACCTCCTGCTAAGATGACAACATAAAATTTGGAAGAAGAATTGGCTCCCACACAGCCAGGACCTAGGTAAGGTCTCATCAGAGTCCAAAAAAAAAGGCATAGAAAAAATGAAACAAAGTACTCACAGTAGTTTGTCCCGGCATATTGGCCTTATTAAAACATGGACACATATTCTCTCAGGCAGGTAGTTTACACAGAGGTTCATTATCTTACACAGTGCTCATAACTCATTCTACTTTAATCTTAGACTCTAGATGCAGATGCTCAGTGTGATTCTAAAGCAGACATAAAAAGTGTACAGTGGGTATTTTTTTTTAATGTTTTTAAAACAGACTTTTCCAAAGTTGTGTGTTACCTGTGGGTGAAATTCAAAGTCTACTTTGAATGAAAACATCTGCTTTAGAGACAGTGGAATCACAAGCACTTAAGATATGGGTGGATTTGTCCTCAAACCTCAGCTTAGTTTGAAGTGCATTTGGGTCAGGAACAGAGGAATTTCTCCCACCTTAACCTTAGCACTTTCCAGGTTCTTGAACTTCACAAAGGCTCACCAATCTGCTGTTACCCAGTTGTGGACATAGGCTCCAAACAACAGAACAGCAGCAGACAACACAGCCAAACTCATGGCTAGAAAAGCTTCATTTGCAGACACATAGAAAGGAAATACATTGGGGTCCCTTTTTCCTTGGACAGCTTGAATCTCTACCTGTTTAATTTAGTTCAGAGAGTGAGAATGACACAGTACAATTGGGATATTCATTTTCCTAAATATATGTGTCTAATACCATTTCAGACAACCTGCGTTAATCCGGTGCGTGGTCTCTATCAAGTCCTGTGTTGTATTAGCCAGCTCCATTAGATATCTTCCTGTAGGCAGCTAAATCCCACGCTTCTTGACCAGTTCTGACAGTCCTTCCCATCTAAGCTGCCCGCCATCTGTTGTACAAAAACAGAGCAGATCTATTGTTGTGCAACATAGTTTAGAACTCAGAGAAATAAATCGTGAAAACAGAATGGTGCATACAATCATCTTTTAAGGTTATTTAAAATAGGAAAAGAAGAAAAACACATAAGAAAGATTTGCTTAGCTAAATTGTTTCTCTCTTTTAAAAAGACACTGAAGACTATATGTGAGGTAGATCTTTTTCAGAAACGACTCTTTCAAAAACAACCTAGGCTACTTCACAGGGAAAATGTGGTTCTGAGAGAGCAAAACAAAATACATAAATAGAATGGCTAGATTTGAGAGAATAAGGCAATAAATCAAATCCCCATAAATAGCACTCAGAGTCATGTACCATACAAAGTGACCTAAAGCAGTGCAGAAAGAAAAAAAAAAAAAGTAGAAAGCATAAAACTCAAAAAGCAGACAATTTCAAGAGGGCAAACAGTGCACAATTTATAAATGAGGCAAAACTGCAGTGGTATGAACAAAAAAAAATGAAAAAAAGAAAACTAGAGCTTTTCACTTCAAAGTTTTCACATAAAGTACAATAACTATGCTCTTATCAGCGGTTTGGAGGATACAAGCGAGACAAGCGCACAGCCCTCTGTTCCCCAGCTTAGAAGCTGCAGATGGGAGTTCACTGACAGAAGCACAACCAGAGTGAAATGTCCAGTCCAACAAATGGCTCCCTAATGAAGGAACCTCAGACATCATTAATATTGACAAAAACATGATATAGCTCTTATTTTATCTATCTCAAGATGCTGTGCACAATTTTGTAAAGACATGGGGAAAAAGAGCTGCTGTTACTGAAAACAGTTGAATGCAACTCACATGATATTTTAACCGGCAATTTGTTCAGATTTCTTTATAGAAATAGACATGGCAAGTGGAAGACAAGACAAATTAAAAAAATAAAAACAAAAATAAAAACAAAACAACAACAAACAGAAACAACAACAACAAAAACAGTTCCTTCCTAGTTTCATTTTTTTCACATACTCCCTCTTCACACAGTCTATACTGATATTACCTACCAGTCTAGGGTGCAATTATTTACAGTGTCTTGCTCTGAAGTTTTCAGGCTTCTTCAGATGAATGTGTGACACGACTTGGAAATTGCAGCGTGACAGTGATGTGAAATAATCAAATTGTTTGTCCCTATTTCGCTTTTCCTCATTCAGCCACCTGGCCTAAACCTGTTCTTTTTCATTCATTTTTAAAACACTCGAGAATATTTATGCCCACACAACTAGCTCCTCAGTGCCTCTAGGTTATTCCTGCAGACATTCACTGAGCCGTACAGTACCTCAAACTGGAAGCCTCCAGCTCCTCTTCCTGCTCAGCTCAGACGAGCTGGCTCAAGGCTTTATCCAGTCAGGTCTGAAATCCTCCAAGGCCACACAGCCTGCCTCCCTCTTTAGGCAACTTGTTCCAATGCCTTACTATCCTAATGGTGAAAAAGTTCTTCACCGTATCCAGGTGAAATATCTCGTTTTTTCAATTTATGTCTGTTGTCCCTTGTCCTCCCACTGTGTAGCACTGTGAAGGGCCTGTCTCTTTCCTCTCAATCTCCTCCTCTATACTAAAGAGTCTAAAGAGTGCCAAGTGAAGGGAGATGTATTGCTGATCAAAACAGATTTGGGTAGTGACAAGTTTCCTAGTGGCAGCATTGGCGGCACTGAGGGGCTCTGCTGTGCCCTGCGGTGGGGCCTGGAGCCGGCTGGGACCGGTTGGGACTGGCACCAGGCAGCCCTGGCCTCTCCTCACACAGGCCCTGCTGCCAACACTGCGCCCTGAGCACACGGTACAAAGGCATACCTCACAATCTTCCACAGTAGGACAAGGAGGGTGTTCAGTTCCCTTTTTACAAGTGAAACACTGATACGGAAAAGCCTGTGGAACATCATGCAGCAAGCCCACAGCAAGTGATCATACTGAGGGGTCCCATGTGCTGGGCCACCTTCTTGCCCAGAGCCAGGCCATGAGCGTGTATGAATTTTCAAGAAGGAATGGAATGTTTTGCAAGATGAGAGATAGGATTCATTTGGTCATTACTATAATGAGTTTGAACCCGAAAGAGTTGAAAAGCAATACATATGGCTGAGAAAAAACATGAGTCAAAGAACAGACACAGAAACACTAACATGAGCATGAGAGAACACCATACTCTGATTTGCTGGAACTCAACTCTCACCAATGCAAAACATCTCCTTTAGAAAATCAATCAAAAAAAAAAATGAAAATAATTCCCCAACAAACCCGTTAAGAAATTCATCCATGCAGCAATATCTGTAAGGGACAGGAGAAAGCAGTGCTTTATCTTGCTTCTCAGATCTGAGCAAGCAACGTAGTATGATGCAAGAAGTGTTTTTTTTTTTTTTTAATATATGAACAAATACACCATAGCAGAAATCTGCAAGAATACTTATTTTAACCTAATGCTTAGAGGATTTCTTTTTTTTTATTATTATTTTTTATTTTAAGCACTGTAAAAGAGGTAGCAGAACATATATTGTGAGTGCAGAAGCGACATACTTGTCCAATCTACCTCCTTTAATACCATTCAATACTAGCTTGACACTGAAAAAAACGAGCTGTACACATCAACTGCATAGTTAAAGTGTCAGTTTTCTTTACAGGACAGCTCTCAAGCTTATCATCTGGAAGAAAAAAAAAAAAAAAAAGAGGTTTTATACTTAGGGGGAAAATGGTGCTGGCTGCCTATGTAATAATCACTGCCAGTATGAAAAATACTAGGAAGCAGAGCTATATTATCAATGACAGAAGTACAGCCACAACCATACTAGAACTACTATTACTGACTGTTTCTGGGAGAAGATGGAGTCTAGACTACCCAGCAGTGACTCTGTATGATTACCACAGCTTTTATTTGATTTTATTTTAAATTCAGACAGTATAGCACAAGAAGACCCAAGCTCAGCTTTGCTATATTTACAAACAAGAAAAGGAAGTCTGCACTGACAGTGCTGTCTTTGGTGCTCTAAGTTTCCCTCTCGGAACAAGGATTTCCTTCTCATCCTGCTCCTCTGCGCGCATCAATTCCTTATAGCATTCAAAGCAGAGAGCAAGATTACAATCAAAATGAGACTGCAGAAAAAGAGTTTTAGCTCAGTGTCACTGATGATTCCCATCACAATTACAGGCAGCATGAGAGTGAATAACAAATACCTCTCAGCTTTTTTGTCCTGGCATGCCTTGCACTTGTCTCCAACAAGCGTGAGCTTTAGGAGTCTGAATGTTTCACATACCCTCCATGTAAACATCTGATTTTGACCTTGTCAGCATTTTCTATTTTAGCCACCTTCTTTTCTCATTCCCTCCAATTGTGGCCTGTGATGTTCATATTTTGAGAGACAATATAAAAAGGCTAGCTAGTTTTAGCAGCTTTTATTATAAGCAGACTAATTGCTTCTCCTGGTTACTTTCGTTTCTCCTATGGATCCTTGGCTGAGTCATACATTTTCCAGCAGTGATGTAACTGTTCACTTTACTCCAGAAGTGGAGACACTGAGAAAATGGAGAAAAGTAAAAAAAAAAAAAAAAAAAAAAAAAGGGCAGAAATAACATCTACACCCAGTGGCACTCGCTGGATTTTCATCCGCCCTTTTTCTGCATGCTGGGCCAGCAGGAGTCACTTGCTGCCAGTTGAGATGGGAAGCAGGACCTGATAAGATGTCATTGCAAAGGATCCAGCTCTCCGAGCTTCATGTGAAAGCAGACCTCCAGCATGGCAGAAGTGGCAGCAGTCTATATTAAACATACAATGAAAATTAAGAGGCAAACAACTGCCTGTGAATCTCATTTCCTGATGCATCACCATCAGGCAGTTTGCATCTTTCTGAAGGTCTGACTGAAATAAGACCAAGAAGAAATCTGTTGTGAGTTGATCTTGTGTTTTGTCTCAGGACTGAATTAAAAGTCAAGGAAGCAGGAGTAGAATATCCAAGAAAAGAGCTACTAAGTGAAACACTTGTCAAACTAAGTTAATTTTTGTGCTACCCACTCTGACAGCATCTCTTTAATCACATACCAGAACAAGGCGATGATCGGTGCCACTGAATTAACTTCTAATTTCTTCTGAAGTATTTAACATAGCATTGTATAACTCCGGCTCATAAAAATATGATGGTGACCAAGCCTTTTGGAACATTATGTTGCTATGCTGAGAAGCCCTGGAAAAAAAATATCTCATTAAGAAATGTCTGTGGTGGACTGAATGGCTCTGAGGCAGTATTATTCCAGCTCTGAGATGATAGAAAATAAAGAAACCAGTGCAGCGGCCAGTCCAACATGAACTTAGTTAAATGCTGCATTATCTTCTTAATAAACCAAAGTCACTGCTTGCAAGAAAGGTGCTTTCAAAGTACAGCGAGCACAGCTTTGGTTTCAGGCTACATATGTATATGAGTTGCTAGACGGATCTATCCCTATAGCTTATAAATTCTGAACAATGGTATAAGTTTGTCTCTATAGGAGTCACCATGTACGCAGGAACGGCTGGCCTGGCTGGTCACAGCACGGGGCACAAGGGATCATTAGAGCTCAGTGATCATCCAGCTAACATCTATCACATTCTGATGAAGCATCTTGCTGGGAGATGGAAGAAAAACCAAAACCAAACAAAACAACAACAAACACTTTCTAGGACAAACAGAGATACAAAAGAGAATTAGAAAGGGTCCTATGAGGAGGAGGAAAGGAGAAGGAGGGACACTGCGGGGCTAGGAGCTGAGGGCAGAACCTATAATGGGGCACAGAGACGCACAGTAGCCAAGTGAGGTGCCTGACTGCCTGAACATAGATGAGCACTCACAGTCTCGTGCAGAAGTGCAGGACTAGGGTTGAACTGCCCAGGGAAGAAAGCCAAGCACTGGGACTGTCCAGCCAGGAGCAGGGAGTGGGGAGTGCAGGCAGTGCCTGCTTTTCTTGGTCTGGTCCTTTCTGCCTTTAAAAGCAGTCAGACCATTTCCAAAGACATCACCAGTCTGCAGAGGCAGCTAATGCATTTAATGCAGGTAACATGTTGTGTAGGAAGGACATGGAATAAAGTTTTAAGTTTTTATATTATTTCTATTTTTATTTCCAGTCTTAAAATATTAGTGATTCGGTCAGACCTTAACATGTTCTCCTTTTATATCTTAGTTGTATCCTCCCTGAGGAAGAAATGATAAGCAATTAACGAGTATGTGAACTGTTCAGGTTTGTCAGTGTTTAAGGATTAGTTTGGGGGTACATTTCAGCCCACACATTTTAATTTACTTGTCATGGTCATGTTAGGAATTTTGATAACTTCTTCATAGATGTTACTGCAGATATTTTACCAGCTGCTGTACTGTCTGACAGATAGCTATCTGGGACAGACACTTTTAAAATGATACATGGAGCACGCCCACAGAAATGCACTCTCCCACACCATTTACAAACAGCATTTCCATTTCCCAGCAGAACCCCTCCCATCTGTTTTGGCTGAGACCCTTTTCACAGGCACAGGAGGACCAAACACAAACCAGTGTGACTGAGGTGCTGTGGGGACTAGACTGATAAATAGGTACATGGGGAGGAATTAATATATGGGAAGCTGTGATAGCAAAGAACAATCTGAGCACAGAAGACAAAGGAAGGAAAAGAAAAAGTGGAAGATCTCAGATGCAACAAAGAGAACACTGCTATGTAGCCTGAAGGTTTAAACAACGCCCTGAGAAATTGTGCTCTTCGCTTAAACCTGAAAAAAGCATGATTTAGAGGACTAGAATAGCTTCTGACCACCAAAAGCTTTGCCTACCAGTAGTGAGAAGCCTATTTTGCACATTCTTGCACCACAAAAGAAAATGTGAAAGAGGAAGGGAAATTAAAAGGAGAAAAAAAATCTGCTGAGAGCTCTTTGTTGTCAAATTTGAAATAGAGTTGGTCTGTCTCTCCAACACTTACATGGGAGAAAGTCTACCTTAATAATTAACCTTAATTCCTTATATAAAGCTTTTCAATCCATTTTGCTGCTGCATCATACTTACGTATCCCTTTGAAAAGCGTGTAAGCACACGGAGCACAGGGCACACGAGGGAGAAGTCCTAAGATCTGAGCTGGGAGAACCTGCGTGGGAACTACCTATCCGCACTGGTAGAGGTTCAGATCGTCTTACACAAGGAGGCATTTTAGCTTATTCTTTTCTAAAGGATACTGAATAAAACTGTTCATTAATCTAAAGGCCTTAATGTGATCCTACAAACACTGTTTTCTTGATGGCTTTTATGAATTGTAAGAAAGCCAATAATGACCCTGTGGAGGAAATAGCAGAACAAATGGTGACCTAAAACAAATACCTGGAGAGCAAGTAATGCCATTTTACAGTGCAGTTTGAGCTGTCTATAGAGAGCGATTTGGTACTGGGACTGATGCAAGCTGCTGTCCCTCAGAGTGGCACAGCACTGCATTAGCACACTGCACTACAAAGCACTTGGCTTAGGGGAACAGCCATGTCCTGGTAGTCAAACCAAGCTCGTGCACCAAACACATCCCTAACTAATTTTCCATTTATAAAAACAACCGTACATGTCCATAATTTCCCCCAGTTCCCTGTCACACCATAAGAGCAAAGGCTCTTCTTTACAACACGCACCCATATTTCTGTGGCTGCCGATGTTCGTTTTTGTGACACGAAGCAGGGAACCACAGCAAGCCTTGCGAGCCTCTCCTCCTCCAGCACATTCAAAAACCATCAGGAAGTGTCTGTATCTGTACTGAATTTGCAATCAGGGAAACAAGCTGAGTTAAATGAACAGGTTCCCATTCACTCCGAGGTTGGAAGCTGAGTCAGTCATGGAAAGGACAGACCTGAAACCTATGATCTTCCTGAAAGGCAGTGCCAAGACACAACGACTGCACAGCATGGTAGTAGAGAAGGAGGGGATGTTGTTACACGAGGAGGGCAATGTTATCTCCACCATTTCCAGTTCCTGAACCCTCTCTGCCTCTCAGATTTTTTCTGTTTGAAAAAATAACCTGGCAGTTTTGCTTCCTGAATATATCTCACATGAATCCTAATGCTATGCATTTAATGAACACTTTCATTAAAATGAAACATATTGTACCAAGCTTGCCTACATCTATTTTATCATACTATCCTTTTTATCTTTCTCACTCTAAATGAGTCCTTGACATTTTGTGTAGTTGCCTGCAGGTTCTAAAAGAATTGCAGTCATTTCAGTTTGTGGGCTGTGTGTCTCTTGTGCAATACTAAATATTGCCACATTATAATGGGAAAGGTCCCGTTCTCAACATCCCAAAACAGGGTAAGGCAGAAGACATCTGACTAAGGTCCCTAGTGAGATCTGATCAAGCCATGGGTTATTTCAGAAGAAACAGATTTCCAGTTATTACAACCCCATGGAAAATTTGCTTCTGGACTTCCAGTCTCATGTCTGCTCTGCCCTTGTGAGGCCCCACATGGAGTACTGCATCTGGGTCTGGAGCCCCGAGCACAAGAAGGATGTTGATCAATTAGGATGCGTCCAGAGGAGGGCCACAAAGATAATCAAGGGGCTGGAGTATGCTCCTACAAAGAAAGGCTGAGAGAGCTGGGGCTGTTCAGTCTACAAAAAGAGAAGGCTCCAGAGGGACCTCATTGCGGCTTTTCAGCACTTAAAGGGGGCTTATAAAAAAGACAGAGTGACTCTGTGCTCAATCAGATAATGACAGGACAAGGGGGAATGGTTTTAAACTAAAAGAGGGAGATTTAGATTAGAGATTAGGAGGAAATTCTTCACTCAGCGGGTGGTGTGGCACTGGAACAGGTTGCCCAGAGAGGCTGTGGATGCCCCATCCCTGGAGGTGTTCAAGACCAGGTTAGGTGAGGCCCTGGGCAACCTGATCTGGTGGGTGGTATCCCTGCCTGTGGCAGGGGTTTGGAACGAGATGATTTTTGAGGTCCCTTCCAACCCGAGCCATTCCATGATTCTATGTCAGTGGTGTCAAAACTGCGTACATAACATAGAACAGGCCAAACAGGCTGCCTTCCAGAACTGCCTGCATAAGCAGAAAAAGTGGCAAGAAGGTACCATCGACTTTTCCCAGAGCCACTCCTCCTCTTACATCTGTGTACCACCCTAAGGAGTACCTCAGGCACACTCAGTAATGTGACACGAGCATCACCAGCCTGAGATATGACATCACTACAGCTGATGTGACCCAACAGTTCATTACCACTGCCTACAGGATGCACAGAGCTGGCTGCGAGAGGGCACATAGGTGAGTTTGGAGAGTGAGTTTTGAGAACTGCCTTTGTATAAGAACATGCAAAATACCTCCTGAAGCAGATACAAAGGTGCTAAGTAAAATGGGCATGGAACTGAAATGTACATGAGAGTTGAAAAGAAGTGAAATGAAAGGAGAGGCATGGGGAATGGTGGAGAGGTACTAACGTGTTCCTCTGGTTTTAGGGAAACCAAGGTGTATTAAAAGCAAAAGAAACAGGATACATTTTCTCTGTTATTGACCTTTTTGTCAGGGAGGCAGCAAGTATTCTTGGGGAAGAAGCTGCTGGTATGACAGGCATACAGTGACTCAGAGGGGAAAAAAATGGAAAAAATCAGGAGGCCAATACCTAAAAACACAGAGACAAGATAAAGTACTCCTGAGAGAAAACAGAAAATTCTCTTTGAAGTAGAATATCTATTTTCTAATTTTGCAGCCTGCACCTCTCAAACATCTGGACGGTTTCCTCTCCTTTCTGTTTCCACCATTAATTCAAAAATTGTTATGTGCCCAGCTCCAGTTATGGATGCTCACAGTGCATATTAAACTTATGCAAATCAAAGGACACTGTCAAGATTCTTACTGATGACTCTCAGAACAGAAATGTCTGAGGCATCCTGGGAGGTTTGTTTGTTTGTTGCAAATGGATTTCATTTCACTAATGCACCATTCCAGCTGTAAGTACACACACATTTGAAGGGCAGAAACACCATTATCCTCGTATCAGGCCCATTTCATAGAACCACAGAATATCCTAAGTTGGATCATTCATCAATTGAACTCCTGGCTTCACACAGGACCACCCCAAAATCAGACCCTACGTCTGAGAGCATTGTCCAAACACTCCTTCACCTCCAGCAGGCTCGGTGCTGTGAACACTGCCCCAGGGAGCCGTGCCAGACCCCGACCACCCTCTGGGTGCAGAACCTTTTCCTGATATCCAGCCTGACACTCCCCTGTCCCATCTCCATGCTGTTCCCTTGGGTCCTTTCCCCAGAGCAGAGCTCAGCCCCTGCCCCTCCCCTCCCTTCGTGAAGAAGTTGGTTGTTGTAAAACATTTAGTTCATCAAAATCATTTAGTAATTCCTACATCAAACCCTAAACCCTGTTTAAACAAAAGTGTATTATTTAGATACAGGTTGATACATCAATAATGACAGTATGGAACTATGCTTGAAGTACTTCCAATTCCCTTTATAAATTATACGTTTCACATCATGGAGGCAACCATGACAACAGACCAACCGAAAAAGCAGATGATTTGTTGTCACTGAGGAGATCTATCATTATATCTTACTGTGACTTTTATAGGTTTGATGGAGGACTAATACCAGGACACCATGGAAAACTTTCCTCAAAGTTGTTCTTCAATGTTTTCTTTTATCCTATCCTAAGAAAAAAACAGGTTTCAAATTCATAATAAGCATTATGCAGATGAAGTAGAATGGATACACATTTCCAATAATTACTTTGGCTACTTCTTACTTTGTTGTTCCTTATTTGATTTCAACAATTAAAATATAGTGCTGTGTTTCTTACGAATTCACCTAGAGATCGCATTAACAGTAAGCGTGATAACAGTATTTACTTCATTCTTTTCCACACTGCAAAGTCATTGTTTTTTTTAATTTTGTTATTGCCATTATAGGATCTGGCTTTGCATCGCAAACAGGCCTACAGTTATGTCGCTTTCAAGGTGGTATTTCAGGTTTTCCCAACTTGCTAGATCATCTGTCTTCCTTGGTTACAAGCTGACAGTATATTTCAGGAACATGACAAGCCACCTAATCACAGATTTACAAGAAAAAGTGATAGCATTACTGGAAGAAAACCAGACTTTTAGGAAATGGAAAGAGATCAAGGTAGAAGGTCTCAAGTTTTTATGGGAAGGGAACAGGGATATGATCACGGCCTTCCAAGACAAGAATATGGCTGCCTGGGAAAAGAATATGACTCTCTGGAAAAAAAAACATGAACCTTTGGGACAATGTCAACACTCTACTAATGGATGAAATGGAAGTCTGGGAAAAGGACCTAGTCCAATGGAAAGCTGGGCTGGACCTTTGGAAGAAGGAACTGGACCTTTGGAAAGAGGAACAAGAATTTCTTGGAGAGTAAAAAACATTCACAGAAGAAAACACAACAATTGTATTGGCCAGAAACCAAAGGTGATGCACTCACATGCTTAAAATGATTTCTGCCTTCTTAAGCTAATAAAGCCTTAACTGCTCTTTGAAGTCATTAGTCCTTCATTTCTAAATTTGCTCTGTTGACCTTTTCCAATTTCAGCTCATTGACTCCGTTTTCTCTGTTATAACACCACCATTTGGCCACCTGGTCCTAACTAACCAGCAGGTGAATGATTTTGGAGGGGGTTGCTAAATTTTAACTCTATCAAGGATGTCTTAATCCACTAATGTCTATTGCTCCTAGTAGAATTATACAGAAAATTTGATAGTGTTAGAAATGCTTTCATTTAAACCTAGTTAAACTGGTAAATATAATTATCTGTCTTTTAGACTGAAAAAGAAATTTAACTACCAAAACTTTTGGATTTAGTGGTATGATTGTTCTTGCACATGGGGAGATTTGGGGTACCATCTTATTCAAAAATGTATATAAGAAATGATATCTAGCAGATACTGGGAAATGGAAAAGGCAGAGGGTACTACATAGAAACTGTTTAATAATTGGTTAATTGGTTTCAATACTCTGAGTCCCATAACAGCATTCATTCTCTAGAAGTGATCAAAATATTCATTTATGCATTTTAATTCATACCCTTCCAGGGAAATTACAGAAAACCCACTATCTTCTACTGACAATTCCTACATATGGCAAAGTATTTTGGAATAAGTAAAAAAAAATGAAAAGGTAGAGACAAGGAGAGGGCATGGGAGAAAGAAGAAAACAAGCCAGTCTGATAAGCATAAATGACAAGCAGAAGCACTTTTATGGTAAAGCTGAGCTGACTGCAGAGATATCTATTATTTCAAAAAAGGAATACAGCTGTCTAATTGTCCATCCTCACGCCCAAAATTAGCTCAGATAGTGGAGCACTAACTAATACTGAAGTTTCCAGAGAGTAATCATCACAGATATACATGAGAGAAGCTGGGCTGTTGCATATACTGTCTCTCTGTAGGATAATTCCATGAACTGTTGACTTCAGTGAAAAAGTAAAACTTTTTTTATTTTTTTTTAGTGTTTGTTCATTCATGTTAGCCTGAGGTGATGCAGATGTCAAGCGTGATTACTTAATCCAAAAGTTGCTCTGAAACCTCTGTGCTGATCAGCTGCCAAAGCAACAACATTTTCAGGATCAGCATGTCTTTGATGGGTACAAAATATTTCTGCAGTAACACACTGGAGAATATTTAAAACCAACATTAGAATCGTTAAATAACTTAATAAATAATCGTTAAATAATCGTTAGGCTCAGACCTTTGGAGGTCATCTGGCCCAATCCTATTCTCAAAGCAGGGCCAACTTCAAAATTAGATTGGTACTAGAATTAGAGACTCAATACCTTGGGGAAGATTGCGAAGAAGTACCAACAAGAGAATTCTCCAAGATCATCATATACAGTTTTATCAGTTTTTAATTATGCTTGATTATGCTGAAACTCACCCTGCATACATGCACTGCAAAATAAATAAATAAATAACACTCATTTATTTCCCTCAGATGTGTTTCTCCACATTATACAGGAAAATACAAATTGCTTCCATAGACTACAAGTTTCTAATGGATTTCTTCAAGCTGCTGGGCGGGAGTCAGAGAAATGAGATTCTGAAGGTTCATTTAGAAAAAAATAATGGTGAGCATTAGATCAGTCCTCCAATGTTTATTTTCAGGAAGACCTAACAGAGTTTTTCATCAATTGTTGGTGAGTTGTAAGGAAGAAGGAAAATAAACATAACGGCAGCAAAAGATCATCCCTAGATTCACAGAAGACTGCATACAATGATACAAAGACTTGTGTTCACTGGTAGCTATTCTGCAGGAGGGAAGCCCTCCTCCTTTAATGTTAATGATAAAAGGCAAAGCACTCCACACAGAGTGGTGCTATTTCAGTAGGAGGGCTAGAACTCAAACCTCTGACTGGGTAGCCACATTTTCCTGGTTTTAATCCTCTTATCGGTATGTCTGATTAGCTTTGTTGCACTTGTTCAAAGTGCTTTTGTTGTTGAAAGTAGTGACAATTTGACTGGACGTGAAGAAGATACAAAAACTATGCTGGAAAATGCAAGAATGAGTTAATAGTATATAACCCCTGTAAATGTTACAACATAAAAACTGGACAGCTAGAACGTAAAATACAGGAAATTAAGTTATTGCAGTGAAAGGAAGGGACAGTTTTGTTCACCTCTAGGCCAAAAATCAAAAAAAAAAAAAAAAAAGCATTACAAATCCTCATTTGGAACTCTGCATAATCAAAATGATAAATGACAAGCAAATAAAAAAAAACAATTACAATCGCAATAACTGAGAGCAACCAACAAAAGAACTCTTATAGTCAGACATGACAAAATTTAGTAAGAGCTTTTCCTCCTGTACATCCCAAGCAATAAAATTTGGTAAACTTCAGCAAATCAGTAACTGCTGCTGAAACCAAACTCTCCCTTTAGAAAGAAATTCAGTTTTTAACTGCTTTAAATAGTGAAGGAACACATGTTTTGGAAGGAGTGACTGAGGTTAAAAGTCTACCTTTGTTTGTCTGAAGTTAAACCCATACGGTGTGACCTCATAAGTAGCGAATGGTGAGCAAATTTACCCTGCACTCTAGAACCAGCTGCAATGGTTTCACATCTGCTCACCTGTAGGGTCCAAAATTTGCTAACAAAGACAGCGTAAGAGTCTTCAGTGTGACAAAAAGAGGAAAAAAAAAAAAAAAGCAGGTTAGTTACAATACAGAAAATATTTTCTCATAATTTAATACTAAAGATTTGATTTATAGGTAAAGCTCACAAGAAAATTAAGCTACAAAAAATGGGATCCAAAGTATATAATATGTTTTAAGAGTAATGTAAATGATGGTAAATCTGCCTGATGGTAAATCTGCCTGGTGTTCACTCTCTCTTCCTAGAAACAGAGTTTGTAGATATAGCTGAGATGTTCACTGCTCATTGACAAAGGCAGATTTTCCTCACATTTCTCATAATACGTATAATTACTTATAAAGTGTCATATATTACCTATCATGAGTTGTTTATCCCTTGCAAACAGTTTATTACTGGAGATGTTTCACTTTCTAACAACACAGTATAAAAATAAGTAGCAAAATAAGTAGCTGAAGTATAAAATACAGGGGATTGCACCTCTATACTACCATACTATGACAGCAAACAAAACTTGCCATGTATATCCAACAAATACATGCACTCACATATGCTGACAGAAATAGCGTATAGGGGTGAAAAAAGGGCATTAGCTGGACAAGTTAATGTATTCAGTGGAATCGTTAATTAATAAATCTTACAAAATAATGTCTAAAACAGTGTTGTGGTTTAACCCAGCCGGCAGCTAAGCACCACACAGCCGTTCACTCACCCTTCCCCCTCCCTCTCTGGGATGGGGGAGAGAGACGAGAAACTGAAGCCTGTGGGTTGAGATAAAGACAGTTTATTAGGACAGAAAATAAAATAAAATATAATAATAATAATAATAATAATAATAATAATGATAATAATGCGTACAAAACAAGTGATGCACAATGCTCACCACCCGCTGACCGATGCCCAGCCTATCCCCGAGCAGCCGCCCCGCCCCCCACCCCGGCCAGCCACCCCTATATATTGTTCAGCATGACGTCAGATGGTATGGAATACCCCTTTGGCCAGTTTGGGTCAGCTGTCCTGGGTCTGTCCCCTCCCAGCTCCTGCTGCACCCCCAGCCTGCCCGCTGGCAGGACAGAGAGAGGCTGAAAAGTCCTTGGCTTGGTGTAAGCACTGCTCTGCAACATCTAAAACATCAGTGTGTTATCAGCACTCTTCTCATCCTAAATCCAAAACATAGCACCCTACCAGCTACTAGGAGGAAAATTAACTCTCTCCTAGCTAAAACCAGGACAAGCAGAAAAGAAGCATTTTTTTTCATGAAATAATTATTAAAGATGACAAAGCAAGTGTAAACACCTGTACAACGAATTCAGATTTTTCTCACAGAACATAATTCATAGGAGAAATACTGTTCTTCCCCTTGTGTTACACCCAAGTTACTATTAAGCTAGAAGTACAGACATAAACAGCACAATTATTTGTGTTAGTTACAATTTTCTTTAAAATTAAGGCCCACACTGGGCAGTAACCACTCAACAAACCTGACTACACAAACAGCAGCACAGCTGTCAGCGATCCATCCAGTAAAGAGTTTGTGATGAAACAGAACAGGAATTATCTTCCAAAATGATTGTGACTAATGATTGTGAATGCCCTACTGTAAAACAAGCTCCTTTAAGTACATCACATTAGATTCTGAAAATAGAGGTACCCAAACAATTTATCACTTTGGAAAATCATGCGGTGTTAATTTTTAATAACCTGACTCATACAACATTTATGAAATGACCTGATTAGCTTTACTGGATAGTTTCTTAACACAACACAACTACAGCCCATGGAATTTACTTGTAATGCTGCATGCTTTTGTATTCCCTGAGTTTGTTGTAGGTATCCAAAGTGTCTTTGCATAAACACCTTCCCTGTATCTCTGGGAGAAGCAGCCAGCATCCTGCACAGCAGTGCACTGGAGCTTGAAGAGTTCATTGTTTCACCCTCTCAGATCCAAGCATCTAGGTTCTACGGCTTCAGTTATAATCCAAAGGAGAGAAAGCAAACAAGTAAGCAAAGGATGGAAGAAATACGAAAACAAAGTAGTGAGATACCAGCTTTCTACTGTTCAAAGAAACAGCATAAGAACTTCCAGGCAAAATTGTCCAGCTTCCACAAGAAGCAGCATTGCAGGATTTTGAAGGAAGAGAAAATGGACTTCAAGGAGGAAATCAAAGCCTTCTGCAAAGCAAGTAAGAATCTCCATGAGGAGATTAGAGCTTTTCAGGAGGAGAACAAAGCCAAAGCCTTATGGAAGGAAATTAACATCTTCCAGAAGAAGAACAAAGCTTTCATGGAAGAGATCAAGAACATTTCAGAGGAGAGCAAGGACTTCCTACAGAAAAGTAGAGTCATCCAGATGGAAAAAAAGGTTTTCCAGGAACAAGTCAGTAGCATTCAGGAAAAGCTTGAAGTGTTCTGGGAGAAAATGAAGGCTGCTGAGGAGCTGATCAAGGCTCTCGAAGAAAGGAATAAGGTTGGCCAGGAAGCAGTCAAGGCTTTCCTAAAACAGAATCAAGACATTCAAGGAAAGAATAAAGCCATGTACAGGAAGAACAAAGTCCTGCAGGAAAAGAATAAGGTTTTCTGGAAGGACCATAAGGCTTTCTGGAAGAAGGACATGATCTTCTGGGATGAAGAGATGGCCATCTCAAGCAGTAAACTTACTCTCTGGGAAGAATACATAGCTTTCATGGAGAATGATCAGAAGATTCAAAAAGAAAAAAAAGCTCTTTGGGATGCAGTGAAAGCCCTGTGGGATGAAAAATTTTCCCTCGTGGAAAATGTGTATATTGCTACAGGAGAGGAGAAACTACCTGACACAGAAGAGAAAAATCTTTGTGGCAATTATGGCCCAGCTGTGGACAGTGGAAGCGAAGCACCAGAGCAAATTAGGCAGATCTGAAATATGACTTCACTTTCTGTCACAGATGAGTTTTTACTCCCATCACAAATGGGCTTTTGCACCTTTCACTCTTGAAGTTTTAAGAAAAGTCCTGATAAAGCCTTAAAAAAATAGTTCAGATTCCTGTTTTAGTTTTATGTTTTAATATGTTTGCGCTCTCTCTCTCTCTCTCTCTCTCTCTTTTTTTTTTTAATTTGGTTGTTTGATTCTCATTTCTCTTAGCTTCACTTCCAGGCTCTAGCAGTCAACATTATTAACTGCAGTTCTCTTCCCACAATGCTACAATGAGAAGTGCTTGTGAACTGTGCATCAACACAATTATGCACAGACACACACTCCGACAGCCTTTCAGACTGTTCCAGGCATTTGCTGAGCTCATGCCAGATAGCTCTATTTGTTTTGTTAAGTCTCCCCCTGCCCAGGTCAAAGCCGTAGTATATTATCTACTGTTATTCACAACTGCATTTGCATTTTTTTTCCAGATCCCCATCTTATACTTTCAAGAGTACTTAACTGGAAATTTATAAAGTTCAGTTTGAAATGAAGATTAAGTTGTTACTGATTTTTTTCCATAACCAATCATTAAAAAACATTTAAAATTTTCCAATTCACTTCAAAAAATATAACACTTAATGTTATTTGTTAACGATATAACTAGTTCACTTCAATAATTTTAAGGCAAATACATTAGCTACACTTTCCCACTGTATCAATTGTTTGAATCAGTTCTTTCAGAGAAGCAAAGTAACGCAACTGCCCAGCCTTCTGTGTTTCTGAAGCCAAACCAGGACACTATAAAGAGGCAGTGTACAGCTATAG
Source organism: Cygnus olor (assembly GCF_009769625.2). NCBI lineage: Eukaryota > Metazoa > Chordata > Aves > Anseriformes > Anatidae > Cygnus > Cygnus olor. Next base: position 1,646,621 of record NC_049183.1, read on the forward strand.
CAAGTCTCAATTTCTGGATGAGGTTGGCAATGCACTATCTGGATTCAATTATACCTCTTTATTTTTGCTCTGTAAAAAGCAACATTAATGAGATAGCTGATTCAGCAACATCAGTGACAAATCAATAAGGCAGCCACTTCATAGAGCTAAAATGTTTTCTTTATGTAGTGAAAAAAATTAAATATGAGAAAGGAATCAATTGATTTTGATTCATGAATTCTCCGAAAACAGGGAAAGGAGTTATTTCACAAGCGCAATCACTCATGCACATCATGTCTCTTTCTCGTTACAATTCTTAAGCTGTTGCCTACCCATGACACTTAGTCAAACAAATGCAAGTTCCTATAATAATTCTGAAATATGGCCATCTTAAAATCAAAATATGATTTCAGTGGAGGTAGGCCAGTATATAAAATAGTGCTGTTAAGAGATGTTCACTCACCAACATGAGCCTTAAAGTGACTTAACCCAGGGACAGAATCATTACTGGAGAAACTGCCTCTTTTACATATTTCTTGGTCATAAGAACATCATTAATGTGATTAAAGAAAAATCTTTCCCCTTCTCAAATATATTTAGCATAAAATTTCTCATACTTGTCCCACTGTCTACTCTGACAGTATTTCTTATTAAGGACACAGCTGTAACCTTCAGCTTAAGAATGTAGCTTTTGCAGAATGTCAGCCAAAACCAAGCAAAGAAGTTATTTATCTCTTCACAATCTAATTCATTTACTACAAGGGCAAGAAAAAAAGCCCAAAGGAATGTAGCAGTAGCGGGTATTTCATTAAGGCTGATGAAGAACAAGGAGTGCAGATGCAATGTCGGACTGAAGATGGTTTGATATCAGGAGTCATCAACTAGACAAAACCTAGGAGTTAGAAACGAGGGCACACATAAACAAGGCTGCAGGAACTGGCCTACAGAACAGTTGTAATAAAGGATGTTTAGTAAGCGATACACAGGACATGACTTCTGATTTGACAAGCAATCAGAAAAAAAATTGCTTAATTTTTCAGACCTATTACCAGGCAAGCTGAGAACTGTGAACTCGTCTGTGTAGGAGGGGAAGTTGAGAAAGGAGCTGAGGGCCAGGTGGGATCACTTCTTTGCTCGGGGAACTGTCTTTTGGATATTCCAAAGCTGACACATTTTGTTGTGACGTGTCCTGTCAATTTTTGTCATTTGTGTCATATTAATTACAGTCCAAGAGATGATATAAGTTTGACAGGGGAAAACAAACCAGCTGAGACTTAACATGATGTGGCAGTTAATAGATATGCATATTTGTCAATTGTTTTGTTAAGTAAACCCCACGGGGAACAGACTATGGAAAGGACAAAGACAAAAAAATAAATAAAAAGCCCTCTCTGGTCTACAGAAATAGGATAAAAGTCTCTTAAATGGTTGGAACCCTCAGGTGAGTCTCCATGTTTCCATTCACAAGAAGGGCAAGTGGTGTTTGTATGCAGAGCACGAGCTCTTAATTGTACTCTGTAGACTTAATTCATTGTTCCAATGGGAAGGGCAAAAGCAATTGGAGTCTCTTTCCATTCACCTCTCACACATCTGCATCCCTGATATGCATCACCAGAGGATCCAACAACTGTGCAAGTACTTCCCTTCAGCACTCATGGCTCTCTACCCAGGAGAGAAAGGAATTTTGGGGGGCCCATGACTTGACTTGTGCATCAGCGACTGCCCAGCCAGTTGCACCTAACTCACACTGATGAAGAGAAGAAGACTCAGAAGATTGCCCACTTTGGGAGATGCTCCAGGCACCAGCAGTGCTATGCGGATGCAGCCCTACCGGGCACCACTCTTCAGCCCAGGTCACTGCTCCCACCCTGCTGTAAGCTGCAGCCAGGCCCAACAGACCCTGTCAGCGGGTGAGCAAGGTCAAGAACATTATGCTAAATCCAGGCCAGCAGGGCTGGAGACTCAGCAGCAGGTAAGTTCATGGCAGATAGAAATAGGTCTTAAAACATAAACCAACAGATGTATTCTCACTTCGGATAGGTCAAGAAGTAATTACCAGCATCACTTGTTTAAGATCAGTAAGAAAGGTCTCTAGAAAGCTCAGATGCAGTAATCTGACTCAGCTCTATAAGTTTTGATAGCAAACTGCTAATTTACTCATTCCCAGAAGAAATCTTGCTCCATGCCAGTCTAGGAAACTGGTGATAAAACAGAACTTTCCTAAATCCGCTCTGTAATAGCCCTCACTGAAGTAGGACAGTAATTAAATCTAGCATATTACCTACTAACTGTAGCTTAGACATTCAGAACTCCTCTCATAACACATACTGACCGCTGAGATGGCCCTGCAATCAACTGTACATCAGAAGGATACAAAGACAAATTATTTCAGAGGTTCTTCCTTACACTTTCTAGGAACCAATTATGTAGACATAATAAAACTAAGGTATCTTTTCCAGTGAAACCATTCTACTAGAAAAATAGCCTTTTTCTTAGCTTAATGGATTTGTTCTTTAATTTCTCTCAACTCTTGACCTCCATTCAGATTTCCATGGTCTTAACTGGGGTGCAGAGCAGCTGGTTGCAGCAGGTAGCAGGGGGTTAATGGGGAATCCAAAGAGGTTGTGTTTAGGTCTCTGTATACTGCAATTAGGGGGGAAAAAATATATCAGCTTGGTTGTTTGAAGCTTGAATATAACTGAACAGGTGGATTTGGAGAATATGTTACTTCAAGCTTTATGATTATATCACCATGTTGTTTCCAAAAACAATTGGTTTCATTGGGCAAATCCAGCATGAACCTGAGATGCTCCTAGAAGATGCTAAACATACTCAGCTGTAACAACAATGGGAGCTCTCCAAAGAAGATTATTGGTTCCCTAAGCTGTAAAAGCCAGAATCTCAACTGACTGTAGCATAACAATGTCACTTTTATATGGCTTAATCTCAACCATATAATTAAACTGGTACACAAGCTGTAAAATAATTAAAAATGAGCCACAATGAAGTCTGCTATAAATGTTTGTGCTTCAGTGCTAATTGCTGCCATTATAAATACTATATACCAGCTTCTCCTCTAGCATAACTCCAGTGAATACATACAGTTGCACTAGGGATAAATTATACTTAACAACCTTTGCATGGTCAAACAAAATTGTACTGCTGCAGAGTGATTAAAAATGGTCTAATCTCTATCATTGCTGCCCTGTAGCAAAAAGAAGCAGGGTCAATATAGTAGGCGTAAATGTGATTACACCAACCCTTGGCAGATACTGTTCTCTGGTAATACAGGTACGAACTTCACAGCATTGATCTACTCCTTTAAAGAGCACCAAATCTGCTCAGGAGTATGGATCTATGGATTCTGACACATAGAAGAGCTGTTTAAAATTTGTTCTAGAGCTGTATAGAGAATCCTTGTATCTTAACCCACACTGTGCTTTACTTACAGGTGATCTTAATGCTTATTTATCAGTAAAGTCAGGCCATAAATAGTTTCCTTTGGTTATTTCTGTTCTTTCACATTGTGCTTCCACTGAGCAGCTCAGCCCAGGATCTGTGCTGCTCTGTCCATTGAACAAGCAAGTCCTGAAGCCCTTTCGCTTCATTGTTCTGCTTTTACTGGTTTCTGTTTCTGGGCTTCCCTTACTACTTGACACACTGGCATTGGTTTCTAATAACTTTCTAATAACTTCTCTCTACCTCCCCATCCCCTGTCCATCCCTTCCCTCTTCCCTGACTTTTGCCTCCTTTTCCATGTCTGTACCTTTACGCCTTTTCCTCTGGCGCCTTTGAGCTTCACACCACCCCATGCAAATTCAGAGTTCGCCATGCTCTCACTGTCCTCCTGACATCCTGGACCCGACAGCACTGACCCTACAGCTCAGCCACGAGCAGAGCTTTAGTCTTGCCAGCCCCCAGGTGCTATTGCAGCAGGTTTTTCTCCTGCAGCTACTACCAAGTCTGGCAAAATCAGAGCCAAGCACCGCCAAAGTTTGCCAGGGTGCATATTGTGATTTAGCAGAATCTTGGATTTTTAAGCCAGGCAAAACCCTGCAGTAGAAGTAACTCCTGTTGTGACACAGCTCTGACATTTCATTATCCACAATTTTTTTCTGTTAGCTCCTTGACTGCAATTTGCCTGTGTCACTATGTGAAACAAAACTCTTCGTGAAGAAAAGATCTAAAGCTACAAGTAAAAACTGAAGAAATCTTACAAATAAGGAGGCTTATTTTGTTTCCAAACAAGTATTTTAAATCCAAAGACTTCGTTTTGTTTTGCTCGATTTCTGAGAGCTGAACATGGTATAGCTATAGTCAAAGAAAATAAATTATATTCTGGGAGATGAGACATCTGGGAGGTCACAAGAACGGTTCTTTGGCATGTAAACAAAACAGAACAAAATAACAACAACAAAAAGGAAAGGCAACTTCTAAGGAGTAGAAACCAAAACAAGGACTTTGCAGCTTTTACTGGATGTCTACCAGATCTGCAATGAGCTTTATTTTGTTTTCATGTCTCGGTGCCCCAGTTTGAGATTTTGATAGATGCTTGCTTTGCTTTGCTGAAGACACATCTTATTTCAAGGCATAAGCCAGGCAGGAAATGGCCCCTTGACACCAAGCCTGAACTCCATCCGTCCCCATTCTACCCATAATCCCATTGCATAAATGTAGCTGAGGTGGCAGCATTCTACTGCCTGTCCTGCCAGAGTAAACGGTGTGGCTCCTTGTTCTTCAGTACATTCCCAGGCTTAGTTGGGTTTCATTTTAAATGGACAACTCTGTTTTCTGGGTTTCTTTGGCTTCCCTCCCACCTCACCCCTCGTGCTTCTTCCGGCACATAGGGAACAGAGTCCTCATCTCTAGAGCTAACTGAATAATTCATAACAAATGAATTTGTTGATTGCTAGTAATTTTCCTGAAGTTTTCAAATTGTGAAAGCATCGCTTAATGAGGTCATGGAGGAGCCAAGGCTTTGGAAGTAATCAACCTCTGCAGATGAAGAAGTCTCAGTGTGAGGTTTCTCTCATCATGGCTCTGGAGTGCAGAACGCACTGAACTTTGGTTTCACCTTTTCACATGCATAAATCTACTCTGATCCTGCTCCTGCTCCAGGCAGCCCTTCACCCTTTCCATCCCATTTTGAAATGAGCAAAAATCTTTCACTCAGGTTTTTCCCTTAATTCTGACTTTGGTGAAAATATGAGGGTAGTACATCTTGAAATCAAATTCTTTTTTTTAATCTCCATGCCCCAAGGAAAAGAGGAAAGAGAAAAGAACAAGAAGATACAATTTTTGCCATGATGTTTAGAGGAGACAATATCAGAAGGAAGAATCTAAAATATTGTTCATAACCATGGAAGTACTATTGTTTTATAAACAGTAAAAAAACTCCTGTTAAAATAACTACATCATTCAATTTGTGCTTTTACTGCTTCAAAGGGGAAAGAGCTAGATCTTCATATAAACCTACCTATACCAAAGTTCAGTCTAAGTTTATTTAGATGACAAAGTTGACTAGGTTGACAGTTTCCCTTGTCACTTGAATTTCAGTCTTGCTTTCTGTGATCTGCAATTCTTTCTAGAGCCCTTGTGGCACTGCCATAGAGAACCACTGTAGAAATTCAAACAATAAGGAAAATAGGATAAGCAAGGAAAACCACAGTTAGTTTCATGTCCATCACAGACTGCAGGTTCTGCAATGGTAATCAAGCCAGTTAGTCAAATTCAACATTGCCTTTTCTTTTTCTGGTATCACTGTACCCTTTGCCATTGACAAAGGACTACCTGCTAGAAGGATGCTGAAAGCAATTAACTTCTGCTGCATTAAGGAGTAATTCAGACTTTTTCTGTCTTGTCCCAGAAATAAGGCAGCTAGAATGGTATCACGTTTTCTCCACTCCCGGCAAAGTATTTTTTCACTTCATCTTTCCTTAACCGTTGCAATATTAAATGACTGTGAAACAAGCTAAGCTCAATGCTTACACCCCCAGATGATTTTAGCAACAACCTCATGTACTGACCGGACTATGCTATGATTTGATATGGATATATTGGACATACCCCCCAAATTCTTCATGTTACTTCCTTGACTAAATGTAAGAGTTAGATTATTAGAAGATACGATGACACTTGAGGTACACAGACTTCATTCCACATATACGATCACCACAGAAAACAAGCATATTGAGGTTTGGGGTGAATTCCCCCCTTTAACCCAATACTAGTGTTTAGCCAGTTAAACAAGGGATGTTTGTCACTGTTCTTTCACTGCCTGTCTTACAGGTGTACCATTGTAAATTATGCCTTTTTTTTTTTTTTTTTTAAAGGACAGGATCACCCATCAGAAGTGAACATGAATATATTTGCTGAGGAAAAGGGAAAGGTCAACAGCCAAGGAAAACAAACAAAATTGTTGCAACCAAGCAATTTCTGGTAAAATCTGAATATGTTGCAAACGCAATAGTTTTGTCTTTAGAAAACTATTTTTCCATAAAGAACAGTCCTCCATGTTCTCAATTACTTTTCTGAAGTAAGCACATTTTATTTCCTCATACATCTTTCAATCTTCTTTCCAGCTGCAAATCTTCTGCAGGACACTGGAACAAGCGTATCCCTGCCACCACTCTTGGGACTTCAACAAGAGGCTAAATGAGTCAATTGGGACTACCATGTGCTTGCCAAACCATTTACACTTGTTTACTAGGGTACATAGTGACTCACTGCATCTCAAGAGAAAATTACCACTCATTACTTCATGCATCAGATTATAGCTAAATTATTGTTCTCATAGTACAAGTCTCATGTATTATTCAAATTCTAACCAGTGCATTAACTCTGTCACTCAGCCAAGATTACAGCTAAAAATAGATAGTACATATCCTACTTCAGAATACATTTAACATTACTACCAAGAGCACCTCAGGTTTCACATGTGTTCAGGTTTCACATCTTTGACCTTCAAGAGAATTTGAAGAGTAAGAGTCAGTAGTATATAATTGTGTTAAGAGTAAATGAAAGTAAATGTAGCTTCTGGCCACATTGTAACAGCTGGCACATGCATCTTTGCATAATGATGTACAGTGGAGGAGATAGTTACATTTGTTTGGATGTTTTATATTTAATTGCTTAGAAATAATATAGCACAGACAAGAATAACCCTATTTCAAATGTAGGTAGGTCATAAGTAGAAGTGTATATTTAAAACTTTTCTAGATTCATGGTAAGAAGTTCTATTCAAACTTCAATGTACCTGTTTTATCTGCCTGAAAAAGTCTTACTTCAAACATTGAGTCCACACAGGAAGAGCTAGGGGAATCTTAGTTTTTCCCCTCTTGTTTACAATCAAAATTGTTACAAGTACTCCTTTGTTCTATCACATAGCCATAGATTGTATTTCCTCATCTGTTTCCTCCTGTTCTCATTCAAATCAACACAGAAAAGTTAAGAATTGGTGAGATTCCAGCCCCTCTTGTTAGAAGAGATGGTGCTATCTGACATTTATACCATTTAAGATGGAAGACTTCCTCTATATTATATATGCTGCTAAAGCTTCTATAACATTCAGAGGTCATCCAGTAGAGCTAGTTCTGCCTGCATTCCTGCCTAAATTTAGAACCACCATATCCCATAAAAACAGCTCAAACCAAGGTATGAACAGAGAGAGAGAGGCAAAGTGCAGGAATGGATACCAGGGATATCATTCCAAACTACTTCTGCAGGGATGAACACGTTTTCCTAAATTATTGCTTTTTCTGCTAATGCCCTTCAAAAATCACAGCTCAGTTCTTGGCACACATGCAATTGCTTTTTGACATGGAGCACACATCAGAAAAACAGCCATTGTGTCATTTAAAATAAATCTATAGTTTTTTCTTCCCTATTGAAGGGCTCGAGAACAGCCTTTTAGTATTTTTTTTTTCCTTCCCCTAAGGACTTCAATTTGATGTAAGTGACCCACAGTAGGACCAGAGTGCCCTAAATGGCTTTACATAAGTAAGAACTTAGCCCAGAGTGTTTAAAATAAATGCTCATCTAATTCATTAATCAACCTATTCAGCTTCCAGTTTAGACAGGTTATTAGAGGTGCTCTTCTGAAGATGGAATTGGCTGGCCTATGATCTGTTTATAATCCCTTTTAGGATTCCTTTGTGTTCATTTTCCTTTTTCATCCTGCTTCCACAATATTCTGAAAATTTAGGGGGTTAGAATTAATGAGGACTATCCCACAGCGCTTCAAAAGATTCCAAAGCCAACAGCTCCTGCCAAGGTTAAAGATGAAAAAGGAAAACAAATTCTATTGTATTTCCACCACCTTTATTGGCCTTTTTTGCATGACTGATTTGCCGTAGTTCCCTGCTGCATAACAAAGTACTCACTGCATTCTCTTTATAAAACTCAGACTTCGTTGTCTGTAATAGCTACCCTATTTAAACCCCTGTTTACATCATAGAGAAATGAAAGAGAGAAGAAATTAAATAATATTTGCATTGCCCACTCCAGCATTTATTAAAATGTAAAATTCAGTCAATCGAGCACTTTTCTCTAAATATATATAAGCTGTCTGGACACTAAGGCTATGTGTTCCTGAACATATGGCATCAGACACCTCTCGAGGAAAAAAAATTTCTGCCATTTCATCTCCTGTACAAGGTATATGAATGTACCTTGCATACTTCCCATTGAATAAGTTAAGGAGGTCACGTCCTGAACCAGCACTTATTTATGGATGAGAACAAATCATTTCTACTCTTCAAAGGAGGTGGTTATAATTTATTGTAAATGAGAACAATTGCACCCCAGAGTTCCCAACACAAAAACCTCTTCAACATTTCATGATGCCATTCGGGGAAGCCTTTGTCTCCTGTTAGGTAGTTGCTTCCCTAGAATCTTCTTCCAGCTCTAGAGGAGTTTTTCTTTAGCTTACAGAACTGCATGGTAGGAGAACAAAGATCTGGTTAAAATTATGGTTTCATGAATAACAAGATTGAGTCTGACTGTCAAGTAATATTGTCAAAGAGCTTAAGAAAGAATTGAAAGCTATGGGTGATATTTATTTCTGTGTGTACAGCCTCACACACCAGTTCTTGATGATGTGAGCTGTAGTCTATGCAGTAATAAGCTTTGCACGAAGGATGTTGAGACAGGTTGACATGCACAAAGATTTATTTGCACAGCCTGTAACTGATAGCATACATCCACAGAGTTGATGTAAGAATCCTTCTTTAAGCCCTTTTAGATCATTTTACCAAAGTGCTCACTAGCAAGAGTGGAAACTGAAATTGTTTCTGATAAAATTTTATTACACTTGTAAAAGATTAGCTCATCCAAGAGGAGTTTGAGTGGATGATGTTTACGGTTGTTTGGATTTTTCTGAGCAAAATCTGGCAAATATTTCTGGAAAAAAAAGAAAAGGTTATTTCTAAATGGGATAAATGTTTATTTAAAAGCAGTTACCCTAAGTGAAGTAGGAAGTCTCTTTCATTTTCAATACTGTAATAACTCTTCAATAAAGAGTTGGATGTTTTTGACATTCATGCTCAACAACATTGCAGGTATTGTAACTTTGCATTTAGTTACACTGAAATCAGCATAACTGGCTTATCTGAACTTCTTTGACTTCACCAATTTGTATGAGTATCTGAGGGGAGGGTGTCAAGAGGATGGAGCCTGTCTCTTTTCAGTTGTGCCCAGCAACAGGAGGAGAGTCAACGGGCACAAACTGAAGCCCAGGAGGTTCCGGCTCAATATGAGGGGACACTTCTTTACTGGGAGGATGACAGAGCACTGGGACAGATTGCCCAGAGAGGTTGTGCAGTCTCCTCTGGAGATATTCAAAACCCTCCTGGATGCCATCCTGCGCAAGGTGCTCTAGGGGATCCTGCTCGACAGGGAAGTTGGACTGGGTGATCTTCAGAGGTCCCTTCCCACCTCGGCCGTTCTGTGATTCTTGGTACAAATGAAGAAGCATTCACTGATTTTTTATGTGAATCTGTAATGATAAACGCACCTCAGATACTCTCACAGAAGCAGGAAAAAAAATAATAGTTAATCTTGATTAATGCTGACTGGAATCTCCAGAGTGCAGAAGTCTTCACCATCTCCACCCTGCCCTAGCAAATCCATTTTTCTTGCTTCTGTAGATCTATAAAAGAGAGTGGAAGTTTTTAATAAATACCCTGTACGTTAAACATCCACCAGCTAGAAAGGTCAAAGTGTCACAAAGAATTTAGCAAGAAGCAGCTGCTCTTGCACCTGTGAGAAACACAAGAACTCTCGGCAGCATTTCCCATTTTCAGGGAAGACAAGCAAACTAACTGATAAATACATTAGAAATTAATTGTAGAATTCATCATGTAGGAAGCAGGGCCTTTAAAGCATTATCTTGCTCTGATAAGGATAAAGCACTTAGCAGACCTTTAAATACCACTAATGAAATGGCTGACTGCCAAGGGGCAGGAAGGGTTCCGTTGCTGCCAGTTGTTGGGAAACAACAACTCAAAGACCCATGTACAACCTAAAGCTTTGCTTTTATCTGCTGCCCTGCTGCCTATTTAATTGGCATCACGCTCTGAAATTCCATTACACTTGTTGTCTGCTCTGAAATGTGACCAGAGATAAACACTTCAACAGTTTGAAATAAAAATCTACTTTGCAGTCCATCTCCTAAGTCACTCGGAGCAAGTCTGGGCAGGAACATTTCCAAGAAATGGGCACAATGTGAGAACCAAGAGGTGTGGTACACAGCCAGCTGCGTGTGCCAAGCAGTCAGGAACAAAATCCTGCTCCTAGCTCTCATCCTGCTTGCAGTTTTCAGACCCCAGCTAAAATTCCAGATCTGTCTGTTTTGCCTATATGTTTTCCAGCACCCGTGGGATACAGTGCCATAATAAATTGCAACTAGTAGGTTATCTTGTTTTCTGGATGGGAAGAATGTGGCAGAAGATATTTGTGTCCAAAAAAACATCTTCGGCATTTAGAAATTAGTATGTCATAAGAAATACAGCTAAGGATATGCAAGTGTCTATCTGAGAACTTTACGGTCATAGACCAAACCGCAGCTGGTGTAGGAAAAGAAGAGGGCAGGCCTTTCATTACCAAAAATACAAGTGGGCCATACCTCGTGAGCATCTGTTCCTATTCTCCATGAATGAATACTATGAAACATGCTATGAAATACTTCTGCCTTCTGTCCCAAGCAGTGTGACATACAGATTTGGAGCCAATTAAGATAAACCAAGAAGACTGTATATGTAAAGGACAAATGCATAACACAGTAAGGAAGCAGATTCATTTTTGCAGAATTGTTCACAGCAGTAAAGTTCACTGTATTTAAAATAATCATAAAATTTGTATCCCCAATTGCAGCCCATTCTTCTTTGTGGGACATCTCAAAATACGTTAGTAGAATTCATCTTAGACTTCCTCTTCCACCTGTCTCCTGACTCTTTTTACAGTCAGTTGAATGAAACTGGCACGTTGCAACCATACATTGTCTGATCTGTGTCAAACGTCTACCTGAGGAGATAACTAGCACCCTAGAAGTGCCTACTTTTTTCTCAGTTAAAGGGAATCCCACTTTGAGAAAATTAACTGAGATAAATCCCTTCCCAGTTGACCCAGAGCACAAGATTTACCACAAGGCAATGAACTATCCTGCCACTTACAGTTATTCAGTTTTATTTATTTTTAATAGGTAGCAGGAAATAAGTATTATCACTACAGCAATTTAATATGCTGATATCTTATTATGTAGGTTAATAATTATCTCTGCTTTAATTATGTATCATAATTCATTAAGCAAAATATTTATATTAGAAAATGGAGACCCCTAGAAGTAATATGAAATTTCACATTACAGAAAGAAGAAAGTTTTGGCACAGAGAACATGACTTCCTATTCCCAGCAGAATGAGGGTCATATTAATTTGCAAGCACAGTTCTTTACACAAGCTGGAAGCCTTTAAGATGAAAGTTGCTCTACAAGTACAAGTTGACATTATTGCAACATTTATCTTCCACTAAAAATTTAGCTCTAATTACCCTTTAAATTACATATCATCTTGAAGCACAACCACAGCTATCATGAATTATTTTCAGTTGCATTGTTACTATATATTAGAAAACATCATCTAACTAGCAGACCAACTCAATGTAAACCAAGAAATTCTGTTTCATCCTCCCATGTACTAATCTGTAACACAAAAGATGCACCTTCACTCTATTGTCTGATGACATTCTCAGGACATAAATCCCTAGGACACTACTAAACCCATTTCAGAAAAGAATTTGGTGTGATTACTTAGTATTTACAAAGTTCTGTGCTGATGGAGGAGTCTCTGAGACTCCCTTGCACTACAGTCATACTGCAAATTGGCTATAACAAAAACTTCTGGGAAAGCCACCACAGCCCAGGTCTGTAGACAGAGCTGGTGCATGCACTTCTCAGTCCTCCTGACCCTTGCAAACAGCAGACAACACAGCAAGATGTTTGAGCTCCTTGTAACTCCCTCAAACCCAAACACTTCCACAGAACCCCAATGGGAAGGCAGGAGACACCACATTGCCCAGATTCTAGCTAAGGGGTCTCCAGTAGAAAGAAATTCTGGAACCAGTAGCTGTCCTTTTGGGGGATACAGCCTAGTGCCAGCCTTTCCTAGGAAACCATCAAGGGGCCAGGAAAACAGGAGGAGACAATCTAAAGTCACCAAGATTTAATTACTCAGCCTTCAGTGCCTGGTCTTTGTACTTTTTGGCTGTCCAGGCCCCAACCTTCAGGAAGCTGATGTGACAGCACCCTGACAAAGGAGCAGGGGTGGTTGTTTAGCCTCAGAGCTCCGATCCCCTCACATGCTCTGCAAACACAACCAGTGCCACACAATTTGCTGCTCCCTGCTCCAGGCCAGCCCAAGGCCAAGATGTGTCTTGCTTCTGTGCAAGCACCGCAGGGCAGATGCCCTAGTTTGCTCTCTGTCTACCAGGATGTACTGTAGAAAAGATTACATTGAAGAAGAGATTTTTCAAAAGAAGTCTCTGGGCAAAAGCAGTTTTGCATTACCACATGGCAGCCACTTCTCTCTCTAATATAAGTAGAGATAATCAGGTACAGGAACTGGTGCCTTCAGGAATGTATTTTTCTACTTAAGATGAAGCAGTTTCCTTTTGCAGTGGAAGTGTAACTTCCATATTTACAGTGACACAGTATCTATTATATTGCTGTTGTCACATACAAAAGTAAAAGCATTAACACTGCCTAAATCCAGATTTTCATCATTCACTACCAGATTTACAGGTCCAAGACTAGCAGATGCTTAAAAAATCCTCTTACTCTATGATCTAAAATAGAGATTTTATCACAGCATTAAATTCGTACCACATATTTTTTATAGCCAATTCCAGTGACATTTTAAAAGATTTTTTTAGTAGCATGGCAAATATTGAAAGCTATGGATATTTTATACCTTTTTACAGGATCTTTATCAATGCACTGATTTACCATTTCAAGTTTTATAACAACAATATATGGAGCAGCTGAAGTCCCATGGTACTCACGTTAATTACTCCATAACTGAGCCATGGGTCAACCTGGATGGCACTATCTGACTGGGAGAAGAGAATGTGTAAAGAATAAAAACCGCAGGTACAGAGGAGTCAACCTTATAAAGTGCAAATAAGATGTGCAGCTCTGTGTTTTTCCACAGCTTGGATGCTTCCATAGGTTTCTTCCCTATTTCTCTCATTTTAGAACTGCTCACTTGCAGAGTTGGAAGGTGAGAGGAGGCAGTGCTGTAAGCTTCTCCTTATTGGAGGTTCCAATTCACTTTGCATTGCACACAATTCTTCCAAAACTCATACTTGTCAGTCAGCTTGGAACACAATTGTCACCTCAGTAACTCTGTCAAATCAAGCTGAAGGCTAAGCTATAGACATAGCCAGCTTTCCACATCACAGAAATCTTTCCAAAAAAAGACCTTTTGGGGGCAAATATCTATTGTCCTGTTTCTGAACAAGTGCTTTTTAAGACCTGAACCTGTAGAAAAGAGGCTTTTTCCTTTTCTCCTTGCCAGAAGCCATCCCACAGCCTCTGACCACACCACAGCCACGAGCAGGCAATGCATAGGCAGTCCACATCCTTTTTTGTCTCAATGTTGCCATTTGTAGACAAAATTTCCCAGCCTTAGTTCACATACTGTTATGCGTATCAACACAGCCAGACAAATGCTAGAAGCTCTCCTGTGAAGGCTGGAAAAACTGCCCTGTGAAGCTGGGGAAGCCCTGCTTGCCACCACAGTTAACAGCAGTTCCCCTAACCTAAGATTTTAGGTTTAATTCAAAAATACTCAACCCATTTCCCATGGCCTTTGCTGAGATTTCACAGTAATCTGGATTTCATAGTAGAGACTGGAGTCCATGCCACCTATGCCAGCTCTGCTGTCAAGGTCACTCACATCAGCTTCGTACTGAAACTTAAGACTGGACTCAGTTTGGACAATGCTGCACACATGGGATTCAAGACTAAAAAAAAATGGGTCATTAGTGCAGCACTTAGATACTGGCTGGTGCATTTCCTTAATGCATTAAAACAGACAAACTACGTAACTCCAAAGCATGGAACAGAAAATAAATATTCCAAATAGCTTGTTTTAATTTTATAATTTTTTTTTTTGGGGGGGGGGGGGGGGGGGGGGGGGGGGGTGCAGGAAGTTTACAAATCAAATTCCTAATAGCAATTCCATCTACATTTATAGCTGGATAGTTGACACAAATCAATGCTACAAATGCTCTGAATAAGTGAAATAGGAATCCAATTTTAAGCTAGGTATATGCTTTTTGTTCAGGTTACAAATGAGGATGCTGCAGTCCTACCAGGTCTTGTTGATGAAAGTAAAACAAAGTCTAATACTTCAGAAATGCTAGGTGTAAAATAGTAAGATGATAAAGTCTGGATTAAATCCCATTCGTTTTTTAGAGGAGGGTTTTTGTTTGTTCATTTTTGGGTCTATGTCACTGCTCCAGCAGGGATTTGAAAATTCTGCCTTGATAAAATGCTCTGTTCTGTTTGCTTACCATAAGAATTCTTGAAAGGAAGGATCATACCATCAGCCTATGACTTTCTCTACTGCTTCTGAAAACAGCTGCCACAGACAGTTCCATCAAAATCAGAATATTTTTAGTTTCTGCAGGAAACAGACAACTCCCTTCAGATTGAATGATCTATGTTAGAAAGCCTCAAAGTATTACTCTTCCAGAAAACAAGTGAAAGGCACGACAAGTGTTTGCACAACCAGCCCATCCAAATTCCAAGAGCAGCAGCAGGTGTAACACAATAATTGTTCAGACTATGCAGACCGGTTCAAGGTACATTAGTGCCTGTATTTCTCAGATTTGTAAAACAGCAGAAGTTTTTCTCAGGTTACACAGAAAGAAATAATCATTCTAAAACTAAAGTTATTTCCATTCCTCAACGTTTGACCACACTACCTTTCTGGCTTAATTTAAGTTACATTTATTAGCTAAGGCACAAACAAAAGAGAAAAGGAACCCAGGAACGGGATTCCACATTCAGTTCCTGATGCACACACCTCCTTATCCTTCCACTAAAGCATCACCTATTTTTTTGCAGCATTTTTACTCTTATATCTTCTAACCTGCAGCTCAGTCAAGGGCCATGGGCAAGATAACAGCCACAGAGCACCGACCTGCACTACTCTTACTGCCCCAGCTATTATTTGCATGAACATGCATAATCTGGAAACAGAGGTCTCCAAGAAAAGTATCCATCTCTTGGAGTGATATTCCTTATTCATTAAGTGACAGGTGGAGCTCTCAGCCAACAAATGTACTACCAGTTCGTATATCTAAATTCTTAATAGCTCATCTGCTAGTTTCTTCTGCTTTCTACTCTAATGTAAAGACACAATGACATTTACCATTACTCATCTTCTACAGGGAACCATCCTTGAAAATAAGAGGTTAAATAACTTTATTCTCTTAAAGTGAAAATCTAGGCCCAGACACAGATTATGACAACTTCTAAGCCTTTCTTAAAAGAATTTAAGAAAGTTGAAAATTGTCTTGTATTCACTTTAAGAGGAAAAGTTCTTTTCCTTCAGGTGGTAAAACACTGAGGGAAGACTAAAATTATTAAATCAAACTACAGTTCACCTTTACAGACACCAACACAGTGTAAACAGGATCATTTATAATGAAGTGACATAGTAATGCTCAGTTCCATGCTAGGGAAAAGAAAGGGAAAATCCATACAGTCAACCCACAGCTGTAGGTGTCTTGCCAGTCCGGCCACCAAGAACTGAAGTGAGGCAGTCATCTATTTCTGAGCATAACAGCTTTGATGGTTATCACCACCACAGTGTGCTGTATTTACTGATCTGTACTGTAAACTGGTTTTAACATGTAGGCTGAAACCTTCCTTTGAGAATCAATTGCTCTCTACCCTAGAAATAAGAGACAGATGTTTCATTTTGTTCTACTGACACCATGTAGGTTTATTATTTGAAGATGCTGCTGAAGAAGAGATTGTCTCCATGTAAGCCATTCCTCTTCAGAAAGAGGAAAGAAGTGTTATCATTACAGCAACATCCACACCTCATGCAGAAAGGTATTGTGTAGTTCTTGGGCAACTCAAATAAGTGAGTTTCCCTTAAAAAAAAAAAAAAAAGAAAAGATTAAATATGCAACAGCTTTTTTGAGGAAGAGTTACATGATGGGACAACCTGTGTACTAAGCAGATGCTTGTTTATGAATTAAGCCAAGACCCAGATTGCTCAGAAGTACATCAGAGCTGGTCTTCATGCTCTACTGATATAGAGACCTGGAAAATTTATTTGCACAAGAAAGAGCTGCAGCAGAATAGAGAACCACACTACCAGGTATTAATTTAATCTTCCATATCCTGGCATCCTCCCTTACGTTACCCCTACAATTGTGTTGGATTTGAAATTCAGTTCAATAGAAGCTAGCAGGGGCAGATAGTAGTGCAATCTACTATTTTTTTATTTATTTTTTTTTTAAAAGGAAAAATTTATTTTAACCTCCTCAGAGAAACTGAATTATGGCTACTGGAAGACACCTATATTCTTTTGGGCAAAACAATGTATTGTTTGTTCATCTTTAGAGTGGCCTACTGTTTGCTTTTTTATCTCTTTGCACTCAGTTGTCTTCACAGATCTGGGGCCACTCTTCCTTTAAAGAAACACAGCCTGTTTTTGTAATATTTAACAACCATTGCACAAATCAAGGCAGTCTTAGAGCTTGAGTTTTCCCTTTCTTTGCCTCACTCAGCTACGAGTTGAGTTGATCCAATGAGATGCTGACATTCCCCAGTCACAACTTGTATCTTCGGGAAATACGACCACACTGTATGTTGTGTATCATATCTTTCTGACAAGGTTCACTTCCCAAGGAAT
The DNA here is from genome assembly GCF_009769625.2 of Cygnus olor. Lineage (NCBI taxonomy): Eukaryota > Metazoa > Chordata > Aves > Anseriformes > Anatidae > Cygnus > Cygnus olor. The sequence continues at coordinate 1,664,028 of NC_049183.1, forward strand.
ATAGGGCTCCAGAAAAGGAGCTGCCAAGCTACTGGTAAAGGAATGTGTAAGAGATTTAATGTTACAATATTCCATCTACATACCACTGAAAGATGCAGTACATTAAGCCAAGGAATGTTTTGCTGCTGGTGCCTGTGTTGCAGTGATAGGAGAGTGGACTGTGGGGGAGGTTATTCATTAAAAAAAAGCAGCAAACAACTACTGTTATGACATGATAAAGTATCTGCCAACGAAGCCCCCTGTTCTCCATATTACATAAGAAGCATTAAGAAATTTAGACAATGGGTTGCTTTTACCATTATCATTTCCAAAAGCAACAACTTCAGAGGAAGTGAGAATAATCATCACATAAAAGCAGCACACACACAGTTTCTTGGGGATGAAAGTCAGGAGGTATCAAACAGTATTCCACAGTGAAGTGTGGCACATCACTAGTGGTACCGATCCAACCTTCATCCATTTTGGACCCCAGCATTTTAAAGCAGAGAAAGACAGGTGAAGAAGCGGAGGGGACTGCAGGCTTTTTCAGCTACTCTAGAAGAAAGAAAAACAGAGCAAGCTTCTTGCACAAGGGTGAAATACAGCAACAGTGGCAACAGGGATACGATCTGTAAGCAACAGAAAGAGTTACTCCACTTACAGTGTTAACCTGCAATCACTGAAAGCAGATACTATCTTGCCAATGTCAATGCAGTGGAAAATTAAGGGGAGAGCTGGTGCATGCTGAATTTACAGAGCACTTTGCTATGATTTTTAAAGTGCTTTATTACTGCAGTGCTCTCATCCTGCTCAGGAAAGCTCTACAACTATTATCCCTGTCTAGCTGATGGCTGCACAGGAAAGCAAGACCTAGCTGACAAGATAACTGCAAGAAAACTTGACCCTGGCTGAAAACAGTATTTCTCTCTTCAGCCACAGAAATACTAAAGCAAATCAAGGCATGATTATAATCTAGTGAGCTCACTCTGAACAGCAGTTCTCTCACAGTAGCTCTGACGATCTCTGTGCATGAGAGGTTTGATATTTTCTGTTGGCTTACTTGTAAACAGCAGATTAAAAAAAAAAAAAAGATTTCTTCACAATATCAGAGAAACTGGAGTTTTGGAGTTCCCAGGCTTTCAGATTAAAAAAACACACAAGACAAATCTGTTTCTTTTATATTAGCTTTGCCACATTTTTTTTTTTTTTATGTGCTAATCTCTCACAAACTCAAATGTCTGCCAGTTTACTGTGAGAAGTCCTGCAATGGGTATTTTTCTCCCTAGCAGCACCATTCACTGTTTTCTTATATTATCAGCCCCTCTATCACCCAAGAAGCTGACAGTCACAGTTTCTGGAGTTATCTGGCCAAGAGCAAAATACCACCCACTGAGAAAGAGTATGTCTTCCAGACACTCAGTCCTAAAAAGCTTCCCAACTCGTGGTCTCCCTTCACATTTCACCAGGTAAAAGTCCAACAGTATTGAGCCCTACTACTTGTGATTACTGCAAACACTTCATTTCTTAAAAGCTTTCAGTGGAAAGCTGCATAGAACTCTGCATTTGGTCGTTTTTAGTGCAGGGATATATCAGTCTTTTCTAAAGCTCTGTTCTGGCTACACTAGATATTTTTGCAAACCTTTCATTTTTCTTCCCAAGCTCAATTTAATTCCTCCTGGGATTAAAAGCATTTCTCCCATAACTTCTAGTGTGCTAAGTCTCACATCTCCATCCCTGAGAGGCTGCTTCAGCAGTACCCTTACTGCAACATGAATCATTTATCAGTACCATCCCTCCAGCCTGCTCAGGACCTTCTCCAGCAAACTTGAGTACACATCTCCAGGAGCAGTGTGTCAGCAGCTAGAGGTGACCAGACTTTAAAAGTCAAAAGATTTTAAAGAAAGCAGAACGAAATATAGACTTGTAGATGTTTCTATGTTATCATACATATTTAAGTTCTTCCTCTCATGCTTCCCAAAGCTGCCTCTCTGCAGGACTCCCCTACTGGCTGGGTGTTCCATGTTAAAATCCCCATGCAAACCAATCCTCAGTCACAATACTATACCAAGAAGGATTTGAGCTCAGTTAATGTTTTACTCTGTGCCCATCCCCTGCTCTTTTTCAGTACAGAATTAGCCAGCTGAGCTGTTTACCTGCAGCATTTTGATTTAATCAGACTGCATGCTTTCTGGTTATGCACAAACATAAAGGGTCTGGGGGTCAGTGCCACCAAGCAACGGGGGAACTAACGAAACATCATTTGTTGGTTTGAATAATTGCGAGTGTTGGAGACAGGGAGAGAGATCTCCTGGACATTTCAAATACACAGAACAAAGCTGGATTTCAAGCCCTTGATCATATATTTTTAAGTTTCATACTGTGGTAGACTACCATCAGTGATGATTATGTGTGAGTGATTGTCAATCCATGCTGGAGGGAAATCTGACCCCTTCCAGGGCTCTCCTTCTGTACAAGGGCTCTTCAGCCAGTGTCTGCTACATCTGCAGCTCCGGATATAAAGAGTAATCTTTTTATGAGATGAATTGATTGCCAACATCAAATAAAGCTCTTATGGAAGACACTCTTCTTCTTTAGCACAGTCATGTCACAAATAGAAGAGATGTTTAATTACACCATGTATGAAAACAGCAGCTGAGAGAAGGCTTTTTGAGAGAAAAAAAAAGCCTTGGTTCATCTAAATGTCCCAAAAGAACAGCAGTACTCACAAACCCCTTGGATGACAGAAGAGCAGAAACCCGACAGGAGTGAGGAACTCAACCAGTAGGTACACAGCCCTGCTGGATTTCCCACAGCCCTGTGAGGGTCAGAGCAGTGGACTTGCAGAGTGTTTGTCACAAGTCACATCTTCATTTGTACCTCACTTCTTTGTACTTTCCTTTTGGGTGGGACTTGCAGAGACTTCTTTTTTTAAACTGTATTCAGGCTTTGGTGGTACAAAGATAAGATTTATGTGGAGAGAGATTTGTTATATTGCCATGGCAGATACAACAATGAACCCTAAGAAATGTGACTATTCTGTGTTTGTTGGTTTGCAAGTTAGTTTTGGATTTGAGAGACAGCTCTAGTAGTGCTTTGCACATCTCTGCAAGCTGAGATGAGCATCTCTGCAGCTACAGTCTTCATCACATGTGTGCATGTATTGCAACTGGAGCAGTGGCCTCAACAGTTTGCATTAAGGAAAGAGGTAAAGGTCAGGTTCACAAACAGTGAAGGAAACTTGCAGCATCCACAGAAATGCTGCCTGTTAACAGTCCAGCAGGCCCCAAAAAAGAAGCATTAGATCAAAAAAACTGAACTCTGAGAAATAAAAACTGCACTCATCTTCTGACCTTAAGATGTGAGTTGCTTGAGAATGTGCAACTCCAGTCTCTTGGAGTAGATAAAGTGTTCTGATGAACAGTACGTGCTCAGCCTCCTGCCAGGTGGGATTACTTGTTTCTCCTGCTTAAACCATGTGTGCAACTTCTGCAGTCTCTGTTTTCAAGGGGATTTTTTTTTTTTTTAAATAAGCTAAATCTGTTCCAGATAGACAGGTTCTTGAAATTCATTGCCAGTCAGGCACCAGATCATCACCTGGTATAAACTACATAAGAATTCACTGTCTGTTCTTTGACAGCTGAGAATGTCGCTCAATCAAGAAGGAAATTATTCCCACTAAGAAACTTTCCTGGCATTTTCTTTGGCAGGGAGTTATCTTTGGAATAACTTGGCTTTGGTATTTTGTTTTTTGTTCTCCCCACCCACCCACCCCCATACTGCTACATATAAGTCATTATACCTTCATCTGGAAGTGTTATAACATGCAGTTAAGTCTTAAAATTGTGCAAATGCAGATTCTGGTTTTGGTGGAAGACTGAATAAGATAAAGTGCCCCTGCTAGTAATTTGACAAGTTGAAGTCACAAGTAAGATTTTGTCACATACATATTGACTTATTTTTGGCATTGAGAGGCTATTAGTACTACAAATTTTGCATAAGATAATTAGATGTCTGTTAGAAGAAAGACAGTAGAGCATCAAATTAATTCAGGTCTTGCTGTTTGGACCTAGGTTTTTTTGATGCAATAGTGTGGCTCGCTTCACTCCCAATATTAAACATCCATGATGAGTTAGAAGTCTGAGGCAACCCTAGTGATGACAAATGTGTTTAGCACTAGTGTACCATCTTGTCTACCCGTAAAGGTGCAGGAGGTGACCATATTCCCATGGAGTCCCAAGAAACTACTAAAATGTCTGCTAAAACTGATAAGTCAAGAGGGTAGAGAAGGAAGTGATAACCAAAACAGTTATGACTTGTAAGTGCAAATGAATTTATTACATGAATACCAATCCTGTCATGTTAATGCTCAATCTGTTTTAAGAGACCAGATTTAGTTAAATCAGTGGCTTTGAAATCTTAGAACAATATACCACCAGACTGCAATATTTCTTATAACCCACCATATGTTTCTATCAATGAAACTGTTTGTATTAAACAGTTAAATTTCTTGTGATTTCAATTCCATAGAGTATTCAAGTGTTATTTCTTAAGTGTTCATATTCTTGCTAGGGCTGAAGCAGTATCTGCAGCCAGCGCCTAGACTGGGAGTCAAGGCAAAACTGAGCACAGAACCAAAGGAGATAAATCCCAGTGACCCAAGGTTCAGGTTCTTTATCCACTCTTAGCTTAAGACCATCCACCACACATGTAATAACATCACAGAGGTTTTTAAGCACCTGCTTACCCATCTGAGCCTGCAAGGAATACACAATCCATATCAGCATCACCAGGAAGAAGAGGGGAGCTTGGAAGGACTGCTCAGTCTTACCAGGCTGAGCTGAGCCAATGCCTAGGGCAGCAGCATGCAGGTCAGAAACCAGGGGCAGAGGCAGGGTAGGAAGAGGCAGCTCAGGAGCCAGGACAGGTTTGGGGAGGTACAGACCACAGTAGAAGTTAATTTGTCAAAAATGCAAACAGATTCAAGCTCTACAGAAAAATAAATAGAGATCAGAACCCAGCCAAGGCAAGACAGTAACAAATACCCTCACTTTCTCTCATCACCAATAAAGTTTTTATCACCTAGGTTTGGGGTTTTTGATTGTATTCAATACCTCAGTGTATATGAAGTCACTCTTACCATATCGATCATTTTTATCCTGCAAGCTAAGCAGCAACACCTTTCAAAGAACATTTGGACAGACACTTCTCACTGCCAAACACACAAGTCATTTTTGAGGGAAAAATACAATGCACTTTCACCAAGTTAAGGTGAACATCTCTTCAGGTAGCCAGGACATGAGCAAACAAGCCTCAACTTCCACACTAAACTAAGAACTCTTCTTTGAAGGCTTAAGCAGTACCTATGGCTTCAGATTAGCATCAGCACAGAGGTAAATATCACCCTCATGGAGCATTTTGAGAACAACAGTAAACTTATGCATTGCCATCCACATACCTACCCCATTTTCCTATGGCAAGGTCATTGTAAATAACTTTGAAAGATTTTTTAATAGAATATGTATTCATAAAATATATATTACATTTTTATATAGTGCCTCTGGGGTCCCCAGAGTAGATGGAGTCAGTTACACTTAGCCCTGGATGACTCTATACTTGGTCCTCAAGGTTTTGCAGACAAGGCAGAAAGGAAAATACAAAAGAGAAAGTTCAACAGAATTATGCAAATTGCACAAAACCATTACTAGAAGTCAGGAAGTGCATATTTAAGAAACCCATTACTTATTTGACCTATGTGCAGATGCTGAATGTTCAAAATTTGTTTAATCAAATGTTTTAATGAAAACAAACAATATGAGTGTTATTTCAATTACTCAGGGACTGCTTCGGGCTTGATTAGCTGGCCTTAGTCTCAACCTCACCCTTGCTTCCTGGTGCTTTATGCCATGACAACTACTAGTAGATTCCAAAGAAAACAGGACCAGCACATTTCTGCTGGTGTAGTCCCAAAGACATTAATTAAGCCACTTTAAAAAGAGAGAACTGCTTAGAAATCTGCATTCCCCTCTAAAGTTGAGATGAGAAGGTACTGGGCTGCCAGAGACATTAGGCCCTGCACATCCTGTTAGTGACATGGTTCTGCAGATCAGGAATCAGGCTGTGGGCTCACAGAACAGCAACATCCCCCTGGTGCTGTTATTCTATGAGCATGAGCTATTGACATGCAGCAGCTGGCATAGCAATCTAGTAGTTTTACCTCTGAGGTCTCAACTGGAAAGTTCAATAAGCACTGAGATATATGACCTCAGCGAGTCTGAAGCTGTAACATGAGATCCCTGATGTACCTGAGATACTGCACAGCTACTGGAGCTATCCAACTGGAAAGTCATAAAACAACATAAAATGAAGTGCTCAGGCAGAAATGATTCAGTCATTAACACCACAGACACTCAACCATTAAGTCTTATCCACAAAACAGGAGGCAGACTACTTAGATCGAGAGCCCCCCAGACACGCACAGGCCTTACAAAGTCAGTCTCGGGACCTTGGCACTCATGCCATTGGGATTTACATGGATTACAAGGACTTGCCACAGGGTTTGTCTTGGATATGAAATAATTATTGTTTTGCTACGGGCACCACTGGGTATTCCTGTTTTATTTCAGAAACACCCATGCCCCAGACAGTAACTTCCACAAGAGGCACCTGCACTGTCTTCACAGTACCAACAGACTTCAGGACTTCCCTAAGGCCTAGATGAAAACTCCTCCAGAAGTGGAGTTGTACCAGAGACAGGCTTGTGCAAAGCACAGAGCTGTTCTTCAGTGCAATCACTCCATCTCACATCCCTCAGCCTCAGCTGTTTGTGGGTTTAGAAAATGAAGGACAATGACAGCATTCACTGCCATGAAGCAATGTCAGTTTACCGAGATGAGAATTGTGCCCCTGAAGAAAAATAACCCAGTTTATCATTGCCTTGCAGTTACTTCGTTATTTTGTTCTAATGCAAAGGTGTGCAAAGTACTAAATAAATCAAAATGAACAATCACTGCTGTGAATGCAATGCAAGGGTAATGACAAATTGAACCCAGGCTTGAGGGGGAGAGACTTCAGGAAAGATAGGAAGCACTGAAGCAGTGAGGAAAAATGGAGGAATAGAGTCCACATAGGAGTAAAGAAGGTTTTATATCAGAAATGACAGACCTCTGAGCCTGTTAAAATCCTTCATCTCATACAGCTTTGTTTATCGTAGCGTCCTTCTTTCCTAAGGCTGTGAGCTTAGACTTTGATTTATATTTCAGAGCTATTTTTTTTTCCAACCTTGGAATGCAAGAAAGAAAATGGAAAGGTTTGTCAAAACAACTGCAGGGAAGCTGTAACGCAGCCTTTGTTTACCACCTCCAGAGTAGGTGGTATTTCAGGCTTAAAAGGCAGCACAAGTATGAGATGTTCAGGGTGGATCTCAGCAGCTGGAGCACACTCAACACTCATGGTTGGTGCAAGACATTGCTTTTTGTCAGGTGGGGGTGAAGAACAATGGTACAGTATTGTAAGAAATGTAGAATTAGCACAGGAGAACAAAGTTGTGTGTTCAGGTGCCAAAAAAAGTTAATGTATTAGGACAGCCTGATTTTGTTCTCCACTCAAGATAATCACAAGGTTTGTGCTGATTAATGAGAATTTGGGTATAAAAGGAAAGGGTATGAACTGAAAGGCGTGATTGTGTTGTTACAAGCATTGAACCAAACAAGTAGATAAGATACAAGGAAGCCTGCAACATCCAAACCTAGTTTGTAGCGTCCACATTGGCAGAAATATCATTGCTTTAAAAACCTTCATGGGTTAAATGTATAATAGCAACAGGGTACTGATTCAATCTAGTGCTATCAATCATGGTACTCCATACCACAATTTCATTCACCCCACCTAACTTCAGGGACCTAAAGAGCATAATCACCAAAGAAAGTTAATCAACAAGCATACAGACCCCCCCAGAGGGCAGTCCAGCCCACACAGGACATAAGTTGCCTGCTGAAGCTATTATCTATAGGGGAGCACAGCTTAAGCACGCATCAAGTTCAGTCACCTTGGTTAATTGTCTGAAGCTAAGCACAACAAATCTAAGAGTCTCAGGGGCCCTCATGGCCAGTGGAAATAACCATAGATTTCAATAGGCTTCAGATCAGGACTTGAACTTCATCCTTTTCTGGAAGATGGAAAGTCAAACGCAGCATTAGACATTTAAGAGAAAAGATGAAATTTATTACACAGATGAGGACTCCCTCAGAGATTGCTATCTCTTTTGGTTTACCAAGGAAAAACTTGTGATTATCCCCTGGTAGAACACACAACACTGTTTTCAGAGTTCTTGAATTAGTACTTCAGATGAAGAAGGGAGATCTTCAACTTTAAAAAAAAAAAAAAAAACTCTGCCAAGAGAAATTTAATGGTAGTTTTATTTGCTGGTAGAAGAACTTTTTTTCCCCCCAGGTTTTGTGTGCACAATAGAGAAATTGCATTCTTCACAAGCATAAAAAGGAATACATCAGTAAAATGAAAGCTACTATCTAGGCACAATATCAGATGCTTATAGCTACAGTAAATTATCTGTATTACTGCAGCATCCAAAAACCTTACACCTGAGCCAAAATTCCATTGTTTCAAGTGACAAATAAATAGACAACATAGCAGCTTAGTGAGACAAGTACAAAAAAATGTTGTGGAAGAGAGAGGACAAAGCGGGCTGGGGAACAGCAGCAGTGCAGGTCAGTGGAATAGGGAACCATCAGCACATTGGCTGCCTACCCACTGCAGAGTGCACTCGGCACTCCAAAAACTTGTATGAATGAACTGCAGAAACATCCTGGAGGTCGCTTTGGCTATAGAGAGCTCCTGCTGAGCACAGGAAAACCTTCAAGGTACACCTCTCAATGCCTAATAACTTGTTTATTAAGGCCTTTAGCAGGAGTCAGGTGAGAACTGGTAACTGAAGGGTAACAGGAAGGGTAGGGCGAAGAAAGGCCACGTGCAGTCTTGCAGCATTAAGTCTCACAAGTGAGAACAGACAGCTTATTCTTGATGTGGTGGGAGGGGGAAGGAGTGAAGGGATACAAAGAACGGTTCCATTGAGGGGACAGGCTAAGGAGGTGTCTTCTCTATTGGCTTCCCAATGTTCAGGAGGAAGGAATACTACAATTACCAATACAAGAAAGAACATTTGCTATGGTAATTGAAACAGGACATAATTAAAGCTTTCCTATACACAAATGAGGCCTGAAATGCACATGGAAAGAAGTTTTGCAGCAGGAATCAACAAAATTTAAACACTGGTCAAATAAAAGCATCTACAGAAAACTCTCAGTCAGAAACAATGCTTCAACCTAACAGAACTGTAGTCCACACAAAGTATGTGCTTCCAGTAAAGAAGCTGCAGGGTGGGAGCCAAGACTAAGCTGGCTGTGTAGCTACAAGGAGCGTGAGCTGGCAGCTCAATGCCTCTGAAAATGCACCAGAGGAACTTAGACGGTCTCTTGAACATGGGTTAGATAGCAGCGGGAGTCACCCACTAAGAGATGGAGCTGAATTTATACTTGCAAGGAATGAAAGCTAGATACAAGGTCAGAGAAAGAAGAGGAGGAGGTGGGAGAGAGTCCTGAGAAGCCTCTCACAGCAGTGGAAGGGGGATGAGGGGATCCTGCTAACAGGCTCCCAAAATAACAGAGGATTAAGGAAGCCAGAGAGAAGTGTCTATGGCTTACATGCATTCAGTCATAAGAACACAGCTGGGATAAAAACATTGGGATCTACAGTAGGTGTGAACAGGTTTTTAAAGATACCTACATATATTCTTTATTAATATAGGTATTCAACTGGTTTTTGCCACTGCAAATACCATTCCTGAGCACACTGCATGCAGACTGTCATACTTGCTCTTGCAGCTTTTAATAACCAGGGAGAAGCTGAAATAGAGAAAGTAATCTTGACCAGTCTTTTTCTCTGCAAAATTATCAAGTTGGGAAGAGAGAACTTCGTCAGAAACTGAACTTCCATGCATCGTTCATTTCCATGTATACTAATAGTTGCTTTGGCAGTTTGGTAATTGCTTTCTTACCCTGCACAGTAAAATGAAAAGAAAGCCAATAATGCCACCCACAGGTGTACAGCTTTATTGCTGCAAGGAGTTTTGGGGTAGGTTTCCTCATTTCATTTAACTGGAATGTTACTTCTGATTTGGTCATGACACTCAAGTAGCTCTGAGTTCACCGGCACCAGGGGTCAGAACTGCAGTGCCAGTGCATGATCTGTGCTGCTTTGGCACATTTAGCAAGCTTACAGGTCTGTCCTACAGGTGGCTGATCTCTACTACATATTATTAGAGTCAGGTTACAAATTGCAGGAATTTAAAAAAAAAAAAAAAAAACCATCTCAGCACTCAGTACTATGCTGATCTGGTGAATGCATTTCAAGTAATGAATTTCATCCACATTTTTGATTTAAAATAAAAGCAGGCACGTTTTCATATTATGTACCACATATTTGCCTCTCTTTTTTCCACCATTTCTATCTCAGAGATCCTTTGATTGTGACAACAAGGGCTGTCACAGTTAGAGTTCATCCTTACAGGATAAGGCAAAATCCAACTAAAATAAGAAAAGCCCAATCCTTAGGTACAACTGAAGCAGGCAGAGTCCTGCTTACACACATTGTACTGATGCTCTCATTTCCTTTATCCATGTTTATTAAGAGTGTTGGAATGGAAACTATTTTCAATATTTCTTATCTGAACATTAGAATAGGAACTTATGTTTAAGGAAAAAGAGGGATTAAGGGGTATTTATTAGCTTGTTCTTCCTTTCTTTCACAGGAACAGGACTCCAGAGTACACAGTCTAGAAGAAAGGCTCAGAATCAGATAGCAGTGCACGGTAGGAAGCTATGTTTTCTCTTACACAGTGTCTCTGAAAAGCAGCGAAGGTGTGCTATTCAGGGGAGATAAAACCCTTGTACTCTGCATAGATATAACCTCTCACAGCTGGAATTAATTTATAGCCTCCTAGATAGCTTCACAAGAGCTAACTCTTAATTCAGCAAGACAGGAAATAGTTTTGTATGCCATAAACCCTTCCTATGTTCTGTTGCTCTTCAGACCACTGCAAAAGGTCATCTTATCTGAATTCTCTAGGGTCTTCCACCAGTATGGAGTGAGGCTGCAGAAAAATATGCCCACACCGGGAAACTTCTGAGAGTAAGAAGTAAGAGGAGTAAATATGAGATTTGTTTTCACAAGTGATTTGCTGAAACAGTCTAGTCATAGTCAAGATGTATTCACAGCATGAAATATGGATTGTATACATTGACATGGTCTTGGATGTCCATATCAAGTGAATAACTTTAGAAAGCACAGATTTATTTCAAACATGGAAAAATTCCTTTCTTCCACAACAATTAGTATTGAAAATAAGATACATTTTTTCAAAGAGAACTAGAGACCAAGAACATGAAACTTTTTTGCCCTAAGCACTTCTTGACACTCTTGTACTTCACAAATGAACTTCATCAATACTCTTATTTAAAGCCCCTGAGCTTTTGAGGAACAGCTACCACGTTAAAGGGTTGCTATCACACTGGCACCACACTGGCAAAGTTATTTAGGAATTGGACTCCCTTCCAGCTCAGGATACTCTGTTTCTAACATCTAACTGCTCTCTGACAGGCCCATAAAGCACCAGATCTTCTGACAATGAAAAGCACTATCCACTACCATTAGATATTTAAATAAGAAAAAAAATATTTCGGTAACTGGACTCACCATCCCCACCCCTCCCCATTAAAGCTCACATTTAAATATTCTATCAATCTTATGTTAATTACATACGAGAGGCCACACTTCCCTCTCACCCCCACGGCCCTAAGGCACAAAGCACACCTAACATGCAGTAAGGGACCGAGCCACATCCTGGAGCTCTGGGTGGTGCTGGGCACATGGCACAGGGGCTCTCACAGGGTACAGCGAGGCATGACTTAAGCAGAACAAGGAGCTGAACCCTGCTTTCCCAGTGAAAACTCTTTGGAACAGTAATGACTTTGTAGGGGTACAAAGCAACATCTTATTTTTTAGTCTTTCTACACTATCTAATCTCAGCTATAGCAACAACTCCCGATGTTCAGAGCAATTACACAGCACTCACATCAAAAACAACCCAAGCGTTCAGGGTCAATTAATTCAAGCTGCCCCCCTACACACATAGTTTATCCACACTTTTTTTTTTTTTTAATTGCACTCATTATAACTAACTTATCCTGAGCTTCACTAATAACACAAAACCATTCAAATAACTTTCCATCAGAAGTGCTTCAGTTGTTGTCATACTCTTGCCATGTAGGATTTCACAAAGCAGATGATGGTAACATGTCTCACAACAAATAAGACCAAAACACCCTCAAGGCAAATTCACGGAAATCCTCACTCACAGGCGGCAAGCGTGATAAAAACATACCAAGCTAACTCCAAAACAGTGAGGGTGAGGGACCTGATCCCCCATAAACTTACTTACAAGGCTGCAACTATCTGGGTCATCTTGAGGACACATTATTTGACAGTATGATTGGATTATGCTGATGTGAATGGCTACCCATTTGGTGGTTTTGCTCAACGAGTCTGTCATTGAGTAAGTGTCAGCATACACGGACTGTTTCATTTATGCCTCCATCTACCATAACCTGCACTGCTTGCTGACTCACTAAAGAAAATGTGTTCCACCAGGAAAATACAAGAGAAAGCAAATGCTGATTCATCAGATGGTCGGCTGGCAATGGAGGCTGTCAAAGTGAGTTTGTGACGGGAGAAAGCTGAAGAGTTTGGTGCAGAAGGAGACGTGTCCAAACCTCCTGAATCTGGACAGCAATTCTTCAGGGAACAGATCTCTCCCCAGTGTTGTCTCCATGCACCCCCAAGGGGAACAGCACAGGTCTCTCTCCCTTCCTCCAGGGAGCACAGTGCCTTCCCCAGGAGCTAGGAGCAGTCCCACATCACAAAACTCCAACTGAGAGGACAAGAGCACAGGGACCGGCTACGAGCACAGATAGCTAACCTGAACCAGCACAAGCACGCTACTGAACACCTGCAGCACAAGAGGTAGAGCTGCCAGCTTCCCGGTAAGCACCCAGTGTGCTCTTGCTCCCTCTGTGTTATGCGTCAAGTGTCTACACTCTCCAGAGGCTTAGAAGCATAACTTTAAAAAAAAAAAAAAAAACAAAACAAAAACTCCTACTTTGCTTGCCACATATTTAGAGCTAAGTCCACTTCAACTAAGCTATGATTTCTGAGTTTCTTTTGCTGGCAGCCCTGCTTTCAAACAGCTCCTCAGCTGCATCCCCTCCTGCACATTCCCAGCACCCTCTGACCGCTTTTTTGGAAGTGCGTTGAACCAAACTGGGAAACAGATTAAAGACAGGGATTTAAAAGTGACCACTACTTCTAACAGTTTATTTTTTTGCCAGATGAACTCCAAGCACAGCTTATGAGAAGAGACGGGCCACAGGGTTAAGAAGGTGCTCGTGGAAGGGAGCGAGCCATAGCCTGCCCCAGCCTTCACAGCAGAAGCATGTGGAACCACACTCTAACAGGAACCCAGCAGGACACCACAGCTGTATAATGCAAGGAGTAGGGTATTTCAGAGGCACCGCAGGGATCCTATCCTGTGCTCACGCTAACTCCACAGGGAACCGGTCACGGTTTGCACCAGAAAGCAAAACCTGCAAAAATAAGCTGCTGATACACTTTACTGAACTGAAAGAGAATTACAAGTGTTATTTGCGCCTCTAGAAGATCAAAAAGGAAACCTAGTCAGAGCTGCAGTGAGAAACAGATAAAGTCTTTGGCAGTAGTCCAGCAAGAATATAATTTGGATTCATTTGCAGAGAACCAATGATAGAAATCTTCCAGCACAAATCACTTTTTTGATTAGTAGTGAACCAGGGAAGGGATACTTAAGGAAAAAATACCAAGAAGTTTTCCTCTGCAAACAAAATTTGCTACAGCATAGATGGGACAACTTAAACCATAACACACAAGCATTCAGTGTGCTGAATCTGCTAAGCCCACCGAGCAGTTCAGAGAAACACAAAGTCACTAGCAGCAAAGGCTGGTAACACAAAGGTAACAGGTCAGAAAACATGATTCAGAGCACATCGTAAGGGGTGGCTTGTTCCACCCAGCCCACTAGAGTACCTACACCATAGCACATAGCAACAAGCACCTCTTCCACCCCACTTTTCTTCTTTAAAGGGTACTTACATAACCATAAACAATACCAGCTTACCTACTATCTCTTAGCCAGTACTGTCAGAGCTCATTACAACAGCTGAGATAATGTCTTTCTTTATAAGCCCCCAAAGCAAGGTCTTGTGCTCCCTCCCTTTCCTTCCAGCAAGGCAGGGTTTGGTCTTAAACAGGTTCAGCTGTGCTTGCCCCGGCTTCACCCAAAAACCACAGCACTACACCTTTCTCCTGGCCAGGAGGACCAAATGCAACTCATATTCCCCAGTGGAAATCAGGAAGATATTTAAGCCTACAAATAGTTTCTTCACAGGAGCTGGGACAGACCGAAGGAAGAACCTGATCTTACACAGTTGAAATCAGTAGAAGCCTCATGCCCCGCATGTAGCATTAGGTCAGAGACTCAACCTTAAAAATCACTAGAGTGCAACAGTGTGATTTGGGAAAATAACTGATCCCAACCACGATATAAGTTGAAATTGCACTAAACTTAAATAGAATGAGCAAGAGACATAAAATGGTATTTCAGTTGTCTCAGCTCAGCTGTTTCTACCACCAGCCAGAGCAGAGGCAGGAGCAGCAGAGCAGATCAATCTGACCCTGCTGTGTTGGGACATTAGAGGGAACCACCCCCAGCTGCACTGTGATGAATACCAATACAAAGAAACACACAGTCATCGTTTGCTGCTTGCAGCCTATCTGTGCTTCTAACCCAAACTCTGGAATACACGCACAAAATGTATTAGAATGTGAATTTTGAGAAGAATAATCTCTATGTTAGCTCATATCTTTTAGAAAAATCTGCAATTCCAGTTCAGGAATGTGACCGCCTTCCTCTCACCTTGGAAGTTGAAGATGATAGCATTAGGGAAAATCTTAAGGGTTTTCCATTCTTCAGGAGGTTACAGGTACCACCAAATCCATCGTTCAGTGGTGAGATCAAATACTTGTGTCAGTAGGCTGAGAAGATGGAAAGGCTCCGACAATAATTAAAATCTTATACCCTGTTTTGGAATTGCTTTTGAGCTTTGCTCAACTTCCACTCATTAGCACTGCAGTGAGCCCAGAGAAAAAGTTTCTGTGAGGCTCCCATGCACTCTGTCCTCTCTGCTGCAGGCAGCCAAGGAAAAGTTTTGTAGCCCAAAGACTGCAAGATTCCCGGTGCCTGGAAGGGTTTCCAGGGAGGAAACAGAAACTCTTTGTGAGGACAAGAGGGATATATCTGCCCATTGGACTTCACACTCAAAGACGTGCTTGCTTTCAGGACCCCCTCCAGCACAGCAATGAACAGCTGCTGCGCCTAGTCCAGAAACTAATACTGCCCCAAGCTGTGTGCCAGCATGGGCACTGCTGGTGCTGCCAGGGGACGCCCGAATATGTAACAAGGCTGGGGATTCAGGCAATGTTCTCATATTCTTTCCTGGCAAGAGACAAGATTCAGGCATGGACAGATGCACCCTTGATAAATGCACGGCTGCACGGGATAATTTTGGCCTCCTTGACCACAGGGTGAGGAGTCCTGAGCTGATAATCAAAGCTGACATGCACTTCATAAAGAAGTGGAAGAAATCTTTGCCTGTTGCTGCTCTAGTGAAGGGGTTAGCAATAATGAATTAGGATAACAAGGAAGAAATCAAAGGTCTACAGTTAGCTATAAACAATGGTGGACTCAGCAAGAACCTAAAAATCTGGGGGATAGATTTGTCCTTAGCAGGAATAAGAAGGGGGGAAATAGTCTGTCCTATCAAACATCCATGATGTCTGTACTAGTGCAAGAATTAGAAGTCTTAATAAAAAACCAAATTTCCGATTACATCAGGAAAACAGATAGTGGTGATCCAGAACAGAAAGGGATAGAGCTTAAATATGTGTTTTCAGATTAGCCAGCCCTGTTAACAATAACGCTGAAGAAACCCCAGGGTCATTAGTGATTGCTTTGGAGCAGGAGGATAAACCAGATGGCTTCTCTTCTCTTCTCTTCTCTTCTCTTCTCTTCTCTTCTCTTCTCTTCTCTTCTCTTCTCTTCTCTTCTCTTCTCTTCTCTTCTCTTCCTCTTCTCTTCTCTTCTCTTTTCTCTTCTCTTCTCTTCCCTTCTCTTCCCTTCTCTTCTCTTCTCCTCTTCTCTCCCCTTCCCTTCCCTTCCCTTCCCTTCCCTTCCCTTCCCTTCCCTTCCCTTCCCTTCCCTTCCCTTCCCTTCCCTTCCCTTCCCTTCCCTTCCCTTCCCTTCCCTTCCCTTCCCTTCCCTTCCCTTCCCTTCCCTTCCCTCTCCCTTCCCTTCCCTTCCCTTCCCTTCCCTTCCTTCCCTTCCCTTCCCTTCCCTTCCCTTCCCTTCCCTTCCCTTCCCTTCCCTTCCCTTCTCCTCTCCTCTCCTCTCCTCTCCCCTCCCCTCCCCTCCCCTCCCCTCCCCTCCTCTCCTCTCCTCTCCTCTCCTCTCTCAGTAAATATAGTTGCTTTATGTAGGGCCTGGACCGAGACACTGCATTTGCAGATAGGCAGATTCTGCTCCCAGGGAGAAAGTGAAGGTGTCAGGGAGCTAGGAACTGCTTTACATACACGGTCTGCAGTAAGGTTGTCCCTTACTCGGCACCTAGCTCTGGAGAAGGAAACTTCAAAGAGAGAAAAGACTGTTACTTCCAGCAAACACATGCAGTTGTTCATCAAAATCCCAAAGAAATTTCTTTTCCTAACTTTCTGCTAAGAAGAGCACAAACATAAATAATATCTAAAATATTATCTAAAAATATATAAAAAACAAACACTTAAGGGATGCTTACTTTGTTTGGGAATTTTGTTTGTTTGCTTGTTTGTTCTTACAGCCAAATGTGAAGCTAGATTCCTTGAAACCACTGTGGACTGTTTAGAAACTTCACCTTACATTTAGTTGAAACCATTTTCTCCTCAAGTAAACATGGACTTATTGGATAGTGCTTAACATCTGAAAAGAAAACAATACAAAAAGCCCGCAGTTTTGGGGCACTCTGTGTTTTTTATGGTGTTTTGTTTCAGCATTCATTTCTATTTGGGATCATTTAATCTCTAGTCAGAGACATGGGGATGTAAACCTACATGGGCTTGGAGTATCAAAACCCCACGAACATGACGGAAGCTGTCAAGGATCTTTCGTCCTTTCCACCTTCCCCCTTAAAAACTGGGGGTGGTGGTTGGTGGGCAGCTGATGCAGGCACTGAAACATGGGTACAAGACTTATGGGCTGGTGCAGATCAGACACGGTGGCCAGGATGAACAAAAGATGGTGTAAACTCCACGGTTCGTGAACAGGAGGGATAATCGAGGGAAAGGTCAGAGGGTTTCCAGCCATCCAACCAGTACAGTTCAGTGCCACATTTGTCACTTCTGTCTATTCTTGCTATTTGTTCAATAGTCTCAAATCTTACTAAATTTGCTTTTCTTTTTTATAAATCTGAATTTGCCTTTTTTTTAAATAAATATCTCCCCGCTCTTGCATAAAAACACATTTAAAGATTTCTGATATACCTTAGATAAAGCAGTCATTTTTTCCATGACCCCTCCTTTCCAAAACAAGCGTGGATAATCTTCCCAGTGCAAGCATGTCTAATCTTTCCAGTCTCTCTTCATGAAAGTGTATTATCATAACCCAAATTATTCCTGGAAAAGATATGTTGGGATGGTTTGCTGGCAGAAAATGCAACTAACACAAAAGTAGGAAAGCTTTGCTATCACTCTAAATGGTTTTCTATTAAGAAAAATTCAGATCAGATACTTTGTTGTGGCTCAGCTTGATGAGAGGTGTTGTTCATTGACCGGTTCTGTTCCTAACCGGATAAATGCTGAACTGCATTAACCTGCGGGGTGCAGGTGGTGCGTGGAGATTGGAAATCACGTCTTTCCTTTCAAAAGGGCAGGCTGCTGTCTTAGTTTACATTTTCTGACTTTTACTTTGAATTCCCCAGGTAAACAAGAGTAAATCTCATTGAATTTCCTGAAGTAAAATGAAGAGAGGAGAGGAGAGGAGAGGAGAGGAGAGGAGAGGAGAGGAGAGGAGAGGAGAGGAGAGGAGAGGAGAGGAGAGGAGAGGAGAGGAGAGGAGAGGAGAGGAGAGGAGAGGAGAGGAGAGGAGAGGAGAGGAGAGGAGAGGAGAGGAGAGGAGAGGAGAGGAGAGGAGAGAGTGAGTTGTGCAGTTCCTCTCCACATTTTTCCACCATGTTCTACAAAGACGATGGGATCGCATCTCACTCAGTCCTGGTCCGTCCCAGGAAAATGTAATGTGTTGTCCACTGACAGGCTGCCTACTTGGACAAGAAGATTTATTAGGTCTCTGTAGAGCTCTGACTAACTCTGTCTGCTATGGGACATTTGAAAGATTTTCAAATTGCAGTGAGTAAGTTTGGAATTATAGCTGGGAAGTTCCTCCGTGTTCTGACTTTAACCCGGGCATGTTGAAAAAAATCCCCTAAAAGCAACAGACAAATAGACACTATTCGTGGGTAATATAACCCCTATCAAATTGCTGTGACATTAATGAAACTGCCTACTGGAGAAAGTTGACATAAAACTGGCCAATCTCAAACCAGTATCAGGGTGTTTTTTTTAAGGTAAGTTTTTCCATTTACAACCCAAAAGCCTAGAGAGATTCAGCTCCCTGCTCACCCCCAGGGACCAAACTGGTAAGCTCTCTGTCCATGCAAAATGAATGTACATTTTATCCAGATCCCGAACACTGAATGACCATGCACTTTACCGAAATGTTATTTCTTTTTATAACTATGTTACAGCTTAAGGGGGAAGAAAAAGAAGGAACCCAATGCTGTCACTTTAGAAGGCTTTTATTGTAATCAACCTTACAATGTGTTTTGTTATACAATACAAAGAAGGTTTAATCTCTCTTGCCTAGCACATTCCCTCCAGGGCTTTACTGCTTACAAAGGGAGCTTTCACTTTGACTGTGGCAAAAAGAGCATCAAACCCGATTGTGCGGCATTGCTTTTAGTCTGGACTGATTTGAGAAGTTCTGAAGAATCAATGACTTCATGAGATGTGTGAAAAAAACAGGATCGCTTCTGAAGAGAGATCATATATTTCCTATACTTTTTGCTTCCTGTGAATACAGCTCTCTCTAAAATTCTGCAAATTCTTGCACAGTTGTGGTCTGAGTGATTTAAAAAATAATGATGAGCTAAGATTTCCATAACGCTTGTTCTTTATAAATTTTCCCCAAACACTTTCTGGATGTGCAGGATGTGCAGTCTCCAGGCATTCCCCAGGACACATATGACAGGAGGCAAACACAGGTCTTGGAGAAATGCCACTGCACTGGCATTCGGAACTGCTGAGCTCCATTTGCAGAACTGAGACTTCAGCTTTTTCTTCCGTGTTTTTTTTTTTTTTTTTTCATGTTGGTTTAAAGGGAAGAAAAACAGTTTGTACATAATGAGCTTTGACCTGAATATTTTCTAAAGCTCAGGCCAAATACTAGCCCCGAGCCCTGGAAAAGTTTATTAGAGAGTTACAATGTGAGAAATCCCACTGTACTTCCTTGCGATTAAAAGAAGCAAACAGCCAACAGAAGCATCTCTCTTGATGAAATGAGCACACAGTGAAACATCACATAGTCAGCACTGTGTATGTCCTGCACCAGGAACCTCCTCTGCCACAGAAGTCCCATGAAACAGAATAAACTTGTCGTATCTTCAAGGTATCAGCAGTTTCCAGACTAAAGAGGGCTTTTCAGGTAAACATCCAGAATCTCTTTGTATCCGACTGAAGCTGTACAAAGTTAGGCTTGTGTCTGCAGCCTCTACCAAGGAGTGGCATGTAAAGGGGTGTCATAAATAGAAAAGTAAAGGTGTAAGTCACACTGACTGCCATCTGCCCACCCTGAAGATGTATTCTTGGGACTTAATGCCTTCATTCTGCCCGAGGCCTTGATGACAACAGTGCTTTGTTTAGGGTGTGGCTTTCACAGATATATTTCTTCTCCTTGTCTAAGAATTATAAGATTTTCTTTATTTACTGCTAAGGAAGAAATATTCAGTTTATAATAAGTGGATTTAACTGCTGTGTTAACAGTACTACGCTTACAATGCATCCAGAATAATTTCCCAGAACCTCCAGAACTTCATTTTAGTAGCAACTAGAAACCAATATAAATTGTGTATGTCTTTTTTACTAGATGTATTTATGAATTGCTGAAATATAAAATGAGATTAAAGGGCCACAGTATCTCTGCAGCTTTCTCAGCTGTATCTCGTGCAGCTCCATCCGTGGACCCACCTCCAGTATGAGGTGATGAGCCTTGCATCCTGAGTCAACGAGGCTGTGTTTAGTGATGGGTTAGGAAAACAGATCGATTTATTCCAAACAGAATGGAAGTGAAAATACATCAGTCAGATAACAGCAATGATGCAGAAACATTTCCACAAATTTTACTAAAAATAGGTGAGGGTTACAAGGAGCCCAGAGAGTTACATGTCTGTTTCTACTGCCTTTCAGTTTAACATCTGTGTCGTAGCCCCTCTGGTGCCCCTAAATGGCCAAACCGAGGTTGCCCTGCTGTCACCACCAGGTTGGATGGTAGTTGTTTGTTGTGCACAGAGTAACTCCCAGTGAGGTCAGTGGGGAGGATCCTAACAGGTCCTGGGAATGGAGTGTCATTTGCACAAGGCTGTCCTGAAGGTCAGGGCAAAGCTGTGCTACTTGTCTTCCTCATGCGGGTGAGTCCTGTGCTATGAAAAGCAAATAGCTGAAGTGAACTCGGTATCTGACAATCCAGTGGCTGAAATGTTTTGGCATACGCTAGTCAGGAAACATTTCTGTATGTTTAACATACAGGGTGTCAAAACCAAGCATGCAATTTTCTAGCAGTATACAAATGAAAAAAAAATAGGTCATAAAGTAGGTCAAGAATAAATCCCCTGTGCTGGTTAGTTTCTCATTCAAGTATTTTGATCAGTCCTGATTGAGACTCATACGTATTAAAGAAGAAAGGATAAGATGTGGATGTAGGATAAACTGTTGGATAAGCTCTTGCTTCTCTAATGGGAAGGAGCAGTACAAAACCAGTAGTCACTGCAGTTCCTCCCAGCCATCTCCGTAGGCATATGTGCTTCTCCCTGCTCTGTATAGGTGCTAGGTAGCAAGTAATCCATCTTGCAGAAGCCTTTGTGGGGCTGGAGGGCTTTCTGGTTGTAGTGGGTTTACATGGCAAGGTTTTGGTACCAGGGGGCCATAGGGGTGGCTTCTGTCAGAAGAATCTAGAAGCTGCCCCATGCTAGATAAGGGCCCCGCTGCTGACCAGAGCTGAGCCATTAAGCAATGTTGTTTGTGCCTCTGTGAGAGCATATTTAAGAAAAAAAAAAAAAAAAGCTTTGCTACACAGCAGCTGGGAGAGAGAGAGGAGTGAGGAACAGCCCTGCAGGCACCAAGGTCAGTGAGGAAGGAGGGGGAGAGGTGCAGAAGTCTGCAGAGGTGCACTGGAGCAGAAGTCTCCTGCAGCCTGTGGTGAGGACCATGGAGGAGCAGGCTGTCCCCCTGCAGCCCATGGAATACCATGGTGGAGCAGGGTTCCATGCTGCAGCCCGTGGAGGAGACCACAGTGGAGCAGGTGGACCTGCACCGACGGAGACTGCAGCCTGTGGAAGACCCCTGCCGGAGCAGATTCCGAGCTGGACCTGTAGCCCGTGGGGAGGAGCCCACGCAGGAGCAGGTGACCTGGCAGGAGCTGCTGCCTGTGGGGGACCCATGTTGGAGCAGTTTGCTCCTGATGGATGGACCCCGTGGTACGGACCCATATCTGGAGCAGTTCTTGAAGAGCTGCTGACTGTGGGCAGCCCACGTTGGATCAGTTCAGCAAGGACTGCATCCCGTGGGAGGGACCCCACAGCACAGGGGACGAGAGTGATCGAGAAGGAGCTGTGGCAAAGAAGCGCTATAGACTGACCATAACCCCCATTCCGCCATTCC
Source organism: Cygnus olor (assembly GCF_009769625.2). Lineage (NCBI taxonomy): Eukaryota > Metazoa > Chordata > Aves > Anseriformes > Anatidae > Cygnus > Cygnus olor. Next base: position 1,686,183 of record NC_049183.1, read on the forward strand.
CCTGCGCCGCTCAGGGGAGGAGGTGGAAGAGGGTGGATGGGGGGGGAAGGTGCTTTTGGTTTCTTTCCTTTGTTTCTCGCTTCTCTAGCTTATTAGTAATAGGCAATAAATCTTACTATCTCCCTGTGCTGAGTCTGTTTTGCCCGTCATGATAATTACTGTGCGATCTTCACGTCCTTATCTCAACCCTGGAGCCCTTTTCATCGTATTTTCTCTGCGTTCCTCTTTGAGGAGGTGGAGTGAGAGAGCGGTTGTGGCGGAGCCTGGCCGCCCACCTGAGTAAAACCACCACACTGGTCTGCTAGAGATATTTCTTAGTCTTGTGTTAGATGTAAATGCAGAAGACAGGTTATGTGTATGCTGCTGCTCTGTTTCTAACCTTCCAGATGATAGGTAATTACTCATGAACGTGTCCTACAGACACTCCAGGGATCCATCTGCACACATCTGACTCAGAGGAGATGGCTCAGGATGACTCCAGAAAAGACCAGTGCTGTGTGAGGAATGGTGAAACTAGGGGACACTTCGTCATTAGTTTTTGCAGTCTCTGACTGGAAAGTAATAATGCAATGATAATAAGGTTATTGATACTGTGACAGTTCCTTGGGAAACCAAGCTATTGTAGAGCCACAGAAAAGCAAGGAGCTGACCAAGTGTGGGCAGCCAGTCCAACTTTCAGCTCCAAGACAGCATCACCTATGGCCACAGCAGGCCTCGCATGTTTGTCTGATCTGGCAAAATGTCCACATGCCCCGCCCCCCCCCCGGTTATCTATCCCAGGGCTTCACTATCTTTTTTTTTTTACTGAAAAGGGTGTTTTTCGTCCAATACCCAACCTCAGTCTGCTTTGTTATAACTGAAGTCCACCATTTTCTGCCCTGTCCCCTGAAGCAATGGTGCCCATGCTAATTACTGTTGAAATTAAACTCATCTCTCTCCCGTGGCAGCCTCTTCAGCAGATGGGCTAACCTGGCAAAGCCTGCACAGAGCACAGGGAGAAAGAGCAGTGAAGGGAGATGCTTAAGGTGAGTGGAGGTGGGAGTACAGAGCACATGATCTTCTATTTTGACAGACTGGAGACGACCAGAGAAAAAAAATGATCCCCCAAATCATCCAGGATAAGTAAGGACACTGAAATCAACAGTGAGACTTTCAATTAATTCAACACAAAGAGCCTTTTGCACTGACCACCATTGTTCTGCTGCTCATGCCACCAATTTTCTGGAGCAGTAAAACTCCATGGCTGAAGAAAAGCACATAGGTAGGCAGTAAGATGTGATAAAACTACAGGGAGCCAGCACAGGAAAAAGAAGAACCATCTCATGTAGGACTGGGAAGTGGAATAAACAGCTTATTTTTACAAACTGGAAATGAACATACAACTCCAGGGATGAGAAAGAATGCAGTGACTAACAACATTTCCAGCTCAGCATATTCCATTAATATTTAATAAATAAAATTAATTAATTAATTTAAAAAAAAGAAGAAGCAATGAGAGCAGATAGGAATAGCACAACCGTAGTACCTCAGAGTATTATTTAACCACAGGAGAAGTACTTTGAGAAGCAGAGAGGACATCACGGTGGTATCCGTAGTTATGCATTCTGCTTTCTGAATGTTTCACCATAACAGGAGATGTGACCCCATAATCTGCTGCAGAAGTGCTGGTCACTTTGTGCTGCCAGTAAGATGCAAAATGAGAGCTGCTCTGTGCTCTCTCATGGACACTTACACATTTTTTTTTCTTTGCAGTTTTGGCCGATCCACACTAACAGTCAATTGGGCTGGAGTTTTCTTTGTCCCTCAGGATGGAAAAATTGGACTGATTCCTATGACAAGGAAGACAGCCAGGTATTAATTATCATAAGGTAGATTTTACCATCTGCCTCAGCTCTTTTTCTTCATTTTTCAGCACAAATCTGTTGCTGCTTATCCCATTGCACGGAATAACACATCATTCAACATCATTAAATATGGCCAAAAAGATTCTTAACATTAAAAAACAGGCAGGAAAAAGTAAACACTGACTTGAGAAAACATTTCTTCATTTGTTTTTTATGATCTGCAACAGAAAATTCTGCAATGAATGCAGTTCTTTGTCTCTTGTAAGAGCTCTGATAGCATTCGTTGCTCTCCTTGCATTGCACTTTCCCACTACAGTGAAATCAGCAGTATTATCCTTGAAGCAGGACCAGACTTTCTGCAGGAGTAAAGTATTATATTTACACTGATTTTAATACATGTAGTGTAGTGACTTGATCCCGCAGTCATAAGTGTAGGAATAACTTTCCTGCAATATGACAAGAGCTAATGATGGACACTGAGTGCTGGGGGGTGGCAGCCAGCAGTGGGCAGATTGTCACCAAGGTGCACAAAGCAGCTGTGGTTACAAGAGAAGATGGGCACTGAGATGTTGCAGTAGGTACACACATGAGACGAGGGAAGATGGGCGCAAGGCTACTGGCAGTAGGTACTGGCACTGGGCTCTAAATTCGAATAATTTGACTGTTCCCATCCCCTTGCCAATAAACTTTTTTTTTTTTTTTTTTTTTCAAATCGAGACATGGAAAAAGCTCAAAGGAGGACACAACACTCTGAGAAAATAGCCTGACCCAAGCCTTTCCCCCCAAACTGAACCCCAGCGATAAATGCTTTCTGCAAGGTCGGAAGCAGAGCAGCAAGCACTGATGTAGTTGGGTCACTCTGGACCCTCTGAAAGTCTCCGTGACATTGAGCCTTTGGAAGCTGGCTCTCCTGATAAGCAGAGGCAGCAAGCTGCGCTACTGCACCCTCTGCCAGCCACACTCAGGTGATGGCAATTGAAAGCGGGCATCCAAAAAATAAAGTCTCACCTGTGCTTGCTCTTCAGATTCATACTGTCATTGCTGTAATGGCAAGACTCCTTAATCTTCCTCTTAGTGGATTTCTCTCCTGCTTTGCATTTAAATTCACCTTGCCTCCATAAAAGCAGTCGAACTGTAAGCAATAAATGAGCCAGGCAAAAACAAACATGCTGTTTTTATTTCTGTGTATTCCCAAGGAAAGCATGGTTCCATATCCGTTTGAGAGAGTTAGCCCACTCTGCCCATACTAAATAGCTCTTTAAAAACAAATGGATATTATTGTATCAACCACCTATTTCTCAGCCTGAGAAACAGTAGGCAAATGCCACTTTTCCATAAACATTTGATTCAGGTGACAATTCTGAAAATAAAGTAAGTTGAAATGTTCCCTATCAGACCAGGCTGCAGTGTTCAGCTGCCCTATACTAATTACTGTCTCTTTGACATGCTTCTTGCTCTCCTTATTAGTGGGATGAAATCTTTTATGGGGTAACAACAACCTTGTTCCAGTGAGCAAGTCTATCTATGAGACCAAAAGCCAAGTTATTTGTCATTGCAGAAGGAACCTTGAGATTATAGTGCTTGGCACTGGTCTGTGATGGATAAATCACAAAAGCAGAAGTTCTGTCCCATAGCACAGACATCCAGCCACGCATCAGTGAGGACATGGGGATCTTCGCTACAGGAAAGCTGAGGGAGCAGAGATCATCTTGGTGGTGATTCTGCTACAGGAGAAAAGTGACAACAAATTGACTTGAATACTGAAGATGCTGCAATTAGATTTACTGCCTTGTTAAATAGTTCCTAGTGGTTTCCTCAGCAGAATCATAGTTTGGTTGGACTTGAAATTGAGCATTACTTTGCTACTAGAACTTGATGGTTTTCTTCCTCTGCACGAAGGAAAAAGAAAGCTTTAGGAAGCAATTGCCTTCTTCATCTGCATGGCAGCCACAAACATTCTTCTCACCTCAGCAAGTCCCCAAGGAGATTACAAACTACCCAACTAAAAGAAATGTTTTCCTTCCCTCTGGTAGGAGCCATGCAACTGGCCGTCTCATCAGGAACAAGGCACGCTTGACTAATGGACAATAATCACACCTGGCTTCCCACCCCAGCTGTCCCATACTCTCAATCACACCTGCACCCAAACCAGTCCAAGGGCCATCTACACCTACTCCATCAACTGGTGAAATGTAAAACCTGCCATCCCAGCACAACTGGAGAAGACTGTAAACAGGATCAGAGGAGGCTCTACAGAATTGCTAACAAGAGCTAAACCCCCTTTTTCTCCCAGTTAGCCCATTCCTCCAGAGGGACACATTGCGTTAGCGCCAGGCTTGCAGTTGCCTCTGGGAGCTCAACTTCTGCTGGCTGAAGGCAGTACAGCCGCCCGGATCCTTATTTCTGGCCAGGCTGGAGAGCAACTACCTGGCAGGGTCTTGCTGCAGACTCTTTTAGTTCTCATAACCCATACAGAGAGGCCCACCATAGAAAGAAAAAAAATCCATATTGACCAAGTGTTGTAACAGTGACATTTACATATCACACTGTACAGTCCTGATGTATGTACTGTGTAGTAATGTGGTGTTCAAAACACTACTGTGAGGAAACTGTTGACTTTAATGGCAGGTGTTGTTAAGATAAAAGCTGACAAGAATTTGTAATAAGGACACTAGAGGGACCTGTACTTCTGGCAGGCAAAGATCAAACTGGCAGCATAGAAAATATCTGTTTTAAACTCCAAATATAAGTTGGTTTTAAACTCGGGCTATGGACTGAAGTCAGACCTCTAAAACAGTGATTTCCTCATTGAATGACAGGTTCTTATGTGGAAGCATTTATTGTAAAAATCTAAAGATATTTTTATGTAAATTAGCAAGTGTAATGTTGTTTGAATTACAGCTGTAAGAGGATGTCCTTGTTTTCTATCACCTGCTTAATCAATGCTGATTCAACCAAGATATGAATTAGCATTGGTCCCAGAAATTCTCCCTGCTGTAGCATGCAGACCTGGAAAGCACGTCTTCTGCAATCTGATGTGCAAAGACCACCACCTTCTCCCCAACACACACAACCTCTGGGGCTCCTTTCACAAGACCTCACGGAGCCTAGATGAAAAAATCTCTTTTCAGAAAATGGCAGACAGGCTAATAACCTGCAGGACATTTATTTGCAGAAGGAAAGTCATAGCTACAACAAAAAGACTGAAGAAAGAGGAGATGCATAGTGGAGACGTACTAAATGAGCAGAAACAACAGTGTCCTCACCTTTCTGCTGATTTGCTCCAGGGCAACACTGAAGGGCAAGGCGTGAGCAAGCCCCTTCTCCTTCCTGTCCCCACAAATGCGCACTGGTTTCATAGGAGTTACACCAAGTGGGAGAAGGATTTATGAGAAATTTCATCTTCCTGACTCTTTGAATGATTAAAGATAATCCCTGAGCTGCCAAACTGGCTTTCTAAAGCGTTGCACCCAGGCTGTTCAGGTAAGCCTGTTGTATTTCTGAGGCACTCCTCAGATGAGGCAGTATTTACTAGTGTATGCATTTTCAACTTCCTAGTCCGCTGTTATTTTGTGCAGACACCACTGTGTCACTGCAAGCTGCTACCTGAAAAATCTTCCTTAGCATCTGTCAGAATTGTGATGAGTCAGACTGGCATAGCAATAATAATAATAATAATAATAATAATAATAATAATAATAATTTGGGGCAATTTATTTCCCACAGCTATATACTAGCAAATGCTTATTTCCATACCACCTACAGATATGTTCATATCTTTTTGTTCTAATATTGAGCAAAGAAAATTTTATTTGCTTTCTTTCAATACAAGCAATCCTTGGCTTTAATTTTTAGCTGGTCAGATAACGCTAATGTAGCAAACATACTGGAGTTTTTTTCTCCACCATTGGGACTACGCAGACAGGCAAACTCTATTATAGCAACAGCCTCATCAAAAAAAGCTAAATCTCTTCATTAAATCTTGGTGGTGGTTATTTTCAAGAAGAAAGGCTCTTTACTGCAGGCACATTTATGGAGAAATGTGCAAATGAGTTGTGAAGGATTGCCAAGGGGGGCTGGATGGACCGCTGGGACAAGAGGAGAAGGCAATCTCTGGCAGTGCTGCACAAATAAGGTCCTTGCCTATGAGCGTTTGTACCACCAATCTGATGGGTACCTGACACAGCCAGGACTGGCTGTGGATTAATGTTTATAACCATCAAGCCCAATAGATGGCATTGGTATACAATCTGGCATCACTCCATCTTACCCACAAAAATAAATCAAAATCAGATGTTCCTTTTCCTCCTGCATATGGCTATGTCCTGGTTTCAGTTAGGACAGAGTTAATTTTCCTCCTAGTAGCTGGCAGGGTGCTATGTTTTGGATTAGAATGAGAAGAGCGCTGATAACATGCTGATGTTTTAATTGTTGCAGAGCAGTGCTTACACCAAGCCAAGGACTTTTCAGCCTCTCTCTGTCCTGCTAGCGAGCAGGCTAGGGATGCAGCAGGAGCTGGGAGGGGACAGACCCAGGACAGCTGACCCAAACTGGCCAAAGGGGTATTCCATACCATCTGACGTCATGCTGAACAATATATAGGGGTGGCTGGCCGGGGTGGTGGGGGGGCCGGCTGCTCGGGGATAGGCTGGGCATCGGTCAACGGGTGGTGAGCAATTGCATTGTGCATCACTTATTTCGTACACATTATTACTATTAATACTATTATTATTATTATTATTATTGTTATTCTTTTCCCTGTCTTAATAAACTGTCTTTATCTCAACTCACAGACTTCACTTTCCCGTTTCTCTCCCCCATCCCGGAGAGGGAGGGGGGAGGGTGAGCGAACGGCTGTGTGGTGTTTGACTGCCAGCCGGGCTAAACCACAACAGGCTAACATCTGTTTGGACAACAAAGACTTTATTCAGGAGGACTTTGTTTGACAAGGATATCTGCCAAAGATCACTTTTACTGAAAACTGCCCAAAATCTGAATGACTAGATTAAAACTAAACCAGTGAAGGGGACATTCCAATGGGAGCGGCATTGAACTAGAATTCTGTGAATTCATTTTTAATTATTCTTTGCAACCTTAGGCAAGTTATTTAAGCCTGGATTCAGCAGAGCATCTAACCACCTAAAGAACACATGCAAATCCTACAAGATTTGAAGTGCAATGCTGAAATAGAGCCCTCATTGCTCTCTACACCTCTCACTGTTTTGGCATCTGTTAAAATGAAGGTAAAATTAGTCCTGTCTTCTTGATGCCTTACCTGCTTCTGGAGGAAGGGGAAAGGGCAAAAGGGGAAAAGGAGGAAAAAAATGAAAAATTGTGAAGGGGGAGAAGGTACAAGAAGAAAAAACGTAACTCAAGAATAATTATGCCTATCTTTATACATATATTAGAATATTATCTTGCAGAGGATGCAATTCAACTCATATGAAATGAGCTTAGAAGTTTCCAGTGATTATGTTTAAAGTATACAGAAATCTTCTAAATGATCAGTAAAACGTTGACTGAAATCTAAACATGTTTATGTTATATTAAACTAGATATTAAAATTGCTTTTTTGGTACTTCAAATGCAAGAAACTGTCTAGTGCTTTTCCTGGCACCCTTAAGAAATGTTAATAAGACTTTTTCTGACACATTTTAAACAGAAGATAGGCAGCATAAACAAAACTGCAGATCGATTTCTTTATTCTGCTGGGATATTCAGCTGTGCTCCAGTTGATCAGAGAGACTTTTGTTTACATATTCTGCATAGACTTGTCCAACAAACTTTAAATGAATTCATACCAGTGTATTCAATGGAGAATGGGAGTCTAGTATATTATACTGAAGGCTTCCAAAATAATAGTAAATGCATAAATAATAATAATGTTGGCAACACTGTAGGCCAGATGTTTATTTCAATTCAGGTTGCACGAACCTAACTAGCTACCTCTATTGAAGGTACTAAATTCTGACATCTGGATCTGTGATCATTGCCTGGCCAGGCTGGAATGAACAAAACAGCTGTAATGGGATGCAGAAATGTATGCAGCATGTCTTTCTATAACTTTTGATACTTGGCAAAAAAAGGCAAACCTTGGATCAGTCAGGCCTTACAGAAAATTCAAATCAAATGAAGTTTTTGGTTTATTCTGAACCTTTTGAAATAAATAAATAAATAAAACTTAAGTCCCCATCATATCTATACAGGCTCACTTGCTGTGTTGTATAACAGAAGTACTCATCACTATCCCTTCAATTCTTAAAATAAGTTACTAAGAAAACATTAGCGTTTTTACAAAATATATTGGGTTGGCTGGTTTGTTTTGTTTTGCTTTTGCTGGGAGCAGACTGGATTGACTACAAAGAGGAAGGAAAGTGGAAAATCTCTTAGAAGAAAAAAAAAAGAGAGAGCAAGAGCACGCACCTAGGAAATCTTTGTTGATTGTTGCTAATATCTATGATAATTAAGCTAAAAATACCCACAAAGCAATAAAATTTGCAGAGATGACTCTATTGTCTTAGGCAAATAATGAAGCAAGGAACAGTTAAATTGATCCCATGACTCTCATTTCAATAATAAAGCAGCAACAACTGTTAATCTATGGCACTCATTTTAGATTACAAACCTAACACTGAACTGGCAATTTCATTAGTGAGAATATAGCTGAGAGAGAAACGCTAGCAGGGAAAAAAGTCATCCCCATTGAAGTCAAACCATCCTGAGAATTTCTTGCTGCTCTGTAACCAGGAGCACAGCCAGGGAACAGCTCTCCCAGATATAAGGTACACCTGTAGGAAGTCTTCAGAGTCCAGGCAATTCCCTTGTGTTTTACCCTGAAGACTAGGATACAGGCTTACCCTGAAGGCTGTCAGGATACAACCAGCTGACCTAGCTCACCAGCTTGGAAGCTGCCTCAGGTAGTCAGGGTGCCTGCTGCAGTCTGAATGCAGGCGGCAGGAATTACTGGGAAGGGGCAGCTGGGAGGCAGCAATGTCCATGCCCACGCCTGCCCTTGGTCTGAGCCCAGGGAACCACACGGACAGCGCTGTCAGAGAGGCTCCAGATTCAAACACCTGAGACACTTGTGCACCCGTATGGATGGAAGGAGCCAAATGAGCAGATGGGGAACTTTTTTTTTTTTTCTTTTTATTCTTGTCCCCAAAATGAACATATTCTCCAAGAGACAACCAACCCCCAAGCTCACCCACAGATACCAGCTCTGCCTGGAAGAGAGAGTTCTCTTTTTAAATTAGATCCTTTCAGACACTCATACAAATCCATAGATATCACAGGGCCTGCAGAGCTGGAGCCAATGAACATCCATGGGGCAAAGCTGCAGATGAAGGGAAGAAGGCTTGTTCACCATCTCTGCTGGCAGCTGTATGGACCTTCTGGGAGTAAGAGCTTTCTGTTCTCACTGAAGGTAGCAGGCAGGACTATAAATATCGCCATGGAATATATTTACTGAAGGACTGAGTGCCGTACTAACAGCCATTTTTTTTATATAAGACCATATTTTAGAGGTAATAGCAGCTTTCTGAAAGAAAGTCAAAGAACGACGTAGCAATTGAGGTGAGAAGGGACCTCTGAAAGCACCTACTCTAGCCTGCTCAAAGCAGAGCCAACTTCAGCCTTAGAGGGGGTTGCTTAGGGCCATGGCCAGCTGAGTTCTGGCAGATTTCAAGGATGGAGAGGCCACAGCCTTTCCAGGGAAACTGGTCCTGTGCTGCATAACCTTCATTCTGATTAACTTTTTTACTTGTTGCAGTGCATGACCACTGCCTTGTCATTTTGCAGCACACTGCTGCAGAGTCTGACCCCTTAGCTTACCTTCCCCAGATTAAACAAACCCAGGACCCTTAGCTTCTCTTGATACACATGTGCTCCAGTCTCCTGAACATCTTATGGACCCTCTACTGGACTTGCTCCTACTTTTTGACCAATCAGTTGCACTGGGACATGCCGAAACCACAGTTTTCCAACTGAATTGCAATCTCACAAGTGCTGATTTGAGGGGAATGACTGGCCTGTTGGCTACACTCATACAGCCCAATACACAGTCAAGCTTCATCACCCTAAACACACACTGCTCCTATTCAACTTGTGGTCCGCCGGGACCCTCCAGTCCTTTCTGCAGAGCTTTCCCCAGCCAATCAGTCCCCAGTCCATATTGCTGATGCATCCAAAGGCAGGACTTGCTGTGATTGCTCTCTCCGAAAGTCATGAGGTTCCTGTTACCCCATTTCTCAAGCTTGTCAAGCTTGTCTTTGTCTATCTTTGAGAACAGATCCTAGAAGCTTTGATAACATTTTCTGTACGACATCTGAAAAAGGAAAAAAAAAAAAACAAAAAAAAAAACACTACCACCACCAAACAAACAAACAGAAGCAGTAAATATCTCCCAAGATGTTTTCATATCTGTGCAAACTCCCAGGTGTTATGCTATTTCGCACCATCACTCTACATTCTTTACAACAGTACTAGAGGATAAGGAAAACCCAAATCCCAATTGGCATCGACAAGAGTTTTACTGGCTGCAGTGAAAATCCTCCAGTCACATAAGTGCAACAGCAGGAATCCGGATGTCAGCATTAGCGCTGGGACAGAATTGTTTCAAGATGACTTTACTGGAAAGGAAGGAAGATTTAGTTGCTGCTCACAAGGTGGGGCTTGAAATCTATAACCAATATCCCTGATTGAAATTATGTTAGCAAAATTTATGACACACTGGAATCCCATTTCACCGGATAAGAATACTTCTTTCAGCCATTCATTTTGCATTTCATGAGACACTTCTGCAGACACTGTGAGTTATTTCACTCTATTTCTGCTTATATAGCATCCTGAGGTCTAGACACTTCAAAACTGTATGTATTGTGATGACTGTACAGACCATGTCAATGAAAGTCTACTTCTGCATGCTTAATAATTTATTTGTATCCAAATGGAAATATTCATTGCAGCATTTGCAAAGGCTATTCTAAGCCATGTGGTAGGTGTTCACAAAATTTAACTTCCTGTGCCTAGACAATTTCTAGAATTCCTCCTGTACATGGGATCTCCTTCATTGCAGTTCAGTAAAACATTGCCTTTCCATAATGAAATTTCCATTTTTTTTCCCCTCCCTTGTCACAATTTCATACGCATTTTACAAGTACACCATGGCTGTGCTGCTTTAATTTTGTTGTAATACTCGGGGAATAATTAGCTCTGTATCTTCTAACAAAGAACGAATGTATGCATTCAAAAATTAAATATTTACTTTCCTAAGTGCCATCATATGTTGTTCTGAGTGCTTGCCTACGTTACGTGTGGAAAATTAAAAGTACTGTGTATAATAATTCTGCTAGTATAATAAAGGATTATGCATGACAAGGGAAATGTGACCCAGTTCACTAGGGAAGAAAAGAAACCACCACCAGCTTCTCATGAAATTTTAGTCCAAATTGCAACAAACACAGGTCAGATCAAATATAACAAATTAGGATTGCTTTCACTCTCCCAAGATACACTGATTCTGCAGGAGGTACGATACTAACCCAAGAATTCTCTGCCACAGATGATTTTCATGATCTTCTTAAGAGATCAAAACATTCAGGTTCAAGGACTGTTGTGACCTGTGAACCCAAATATTGATGACACTGGGGTGGCTCAGCCTCCCTTCTCCAGGTCCAAGACATATTTCTTCAACTGTACACACCACCAGGAGTTGGGAAAGGTGAGGCAGGTGTGGAGAATTGTGTCAAAGAGAGGGAAGTACAAAACATGGGAATGGGAGAACTGGGCTTGAGAAAGGGAAACGAATGCATTGGTTTGGAAAGATGATGGGAGAAGGAGACCTCAAAAATATACTAAACATGATCTTAGTGACTGAATATTTAAGACCAGCGTGGTGGTCTAGCCATCACTTCTTAAATACAAGTGGGAGAATCAATAATTTAGGTAACTGAACTTAATACTGTCACTTGCTAGCTTACATATGTGAAGGAACCATCATTCACAGGACAGGGCAGCAGACAGAGGATGCTGCTGTGTTCCTTCATTTCCCTGCACAGCATTGTTGCCTCTCCAAACCTCTTTCACAGCTGTCCTACACCTTGCACTGTCCCTCCTGGGACAACTCTTATACCATCTTCTAATCCTAGCTCTTCTCCTTCTACAAGCAGACTATCTTACAGTATGTTTGGCTGTCTTGAGTACAGCTTTCAAAATAACTTAAGATATTCGGGAGCCATTTTCCAAAATAACCTACAGTGAAACCTACAAAATTATGGAATTGTGAAAAAAAACATAGAGGTTTGTCTGCGGATTTTTTTAACAGGCAAGGCACTAGCCGCTTGGTGAAACACCACGACTTAGGTCAGCCACCCACCTCAGTGCTCGCTGTCCCCTAGGCACTAAGAAGCTTCAGTCCCAACCACTCTCAAACAAACTTGGGTTTGTAAATCATTTTGGCAGTTTTGAAAATCAGTCAGTTTAATTAGACATAATACCAGAGAACTAAACTATGACAAAAAATGTCATGGACAGAGATTTGGCCAACAGAAACTCTCCTAGCTCCATTACAGTTATAGGAACTATGACAATTTACACCCATTGAAACCCTTCCCACCATTTATGAAGACAAAACGAGTTTGTGACCTGAGTTAGTGCCTAACTGTATAATCAAGCACAAAAGGCCCAGTCCACTCTGGAACAGAATCACAGAATCATAAAATATCCTGAGTTGGAAGGGACCCACAGGGGTCATTGAGTCTAACTCTCTGTGCACCATCATTTCCTTACACTGCCACAGACATTGTCAGAGCAGCATTAATTGGTGTGAAGATAAATGCAAATCAAATTTAACAAAAGAATGCACTCACAGGGGGAGAACAGCAGTGAGGCCATATGCATTATGATAGAGTACTCGATGATGTATGCAGCAACAGTATTACTTTGATGTAAAGCTCAAAGCACGAGGCCAGCTCCTGAGCTTCATGGGAGGACAGGCTACATTCATGCATCTGCTGTTTATTTGGCTGCCCCTCAATAAAACACCTTGTACAAACACATGCAGACACAAATCACAACCATTGTCTTACCTCATACAGCACCTCAGTGATCTGTCACCACCCCAAGCTGGATGCACTCACAAGTCAATAAATGAATTAAATCAGAAGAACAGCTGTAGTTTCCCCTGGTAGCAGCTGACCTTGCTTTCTGAGAGCACGTCTGCATGGGGAGCACTGTCATGCAGAGCAGCATCCATCACAGATGGTCTGAGTGGCTCCCTTCAGAGCATGGGCTGCAGAGCAGCCAGGTGGAGCCTGACGATACTCAAAGGCCCACCCAGAGATCACAAAGGAGACCAGAGTTATTTACCACTAGAGAGACTGAGGCACAGAGCAATGTGGAAATTGCCAAGCAGCAGCTGAACCCATCTACCTAAAAAGTTCTATAAGAATAAAACTCCTTTCCCAAATTTAATGGGAGCTGGTGCAAGCATATTCTTTACTTTTCTTGGCTTATACTAATCCAAATGCTGTTCTTAGATCCAATAATACTGCCTTCTGGGCCTTGATGGTGTTACACTGGAGAATAGAGCTTGACTCAACAGAGGGAAGTGTCCTGAATGCAGCTGCATTGCTCCAGCTGGCGTGCAATGGGCAGCAGCACAGCCCAACCCAGATTCCTGCCCAGGGCATCCTACCATCAAGTGAAGGAATTTCATAAACCACCTTTAACCATGTGGAACTGGGCTTTATGCCCAACTTTTCAGACAACAAATGTGTTTCTAGACATGATCACAATCCTGAAACACAGAGCTGTCTGGGAGTCTCACCTTGACAATCCATGGCAAGATAACAAGTTAAGGGCTGCATGGTGGCTCTGTGCAGTACGCACAGGGAGCCCTTTCCAGGGAACGGCCACACTGCCAGGTTTTGTTCCTTGGACAGGCACTTGTGAACACTTTTCCAGCACTATGACATCTGCCTGTCTTGCAGAGGTGAGATGCCCTGGCTCCTCCTTACCTTCCACTGCCCAAGTATGGATTTGGTGTTCTAATGCCGAAAAGAGAGCACACACAGTCTCTTCAATCTCAACTGGTCCAGTCTAGCTCACACCTAGAAGCTGGACATTCCTCATATGCACTGCCTGTGCCCAGCTAACTCATAAAAATAAACCTGGCAGGGTTTGTGCTCACTTTGGGCTTGAACAGATACAAACCTGAAACCACATGATAAACAGTGCTGAGCAGTCGTTCTCCCTCTTTCAGACTGAATAGATAACAAGTATTTTTGGCTGATATGCTTACTGCTGCGCTGTAGATACTTTCAAACAGTCATTCTGGCCTGCACCCTTCACCAGGCAGTTTGGTTCTGCCACTTGGTCCTACAGAGTAGATCTGTCTTGAAGGGATCGAGCTGTTCCCTCTCTTTCTCATACATCATCTCTGGAAGCATCATGACTGTCCCAGAACATTTCTATTATCTAGCTGTCAGTGATAAAATGAAGAACAGAAAGAATATGGTATGTTCTCTAAACTGGTTTTTACTGAAAGGGTAAGGAACGGTTTGAACAGTGTGCTGAACAGCATGGTACATTTTCCACATCAGGATATCTTTTTTTTATCAAAAGGCTTTCATTTAAGGAAGAAGCAGAATGATAGCACCAGATCTGAGAGCCTTCATTTATTCACAAAATAACTATAATAAAACTAGATATAGGATTACCTTCAAAATATAGCACTTCTTAATTTCCCCATAACCAAATACTGCCACAACCAGCCCACTGATTATGACCGGACTATTTCTTCAATAGCAGTTTCACCCTTATCTTAGAAGCACCAGCATCACACTTAAATTCCTTTTCAGTGGACAGCTATAACAGCGTGACACGTGTTTGTGCATCCTCTCCACCTCTGCCTGCTGCCTTAGGACTGCAAACTGAAGTGGGCTGTGCTGCCGAAGGGATGCATAGTGAACACAGATATCCCGATTCCTCTTGGATATCAGCACCCCTTCAACCATTACATACAGCTGGACATGTGCATGTGTGTGGATTATCCAGTGTTTGTACAACACTTGAATGTCAGGTAAACTGTTCAAATAAATTAGAGTGATAACTAGCAGACAGCTGAATTTCTTTAGGAAGCCATGACAATTCTACTAGCACCAAGTGTTACAGTGAGCTAGAGACTGGGATGACACCCAGCTGGGGTAACTTTCCTTTCAGACTGGCTTTGCCCTAGAAATACCTTCACATTTCAGGAGCTGGCCTTTGGAAACCCATGATTGATGATACATATCCTAAGCGTGCAGAGGGATTTAAACAGCTCATTCGGGAATGGACTCTGATGAAACCTTGCATCTCAGTGCTCATATGCCCTAAGGGAATACTAAGGAGGAGTTAAGATTTAATCTGTTGGGAAGACAATACATGGCAAATGCTTAAGATGAGCAGTGGAATTGCTGAGTGAAAAACCATATTATCTTAAAATAAATGCGGTTCACCAAAAAAAGTATTCAGACTCAGCTTCATGTAATGTGAACAACTGTTCATATCATGTAATGTGCAACTGTTAGAGGCTACTATGATAAAAAGGGATTCAGTGCCTCTAAATATTAATGTGATTTTGTAAACATTTTATTATCAATGAGTTTATAGTAACTACTCATGACATCTCATGAGTGCACCTATCACATTTACTATCACTAGCTGAGCTCTTCCATTTGAGGGCCATAGTTTTTTTCTGTGAATACATATATCCCTCTCCAATGAGTGAAGAATGAGTGAGAACTGAAAATCTAAGAGAGAAAAGGAAAAGGGTTATCACGTCAGCTTCGTTCTTCAGTCAGAATTTCATGTTTCTGTATATACCAAGTTACAGGCTACAAAAGCCTTACCCCACACCTCTGATGGATTTCTCAGGGGACCAGCAGCCACCTTGCTTTTGTGTTACCCATCAGCCATGGATGAACCTATACCTCCTCCTTTAGGCTGGAAAGAAGCTTAGTGCTGTAATGGTAATAGCAGGTTCCTAGGTTGGCATAAGAGATAGTCAGTGCATTACATCCTAGAGATTTTTAGCAATTTAAGAAATCCTCCTGTTCTTTTCATGGCTGCTTTAAAATGCCTGTAAAATAAGCTGAGTTACTTAAAGTACCCTGGTGCTTAAACTTGCAGCTGAACTTTCCAAAATAGATTTTATTTCCCTTCAGAGTCAGACACTTAGCACACTTATTTTACGGTTATTCAACTTCCCCATTTTTATTCTGGTTCATCAACTATTTCTGGTCAAGTTTCCAGACCAATTCTGTAAACATTTACTCTTTCTTTAGTGAACAGGACTAGAAACAATCAAGAACCACTCTCTCAGATGAAATTTTGTAAACTCTAGACAGGACAAGATGCAAGTAGGCAAATTAAGTCAGTTTCCATTGTGCATTTTTTCTCAAGTTTTGAAACCAATAAATAATGTTTTTCCAGCTTGCTCTGAGAATTTTCTGCACTGACCTCCCCCCTTGTTCCTTCTGAAAAATGTGGTGACAAAGTAGAAAGAGAAAAGAATATTCCCATTCTCTTCTGTCATCTCTTCCTTGGCCTCCAATGTGCTATTTCCAGCAGGATGCATCCAATCTGCCATGCCCACATGGAGACCTGGCAAGGATTTCCTTCCTGTATCTCACTTTTGGGACTTATCCTCCTAATTCAGAGTGGGAATAGACATCAGTATTTCCATCAGACCAAGATGCCATTGCCTCACCACTGCCTTGGATCTAATTACCTCTGAACCTTGAGAAAACTTCATTTTCTTCTTAGCTCTGTGACATAAATGCACCACTTCACCTCAGACCACTATGACTTTTTAAGCAATTTTAAATGTTACATTGCCATATTCCAGTTTCCCTTGCCACTGCCCTCATTCCCATTCAAACTCTCTCTTGTGGCTAATGAGTTGGCCCCCTCTTTTCCCACCCATTACTTCCACTAATCTTCAGAGGCCAGAAGAAGGCCATAACTCCTGGAAAGTTATATTGATTTCTTTTGGAAATCACCAAGTGGTTTTGAAATCTGCATAATAACAAGAAAAGCAAGCAGACCTGTAATCTGTACCTGGAGCTCTACCAAATCCCCTGAGGTTTGGGAGGGTACAAACTTCAGTGGAAGCTTTCCCATTCCCTGGGGCACTGACAGAGCCCACAGGGATTCTCCAGGGCCAAATGAGAACTCCATGCTGTCTTTGCTTCACCTTAGGCAGAAGGAGAGATTTTATTGTCCATCTATTGTTGTGAATTTTACAGGAACCATATCTTTAATCCTCTACCCCTCTATTAAATATTTCTAAAATCAACTGACAGTTTCAGAAACTATTAGGAGGGATGGACAGACACTCAGACCCTGACAAACAGCCCATGATTAGACAAGGTCCTTTCCATCAGAAAATACAGATAAAATGTCAAAGTTTTGCATACCTCTGCAAACCTAAAGTAATTGTGGAATTTCACCCCTTTTTCCTTAAGAATTAGCAAGCCGGAGCGGTGCCTGAGCTGTTTTCTAAAAGTTGCTGTTTGGTCTTTGTTCCCTCAAATAGATGTTTGCTTCCTTGCTACCCCGTGGTAATCTACCTCTGGCAAATAAAATGGTTTCTGATGATCTCACTGTGGGGCTAATTCTTGTTTTTGTAACAATCAGTACAGGAGCAGCAGGAGGAGTGTTCAGACAGCTTGTTCGCGGTGCAAACAGCTCAGGGGAGGAGAATGGAAAGGGAGAGGAGAGATGGAGGTAGACAGAGGGAAACGGGTGAAAAGAGACAACTGAGAGCGCAGAGGGAAAAGAGGGAGAGAGAAAGAGAAGCAGGCTTCTTGTTTCCCCTAGATGATCACAATTTGCCAGAAAGGATCTTGAAGCATATTATGCCAGCTTTCCTCTGACAAATACAGCACAGATGCACAGTACAGATGCAGGGAGAGACTCCTCTCCCGCTGGAGACAGCAGCGCTGCAGGCAGCTGCTCCTTGAAGGAGCCACGGGGCCATTCCTTCCAACAGCTGACAGAGGCTCTGCGATCAGAAAGGACGCATTTCAAACCCGCAGCAAGTCCCACCTCACTGATTTTTCAGCGAGCTTTCCAAAGTATCCAGCAGCAATACGCAAAAACGCATTCCTCAAAGCCATCACAGAAGAAAGAGCACACAGCTTTCTGAGTGCCACGAGGGAGTCAAGGAGAAAGAAGGTTTGGGAGAAAGGGAAGTAGCTACTTTTCTGGCTTGGGTTTTCTCTCATGGAATTTTACCTACAGCAGAACTGTTCAAATTTGCAGTAATGTCTGAGAGACCCATTGTGAGCTACTGAACCTTGTGAATTAAGCAGTAATTGGAAAAAACACAATGAAAAGAAGGATTTGCACCATAAAGCATTCCTGCTCCGTTTATTGGGATGGCTGTAGGTTTGGTTACTTAAGAGAACGCTTTGCAGTATGCTGCCATACCTATGAGGGAATGCTTAGTGGAGAAAACAAACAAATAATGAAGTACTAATAAAAGGAGATTTAATTTTAAACAAAAATGTCAATATTATTACAGGGGTGAAGATACTGTCTATGAACAAATACCCAGCATGAACTGAGTTGTGTTGGATTTTCCAAGCAGGCAGATTAATGAAATGAGTGGGGGGCTGTTGCCCAAATCCCCACACAGTCCTCCAGGCCCTGCAGCAGTTACCCACACGACCGAGGAGCACCTCCCCCCCCGGCAGCTATTCTTGACCTTCTCCATCAGTATCTTTTAACCTTTCCAACCTGACAGCCTTTGAACTCTTGCAGTACGGACCTGGATGACTGGGGTCTAACAGTCAATATACCAGCGGGCGCTGGAGAAAACTGTTGAGCTCAGCTGATGTCAGCACCACCATGGAAGCAACGGCAGGGGTGAGGCCTTCAGTTGAGAGGAATCTGGACCAGCTGCGGTATTCTGGTATAGTTCACCCCGGGCAGAGTTACAGCCCCCCGTACATGAGAGTGCTCCTCAGGATAAGAAACGTGACAGCTGCGGACACTGTCTCTGCTTCTGACAGACAGGTGCTGTTGAGGAGGCATGGTGCCAAGCGACTCAGAGAAGACAAAATCCTCTACCATAGCACTAACAGACCTCAAAATCAGCAGAGATCTCGTGAATACACAGCAATAGGTAGAGTTTGACCCATCAGCTCTCTGTTCTAGGACCGCAGGACTGTGTGGAGCAGGCTGTACCCCCAGGCACATTTCAAAAATACAGAGTTTCCTGCCAAGCTTCAGATTCATTTTAAAAAGCGGAAAGGTTGCCCCTTGCTTTGTCATTTCTCTCTGCTTCCAGCTGTGACGCTGATACACACTTAGTAACAAATGAGAAACAAGTACAAGATGATAAAAATGTTTATCTTCTCCCTCTGTTTTTTCTTTCTGTGGATTTGCTAAAGATGTGCTAGTTAGTGATGGATGAGCTTAATCCTTGCCCTTTTGCTTTTTTTCAGGTCTGTTGATTATTTACTGATGTTCTTGGCATTTATGATCTATATCTACAAAGGGAATTTTATAATATGTAATGCCTGCATTAATGGGATTTTGGGCATGTGTAAATCATCCAACCCTGATACTCATTGTTAAATGTGCATTTCTGAAGCAGATAAGTGCCCACAGTGCCTTTGAAAATCCCACATGGTGCTTTTCAGCCTTCTAATGTTTTTAAAAACATCTATGAGGATCCTTCCCTCCTTCTCTCCACGCCCCTAAAATTGTGAATGCCTTTGGCATTTGATGAAACCAAATCCTTCTAATGATTTTGCTGTAGATTTTCTTATAGTTCAGCTGCCTGAATTTTAAATCTTTAGGTTATTTGTTTGTGCTACATTGGTCAGAAAAGACAAGCTACACTTCTCCCTAAAGAAGTCTGGCTCCGCAAGGGTGGGATTTTGCTTTGGAATTGTTAAAAACTCCCACAAGTCTATAGCATTGAAGATGTGCTCTTGTTTCCGATTAAACCTTCCTTTTGTTATAGAATTATAAATATAAAAGAGGGTTCAATATTTGCATAGATAAAATACTTCCCCCAGCCTTATTTAATCAGCACTATTAATACATGGACACAATCCTGGTGCACATATATCATCTGAGGCAGACAGTCACACTCAACTTTGTTGTGCAAATACAGAAGGCTGACCTTTAAAACAATACTGTAGCAATCACACTGTACATTCATAGACCTCTACTTATCCCAAAGGATCCCACAGTCCTAAAACCACCACAGGTACACTGGAAACAGGCACCTGCCATAGGCAAGCCAAATGGCACGCGGTGCCCTGCACAGCCCAGGGACAAAGCAAGATATCAGGCACGGTGCAGAGATAACTCTCTGAATCTCAGCGTAGCCACTAGCCTTGGGTCACTGGGCTCTGCCCTCCTGAAAATGTGATTAGACACTCAGCCACCCTCACGACCTGAGGAGGAAAGGGGAAAAGAGAGATGAGCTTGGCAGGCAGACACAGCTCGCCTACAAGTTACACTATCCCCTGAGAAACACTTGTGCACCCAGAAGTTGGCCTATTCTTTCTGTGACAATAAAAGTGATTACTTCTTCCTACACATCTTACTCCAAATAGAAATTAACTGAAATTGAGTGACAGAGATTTGGTTTCCTTACAACATCGGGTTTGCTACCTGACTCTCAGAATGATAATAAATGTTGGAAAAAATGTCGGGGCAGAGAAGTTTCTGTCAGATGGAGAAACCTCTGGCTCAGGACAGACAAAAAAGCCCTGAACTAGTCCCATGTTCCTGCAAGGCATAGGGTGGGACAGACTTCTTGTCTCTCCTATCCTGTCCTCGCAAGAACAGTGGCAATGCAGAAGCAAACTTTTGAAGCTTTTAGGACTGGAATTTGGAGAGGAAAATGAAGACAGTCATACCCTAGTGACAATTACTACACCAATATAATTATTCCTGCGGAAGCCATTTTATCATTTTACAAATCATTTCTGCTTAAATCAAGTTTGAGTGAGGATGGCCTTGGAAATAAGGAGAGAAGATCTCATTTCTAGGTAATTCTGTTAACTTCTCAGGAAGTCCACTACCCCTTCAGAGGCTTCTCATTTGCATGGAGAAGACATTCCCCATCACGCAGAGGCGGAACGGGTGCTGTAAGGGTAAGAATGCATCTTTCCCAGCTGCCCACACTGAGAATTTACTCAAGACACCCACACAATAGAAAGCAAATGAAGGATTTCCATATTTATATTGATAGCATATCTGAGGGAAAACAATGAAAAGCTGAGATAAAAGCAGGCTCAGCTGGCTTGCTGAAGTGGGGGAGCGCAGTTACAGAACACTTCCTCTAGGAAACCCTGTGCAACACAGGTTTTGTAGGAAAACACAAACGGAGTTAACCTCTGCAAAGGCTGGAGTACAAAACCATACAAATAAATAAATGGCACCTTCTCCTTCAGTACTGTCATATCGATCCTTGAGACAGTCCATCCAACACACTTAACCTCAATGTGCATGTTCAAAGTATTTATCAACACATCAATATCAAGCATATGGAATTCCAGTTTTGACTGGAAAATCAAGCCTTTGTTATGGAAGATTGTAAGAAAAAAAAAAACATGGCAAAGTAGGATATATCATGAAACATCTCCCTGGTACTAAAAACTAGGGTTGTAATTCAGGGTTGTAATTTTCATAGATCTAGACACTAACACAAAGAGTGTTTTCCTACACTAAGAGCGTTGCAAGGCTGTATGAGCAAGGCATGTCCTTTTAAACAAAATGTCAGAAGCAGGAATGCATAGTTTCACCAAAGCAACATTAATAGCAAATATCTTCACTACCCAGTGAATACATGGAGAAAAGAAACATGATTCAGGCTTTTTTAGGTTGCTATGGAAAAGTTATTGGGCTTGAGAGCTTTGTTCATGTGAACAGACAAACACAGAAAAGTTTGAAGGATCCGGATCTATTCATCCCAGCTTTTACAAATTCAGGCAGAGCAGGAGGCAGAGGGTATTTCTGACCTTTGTCTATTAATTAGAAACACACTACTCAGATGGTCAGACGGTTTTGTTTGGATGTTGGGTGGGTTTTTTTTACCACCATTCCCCAAAAAGAGAATGCTTTTTTCTTCAAACTGACAGAAACACACTCCAAATCCTCATGGGATATTTTTCAGGAGCACAAAGCACGTGGCCATTTGACAAGGCTCCCCAGCCTCCTCCATGTCCCCACAATGGCTCTGCTTCTGCTGCTGGTGTGGAGCTCCCACAGCATCGGTGCAGGGAGCAGCAACTTCTCACACCACTGCTTCAAGACCATGGAGAAAAGATTTCAGCCTGGTCTCTTATATAAAGATCTTCAATGCTGTTCTGGGTTAGTAGTGAGGGAGTCCCATGAAATTTTTAGCATATTTTAGAATTTAAACCCCACTTAATTATTTTCTACATATAAGCATAAAATAAAAAAGAATCTATCTCAGAGACAATGAATTCATGTAAGTTTCAAGACAAGAAACATCTGGGTGAAAGAGAGAAACTCTTTCAGTGCCCAGTAGATATAGGAGCTGAAACATGAGCTCACATCTGACTAGTCATTAGGCACTCGCAAGGGAGAGAGCATACATGTGAACCTTTTTTACAACAGCAAGAAAAGGTTTCTTAACTTTGACTGACTCAAGCATACACATTTTTGGTAGGAAAAAAAAAAGTTTTCATTGACAAGACCACTTTGAGTTTTTCAATATTGACACTCAACCATAAAACTTCAACTAAAACATCTTTTATGCCGAACCACCACAGCATACCCAGCAGTGCCAGTAACTGCTGTTTGTTAAGATCACACCTGCTGTCAAGATGCGCAGCCAAATAAAATGAAAGCTGCTTTCATTTAGCACCCAAGATGCTGTTGCATTTCAAAGAAGTGATAGCCAAATGCATTCAGATGATAAGAAAGCACTGTTCAAGGAATGATTCTCAGCAATGACTAATATTTGATAATAACAACCCTGAAATGAAAGCAGAGTTAAGTTTTATTGAATAATTTTCCACTGCCTCCACACTGCAGCATTAGCGTGTGCAGCAGAGAGCTTAACTAAGTTATCAGCTGAGAAAGTAGTGTCGGGAGCTATTACAAAGTGTTTCAGCAGTAATGAAATTCAAAGCCCATGACTGCTCTTAGAGAAGTCATTTTATAGATGTGGAAGGGGGAAAAGAAAGTGAGTCCTAGTTAGTGGCCGATGACAACTGCAACTATCAGCCTCTTCCACTTTTTCAACCTTTGCAGACTCCCTTGGCTGCATGGCTACTTTTACATTACTGTGCCGTGATATGAGCGCAGGACAAACTGGGGGCTGAAAGGCTGAGAAGATCTAAGCTATGCCTCTTGGCAATCAAAGCAGAATCTTTCCAATCTTCATTGTACTTGATGGCTTCCAGGAGGCATAAGGGCTCATTGCTTATTCAGCAGGTAGTGCTTCAGCAGGGGCAGAACTTTCCGGCTGAAAAGTGCTTCCCTTACACACTGTAGAGAAAAAATAAAAAAATATATAGCTTAAGTGCATGCATTTCACAGCAAAAACTACTTATTGCAGATGTAAAGGAAGCCCCAGATATCCTGTGGTGTGGTGATGTTAACACAGGCAGCCCTACAAGGTGAGCGTGTCACCAGCACGTGTTACATCTTTGGTTCTCAGCTCATCCTGCAAAAACCCCAGAGACTCCCTTTCCAGTGAAAAAGGGAACTACTGACTACATGTATCACACACAAAATTTGTTCTGCAAAAAGACCTTTCAGCTCAAACTTCTTGCTTGTTGTTACGCTGCTGAGAGCCTGTGGCTTCATTTGTGGGCAACCTCAAGCTTGTATGCAAAGAAAATCCTCCTCAAGAACAGGGAGAGAGGGTGGAGGAGGGTCCCAGCCTTTAAATGCAAGGTATGGGGGATTAATGTTGTTACCTGGTTGCCTCCCTCCACACCATTTAACCCTGTTGTGACTGTTTATTACAAATGCTCATTTCCCTTTTCTCCTTTTCCAGCATTTTTGTGTATGTTCCTAAAGCACATGCTCCAAGTAATATCCCCTGTGGTTTGGCCTCTCCAGGTGCCATCATCCACTGACAAATATTTGGCCATTGCGTCCTACCAGATATGGCCTTTTGTCTTCTTAGGACTAGTTCAATCTTCAGAACACAAAGGTCTAGGCACTCTGGCTGTGTTTTCCTGACATGCTGCATTGCTGGCAATTTTTCTTAAAGACTTTCCTTTCTCTCCACGCTACAGATAGCTGAGAAGAGTGAAATTAGTGAAGATGAGCAGCAATGAGCAATCAGGCCCACATGTAAGAGCAGTTCTCGCAGCTGTGGAACTGCTAACACAAACTCTGGAAAGCAGTGCACAGAAGAATAGCCAAAACAAAAAGTCACACAAGAAATAAATGATGAGAAGAATACATCTGGGATATTTAGAGAGAGAAAAAAAAAATCAAATTAAACAGCTAAGAAGTTGTTAGCGGATGACTCAATTAGGTTAACACTTTCTCTCAACCAAGAAGTCAAGAAGGAGGGCCACACCATTTCTGCCAGTGTCTGAGCATGCATGAGGAAAGGGGCTGCCTAAATACTGTTCTGCATAAAAGTCAGCACAGACCAACTGGGACTGTAAATGCGGGAGGGTCTAAAAGTGAGGGTGGCTTAAAGATACCCAGTAGCAATATAAACCAGAGGAATAAAGACAACAAATCAAAAACACATAATCACATACAAAGAGTCACCTAAAGGCTAAATTTAAAATAAATAAAAGTAGTTGCATGAGGTGGTTGGGCTAGAAGTCTATTTCGTTCTTACGTATCTCTCCTCCTTTCTGTTGAATTTCAAAGCATTATGAGTTATTGCTGCTGACATTGTATTTCTGGTACGATATTGTGCTAAATAAACATGCCGCATGAAAAGCAAATAAAACATGCCTTTATATTCCCACTTGTCTATATTCCTTTACCTCTCATGAATGTCCCTCAGAGCTTCCTGTACAATGACAGTGCTTACTGCAGCAGGATGAGAACATGGTCCATGCACGACTGGAGTACCAGGTGAGTTATGTGACCTGAAGAGAGGCTGTCCTCCCAGTAAAGACAGAAAAAAGCAAAGGGAACATGGTGCAAAGGATGTGGCCCACTCACTTTTGTTCCTTCTTGTTGGGGCCAGTACTGACACCTTCTGACATGCTGTAACTCCCACTGTTTAGTCATCTCAGAGCTAATTATACATCCACCCTTTAGTTTTTTTGATCCATTATTCTTATGAGAAACTGAAAGAATTCAGTCTAGCAAGATATTCAAAGTGAAGACACCTTGTACGTGAGTTATAATTAACAGCCTAGAGAGGAGATATCTGAGACTAGAAAATGTGAGCAAAAAAAGAAAAAGCAATACCAGATGCCATGTCTGAAAAGTGAAGCCAGTCACAGTCACTCTGAAAAAAAAATCTAACCTTCACATAACTAAACACCGAGTAGATCATTCACGGGTATCGTGGATTAATCCGTGCTTGAGTCTCTAAATTAGAAAGCAAATTGTTCAACCACAGGCAATTAGACGTGTAGGAAAAACTGGCTGGAAGATGTGGTCTGCTATGCAGAAGGGTCAAACAAGACAGGACTCTGACTTCTGGTTTTTGAATCTTGAAACCATTAACAGCACTCCCTGCCCAATCCTAACTACTCCCATCCTAACTGGAGCCTTGGCAATTGGGCCAATTACAAAAACTGCCTGAAAACAAAGGGATTTGCCACCCAGATAGATAGATGCCAAAGGTGGGTAGGTCAGAGACACTGCAAAATATATACAACTTTAAATACAGACAAACTTTGCTAGAACATGAAATGTCAATTACTTTTGTGTTTGTTTGTTTTTGTCTGCTGGGCTTAATCGTTAATAACTGCCCTGGGATCACTTTATACTACGGCAAAGAAAGGCAAGATGAGAAGTTAACTCCAGACCCTGCAACTATAGGAAATGACAGTAATTGCATCGCTGGCTCTCTCGCCCTTCCTACTTTTTACCCTCGTGGGTGTAAACATCCAAGACCCATTCTGAGTAAACTCCACATATGCAGTCCATCAGAAGCACAGAAGCACCAGTTTACTCCTATTTTCCTGGTGAAAACAGGATGAAAAAATACATATATATGTACCTACATAATTATAATAGCAGAATCATAATTTATCTGAGGCTTACAACCAGTGGCAGAGCATATGAGACAGAGAAGCTTAGAGGTTTGCATTGCACCACCAGTGTAAGGCATTTAAGTATTGATTCTTGCAAGTTAGCCTATTACTGCCTTAAACTTGCAGTGCGTGACAGTGGTGATGAGCCAAATTCTACCATAAGATTGTCTGCACCTGCTTCCCTGCCCACCATTTCCCACCCTGGGGACACACTACTAAGGGTGAGTACATTTTTACAACACACAGAGTGCCTGAGAAGTCACATCGGGCCAAGCAAAGCAGGATATTGGATGGTGCTTCTCCCTTGGTCCACAGGAGGCTACTGAGTAGAGTGTGAAGAGGAAAGGTAAATGCAATCACTGGAACATATCTGCCCAGCTCTTGGGACTGGAGATAGAGTCCTAGGTGACTCCTTGACCTCTGCACAGAAAGGATGGATCGTTCTGCAGCCTCATTTCTCTCTCGTTTGCTTGCCTTATCTGAACTGTTAGGTAATCCACAATTCTACTTTGTAACATGGGGCAAATTGTCTCTCCAGTGCTACCCGCAGTGCCTACACGGTAATTGGTACATGGCGTTGAAGAAGAGAAACCATTAACCAACCTTGTTCCCAATAAAGAAAGCAGCAGCTGCATAAGCACATTTCTCCACGACAGAGCTGGGGATGCCTTCAAGGTGTTAAGAGCATTTGTAACCCTTCTTCATAACTAATAATTACTTGGAAGTACAAAAACATAATCAGCTTACAGAACAGAACTGTCTTGGCTTATTTACATGACCTGTTGTTTTGCTGCCAGTTACTGTGCCGGGGCTGTCAAAACAAATTTTCTTCCCCATTCAAGTATGGATGTGCAGACTGGCATGTTCATGTAGGAGGATTACTTATGCAGGCCAGAAGGTCTCTGTGTCCCCTCCACTTCTTCAAGGACTTCTTCATTTCAGCTATAATTTGCCTCTGCTATAAATACTCAAATCTGGACTCCTTTCCAGCCCAGTCACATTGATTGTCAGGATATCACTAGCAAACACAATAGGTGTATAATGCACACAGACTAGAACAGACCCACTAACCTGCAGGATGGCTACAGACTGCTTGAAAATTTGTTTAATATTATTAAAGCCCCAAGTCTCATTCCCTTCAGCTCCAAAGCATCATGGCTTTGCCTCCAGTATCATATAATTGGCACCACCCTGTTTGCAAACACCACCACCACCATTTGATCCGAACTCTTCACGGATAGTTAAAGTGTGTGGTCCCGCTGGGTGTTAGCACTGAACTGGCATTCTGCCTCCTGACACTTAGTGACTGCCTCCTTTTAGCTCCAAGTCCCAAAATGGAAGCTCTAAATCCAAGCTGTGAATATTGTTTTAGTCCCCAGAATGCAAATCATCCATCTTTGTTACTGCTTGTTCCTTCCTCTCAAAGCCATCTTCTTGTCTCTCACTGAGCTTGAAGGGTCCCACAGTGGCCTCACATTCTGTCTTGCTGCCTCTCCTACACAGCCTGAACAGAAGAAGCTGAGAAATTGTCCACCACAATTGACGAGCAAGTATAGGCAAGGTTGCTGTGCCTTCTGGAAGGATGGCCATGTGAGCAAGGATGTGCCATTTGGCTTTACTGTATGTTGCCATATGTTGGCCAGTTTGTCCACACCTGCATTTCAACAGCCACCATGTTGCCTCCCAACATTAGTTTTAGGTTCTGTCTCTTCAGTTATGACTCCATCTCTGGACTTGGCTGATTTGTGCCTCAGGAAAACAATCCCCTCAAATCTGTGTCCCAATTCTAAATTAATCAGAAAGCTTTATTCTGTTAGTTCATTTTTCCCCACTTGAAGAATGTCCTCATCACAGCCTATATTCATGAAACAGATATCATCTGTAGTCCAAGAATGCCTTCAAATACAGCAATAGATTTTATCTCCTACTGAGCTTAAAACATTAGTGTTCTCAGTGAGGTCTTAAAGCAGAGCTGCATTGTTTCATAATCTCTTCTGACTCTCTTTGCACTTTTCCAGGCACAGTGCATTATATACCATTACACTCATCTACATTTTGCTGAGTACACGCTGAGGCAAACAGTTACGCATGTGAATGCTATTTGATGGCACTTTAGTAAACTGATTTTCAGATTGCTATTAGAAGCAGAAGACACTGAGAAAGGGAAAAAAATGAAAGGCTGACACAATTAAATCAGTTTCAAAAGCGATCCGGAGCAATAGTGGATTAGGTGACTGTACCATTGCCCACAAAATAAACCCCTTGTATAGCAACTCCATCTGAGAGATTAAAAGTCTCTCACTTCCAAATGCTACTGCAGGTCAGCACTTTCTGAGTTTAGGTGTTGTACCTTGAATTAAAATACCTGCACTCCATTCTTGGCTTTACTGCAGCAGCAAGTCCTTTTGCTTCTCACCACTGTTTACTGCTCTACAGCTTTGGTTTTGGGGTGAATGATCTCTTGGGAAAGGTCCTGTCTCACAGTGTGCTGAGACACTGCCTTAAGCAGTAGGATCACTGGGCAGTACACCTAATTAATGAAGAAAAACACTGCACAAAAATGTTTCCTGTCAGGGCCTTCTTAACAAATAAAACTTTTAACACATACTTTTTGCATCAGAAATATCTTTTACACTTGAAATTAGGCAAAAGAAAGAATGTCCTAAAGCTCAAGAGACTTGAACTGATTTGTCATTAGCATCCACAGGGACACATTGCAAGGTCTGGTTCATACGCTACCTATCATCACCTTGACTGTTCCACATTTACAGCAGATGGGCTGGACTCTCTAGAGACTCGCAGCTATACTGCATGTCCTGGCACAGCTATGACATTTGTTCTTATTCCTCTAGGATACCTTTGCCTCTTGTTTTCTAATGTCTTCTGAGAGAACATCATCATGTGCATATCTGCCTTCTGCAGGGATCTAAAATGACGATGCAGAGTAGCAGTCCATGTCCTACCTCCTGTTTGCAGAGATTTTGCTCTGGTAATTTGTTTATAAATTGTTTCTATCAATACTCTTTTGTATACTGCCGAGGAAAAGTGTCAGTGGCAAATTCATGCTATTTCATTAAAATCTGGGGAGCGCAAGTCAGAAAAGGGCAGAGTGATTAAGCAAAATTATTGAAAACATGTTCATCTCTCCCAAATGCAAAATCATTTTTTCCCACTGTGACTTATGCACTATGAACATTGCAACAGTTGCTTATGGAAAAGGTTCACACCTCGTGGCAAACTTTTTTCCTACAGTTGACTCCTAAAGCCCCTAAGGGAAAAAGAAATTTGATTTCAAGAACATTTCAGAAAGATACCCTGACTCACCTAAAGGCCTTTTCCTTCTGGCACCAGAAACTGCAAGTTCTAGGCCTAATGTTCTCTGTGAAGACAGATAAATCACAGACTGAACAGAAACAAGCAAAATTCAGCAATTAAGTAGAGGAATTGATGCATAGGAACAACTGATATATAGGAATGAAACTATATTTTAAAAAGATCACGGATGTCATAGGTAGAGCAAAGTGCTCATGCTGCAAAAGGCTTCCTTCTGTACATCATCTGCAAGAGCCCACATGTTACCAGCTTACAGCATTTATTCCCAGGACAATCTTCAGCAACGACTGCGGAGGCAGCTGCTCTTTCTTCTTGCAGATCCCAATGATCTTGAGAATTTTAACACAAAAATCATGCTTTAGTCTATAAAAATCTTTTTGGTACTGATAAGGAATTTTTAAACAAAGCTAAAGTAATTGGCACATCGCTGGAACTTAATAAAGACATCAACTAACCACAAATACATCAGCTCTACAGCTCACCTGCAGAAACAGATGGTGGTATCTCACTGAAGTGGTCCCTTACAGACACACATAAATACCACCTAAAGCATGTACTGTCCTGAAAGAAGAGAAGAGAATAGAAGAGAAATAACCATTTTCTATGCAGAGGTGTGTGGAGCATAAGGAGGTGCATTGGGTACCTTTATGTGGGCCAGGAGAACAGCAGCCTTGATGGAGCTCTGAGTACATGATCTGGAATCACACCTCTGTAAAAGCCTCTTTGATCACACACAAAAGAATAACAATTTCATGTTCATTCCTGAAGCTGATAAATGAGGAAAAAACATGCTTACATCCTCAGGGACCCTCCAACCTAAAAACAGAAAGGCTGCAATAGCAAAATCACTAACAGTGTGTGTAATCTGCCTAAGCACTATACAGGCATTGTGTCCAATTCCAAAAAGAAAAAAAATGTTCTTGACATAACTTACAGATATTTTAAAACTGGTGCCAATGTTCTTGAAAGAATTATAAACTATTGCCGCCTACAGCTTGGCTTTTCCCCCAGTCACATGGGAAAACTCTTTAGCTGTCTGAAGGAGATTAGAAAAAAATCAAGAACAACTCAGCTGACATATTCAAAGCTGATGGAAACTAGAGTCAGGTAAATCCAGGACAGCAAGGCAAACCCACAGGATGGTTATAACACACTCACTGCTGTGGTTAGAGTTCACTACCGTAAAGTAGCTCCCTTCCAGCAGGAGCTAAGAGCATAAAAGATATTGGAGGCTCCCTACCCTAACCTGTGCCTGTCTTGGACACATCCAAGTGCCTGCTGAGTCCAGTTATGTCTCATGCCACCAGCACCTCACCTATCTGGTGTCATCTACCTGAACCGCAGTCACACCCTTAGCACGATGCAGACATACAGTTAAATCAGTCCAGCAAACAGGCAAATAACCAGAGCTTGTTCACCCCATCCCTTGTTAGGAGAGGTGAACATGCACAAATGCCTTAGCAATACCTTTACACCTCTACTCCGGAGTCGCAATAGCGACTCCTACAGAATCCCTTCTGACAACATGTTCTGTCATCCAACATCAAAATTAGGAGTACAAAGTTTTATTTACTGCTGATTGCAGTTGAAGGTATCCCAGCATGAGATTTTCCTTTTGTCTAGTCTGTAATTTAAACCGAAAGCCTGGATTTCCCCAGCACCTTGGGAAAAGTCAGAAACAATTACCTTGATATCAGTGCAATTATACCTGCTTGAAACAAGAGTTTGAGAGCTGAGAATGAAGTCTTTCTGTTTCAGGGAACAGCCTTCAGCAGCTCTTCTGTGCAGGGATTTTCTGCACAGAAAATTGCTCAGTACTCCTACAGCCACAGAGTTTGGCTGTTGCAGTAGAAAATTGTGGGTTTGCCTTGCTGCATAGAAAGGATCAGTATCATAAGTCTGAATTATCAAAATAAGCAACATGTTCAGTTCTTTAATTCACATGAAGCAGTCAAGGTAAGAGTTCTCTACGAAAAAATACTCAAGAACAGCTTGCATTGATAGAAAGCATATAACAATGAAAATATGTGACCTGAGAAAAACAAAATATGCATTAAAGTTACAAAAAGAATTTTTCCTCTGATTCTAGAGCTAAATAAAATACATTTAATTGCTTGGTTCTGTCTTTTTTAACACTTCCAGTTATGGTAAAATTCTATGTATTATATTTTGGTGAAAAAAAGGTTTTTGCACAATGCACAGATATAGAATCATGCTTCTTAAAATTCTTAAGATACCATCTGAATTTCATGCATTTGAAAGTTGGGTAAAATTACATGTGTACACCCTTAAGCTATTATCCACACAAAAGCTCAGTTACTAACATAAGTGTTGCACTAAAATGATCACCATGTCTTCCCCAAATGCTGTTTTTATGTAACAATGACACCCTTCATGCAATTTACAGTGTTGGGGACCACAGAGATGAATCATGCCAAGAAGGGTTAATCTGAGATGATACAAAATTCCCAGCCTGCTACAAAAGAAAAGCAATAAATATCACTATGTATTCTACAGAGGTACACAAGACCTTCAAATATGAAAGCAACAAAGATCTGCTTCCTTATTCTTTTCCATGTTTTAAGGTAAAAGAACGACAGTGGATGGTACTTTACTTGCAACATTCCCACGATGTGGATTCACATTTCTCCAAAGAAAGTAGACAGAGAGTGGACAGGAAGATGCAGAAGGAAAAGGTATGACATTATTCACGGGCCTTCCCCTTTGGGTGTTCTTTAGATCTTTCTTCAGCTGATTCTGTCAGAAACACTAGCAGCAGGTTTTGCTGAGCAGCTGGGCAAATATTCGCCCACCTTCAGGTTCAGCCACAGCAAAATCTGTCCCAGGCATGGAAACCCCGAGCTTTAAAAGTATGCAAACACAGTTCTCCCTTATTGCCAGAATGGTTGGAGGGAGGGACACCCTCCTAAACAAAAGGGATATACATTTGCATTTAGCCCTAGAGAGCGAGCTTTGGTTTGATGCACTTCACTGAATTGAAATAGTGAGTGTTCAGCAACATTCCTCTTACCAGGGTCACGCAAAGTTTCTCTCTCCTAATCACTCAGTGCATCTATAATCAAACCGCATCTTGGCTTCGGTCCTGGGTTTCTATCTTACTGCCTGTCACTTCGTTCACAGGTTTACAGAAGGTCAAAGCCCCTCATCCTCCACATCTTCTCTCGCTGAAAACATACCTAGTTCAAGCCAATAAAGACTGATGGAGCTTCTCATGGGTGACTAGAAGATTTAAGATGATTTTGTAAAATCAGTAGCAGGATATTTTCCGTAGTGGTTTATGTTCAGCAGCCAAGTGGTTACTCACGCAGATTAGCTGTCTAATAAGTAAAAGTGTTTCCAGGAATGCACTCAATAGGCCTCCAGATCATTTTATTAAAAGTTGTAATGGTGTCCCTAGTTAAATTCAATTCTTGCTGTGAAAGCTATTAGGTTAATCAAAATATGAGGGAGCCCACCATCTACCCTTAATTAATAAATTACATGTTAATTGTGTAATCAGCAAGATTCTATCAAGATTACAATTAAGTGCTCATCCCATGACCCATGATCACAATTTTCAAATGAGGATCATGCAGTAAATGAAGCCTCTATTTCCAAGCATAAACATGACTGTTTCTGCAATGCTGGAATAAGGTGGCCTTGAGTTCACACAAAAGCTTTAGAACAGCAAGGTCTCACTGTTTCAAAAAGTATTTAAAAATATGTTTAAAATTAAGCACATATCCCAGTCCCATTAAAATAAATATTTGTTAGGCATATCCTTAAAGCTAAACACACACAGCAGTAGTTTCCCGATTAGAATGGATTGAAATAAACACTTATTTTTCTGAGCAGGGGTCTAAGCACCTAAGGAGAGCAATAGCGCAGGTAAGGGTATCCAGAGTCCACCACCATGCAGACCTGCTTGTACACATCATCTTGTGCATAACCACTGTGGGAATAAAAATGTTGTTTTTGCAGAGTTACATTGTTTAAAGGTAAGGAATGGGGTATTGAGATATGCTTGCAGTGATAAGAAAACTTAGCAGGCGACCTTGTAAAATGCAGACAACCAGACTCCTTAGAACAATTAGGTGAAAATCACGGTGTTAAGTCAAGTCAGATAAGTAAAACTTCAAACAGTAAAAAAGTCAAAAGAAATTTGAAATTTAACAGGCCGGCAACTGAAGGCCATGCATTGTCTGTGAAGCATCAGATAGATTGTGAACCTGGATTACCCACTCAGTGGGGAAACAGGGGAGGGTCCTGTCATCAAAAAGTATATAAACTGTGTTTTGGAACCAGTAGGCGCGCTCCTGCTTGTGGGACGCCCACCATTGCAATCGCGAATAAATTACTACTTCACTGAGATCCTCGCCTGAGCCTAAGTTATTGGCTACGGAGTGTTTCTCACACCACTTCCAACCCAAACCTTTGCATAATTCTGCAAATGCCTGCTCAGGCACCTGCTTTTGTTTACATCAGTCTCTTCATTAACCTGAAGACAGCTGCTGCCTTCTGTAAAGTGAATGACAGGTATCCGTAGGCTGGAGACCAATATTTTATTACCTTCAGTGACCCACAGGAAAAATTAAACAATCTCTCTTACAATGGCTTAATTTCTTTGACTCATAATTTCTCTCCATCAACTATTTCTTTGCTACTCCTGAGGTTCAGGCTCTGTAGAAGTCTTTAAAGG
This sequence comes from Cygnus olor, assembly GCF_009769625.2. NCBI lineage: Eukaryota > Metazoa > Chordata > Aves > Anseriformes > Anatidae > Cygnus > Cygnus olor. Next base: position 1,720,283 of record NC_049183.1, read on the forward strand.
AACTGTATTTATTTTTATTTTTTAAGCTAATTCTTACAGCTAAAAGTTAAGAAGTTTTCAGTTACTTGCAGTGAAAGTCTGGGATCATGAACTTTATACTGAGCAGCAGCAGAAGAGGGAGAATTGCCTGTAGGATCTCCAGATTTGCTGAAGAACTGGACACTTAGATACTCAAAATACTGGATTTTAGATACTCATGGACTGTTTTAGATACTCAAAATATTTAACATGATGACCAGAACACTGACATCCACAATGCACTAGAACTCCTGCACAGTACATCCTTACACCACTGGTTTATTGAGCTATATAATTCCTTGAAGCCAATATGTGAAGTTCTCTATTACAGAAGAATTTTTGTTATTGTAAGAATCAGCCTTAAAAAGTAGAAGTGTGTATAAAATTCCCATTCACTTCTAAGGGGTCTTACACATGCAAAGTATGCGCAAAGTGAAGCAAATATACATGTGTGCATGCACTCACATATTCTTGCATTTGAAAAACTAAAAAAAAAATCAAAATGCTGTGAAAAGCAAATTGAGTTCTAGGTCCTGATATTGGAAGATATTTGAACTTAGGTCCAAAACGAAGTAGATGGTAGCTAAATTTTACAATTAATTTCAGGGCCACATACTTAGGTACATCCTGGCAGCCAGTCACATTTAATTTTCTTAATCAGTCATGGCCTAAATTATGAGATGTCTTTGGTATCTGAGGAAATTTGAAAACTCATTAGCTCTTCTGGAATAAAACACTGATATTTTTTCCTGAGGTTCAGAGAAATTAGAGAGTGATACCAAGTTTATATTCAAATCATACTGCAAGGATTAGGCAAAGGTAGCTATTATGTCTCTTTGCAAAATATGTTCGTAAGAAAGGAGCTTTAAAGAAAAAAATCTTCCATTTCAGTAAAATCTTACAAGAACATGAAAAACAGTAAAATCTTTATCGCAGGCATCTTATGCAACATCATCCTCCCAGGAGCACTCTTCCCTTTGATTGGTTTCACAATTTTCTTATTCAAGAAACCATTCTTTTCAAAATGCCAAATTTACAGGCTTACATTCTTATTTCAGTGCTTTTTTAAACACAGTGACTCTGTTTAAGAGATGCCAGTGCTTTCTGATACTCCAGAAGATCAGGAAACATACAGTATGTTTTATGCACTCAGTTTTTAAAATGTTGAAAATCAGTAATTGCCACTGATGTTAACTTGGTTTGTGAAGATAATGTATTTCTAACTTAAGCTAATAGCAAGTCTCTCTGTTAGTTTATAATGTAATGCAGGGATCTGCATTAGATCTGGCAGTGACTATGTTTTTATTATTAGGAAGCCATTTGGACACTATTGATCATTCATAAGCTTATGGTGCATAAATCCAAACAAATGCAAAGTACAGTTCCAACTTATTTGTAAATTTAAATAAAGCATACTGCCACAGCCAGATATAAATTGTCAGCTCTCAAGACTGTATTACATATTGCACAATATTTAATATTTCTTCCAAGTCTCAGCACTGGGAGATATATTCAGACCAAATGACTGTCACTTATAACTGTAAAGATAACCTTGAAATAGTGCCCCGTGTCAAATGGAGTAAGTGGGCATTAAATTCAGAGAAGAGATTTTTATTTTTAAATTGGGGAATTTTTAAGTTAGTCCCATAATTTTAATACCCCACATCATTTTTTTACTCCTCGGGTAAGAACAGGACAGAGGAAATACAGATGTTTGATTTCAGATCAAAAAAAAAAATTGCAATTTTCATCACCAAAATGGAAAAACCAAAAACCAGCAAAAATATTTCATATGACTTTTCATTTTAGACACAAGGTTTAAAGGAATTTATATAATATATATAAAAGCAATGGAAGTGAGGAATGAGAGTTTCAGTCCTCAAAGCAGCTTTGAAGCTCCCATGCTATCTGAAGGCAGGAGGCTGCTCCCACCCAGGCTCAGAGCAGCAAAGGGGGGCACATCCCTGGCCCATGGGGAAGGCTCTGGGGCTGTCCTACACCCCCGGTTCAGCTGAGGTTTCATTTAGTGGAGACAGAACTAGCTCAGAAGTGTTGAAAGCACCAGGTCCTGTTTCAGCTATCAGCATGGATGTATGCTTTACTGCACTGGCACAAGAGAGACTATATACACCAATGTGGTGGGCAATTATCCTTCACTCCTCTTGCAGAAACCATTTGCTGTTGCCTTTCCATAACCATTTTGGATGAAATGCTGATTTGGGGCAAGGGCTTACATCACCCTTGACCCAGGACAGTCCTGAACTGTGTCCCCCCCTCACAGCTGGCCAGGCCACCCCAAGCACACCCTTTGGCCACAGTAGATCCTATGTAGGTTTCTTTCACCTGTCAAAAGCTGTTCTTCCTTGCCAGCTTTCTTCTGGGTGGCACTGTGTTCATCGGCTGTCAGCAGAGGTTAGCACAACAAACCTTAATGATTAACACTGTTGGACAGAAAAAGAATAATAATCTACAGCATACAAAGATCTCCTGTGGAAAAATAGAGACTTGCCTCCCTGATGCAGCACTTTAGCAAACAAAGTTGACTAAGTCATAAGGCTGAAGGGTTTACTTACTTCTCTATGTAAGTCCTAAGAAGTGAAACTTCCTCTAGGTCCAAAGAGGCTTAAAAAAAAAAAAAAAAAAAAAAAAAAAAAAAAAAAAAAACCACTTTACGGATTATCTATACAAGATTGAAGTAAATGTGTGCAGAGACCTTTCTCCTATGTTAGGCAATCAACACAAACACTCAAACGATGCTCTGGCATCTTTCAGATGCCTGGAGTTTTGACAAAAACATCAAGAGCCCAAGGGAGAACAAACTGCCTGATACCACTGGTAGGTGCCAGTGACAGGAGTGAACCAGAACCAGTACTCAGACGGTTACTGGGGGTGGGGTAGGTAGAGCAAACTTCACCAGAAGAAAGTAAGATTAGCCGTAAGTCCCATTCTCGCTCTGATTTCATTATGTTACCCTTAGCCAGATGGGGCGAAAAGACTTCCTGAGCTTTCACAGTTATTGCACCCAAAGATCTGTTGTGACCCAAGGCTGTTGCTCTTTAGGGACACAGCCTAGTTCCCTGTCAGGTCAACAGCAAAACCCTCATCGACCCCAGCAGGCGGAGAGAGAGAGGCCTGAATGCTGCCAGTGTCCCCTCTCTTGACCTGATCTGTGAGTGCAGGACACAGGCACCACCTCTGACCACCACCACTAGGCCCGAGATGTGCAGCAGCCCTGAAGAAGCACACTGACAGGCAGTCCAGCCTACTCCACGCATTTGTCCTGTCATCCTCCTCCAAGAAACCCCTCCCCATCCAGGACACAGTTCAGCAGGTGACCACCACTCATACCTCTCAGGTTTTTCGAGAATCCGTTCATCCTGTAAGCCTGGCAGCTGTGTAGATCCTTGTCTATGTGACCATATGGCTTTACATGCTGCTACCATACTCAGTAAAGCGCTCAAGTGCTTAAGATTATGCAAGTACTTAAACTTGTGGTCCATGATGGCTGCTCAAACACTGAGGAGATCAATTACTATTTACAGTGGCAAAGGACTAACAATAATACTTGGCTTCCAAGTCTTCATCTTCACCATCTAAACTGTCTGTGTCACTAGATACGTGGGTATGCAGAGCATGGTTCAAAAATCCAGAGTTAACTTAGAACTTTGCCTTTTAGTGGGCTAAAACACGTAATGAGACACCAGAGTTGATCTCCCCACCTAGGACCCTTCAGGTATGAGGGGAAAAAATAAGAAATGCAATCCTGTTTCTTATCACAAGCAGGCTGCGACATGGAACATGATCCAGGCCTTTGTCTTGACACTCACTGGCTTTGGAGCAGACCCAAAGCACTTTTATGTAATTGAGAACGTTGGGTTCGATTCTGTCTGCTTCCATGCCTGACATTAAATAATTCCACTCACAGACAAAGGCTTACATTGCACGTACTAACACATGGTGATCCTTCTCTTACCACATAATTGCCTGTGTTCATCTATTCCTGTGCCTCAGCACTGCCACAGGGACCATCTACATAAGAAATTGGTGTTTTGTTTACTCTATTGACCAGATTTTTAGCTTTGCTGTACAGTACAGATACAGCTTAAACAAGAACACAGGTCAGCATTACCTTCACCTGGCTAGGAGGAACAGCAATAGAAGATAACATCTCTGACTTTTGAATTAGAACTGGTCAAAAGACTAAAACCAAAAGCTTCTTTCCAACAAACGATTCTATTTTAAATAAAGCATCACGTATCACACTTGACATTTTCAGCATTCCCGGTTTGGAAAAAAGGCATGCTTTTAAAAACATGTCATAATTTTGGCAAAAAATATTACTGAAATATGGTCAAACTTCTCTTTCAATTTAAAACAAAATAGGAAGTTTCCAAATACTGAACTCCCAGTTTCCATACGGCACAAAATCAGGTTTACACTTTTTAGCACATCCACCATCAACATCACTGTACAAACATCAATCCACTGGCTCTGGAAACCAGAAGATCAGCAGCGAGCACCATTGTGCTTACCTGCAGTTCCCCAATATTCAGATGCCGATGGATTTACTGAATCCACCCCTTAGATACAGAATGTATGGCCGTGAAGTCCCTTCTTGAAAGATATTATAAAACTGCAGAGACATGAAAAAACTTTGTTTGTGTCGCTGTTAAAACTTCTCCTGTTCCTTCTGTTACATATATTTTTTTTGTTTGTTTCTCTGGAAAAAGCTATGAATCTTAGCAGCCTGAGTAATTTCTCATTAGATCTTCCTTGCTATGGTACTGTATATTAAAGTACCTTTGGAGTATGGTGTTTATTTCTTTGTGGAGTGTAAATATCCTTGAGAACATGTTTTTCCACAAAACTTTCTGCTGGCAGGTCAATTTCCTGACATTTCTTCATTTCCTGGATTCTCTATGCACACAGTGAGTGTCACATACTTCAATTCTGCTGATTAACATCAGCCCACATCCTGGTTTTAGTGTTTAGAGGGATTGTGTTGGTCCTGAGTGGATTTGATTGCTCTAAAAAAAAATTCCCCTATCAGCTGTTGAAGTCAGTGGACGTATTTTCTTCTTCTTCCTTTCCTGGAAACCTGCCAATTTTTGTTATTTCATAAAAATATATATATATATATATTCCTAAACAGTTAATCCTATTTCAGAAGCAGGTGATTGTTCCTTTTTTGAGGAATTTAAGATCAAAAGCAAATTGCCACAGAGCTATTACCTGCAGATCCTTTCTTGGAGCTGGGAATGCCTACTGCCAGCCCTAGAAAAGTCCCTACTGGATTTATCAAAGAATAATAAATGTTAGCTACCTCAAGACAGAATGCAAGTATTATGCAGATGTTCTGCAGGGAGACTGAAGAAAATATTTCATCTTTACAAAAAAAAAAAAAAAAAAAAAGATAATTAGGATTGGGAACAGTTCTATTATTTACTACAAACTGTAAAAAGCCGCCTTGGAGTCAGACAGCACTTTAACTCAAAGATTAAACTTTCTACTGTCCCAGTTTTGCATCTGAATAAACTCAGACATGGAGAGGTGATGTGCGAGATTGTGTCCCCCCTCCCAGTGACCTGTGTGAAAGGTTATGCCCCCTTTATCCCTCTGTTCCTGCTGAAGGAACATTACAAGATAGAGCTGGCTCAAGGGATGGAGCCAGCTGAGGGTACAGCCCCTGTGATCTGGAAATCACTGGGAAGGAGCACATCCCTTCAACATACAAGATCCATGGGCACAGAGGATAATTGCTAATGTCAAGTACATCCTTGGCTTTTGCTGAAACTTACATAGGGTCAGCTAGATTTCACTGCAGCATTCCCACAGCCTTGCCAGAACTCTTTGACACATGCTCTGCAGAGATTATGTACGACAGACTTCAGAGATCAGGTCTGAGGACAGCTGAGAAGGCTGACAAGAGAAGCTTAAATAATTCAGCCAACTGATTTGACCACGCAAAATTCTGCTCTTCTCTTTCTCCCCGTTTTCTGCTTACACCACTTCACAGTATGGCTGAGTTTTATGGGAAGGGGATTTGTTTTTGTTAAATAATCTTTACGAGCTGTTGAATACACTGCTTTGCTTTGTTGCTGCAGTTACCCCTTGACAAGAACAGTTATGGCAGGTCAGTGGCAGGGAACTCGGCCAGCTTGAACATGAGATGCTTGTACGCTATAAAGGGAAGGGTGGAAAGTTGTGAGTCCTGCATCCACTCCTGCAGCACTGCGGGTGGCTGACGTTTCCATTCTTGGAAAGGTCAAATGCCTCGTAATAAGAGCATTACAAGCTCACAACCACACTCTGCAGAACTCAGCCTCAACCCTATAATTCACATTGCAAACGTCACGGTATGAATGCAAATCTGCTGTCCTAAGGGAGCCACAGGCACTGTGAAAAAGTCAGGCTGTTTCATTCCTTCTTTTCCTGTCATTGCAAGGACAAAAACCCACACCAACAAAATTAATTTATTCCTCTGATGAAGGCAACAACCAGAAGAGGAAAGTGGTATAAAAACCAAATCTGACCTTATAACATTTGTAACACACTGACAAGAATACAAAATGGCAAGAAGTCCTATTTTTAATAGCCATTATCCTGCTGCTGTTGGACTGGACTTACTTTTTATTCTACGGTATTACAGTCACTGACTGAGTTCCACAAAACAGCATAAAATAACCAAGGACGTCAAATAAAGCAATGTCTAAGATGAGCTAAATTTTAAGGTGTTATGGACCCCCACCAACACAAAAGATGTTTGATTCCTTATATTTAACTGAGGACCCCTGAAATGTGCCCTCTCACACTTCTCTTCAGCCCTCTTTGATGACATGGCTGTAACCAGCTCACCCAGTAACAAGTTCAGTTGGCTGAATTCTCATTATCTTCAATCTTACCCCCAGAAAGCCTGCACATGCAGTTTAACAACAAGGGGGGAGACACGAATTCTCCTGCCCGGCTCCTCTGCTCTGCAATCCAGAGCGACACCTGAGATTGGGCTCTCAGCCCTGCTGACCCCGGGGCAGCAGCATGGCAGGGCTTTAACCTCCCTGAACATGGCAAATAGCCCATTCCCTTTGGGTGGTAGACTCTAGAAACTATTGATGATATACAGTGTCAGAGTATCTGATAGGTCAGTACTCAGCATCAGTAGGGAGAGAATCAAGGACATGACCTGACCCTATGGTACACAATTATGCTCAGGAACTGGAAAATTTTCCTGAGGTTCTGTGTATGAAAGACCTCAATGCTCAGGACTCCGTTGACTATATGACTCTCCTCTTGCCAATGAATGTATCCCAGATGTTAATGAGGAGTCCCACTCTATAGAGAATTCTGCAAAAGGACTGTAAGGCTGAGCTGTCAAGCTGTAACTCAGAGCAGCTTTCTGGCTCAGCCAGCTCTCTGCTATGATGAAAAACTGGAAAACTGCCTGCACCCCCCTGGTTGACAATATTCGACTGAAGCAAGAAGCTGGGCTACCACCTGAAAACACCACAACTAGCTATGTCTCCCTTTTAATAAAATACCCGTCTGGGCTCTACACCCCTTGGAGAGGCTAAAGTTTATATTTTTTAAAAATCTAGTTTTCATTTTACATCTGTGTGACGGTTAAAGCTAGCAGTAACTGATTCTGCTGAGGACTCCAGGTCTGCAAAGGAAAGAAACAGAGGAAGGCAGAGGCAATATGCAAATAAACAGCCAAAGTGCAAATGGTACTTAAACACTCGCAGAGACATGGTGAGCTTCGAAGAAATCTTTTCAAGATTAGCTTTATGGTCCTACATTGCAAACGAGCAATACAAAGAAAACATTTTCTTGGGGTCTGCAAGTTAAGAATACACGCAAAAAAATCTTCAGATTAGTGAGATCTAATGTAGTCACTTGGAGCAGGAAAAATTCCTTTTTAATTACTCAAAAGAAAAACACCCAAATTAATAACCTCTAGGATAATAAATCAGCTGGTGTAATCTCATTTCCATTACCCTTACTAGCTAAAGAGATTGGTAGATCAAACCCAAATTCAATCTGCCAGAAATAAATATACCATTATTTTTAGCCTCATTTCCCAAGACTGTGAAGTCAATGTACTTGGACTGTCTGCCTGTCTGTCCACTCTGATAAGTTTTGAACCTGCTGGCCAATTTCAACTTAATTTAATGAAGAAAGAAGTGCTTTCAGAGATGTTAAAGTCATACCTGTTTTGTGAACAATCTCTAGATAGGAAAGTCCCTGATGAATGCCCCCCACTTTGAAATGCAGTAGCAATGCAACATCCATTCACTTTGTTTTATGGCGTGTGGATGGACACTTAGCACAAGCCTGCAGGATGGTCCATCCATGCTCTTGTGTCTCTAGATAATCATGATATGTGTTCTCTTTTGCACAGCTGGTAAGACAAAACATATGGATAGAGGATATAAAAGGATACTCAGCTTGTGCATAGATCTGCGGGGGAGAGAGGAAATATAGAAGGATAGATTGGGAAATAGCTTGGGGGTACTGCACGAAGGGGTCAAAGAAATATCCATAGGTAACTAAGGAATGAATACTGCCAGGATGCAAGGATAAACAAATAAATCCAGAAGAAACAGGCTTCACTAATCCCATGACCCCTGGGAAAACTTACTACTAAACAACTTATTACTAATTCTTCACTCATCTTCATGCCAGTGCCCCAGTGGAACCACCCTCAAGCAATGCAAACTTCAATACAGCAGACCCGGTGATTGGAGCTGAGGGGAGTTCTCCGACTTGTGTTTTGGCTGCAATTGCTTGACAGTTTTTATACCTGGCATTTGGAAACATTTAAGCAAGGCAGGCAACATCCAGACACGGCTCTTGCTTCAATATGTAGGGCCACTGCCACCCAGCAGCCATGCAACAAGCCAGGAATGCAGCTCAAGAGCAGGGATGGTTTGACTGAAGTGACGGGAACAGGCAGAGAAAAGACTTGGCTACTTTAAAAAATATATATACCTTTCCAAAATGAGGCAGAGAGAACAGCCATTGCTTCATTCACAGAACAGATTAAAAAGAAAGTCTGTCAAGAAGCTGACCTAGTGGAGTCCCCTTCTCTCTGCTCACAGCTGTATTGCAAACAGCTGAATTCCTTTATCCCTTCTTCCCTTAAATTAGATTTTGCTTGTGACCTGTGACAAACAATTTAGCAGTTCAATTCATGCTTGTAGCATACAATACACAGAAGAAAAATTCTGGCTCAAACAATTATTTGGTGACCAAACAGTTGCAGATTTCCATGCCACTTATTTTTAGTCATTCAGGTCTTCTGTCATTGTCCCAATGCGTCCACTGCATATTTGTAATATTTGTTAAATATGTCAGTGACTTGCTTTATAACCATTCTCCTTTTGCTATTAAACCAGCGGTGGCAGGATAGAGCCAGCCCTGGATGCACCATGCTCCCCACCTGACCCCAGCCTGCAGGCTGATGCTCCTGTCCCCCAGTGGTGCCCAGAGCCTGGGCTGCCCCCAGCCTGCCCCGCTCCCTGGCTGGGGCATTGGGATCGACCCTGCCTGTGAGACCCTGTCCTGCCACCCTGGGGAGCCCCACCTCAGTGATTAGCCCTTATTGCCCCCTGACAGGTTTTGCCATAATTCTGTAATAAAGTATCAGATAAAAAATAGAAATAAAAAAAAAAAAAAAAAAAAAAAAAGATTTATTACAGCTACATGCACCAAAGTGAGCTACTCAAGCTTTTTGAGCAGTGGCAATTTCTGAGAGTCTGGGGAAATTCTCTTTCAAGGCTTTAAGGTAAATTATCTAGGTCATAAAAATTCTTTACTTTCAGCAAGCTCATTAATACAGAATACTACAAAAGCACAGGAAACTGTAGCGTACTTCATACGCCAATACATCCATGGAGGTGCCGCATGCTGAAGTCCTATCAACACAGGATTATTCTTAAAAAGACCGTTTACTGATGAAGGTGACACACAGCAATATCAGGAAGCTCATGGTTACAGTGAGATCATAACAAGGTTCAGAGTTGCTATTAATAAATCCAAGCATCTCAAAAGACTTAATAAGTTTATTTATCCTCACATTTCTTTCGGGTAGGTAGAGGAGTATCTGCAACTGCACTCTCAGATACAGCAGCTGTGACCTGAATGTCTCCTGCTTCATCTAGGTAAGAGCCAGGCACCCAGGCGAGCTGTCATGCAATGCAAACATCTTAGCCATGAGAGCAAAGATCACAAGTGACTGCAGATATACGTTCAAAAGAATCCAAGGGACAGACACACACACACTACAGATGCACTCAGCTTCACTTCCTACTGCAAAGTGTTTTACAGTTTAATAAATGCACAGAAATGTCATATTTGCTGGATTTCACTGGTAATCAACTAATTTCACCCTTCTTCCAATCCTTCCTGTTGATTACAACATACTTTACATTATTGCTAAACTATTTACCCAATGGATACAGTTCAACATAGCCTTCTGTTTGCAAAACTCTCCTAAGGCCAAAAATAGGTTAGGACTTAAAATGGATATGCACCGCATTGGAATTTGAAGTAATACGCCCCAACCAAGACCCAGTTGGTAATTCATGAGGTGTTACACTTCTATTTAGAGCAATAAATCATGATTTTTTTTTCATTGACAATGACTACTTACTTTATGCACCAATTATATAATGTGAGCAGCTGATTACTAAGATGTTCTACATACAATATTGTGACAGTGTTTATGGCAAATATTGCAAAAACAAGGACCTGCATTATCCAGAGGTTGTGCAGTAATGGCAAGGCATGCTTTATATAAACACCCATGCCAAATTTTTGGGCACCTTTTTGGCTGAAGTAAACCAGCACGTGAGGGATAATGATTGCTGCACAGAAGCCAGCTATTCCTACAACCACTTTGATGTTCTCCATGGTCAGAGCACTTGTGGCTGATGGTATTGGACATATACAAGGAAAGAAGATTCTTTGACCAGTCCAACAGGGAAATCACTGGAAGGAGTGACCACAGCCACAGAACATCTCTTAAAATCATCACAGTAGGGAGAAGATGGCACTCACTTTGAATGCTGTATTACCCAAAGTAAAAAATGAGCTGCCTACAGGCAAGAAAACAGGCAGTCAAAAAATTGGGGTCATAATTATTATATATATGAAATAGTGTGCCCTAGAGACCTCCGAGGGCTTCCAGGTGCTCTCTATCACATCCAAACGACCCCCACCTCACACCCAGTTTCCTCTAGGATACTCTAGAGGCCACCCAGTTCTCCCCAGCGTGCTCTAGAGAGCAGTAGAGGCCTCCCAGCATACCATACATTCTTCCAGGGCCTCCCATAGGAGTCTGGCACACCCTGAAAACCTCACAGTGGCCTAGGTGTGCTCAAACACTCCCTGGAGACCTCAAAGAGCTCTCCAGTCTGCTCTAGGGCACACTAGAGTCTACCCAGGGTCCCCCAGACAGCTCCAGCACAAGCTAGAGGCCTCACAGGGCTCTCCATTGTCCTCCATGTGAAATAAATGCGTCCCAGTTCACCCTGGAGGCCTCCAGTGGGCTTCCACGTCACTTTAGATCCTCTGCAGGTCTACCAGGGCCACCCAGTCCATTCTAGCTCCCCCCGAATGCCTCCCAGTGACCTCTAGGATGCCCTGGAGAACTCCCAGTGCATCCTTGAGGCCTCCTGTGGCCTCCCAGTGCTCTCTAGGACCTTCCAGAAGCTTTGCAGGGCTTTGCAGTGGCACTGTAGCACCACCTGAAGGCCTCGCTGGACTCTCCAGTGCTCTCTACAGTACCCTAAGGACATCCCAGTGCCCCACAGCTGTGCTCTGGTGCCACCTGGAGGCTTCCCAACACTCCCAGTGCACTCCAGCATCCACTACGAGTCTCCAAGTACACCTGTGAAGACTCCCAGGGCGCTCCACGGCATGCTCAGGTGCCCTAGGAGCCTCCTATTGCACCCTAGAGAACTCACAGGGACCCTAACCCTAATTATGACTCTTCATATACATTTATTTCATATAATTCATATATGACAATTCATATGTAATTGTGACCAAAAAAAAAAAAAAAAAAAGAAAAAGAAAAAAAAGAAATCAGGCTCATTTGTTTACCATTTTCCTAGATCAACAGAACTGGTGATGAAAGGCTAAAAAAAAAGTCCCAACCATCAGGAAAAAAGCAACAATCACAGACAAGGTGATTTGCTCTGCGTGGTCTGCACGGACACAGCAGCTGGTTGGGTTTCCCAAGCCTTGGCCCATCACCAGGGGATGGAAATCCACCATGAACACAGAACAAGAAACTGTAAGAAGAAAGCCATCATTCACAAGCTCTCGGGGAAATTCTTAGTAAGGACCTGTCACGTAGAGCGTATGAGAGAGATGAGCCTGAAACATGGACGTGGCTGCAAGTAGCACTGGAGTTTGGGCACCAGTGGACCTTTACCATGACAGGCAAACTTCAACCAAGCCCAGTGCAGGAGGCAAACTCCTATGCGGTGCTTCTGCTCCCAGGCGGAGAGATTCCTATTGCATTCTTACTAACAACCTGCAAAGGAGGAAGCCTGCCCTGCTCTGCCTGTTGCCGCTCTCCAGTAATGCACAAGTGCTGTGTATCAGAGAGAATGGCTCCACAAAGCAGAGAAAGTAGGTGATGGGGAGGATGCAAATTCAAGCCAACAGCACTGGAAGATACATAGCACTCTGGTGTCTACTTGCAGCAAATCCTGCAAGGATACTTATAAATACTTCTGGTTAATTTTAGTAGGAATAACTTAATAGCCAAATTAGTTTTGCACAGATCATTGTTACGATGGGGTGGCAAGAAAAGGAGGGAATATGCTCCCTCATGAGCCTCCTGAAATAAAGTTAAATTAACAGAATAACCATTACCTGGCTGTACCCAGCCCTGAGAAGAACTTTTTCATACATTAATTATGTCTAAATTCCTCGTTATCACTGACGGAAATAATACGCATGATCCAGTGCACACATAGATAATATGGAACTTTGCACCCGTCCTTGCCAGCTGCTTTCTCTATGGAATTACTGCGCTCCATGCTGTATTAGTGCCCGAGCAGCCTGCTGGTGAGCTGAGCTCTCTCTCCACATTTAAATTAACAATTTCATGTATCATTACCTGGACTTCATTTACCCTTGATCTTTAGCTTCTTAACAGAGAAAAAATACCCTAATACAGAGGGCTGTTGTTGTCAATAGATTATTCTATATATTTTTCTATTCCTAGTTTGAAGATCTTGAAAGGACTTCTACTGTACTGCACATTGAGTCCTGCGGATGTTTTTTTATCTCACCTACTTTTCATCTCATTCTGTTGGAGACCCTCCCAGTCAGATAAAGGCACCAGGCCTTTGGATAAGGAAAAGCAATTTCTTTCACTTGGTTAACTGCAGGACTTAATGCTATCAGCTGCATTAGGGGACAGAAGCATGAGGCAGGCTATCTCGGAATCAAAGTCAGCCAGAGCCACACAAATCCCTGCAGCAGTACCATGAGCTTTGAATAATCAATTGCACATTCCCAGGGAGCTTGTATGTAACAACAAAAATATTTCTTGTAGCTTGCAAAGTAATAGGGAGACTGACAGGAGAGATTAAAAAAATCCTACAGCATCACTTTTTATTATTATTTGTAGGGTTTGAGATGAGCAAGTTGCAAATTTTTAGCAATCTGGATGTGAGACAGTTATTAAGGTGTGGATGTAAGTGACTATAAATGATATTAAAATGAGAGAAGTTGCTATTGGCTCTATCTAGGTGCAGTTGGACAAAGGAGCTTCCATTTGAGAGCAAATGTTCAACTATATTGGCTCTATCCAGGTGCAGTTGGACAAAGGAGCTTCCATTTGAGAGCAAATGTTCAACTATCTGAAACCCGAGACCATCCTGCTGAGCTTTTCACTAACTCAGTAAGGGCTTCTGGAGTAAGCACAGGGCCTAAGCCAATGTTAATCTGCTAAATGGTTGCAGAGTGTTTAAAAGGGAGCTGCCCTCCACACCAGGAAGGTGTTTTGAAGTCCCAGACAGCAGCACAGCTATGCTAGAGGAGGTATATCAGCACGCATTTAGCGCAGCAAGGCATTAGCTGTGTTCTCCCAGAACTCAGATGAGAGTTATTGCAGCAATAATGTGTATAGGCCCCTCTTCACAAGCCGTCTGCTCTAACAGTGCATTAATACATCTTCAGCACATGAATTGCTCAGCAGAAATGCAGTTTAGAAATTTTGCTGGTGAGGAGATAGAGTATGCTGGCCAAGTCACACACAGCTTTAGCTTTTAAATCAAGCAGTTTGGTTCAAATCACAAAGAAATGTAAGTTATTTTTGTCCAATGGCATTCAGTCAACACTAGTACATCGGCATCTACAACAAAACTGTCACACGTGGTAGATGTCTCAAAAGAGGAACCAAGGACTATTGAGACAAATTAAACTATTCTTTTTCAATACAACCCAGAAAAAAATCAGGATTAAGGCACAAGGATAAGGCAGGTCCATGTATTGGTACTGTTGAAATATGTAGGAAACCAAGTTTAACAGTACTCTTATAATTTATCATTTGTTTGCCTGTATCAAAGGCAGCAAATTTTCATTTAGTGTGCCTTGTATATACATGATAGAGGTACCCAGTTGTGGTTTGAATACTTCCAGAGAAGACTCCCCTCTCTCTTTCCTCTTCTTTTTGAGGTTAACCGCCTCATTTAAAGCATTAAAATTACCACCTCATTTCTCAATTTATTTGGAGTTTTGGTTTGGCTTGTGTGTTTTTCTTTTTTACCTCTAGTCTCTGGTTCCAGTTATGTCCCCATTAGATAAAACATCTTCCACTGAGTTCAGGATAGATGATTTTCAGCTCAGAAGCCATCCGCACCACGTACAGTCACAAGCTTCAGTGTAAAAAATGGCCAGACAGTACTGTCAGCTATCCTGCTCTGATATATAGGTGAGTAAAATACTATTCAGGTAAAACCTACAGCAGTGTTGGATTTATTTATTTTTTTCCCTCCCTTAACCTTCCGGAAAATTGAGCTGTTTTTCCCAACAACGAGCATGCTGATAGAGCCAAACAGTGCTCCACAGAATCCCTTGAAATTTGGAGCCCAGGCCAAACAGCCAACTTGCCAATCTATTGTTTGAAGTTAAAACCCTTGCACCAACTTAGAACAAACACAATACCTCCCAGAATAAACATCACTGTGGTTAACGAGAACGTGGAATGAACTGCAAAATAACTAAACTCCATGTGTCAATGTAAACCTGACTGATTGCTGCAGCCCTCTGATTAATTGTTCCCCCTGCTCTGGGGAGCATTAGCATGAGAGCAGAAGATAACCTTGATAGCTTCAGTATATACTGAAATATCTGTTTAGCAGTGTGGGCGAGGTTATCAGACCAAAAGAGACTCAGCTAATTATCACAACCTGTTCCCCTCCTGCTGCTGGTACATCTGTAACAGCAGCGGTACAGTTTCCCCAAACAAGAAACCAACCCAGCCTTGTGTACTCTTGAGTGACTGCTTTTTGCTTGTGCCTTTTGAGGACGCTTCTTTAACCCACCTAGATGCTGCAGTAACTAACTCCACTCCACAGTAACTGTTTTCAAGATATTAGGACTTCCAAGTTTTTCTTTAAAAAAAAGATGTAAGAATTTGCGTCTGTAAGCCAGTTCCCAGCCCTGCTGCACTTCTGCCATTTTCCAGGAGCGCACCAAACCTAACATTTGGGGAAGTCATACGTGTAAGTTCCCAAATAAGAGGTATTTATCTGCAGCCCAGACTCCAGGCCCTTTTCTGAGACACTCGGCTCCGGCCAGCTCACACACTGCAGGAAGACAACACAGGTCTCACTACCGAAGCAGATTAACTCTCCAGAGCTTTTCTAATTAGAGACACCAGCTCCATGCCAAGAAAACGTGCTTGGAGCAGCTTATTTTAGCTCTGTAGTTCTGACAAACCAGTCACTTTTCTTCTTATGATCATGTGTAATTGGAAAACAAACTTTTTCTGAATAACGAATGCTCAGAGATATCACTGCTCATGAAACAATGTATTTTCCATGATAAAAATAATCTGTGAAGTGATACCTTAACAGTAACAGAGTTGGCTCCTGTGAATGAGAGGCAGAGAACAATTGAGGTTCAAAGGTGCCACGGGAGGTCTCCACCCCGACCCCTGCTCAGAGCAGGGCCAACTTCAACCTTAGATCAGGTCAATTGGGCTGGGGCCTGTTAAACTTTGAGTGACTCCAGTGACAGAGGTGGCACAACCTCTCTGGGCCCCTGCTGCAATGTCTGACCACCTTCACGGTGGACAAGTTTCTCCTCCTTGACCAGAACTGGGCCCAGAAGGGCCTCTTGCCTTTTGCTGTGCAGCTCTGAAGAGAGTCCAGACCTTCCATAATTTCCCTTTAGATGATATCACATTTATTATTTGAATTATTTGCTGCTGTCCATGCTCTAAGCTTTTTAAAACCAGTCCTTATTTCCTTGTGAAATTACTGGGTAGAACCAGGAAGAGGCACTTCAACTACATGAATAACTCCTGTGTGTGAAGATCCCTTCTGCGGAGCAATCTGGGGAACTGAGACCCTCAACCAAATAAAGCTGTAACAAAAACTCTTAAGTTAGTCAGAGGAATGAACTTTTTTTTTTTTTTTTTTTTAAGCTTACCTTTCCTTTTCATTTAGTCTCGGGGGGTTGAAAAATGCATAGGAAAAAAAAACAAACATTGCTCTTAGGAAAAAGAATTGACTGCTGTTAGCATGGAAAAAACTACCCTTTGTTGCATTACAAAGTCATGGTCTGCTGCATTTGCAAAACCATCTTCACAGAGAATATTTCACTGTTTGGGCTATACCGGAGAACACTTTCTGGAATGCTCCAGGGAGGTTTCTGTTTGTTTTTAAACAGGCAAATAATCACAAAGCAAGAACACACACAGTGGTTTCTTCTAGTTTTACTGATAAATTTGCAGATTTTGATGAGTTAAACTGAAGGAAGAGATCAGAAATAATATATTTATCTCCAAAAATTTTCAAGAATAAGTGCAATATCAGAGTATAGAGACTGTGGACAACCTAAAGACTTGACAGATGTGAGTAATTCATCAGGTCCTGCATCTGCAGCTTACTGTGATCCCATACTGTAAGTGGATGCAAATAGAGAAACAAATAATCAAACTGTTAGATTTCATTTACTTTTGAAGAAAACAGGTTCACCATTTATAGTTCAGAAAAAGTCCCTGCTTCAAGCAAGTGATGTATTTGTAGGGGAAAACTGCGCATTAGTCCACAAGAAAAAAAAAAAAAAAAAAAAAAACACTGCTGTCATTTTACCACTTTATACCCATGTTAACTGAGAAGAAAGCTGATAGTTATAACAAGTCCAACTGTAAAATATCCAATACAGGATTCAACTAAGTAAAATTCATTCTTTTATAGAGTTATGGAACACCAAGATAAGAACCGCAATGCTATAGGTGCTGCACGGACACACAGTGACAGCTAATTCCTGTTCCAAGAGCCTACAAGCCAAATAGTCTTCTTTATCTAATGATGGGAAAAATGAAATATCACTATCACCACTTCACCAGCAAAAAGCCAAGCACAGAGATTAAATGATTCAGCCAAGCACTTAAGATTGTGCTTTTACTTTTCAGAAGATTAAAAATTAAGAATATGGGTAAGGTCACGCAGAAAATCAGACTGACTCATGAACTGAGCTGAACTCTGGAGTTTCCCAAGTACTCAGCCCATGCTGTAACTCTGCACCTTTCTCCATCTTCTATTCCCGGGCTTTCCTGTATTGCATCCTAAGGTTTTGCATCCTAAGGTTTTGAAACCAAATCCATCCAAGTCAGAAGAAAAACTAGAAGAATATATTTTTTTCCATTTTCATTGCCAATAAAGGCAAAATTTTGTGACAATAGAAATACAGCAAACGTACCTAATGGAAACTTAAAGCTCATCACTTCGTGAGCTACTCAGAGCAGGCTCATGCTTCTCACTGTTCAGTCTTGGATCAATGACTTCACCCTTAGGCTCTCCAAGGCTCGAATTTATGAAATGAGTGAAATTTTGCATTGCTCTCAGGACTTAACCAGAGCTCTTTCCCCAAGCTCCTCCACAGAGGCTGGTCCTTGCTGAAGAGTGCTGTGAATAATTCACACATTGGTGTTGCTTCTCCTAAATCTCAGCCTCACCTCCACAGTTAAAGGGGCACAAAACAGCACAGGAACAATACCCCTGATGTAAAAGATGACCCATCAGGAGTGAGAAGATTAAGACTTTCCCTTCTGCTTTCATAGTGGGACAGAGCCAGTATAACCATGGTCAGTCACCAAAAGGAACATGTAATCCTGCTGTGGCCTTTGGGCCTGCTTGGCCACCCATCTTACCCTAGAAAGGGCCAATTCAGGAAATTGAACCAGCAGAAAAGCAACTACAGAGAAAGCCACTAGCTTTACCATGAAACCCGCTTTTGGACTTCCCTCCCCTCCTGGCTCCCGCCTCCACGCCAAGGCACAGGAGGACACTGTACCCACGCACTTGCAGCTCCATGAGATTCTTAGCTTAGCAAAACACACAGTTAACCAGCGTTATTTGTAGCCAAAACCAAGCACAATTTATAATTAACACCTTTCATGTTAACAGATCGTAGGCAGGGGGTTAAAAAAAATCAGTTGCATACCTAAGCACATATGCATCCCACCTAAATATGAAGCATTTACTTGAAGTGTAAAATGCCCCCAGCCCACAAACTGCATACTTCCAACTACAGAGTGGGAGAAATCCGAGGTGGGCTGAGCAACAACCCAGCTGTGCATCACGCTCTGCTTCCTGCAGAGCCGGCCCAGAGGGATTAAGCACCGTTTCCCTCAAGAAATGCCAAACCTTAGGTGAGATGCACCCAAACCTTAAATCTGTGTTTTCAGTGAACCAAGAGACAGGAGAAATATCATAGATGTGCATGCTGTGTGGCATGTCAGGAAGTTTGCGGTGTCCAGCATAACTCCTACCATCTCTTACTAAAAGATTGTTTTAGCTGCTTGCTTGTGTTACAAGAATGCCCTGGTGAAGCTCAGAGCCTTTTCATGCCTGTGGCTATGGCTGCAGACTGCACCTGTGCTAAATGGCCGAGGCTCTGCAGCGGCCCGACACAGACAACACAGGACAGACACAGAAGAACCAGTTTGTGCTTGGCCGCCCACCAGCATAAAGTCATGGACGTCCCCTGGGCCAACGCTTGTACAGGAGACACCAAAAGGCACGTGAACTGTGCTGGCTTCTGACTCTCAGTGGCCTCAGTTCACTTTCTGTGATTTGGTCTCTATTACCGTTATTGGACAGCAGCCTTGGAGAACCACCGCAGCCTGTCCCAGCTGGGTGAAACCCCGGGGCCCTGGGGAGATGCTGCAGCTGGAGGACACCTGCGGCCCTCAGGCACCAGCCTCCCTCCTGCTCTGTAACCCAGAGGAGAGCAAGAAGACCAGCGCTGAGAGCTGCTGCAGCCAGGCGCCTTCCCCAGGTGAGAGCCAATGATTATATCACACCTACAGAGCCCCATGGGACCAGTCCGTGGCCTGATGGTGATGGTAACAGGAAGGTGAAAAGCACGGAGGGAAGTTACACTGAGTAGGTTAAAATTATCTTATTTCAGTTGATTGTATTCCTAATTAATTCAATAATGAGGAAAAAAATCTGCTCAAGCTTTTCGTTTAAAATCAAAGGCAAGGCCCTGCTCTAGCATCCATTGCTGCCACCAGTAGCTCGGCAGGAGTTAACAATCGAGCCTCTTAGCCACTTCTGGACTATTTTAACAAATTCAGCTGTTGATTCTAGCAGTCTGTCAAATCTCAACATATTGCTCTTATCTATCCATCTAAAACATATAATGTGAGGTAAGGAAAAGAGACTTTTTTCCCCACTCTATTTGAGCTTTAACTCCATGAAAAAAGCCCTTTTCCCCCAGACCTTTACACACTCCTTTTATATGTAATGCACAGGCTGAGACACTGACCCTGAAACAGCCCCCTGTAGCACAAATCCAGCAGCAGTACCTGACAGTCACACAGCTTTCATGATTCACCATCTGCTAATAAAGCACTATCAATCAATCAATAGGTCAAAAGATCTCACTGCTGGATGTTTTTGTGGACCTGATTAACGGAACGATAAGGATCAATTTATTACAGGATCTGCTAGAACACTATTTATAGGAAGAAAGAAGTTGTTTAAATTAAAAGAATAATTCTCAAGTATTTAGATAGATATAAATTCTGTGCGTCTATGAAGATGCAGGACGAGACGGAGCCCAGTTCCAAAAAGCTGCAGCGTGGGGTTGCTCTGTGCTACGCAGTGCCACCGGGCACAGCCAGCTCTGCAGCTGAGCACCTCTGCTCCGCAGCACGCCTGAAGCCCTGCAGCAGTGTGAGCTGCCCTGAACTGCATCCACCAAGCACACCTGTCAGTGCATGCTGCATGTACTAGCGCTGGTAAGGCCTTCTGGGTTAAGTCTTAAAACACGTGCTTGGGAACGGCTGCAGTGCATTTCGGTCTGCGGAGCGAGAAGTGGGGAGTTGCGCCAGAAGGCCGGAGGAGAGCAGCGCGGACCTTTCCTCTTCCGTGTCCCTTCACTGGCGGAAAAGCAGCACTGCTCTGCTCCGAGCAGAGACTTAGGAGCCTCTAAGAAGTAAAATGTAATGAAGAAAACAGACTGAATAAGGCACTTTGCTGGCCACCAAGAAGTCTGCTGTGTCGCTGTTCCCCCAAGGGCTCGGCAGCGAGCCTGTGCGGTGAGCACAGGCCTTCTCTGGGCCTCCTCTCATTTTCTCTGGCCTTCACTGGGCCTCCTCTGTGACTTCTTGCATTCTCTAGGCCTCCTCTCTGTCTTTTAGCCTCTTCTGGGTCTCCCTATATTCTCTCTGGCCTCCTCTGGGTCTCCTTTCATTTTCTCTGTCCTTCTCTGGGCCTCCTCTCTTTGTTTTGGAGTTCTCGGGGCCTCCTTATATTCTCTCTGGCCTTCTCTGGGCCTTCTTTCACTTTCTCTGGCTTTCTTTGGGTCTCCTCTCAACATTTTGGCCTTCCCTTCGCCTTTTGGCCTTCTCTTGGCCTCACTTCATTTTCTTTGGTTCTCCTCTCCGCCTTTTGGCCTTCTCTCGCCTCCTTTGGACTTTTGGTCTTCTCTGGGCCTCCTTTCAGTTTCTCTGGCCTTCGCAGGGCCTCCTCTCAATGTTTTGGCCTTCTCTTGGTCTCCTTACGGCCTTTTGGCCTTCTCTGGGCCAATTTTCAATTTCTCTTGTACTCTCTGGGCCTTCTCTCCGATTTTTCGCATTCTCTGGGCCTCCTTTCATTTTCTCTGGCCTTCTCTGGGTTTCCTCTCCACCTTTTTAACCTTCTCTGGGCATCCTTTCATTTTCTCTGGCCTTCTCTGGGCCTCCTCTCTGCTTTTTGGCCTTCCCTTGGCCCTAGAGGCAGCGTGTGGCCCTGGGTGGCTGCACCACAGTACCAACCAGGCACAGCTCCAGCAGGACCGAGCTGAAGAACCCTGCCCGGCTTTTACCTTCTCAAACCAGCTGCAATCTAGATGTGCCTTGGCAGCCGCTGCATCGCTCTGCTCAGGTTCCCAACCTCCAGGACTCGTCTCTGGCAGGCCACAGTGCTAGGTGAGGAGGCACCTGTTCCGGCTGAATCGCTGAAGCATTTTGGGAAAGCCTTTCCAAGCACCTTTCTAAGCCTGGGTTATCTACCACCACCCAGGGAAGCGCTGTCCTGTAGTATTTAGAGACACTCATGCAAATATAGATATTAATGTCAGCAGTGCAGGAACAGCATGTGGCCATGCACCACGAGGAGCAGAAGGAAAGGAGTTTTCCTGTTAATTCCTCTGCCTATAGGAAGAGCAGGCTTTCCCCTTGTGATCTAGCTCCAGCCTCTCACAAGCCCTGAAGATCACGTAGCAGCCAGCACTAGTGCCACCCAGCATCACTGTGACTCCGGGGGGCTCAGGAGCCACCGGTGCCAGGAGGGAGATGGGTGGCAGAGCAAAGACAACTCACCCAGGGAGGCAGTGACTGGAGGAGCGTGGTGGGTCCCGTGGGCCCCCAACTGCACCCAGGGTGGCACAGCTGCAGATCGCCTACGGGACTCATAGCAGAAACAAAGCAAGAGCCACTGCAGCATGAAGAGATTGGCACCTGCCCAACGGGGCTGCCACTTAATGGACTGAGTTCAGATACACAGAGCTGGTCTAGGAGCGATCCATATTGTACAGAACAGCACGACACAGACATTGTCTCCAGCCAATTATGCCGCACTCTCTGTTGTACAATATTCATTTCAATGTTACCCTGAAAGGAGGAAGCATGCCAGGTCAGCCAAGTAAAGTGACAGCCACTGCTGTAAAACCCAGTCCTCATTTCTTGGAAAACCTCTGTGGACACAGTCCAAATCCTTATAACCAGACCCTTACAAAGCACGGTTCCAGGAAATCCATTAAACCTTCACTCCGTTCATCACCACTGCCATTTCCACTTGCCAGTGCCACGTGTGCATTTCAGGCTCTGCCCCACAACAAGAAGAGCATCTCCCCATCCCCTGGGCACTCGCCCCAGCACTGACGTTAGCAGCACACCCCAACTCACCCCTCTCTTCCTGACCACAGCACAGGCAGTTTAAGGCAACATCAGCGCCAAGTTTATCCACGCCCAGGTACCCGACGATATGTGCACCCAGAGCAGGGCAGCACCGCGTGGAAAACTGTATTATCACAGCACCGAGGGCAATGCTCCGAGCCCAAGTGCTCATGCCCGACCCAGCACCGCGTTCTGTTGTCACAGAATCCTTCAGCTCTTTGCACATCAAGTTACAATCTGTGAAATGCCATGATCATCCTTTTCTCCCAACATTCATTCTTCTCTGAGGCCGATGCTCCTCTCACAGCATCCTCAGCTCTTAGAAATTTATGTTTAGTCTTATACTATCTGGAAGCTGTTGTAAAACCTCAGTGTCAGAAAAAAAAAAAAAAAAAAAGATTTAAATGACTCCCTCTGGGTGCAAAAAGCCCCTCAATTATTTGAAACCCATGATTCACAGGCTTTTACAGGCAACTGGCCAGCACAACACGCTATTGCAATGCCCTGTGCAACACCTCAAGGTGCTTCTCTATCCCAAATAATAGGAAATTAATGTTTGCAAAAGGTTTTCAAGTGTTCTCAGGCAGCAGCTTTACAGGAAGCAGCAGAATCCGTATTATTTATACAGATCTCGTTATTACAAACTAGAACTCCACGTTATCACTGTAATAAAACGTTACCCAGGAGACCGTCAAAAAACCTGAACAAAATCCTGTAATACACTGGGATGAAATGTGAACACAAGAGGAAACAGGCTTTCAGATCATTTGCCGTTATCCCTGGAAAATGAGACACCTCTACATTTGCTGTGCATTGCAGGGGTCTGGCAAGTGTGGGAATAAAAATGTTGTTTTTGCAGAGTTACATTGTTTAAAGGTAAGGAATGGGGTATTGAGATATGCTTGCAGTGGTAAGAAAACTTAGCAGGCGACCTTGTAAAATGCAGACAACCAGACTCCTTAGAACAATTAGGTGAAAATCACGGTGTTAAGTCAAGTCAGATAAGTAAAACTTCAAACAGTAAAAAAGTCAAAAGAAATTTGAAATTTAACAGGCCGGCAACTGAAGGCCATGCATTGTCTGTGAAGCATCAGATAGATTGTGAACCTGGATTACCCACTCAGTGGGGAAACAGGGGAGGGTCCTGTCATCAAAAAGTATATAAACTGTGTTTTGGAACCAGTAGGCGCGCTCCTGCTTGTGGGACGCCCACCATTGCAATCGCGAATAAATTACTACTTCACTGAGATCCTCGCCTGAGCCTAAGTTATCGGCTACGGAGTGTTTCTCACACAAGTAAGCAGAGTGCTCTGCAGCAGTTGCAGGACTCTTGAGAAACAACCTTTTCCTTTTCACCTATAGTTCTTGGTTTAATCCCCCCCTCCTTTTTTTTTTTTTTTTTTTTTTTAACTGACCTGATGGGCAGAAGGGTGAATATGCCCTAGTGGCTTAGGCAATAAGAAACGCCAGGGATGAGTAATCTTCATGCAGAAGATCCTTAGAGGCTTGTGAGGCTGCAGAAAATCTGACTGCGCAAAAGGAAGAAGAAAACCAGAGCAACCAACTAGTGTCCCCACACACGACCCTAACAGGGGCAAATTGAGCCAAATCCCTCCTGAAACACTGGTGTACTGCTTTGCAAAGCCCCCAAACCCACATCAAGCCCTTTTTAAGCACCCGGGTACAGAAACAGCTGCAGCAGCACACGCTGCAGAAGCAAAGCCAAATATTCCCTGTTTGCACTGTGCCCTAAGGGCTAGCAGTTTCTACCTTTTGCAGTTTATAGGTGCGAGTGATGGAGAGGGCTTTGCATTTGTTTCCTCACCTGCTGCACTGCCCTCCTGCTGCCTACATGTGACGGGTACCGGTGCTGCCGACCCGGCCGGTCACTTTGCCTCTGCCCAGGCCCAGTTGCAGGCTCAGGAGGCAGGCAACAGCCAGCCAAGGCTGTGAACAGCGCTTTTGCACCTACTGACAAGGTGGCTTTTTATATTTTTAGGCACAGGCTGCTTGAATGCAGTTCCTCGGAGCTGGCAAAGTGCTCCCCCTGCTCCTGCTGAGGCTCACTCCCCCCCTACAACCGAGAGATGCTCTCCCCAGAGGAGAATAAAAGCCAATATTATTTGCGCTCTCTCAGGAAGCTGCAGAGTGAAGCTCATTAGCATTGAAATAGAAACCCAAACCGGGCCACTCCAGTCCTGCTTATTTGTAGGAGCAATAATTCTCCATAGGTGCTTAAATGCATGCAAAACGGACTGCTGGCGAAATCACCTTGCTTAAGATTCGGAGCTGTTTGCCGCAGCTTCAGACACCGGGCACCTGGCCCCTGTTTTGCGCGCTGGGCCAGGCTGGCCCACGGCACTGCCCCAAAAGGTGGCACCAGCATTTCAGACCGTTATCAAAGTTTGGTGACCTACAGCAGAATTCGCAGTCGGCACCTCGGTCAAGCTCAGAGACCCTGAAGAGCAGCCGAGCTGTTCTGTTATTAAAACAAGCCGGGGAACGGTTAAGCTGGGAGCCTGCAGGCAGGGACACCGCAGAGCCACCCCTCCCTGGGGCCAGCCCATACTGCCCGTGCACTGCCCTCGCAGCAGGAGCCACCTCCTGGGTGAGGAGCCCCCTCGCCAGCTGGGCTGAACCCTTCCAGAAGCACTCACAGAGCGGGCAGCGGTTAAAGATGCTGGTTGTCACCAGTGGGAGTGCTGTAATTTAAACGACAGCGCATTTTGCAGTACTGCTGGCACTCGGACCTCTGGCCAGAATCCCTTCTCTGATGACAAGCTACCTAAACAAAGAGGTTTGTTTCTTCTCAGCAAAAATGTGAAGAATAGGTGCCCAAGGAGACCCCTGAATAGCTGATACCAACATGTAAATACATTTGAAAACTATAGCAAAATCCATCTGAGGACTGTGGATGAAACTCAGCACAAGCCATTAATTAAAATATATATATATATATAACATATATATATATATATATAATTAAAATATATATATATATGTATATATATAGGGTACCTGGGAACTAAAGTCCAGTCAGTCTGAATCTGTGCTGGGCAAAAACCTGGTGAAGAGCAATATGGCACATAAACCAGCATCTGGGAAAAGGTGGTGGCACCATTAGCGCACGTCATCCTCAACCATGGAAAATTAAGCGTCAGACAAATCAGGTATTTAAATTGTGTCAGCACTGTTTGACAAGAGCATGAAGTGCAAGAGCCTGAAGCTGACTTTCGTGAGCAGTAGATTTTCAATCTAAAAATGTTTTATACAAAAAAAAGTCTGTCCAAAATACTTTAAAACTAGTTTTCCAGTAGGCACTACATGAAAAACACAATTAGCCAAATAGTTTCAATCCTTGACCCAACCCTATTCAGCACATTCCCCATCTCTCTGGAAAACACACGAAACCACTGCTGATACAATCTGTGCGTGGCAGCGTTCCATGCCAGGCACAGCATTAACGATGGGAGCAGATCCGGAAAGCTCGGTGACACCAGTTCATTCGAGCAAAGTGCTCTGAATAGCCGTAACTGGCACGTCACCTATCTCAGCACCAAGTACACAGGTCACCCTAACAACAGAGAGGACAGGATTTTTGTCGTCAGCAATTAAGAAAAAGAAATGGGAAGGCTTGCGTAGAGCCAACCACACACACTCCTAACGGGAAGCTGTTACTAAGAGGGTCGAAGCAATCCACGGATACAGAAATAGGAGATAAACCAGCCAGCTCAGGGAAGCAGTGCTATTTCGGTATCTGAAGTCCAAGAAACCATTACTAAAAGCTGTGAGCAGCTCTGGTGACCATATTTCAAGGATAGTCTTGAACACATATGAAGGATTCAGACAAGACTCTGGAAAACTTGCCTTATAGTAAGAGGTTTTCAAATCTCAGCCTGTGCTGTTTTCCCAAGTGGTGGCAGGGATAATTCAGCTGCAGTCTACAATTATGTCCCAGAGGAAGAAACTGATAGCACACAGCTCTTAGCCTAGCCAGAATGAAGACATTGCAGAAGTAGTAAATGAAGTAAATATTTTAAAGCGGAGGGCAAGTAGTCATTGGAAGCACAGCCCTGGGACATGACCAGCTCTAAGAAGCTTAGCAAAAAGCTTGGGTGACATGCCGAGAAAATGCCAGCGCTCAGGCAGAAGTTGGAGCCCACCTTCCAGCTTGGACACCCACACACGGGAGGCTCTGGGTGTCCTGCAGGTGAGAAACCACACCGCTGTGCTTAAATCACCTCCCCTGCCGCCCCATCTCTGTCCCATGTGCCCCAACATCCCTTTGCAGTACCGAAAATGAGGAGAGCAGCAGTTGGAAGACTTCAAGGAGAACGTGGCCAGTCCTCAGCCCTGGTGCCCAGAGCATTCACGCACTGCGCTGAGGGCTCCTCAGGGCAGCCCCAGGTGGGTGCGTGGGGCTGCTTCCAGCTCTGCCACTGCCTGCCAGAGTGAGCCACCCTCCACACACTATCACCCGTTTGCCTTTTCTCATGTTTATATGGTATGTCATCTTTATATTTGTATGGCATCTTGAAGGGAGGCAGATGAACATCATAGCCATGGCAGGTGACCACAGCACTGCAGCCCAGGGGGTCACCACCAACCCCAGGACCCAGAGGAGCACAGGGAATGTGAGCACAACGTCAGGAAAAGGGGCAGAAATTGGGATGTGTAGAACAATTTTAACTATGTTATTCCTATCTAAACTTTTTCCTCTAATAATGAAGTCTAGACTAGTAATTATTCTTGAATAAGATTAAGATGTCAATGGTATTAAAATAATATTCTCGGCTTTTTATATCTGTAAATATATATACATATCTATATAAAGGTGATTTTCCTTTTTGCCCATAAGGAAAATTTTAATCACAACATCACTGCTTACTAACCCATGTCAGTGCTTATGAGGCACCATTATTTTAGACAGAACAAGGTACATGTGGTTTTCTTCCAATGAATGCAGAGACAACACCTGCAAACGCCGTGCTCATCACAGAAGGGTACAGGCACACATGGCTG
Organism: Cygnus olor; assembly: GCF_009769625.2. Taxonomy (NCBI): domain Eukaryota; kingdom Metazoa; phylum Chordata; class Aves; order Anseriformes; family Anatidae; genus Cygnus; species Cygnus olor. The sequence continues at coordinate 1,747,959 of NC_049183.1, forward strand.
CTTCCATCAGGAACATCCCTGCGCCACTAACCTCAGCCCACATAGCGCTAGTCAAGCGCCCACCCAAGCCAAAACCTGTGAGGCAGAGCCCTGCTGCCACCGCGGGTACTGGTGGAGGCACCTGCTTTGGCCGCCCAAGCCATTTGCAGTAGGGAGGATTTTGAGGTCATTTGGGTTTTATTCCTGTAAGGGGACTCGTGCACAGCACAAGGACGTGGCATTGCTGTACCTCCCTGCTGAGACCATCGCAGGGTGCGGTGGAATAAACCAGCAGCCACTGCCTCCACCGACAGCCGCTGTGCAAAGTGACCATGCTATGGGGACAAACAGGTCAAAAAAGAAATTACAGAAGCCTCCTGTAGTGGAAAGCCTTACCGAGTCACCGCAGATTGCTTTAGAGAAACCCGTAATCACACAGCAAAAGCAACCTAATGAAGAGCTGGGTTGCAGGCAGAAATATTCTTTTATTCATTAGCAAGTACACCGGGGTCAAGTTATCACAGACAAGTGGAACACAGAAGGACTCATCAAGCCTTTACACCTAATTATACAGAAATGAGCTACCACCTCCCCTCACGTGAGGGTTGTGCTTTCCAAAGTGTCACAAGCATTTAAATCACACCTAGTGCGTTCGTTAGCTGGTAGGACCCAACACACCGCCTGATTACACGGAAGAAAAGAATGTGACAGACCTCCAGAGTGATGAGGCGAGGTTGCAAAGGGGGAGGTATCATAACAGCAGTTTTAATTCAAGCCTGGAATTTGATAGAAAGATTTTAAAAATCACACACACACTGGCACTGCAAAAGAATATATTGTCAGCGTTAACAGAGGCTTGCAGCATGAGACCTTTTCCAGGCAGAAAAGACTTGTTACAATAAATGTTCTAAAAAATTCAGCATTCACATAAGAATCCGTGTGCATCCATAAAATAAGAGAGGAGTGCAAATAGATTAGGTTTAAAACAATCTCAGGGAAAAGAGAACTCTTTCACTGAAGTTCCTCCGTATCTTGTCCTCTTAAATCACCTCAAAGAGCGTCCATACAATCTCAGAAATCCTATTATCTCCCTGTTCCTATCATAAATTCGCCAGTCTTTTTTGATAAATTACCACCTTCCTGTCATATTATTTCTTTACTAAAAATTACAAGTCAGAATTCTGAATTAAAGTGCACACTAGCAAATTGGAATCCTTATATTACAGAAATAAAAATTGGAATGTATGTGTCTGAAGTATAAATATATTACATGCATGTAGAGCTGGGATCATTACGTGCCGTTACCAAAAAACAGCGCTATCATTTCTATAGCTCTTAAAGAGCCTATTGTGATCTGTGATTCATGTGTTTTCAGGAGCTGTGCTCGACTCCCAAAGCTCTATTCATTTTTTTCTGGTTAAAATAGATCACCTGTGTGATAAATTATTCCGGAGCAGTTATTCTTGTGTGGATGCTCTCCGTCTGGAATGAAATACTTTTTTATTTTGATTTAGCTTTATTCATAGGCTCGTATCTCTAAGCATTCCCCTAATTCCAGGTAAGGAAATGGAAGAATAACAAAACCAGCAAACCCAGCTCCCGCCTGCACAAGGGATTAGGGTCCAAACATCCTAACATGGTGCTGGGCTCAGCCTGAGGACCCAAATGCTGCATTTACATGAATGCTCGTAAGTCAGAGCCTATTGTGTGCCAGTGCTGCCTATTAAGAAAAAACAGAAAAATAACCATAGTTTTTTCTTTTTCAGAATTACTAAGAACACTGAAATATATAGAACAAAATCCATAATGCTACTTGACAAAAAAAATTCACCTTAGAGAAAAAGATGTTTCTAGAACAATACATTTCAAGGAGCACTGTGAATCTGCAGCACATCCCTGGTGATGCAGGTTGATGCCATCAGACATGTTGCTCTGTCGAAACGCTTAAGGATAAAAAGTAGCACTTTGATATTGTGTTAACAGCCTGAAAAGGGAAAAAAAACCCTCTCTCCTCACCTGCCAGCCCCACAAACTTGGCTTCACAATAGCTGTTCCCATCCACCTCTGCTCGCATCACTCCTGACCTGACCTATCCTCCAAGAAACCTTTGTTCTGTTTTATTTTTAAGTTGAATCCATTCACAGCATGGCCAATGGTGCTGATGCACCAAGAGCGTGGGATGCTGCTGCTGGTAGCAAAGCAGGGGGCAGAAGCAAAGGAAGGGCAAACCTCGAGATCCCTGAGACTGAGCACTGCCACCCAAGAGCCTCCCTCTTGCTTCAGTAGAAGCTTGCATTACCTGCAACTCAGATGCCACAAATTTGGCATCGCTGAAAAAGACCTTTAACAACAAAGTGCACTCAGGTGTACTTGTATTATGTTGACATCATTCCAGGGAGTGACTTGATCCAGCCAAGATAAGAGGAGCAGAGAGAAGACTGTGCAAAGTCTCAGCATATAAGCATTTCATCACCATTTGTTTTCATTTGAATAGATTTTTGTAATAAACTGGGTGAAGAAAGTGTGCTCTGAGGCTGGGAGCTCTTCTGGCCGCATGCATCACACAGCAGACCCTAAGACAAAGGCTCACACGCACTGCGTGCTGTACTGCTAGAAATGCCTGAAATCCAAACAGATTCCCAAAATCTGACCAAAAAAAAATCTTTCCTTGGAAAGCCAAATGGTCGGGATCAAGACCAGTAGCCACCAGTACAACTGGAGGGGGGTCAACAGGGTAGCTCTCAGCCAAGTTTGCCATGAGAACATAAAATCGCTGCCCTCCTACTTGCTGCGGGGGATGTTTCCTGGCTCCAGGCAGCGCAGCCAGCCCCATGCCTAACACAGAGGCCAAGCGCACGCATTCTGCTTGTGCCTGTTTGATGTAAGTGAAATATCTGCTACAGCAGCTACTCCAGGTCACTCCTGTGGCTCAGAGATGCCCCCAGATGACACCAAGCTCCTGCCTGGCAGTGTTGCAGTTTTGTCCTGGTGCTACGTTTTGGACCAGGGATGTTCAAGTCCCCATATGCCAGCACTGCCCAGCCACAGCCCCAGGTCCCTGACTGCTGCTCCAACCCCATGAACACGCTCAGGTCACCAGCAAGGGCAGCAGCATCTGCCTCAGCCCTGTAACCAAAACAAGGATTCATCATTTCTTTATTAACAAGGACTTTAGCAAGAGTATACTCAGTCACGTACAGGCTTGGGCATCAGCAGCTCGGGAAACAAAGGAAACCCAAACAGCCCAGGAAATAAATGCTGGCAGGGAACCCACGCACCAGGGGTTTTGCATGAAGTGCTGCACGCTGCAGATACAACTCCTGAGGCTGTAAGAGTGCACCTTGCATCCTCACCTGCCCCAAGGCAGCAGCAGCAGAGTCACAGCCATAGGTAGGTCGGGCTGCAAGGCACTGCCGGCTGAAACAGGCTGAGTAGCGCCAGGAGCATCCCCACAGGAGATCAGCAGCCAACTCACCTCTCTTCCCCAGCCAGCAAAACTGAAAAGCCTAGCCAGGAGCTTTATAGCCTCTTTATTTCAAAAATAAACAAAATGGAAATAAACTTTATGACGATGTTAACTAAAGCTTTCTAAAATAAAGCTTCCATTAAAAAGGGAGGGTAAAAGCTGGCGTTTCTACAGCCGCTGCGTCTTCCACCGTACGTGCACTTATCGCATCCTGAAAACCCTCTGGAGGACCCACTGCCTCCTCCCTGCTCTAGCCCTGCACCCCTTGCTCTATTTAAGATAAAACGTAAGGATTGTTGTATGCAAAGACAGGCCAAAGACAGGCTTGCCAGCAGACCAAGCTCCTAACAATCCAGTTGTACACTGGAATAATTAGTGCAAGTTAAGACATGTTTGCACACAATAGTACAAGATCTTCCTTGTACGGACAAAGCACATAAGAATGGTCACAGGGACGGGAAGGAAGGCGGCAGAGCAGAGCGAGGCCAGCCCCTGAACCGACCCAGAGGAGGAGGAAGGGCTGGAGCTGTCAGCCCATGGCAACCCACTGCCAGCTCCAGCGAGGGCACGAGCAAGCCCACAACTTGCTGCCCTCGCTGGGGGAGCCAAAGGCCATCGTAATCTTTCCCTTCAGCTAACACTGACAGCAGCATCCGCTTAGCAGTTAAGATGCACCGGTTATACCGATACTTCTGTAACATGTTAATTTAAGAGGGAAAAAATGGGTTTTTGACCTCAGCACCATCAAGCACAAAGCAGGGTAATGAAGAGTTATGCAAATTTCCTAGGCAGCTGCAAACGCTTTTTTCATGGGTCACATAAACAAGTGCTCAGAGAAAAAAGTTGCACATTAACTTGTTCTCGATTAATTTTGACCACTTTTGGACCACTGTTTAAGAACAGAATTTTAAGGTTTTTACTTTAAAAATTGGGGACAGGTTTCCCAAATGGTTCCAGATTAGGCACTGAAACTCTGTTTCAATCACAGTACTTCAAGAAGTAGACCATAGCTGGGAACCACCACACAGCTTCGTTATCGGGACAACCCCTCCTCCCCAGACAGCCACCACATCAGGAGAAACCACTAAGTACTTCTGCAACAACCACCCTTCATCCCACTTTGGTTCGCCCCTTCCCAAGGCAGTACCTTTAGAGAACAATAACATTGTTGATAAGCATTTGTGTGTGTTTTTTTTTTAAAATCAATTATATGAATTCATGAAGAACCATGAATTAAACACGTCTTTCAGAAGAAACCCAGAATAGAGGGGGAAATGTGTGTTGAAAGTGATAACAATTCTACTTGGTTGCCTGTAATTTTCTCAAGGCTGATTCTTACCTGAGGATGGCACAATCATCAAAAAGGCTGGAATAAACTTGTTCTTCTGAATAGAGAAACATCAAAAAGATCCTAGTAGTAACAGAGACAGCCTTCCAGGAGAAACAGGGAAGAAGGGAGGGGAAGGAGGACAAAAAACATGACTAAATGCCTCATCTTTTCATGATATAATTTCTGCCTTTAAAATACTTCTGGTACACACCACAAGGTCCCACCAGAATACCCAGAAAGCACGAAGCTTGCTGCTGGGCCCCAGATGGGCTTCACTATGGCAGATCGCAGCCAGACACTCCCTGCACCCAGCAGGGGTGTTGCTGGGCTGGTGGACATCCATGACAATTATTTCTGCTCCAGAAGCAGCACAGGCTCAAAGTCTGCTCCAGCTCATAACACTGGGAACCCCACTTGGAGCCCTGCTACCCCGCACACTGCCAAAAGCCTGAAATTCCTCCTCTTGCCACGTCAGCTGCACCTCTGCCGAGCCTGGAGTTATTTTTGGTGCTCCATGGCAGCACAACCAGGTCACCTCTTACTCACTCCCCAATTGCTCTGCATCGGGACAGCTCCTTCAGGTTACTCACATCCTGCATGAGCAACCCTGTGGTCCATCCAGTCACACCTCCCAGCCCCTGTGACAAGTGACAACCTGCTCAGACCATGCCCAGCACTCTTCTCCCGCCACCATCCCTGCGAGGCAGACAGCCCTCAAGCAGCTTGGAAAACGGGGTGTAGCAGCCAGAGATGAGATGTAGAAACTGTCCAAACCAGCATCAAGCAACTCTGAAGAAAGTGGGCCCATATGAGCCCACCATCAACTGTGGTTTTTGGAGCATCTATCAATTTTAGGAGCACACAGGTGAGGCTCTGAGCTGCAAGTCAAAGCATCGCCCAAAAGGGAGCACTTTGTGGAAGGGACCAATGGAAGGGGACAAGGACAGGGATGGGGAGGGAGCAGCCAGGATGGCCATATGCATGCACGTATTTAGGTTTTCTTTTGTCACATCATCAATTGACAGACACAAGAAGTAGGAAGAGTATGCCAAACCTTAAAACATCATGCAATTTTATCTACGTCTTCCAATTGGCACAACTTCTGCCTTCGCAGTAATGGACCTCAAGGGCAGGGATTTGAAGGACAGGGCAGCAGCTGTACAAAGCCCTATGCCAGAGCTCTCAATGGCCCCGGGCAGGTGACAAACATCAAGGGAAATGCAGAACAACAAAGAAGGCATGTGGGTTTTGCAAGCTAAACCAGAACAAATTAGCATGAAGCAGCTGGGCTCAAAACACCGCCCTCACTAGAGGCACAGCGTTTAGGGGCAAAGGTAACTCCAGGAAACACATCCAGACACACACACGATCATGCCAGAGATGAGTAAGACCACAGGCAGGGAGCTGGAGGAAGCTGGAAGAGGACTGGGTGAGCCACGCTCACATCACCGTCCCCGGACAGCACGTGCGGGCAGCCAGGGGCAGAACCTCAAGCTGGTGAAAATGGATATGGGATTGACAAACCTATTGCTCCCCTGATAATTGCCACCCAGCAAAATGCTGCCCACTGAAAGGTCTGTGTATACTGGGCATTTTTACTGGGATGAGGCCATGGCCAGGTCTGCGCTCTACAGCACAGAGGAAGGCAGCTCCCCCAGGGGCTCAGGATGATTTGAGTGCCTGGTGAAAGCTAAACGAGTCACCAGTGGTCAGAGAGCTCACTTAAAGCAGCCACGGGAGACTTGCAGTGAAATACCTCAATTAAGTGTCCCCAGACATCATCTCCAGCACTGATGTCTTCAATTAGAAGCAGTCTTGCTCTGAGCAAAGGCCCCTGACAGAGTTGCACCAGATTTAGCAAATGCTCAGTTGAATGCTCAACCAGTTTCCCTATCAGGCAAGGGCCATACGGATGGACAAAAATTCCCTTCACCAACACATGCGAAGGTAAGGAAATCACCAGGAAGTCATACAATATATTTACTTTTCCTTCTATTTAGACCAATAAATTCCACAATTTTATAGCTAGCCTTAGGGGGAACCACATATACATGTGACATATGTACACTGGGCACCCCTGGACATCTGCTTGGCCAAAAATGAAGGCTGTTTGACATTATCTGTCTAAATTGCATCCATGCCATGAGCTCAGACCATCAGAAGGATGGCAGTAGTGGTGTTCTGCTTCCATTGGGGATCCAGGCATTTTAATACAGTTTTAAAATGCACATTGCTGTTACAAGAGCCTCCCTTGCTCTTCTTACTTCCATCTCACTGTACCTTCTCCTGGTCATTGTAGCATGTCCCATATGTCCCCTTCTCATCCTCCACAAGCAGCCTTTGTCACATTCTGCTTTGTATTTGGTCCCCCAGTCATTCCCCTTGCTGTCTTAGAATAGCCAGAAAAAATAAACTCGAAAAGGGCAACAAATTTGCCTTAAAAAGGAAGAAAGCACTGTCCTAGTAGCACTGCTTTCTGCAGTATACCAGTATGTCAACAGTAAGCATTTTGCCTAGTTTTCTGACCCGCTGTGCTTACTTGCAAGCCTTTGAAGGCTGGGCTGCACGACATGTAGGGACCTGAGGAAGAGAGCAAACGATCTTGGATGGGCCAAGTATTCTGTAACAGAAAGGTTCAGAAGTAGGACAGCCTACGAGGACAAGAAATCGGTGCGTGAGTGGTGGAACAGGTTCTTTAAGGATAAGATAAGCAGATCCAACTGTGCACCACCTTTCTGAAATACGCAGCATGTATTTATCAAGGGAATGGTATGGGACCAGCACCTGTTCCAGGAGAAAAGACTTTTTCTCTAATTTCACAGAGCTCATAAAACCTAAAAAAAAATCCATTGATGTCACTTTTTCCCCCTCCTCTCCTCCCTTTCCTTTCCTGCCCATTCATGTAACCAGTTTGACAAAATTAAAACTAAAAATCCAGGTGCTCTGCTGTGATTGCAGGAAGTTTGTCCTTCACATTAATCGGTGAAAGGCTTTTTCAGACTGCAGAGTGCCATCTAGATGAAGGAAGGAGAACTTGCTGCAAGTCAGCCAACTGGAGGTAATGAATCCTTTGGGGACGCATCACAGAATGCCTACAAGATGCTTTTCAGAACAGCTCTTTGCAGACTGCAGGTGTTTTGTGGCTTTTTTTTTTTTTTTAAGTACTAAAATACTCCTGTGACTGAATGAGCAATGCTCTCAAATGGCTTGTAGGATGAATTGAGAGCCCTTTTAGTTTAGCATTTGAATATTTATGCATCCTCGAAGAGAAACATTTTTGGTTATTTTTTCCAAGGCTTTAGGGGTTCACCTGTTTCAGATGGACACTGAGGCTGGGTTTCCAGGCAGACCCTCACTAGCGGAGGCACGTGGACTGGCACAACCGAACCTGAATGAGAACCTGCAAGTACATAAGGTGGGGTTTTCTTGCATATCTGCAAATATTTGCCAGTGGAGAGAGATTAGAAGGAATAGGTTCTACAAGCAGATTTAGACAAGCTAGAAGTTTTGCTTGTCTCACGAATAAAAAGAAATATATAGTAGAAGCACCAGGCAGCACTTGCAGTAGCAAGAAGGGACTGCCCTGAGATGGTGCTCCCACGAACCTGCCGAAAAGCAACAGGGAACCAAACACCACACACCTCTCCTTCCGCCTGTATCGAGGAGGCAAACAAGTACCTGCAGGCTGAATAACTCGGGGTCTGTAAAGAGATGCAAGAAATGTCTCCTAACTTGTTAGGTTTGCCTTACACCAAGCGCTGTTGCTGTGTGGAATTGCAGATCGCTGAGGACAGCCAGAGCTGGGGAAAACCCACACGAGGGGGCAAGTCCCAGTTTCTTGATGAACTAGGGTTGTGCCTGCAGTAGCAAGGGACAAATGGAAGATACCCTCAGAACGGGTTTAGGAGATGAGTCAGAACATTATAGCCTCCCTTTTCCACCCACAGACGAGCTAACTGTCCCCAGGTGATCCCTGTGCCCTTGACACAAAGCAGGAGCACATCACAACTGACGAGATAAATACTTACAGAAATGCCAGCTGCTCCACAGCCCATCAAGAACACCACTGCATAGCAGTGACCTCTTAAGCACACCTGTGCAAGACCCAAGCGGGCCTTGGCTGACCAGGAGGTGCCTTCTGGTTTAGGTGAGCCTGAGGACAAGGTGGTGCCACAAAGGTCACTGAGGTCTGTGGATCCATGTCAAAGCCCAACCTGACATACTCATCATTTAAACCAAGCAGCAATGAGTAGCCAAACAAAATCTCACATAAAGAGACCATTTAAAAGACAGGCTGCAGCAATATAAAGTCACCCTCCAGAAGCACAATTATTTTGGGGTGACTTATACAGTCATACGGAAGCGTTACAGTGATACAGCAACATAAATAATAGAAGCTGGTGAATAATGCAAATAAACCATTTTCCATTTCTATTTTTCATGTTTCTAGATATATTTCTCTCCAACACAGTCGGACACACTTTCTGCTTTGCTGTCTGCAAACCTTCATGTGGTGCAGGAACAAATTTCAAAGGGATTTGGAAGAGAAACGAACAGGCTGCTGCCACCTGTCTCACCTCCCATCCCTCTGCCACACTTTGATGGGACCAGGGAGCTGAGAGGCTGGGTCTAGGTTCAAAACAACCCCTCCCCTTCACTGAACCACAGCCAGCCCATTCCTCCTTCAGCGTCAGAGCTCCTTGGAGGCTTCAGGTTGGGATGGAAGCCCATAATTATGCTGACAGCTTCACTAGATCTTTACTTTTGGTCTAATTAAGATGTATTAGAGTGGAAAACAAACAGAACTTGGTCCTTTCTGACACTACAGGCACTTTACATGTGCTGAGCAAAAAGGCCAAGAGTTGAAAACAAGGATGGAAATTAAGAAAAACAAGGTTCTGTGCCCAGTGTTTTGACTCAGGGCAAGGAGCCCTTCACCAGCACCACCAATGGAGCTGGCAGATGGCAGGACTGCAGCCAGAGGGACAAATCCTGACTAAGTACTCTTTGCCTGCTTGTTAGGGTGCATGTGCTAATGGCTTCGCAGCTTTGTTTGTTAATGCTGTGAAGCTGGAAGAAAATTCAGCATTTGGTAGTTTCTGATGGCTGAAAGGGGAGGTGGAGAAGCAGCAAATGCTGCCTCTCAGGGTGAAGGACCTTACACCTTTACAGCCTCAGGAGAATCAGTGACTTCCTGAGGATCCCTTGGACAAAACAAATGTCACAGTGTCAAATTAGCTTCTGTATTAAATGCCTAATGTAGGTGCAAAACAGATAGAAACACTAAATCGGAGCTTTTCAAAAAACTCAGAGGAGCCATACCACCAGACAACAGCAGATGAATATGCTAAACAGAAAGGGGCAGATTCTCAGCTGGTGCAAGTTAGCCCCAACCCTTGATTTCCCTACCTTCGGAGATATACAGACAACAAATGCAGTTTCTTCACTCACTTTTTTTAGGCTCTTGCCTTATATTAAGCATGTAAGATGAAGAGAGTGTGTACTGAGGTGCAATAAATCAAACCTTGGGTGCTTGTCCTGCACAGCCGACGCATTTGCAGAGAGCGTGCTGCGGCAGGGTGCTGAGCCCCGGCACCGCTGCTGGAGTGCCAGTGCCCTCTCCTGTTCAGTGTGCACCAGATATTCATTTCACAGCACGTCTGCATGTGTTTAGAGGCTGGTGGAAAATATTCCCAAACGTAGCCTGACATTCCTCTACAGAGTAATAAATAATGGCTAGCAGAAACGTGAAAACGTGGCAGAACTTACCTGGACACTGCATCCCCTTCATCACAGCCCAGAAAAATTATCACTTGCTCTGGGCCATTTAGGAAGAAATAATCCTCAAACTATCTAATTCCATTAAGTAAAGCAGGCTTGGATTTTCTTTCCAACACGCATCTTCAATGACATTCAGTTACACTTTGTGTCTGTAACTTGAACTCCAGCCACTGTCTAATGTATTCTCAAAGTCACAGAGGAGGAAACTGAAGTCAAAGGGAAACTGTTAGCAGGCCTGAAGTCGGGGTAGTTTGTACTCCCTTTATACCTGGACTGTATTACAGACTGTTCACACCGTTCCTTAATGACAACAGCACAGACTCATCCTCATTTTACCACAGCAGCAAAAGCAGTGGTGATGCTACCAAATGTTTTCCAACAACTCCCTTTTCAGTCATCCTGAGGATTTCTCAAGGAGACCTCTGATGAAGTTGCTTTCCAGTTCAGTATTATCATCCATGGTAAAGCAGCTGAGGGAATCAGAAGAACAAGAAGCAAACCTTTCCACTGTTGGAAGACAGAATTATTCCCAGAGACAAGGTCTCTCAGATGCCTTAGGATGATCAAAAATTAGACAGACAGGAATGAAATAGCAGAACTGTTACTGACACGTCAGAGGGAACTTTTTCTTCTGTATCACCACTGCCTGGAGTCATGCTGTAATGTGGACACTTCAGTTGCCAGGCTATTACAATAAAAGATTTCTAACTCTTGTGCTTGGAGAAGTGTGATACTTGATGGCTCAAAACTCAGAAGACAAATAAAAATGCAAAACTCCTCAAAACAAACTCCAGCAATGTCTGACTTCCAGAGCACAGCAGTAGCCTTGCAAGGCAAATTGAGCAGTGAAGATGTTTCTATTAAATAGGATTTTCTAGTTACTGACCTATACTTCTATCGTCAGTAGTTTCCATTTGTTTCACATCACTGTCAATACCACAGTGTTAGTATATTCCTAGGTTTTCCAGTGGCCAGGGCTGGATCCAGCCAATGGCTAAGGAGGGGAAGGATGAAATAAAACTGCTGCATGGTTTTTGACTGTTAAACTAATGGAAGAAATGCAGGGACTGTCCATTTACACAGAAAATGCACTTTGTGTCAGTAGAAACATTTCAAATTAGTGGGTTGTTGTTTTTTTTTAATCGTTTCCTGAGCAGAGAATGGATTTTTTTCATTATTGTATGCAAAAAAAAATGATTAGTACCTCTCCCTTACCACCACCTCTGCACCTCCTATAAAAAGCAGTTTGTTTCGTTTCCACCATATTAAAAATATATTCTCTGTGTAACTCATCAGCCAGGCTAAGACAACACTAATAAGCTGAACACATGAACAGCAGAAAACATGCAAGTTAAGCAACGCAAACATATTTAGCACATTTTCACCTTTAGCAAGCTTGCAAGCAGACTTGTGCAGGAAAGAGGAGCTACTCGAGACACTGCCGGGCAGAGCAGGGCTTTGGTGACACCGCTGCCATCAGCACAGTGAGAAGTCATCCATGGGCAGTCAGGGGTGGACTGTACCACCTGGCAAGTCACACTTCACTCCTGGGGATGCTCTGTCTTCTGAAACTTAAGTTGCTACCACTGGAACAGTACCAGTTTGACTAGTCTAAACACAGCGCTCGGCTGAGCTGGTGGTTGTGGTTCACACTCTAATGTGTTTTTTGTGCTGCTTTCATGGTTTTAGACTTATTCTCACCATCACCAGTAACAACCAGGAACGGCCAGTGCGAGAACAGAGCCTCTATGATCAGTGACGGGCAGCCTTAAATGGGATATTACTCTTTATATTTCTCCTCTGCCATGCCACATAAAATTAACAGGGTCAGCCAAAACTTTGTACCAAAATATTTCCTTGTTCATCAGTAGCAATATTTCTGTAGTCTGCCAATATTTAGAAGTTGTAGTAACCTGTATGGTAGCTTAAATTAATTCTTTGTACTCTGCCCATTAGGAATAACAAATGGCTATCTTGTTACCAGCTGCCAAGTCTCCTGTCGTTTTCTTTCTATAAACCTATTTACAGGCAGTACCTTTTGGGAGTGGAGACTCCATGGGCTGTGAACTCCAGACCAAGAAGCAGGGCTGCAATTCAGAGACTAGGGGAACATCACACCAAAATGAATTTAGGTTTAGAAGACACTAAAGGTGTTTCCGTACCATAAGTTGGGTTGGATGGAGTTCAAAAGGAGCCATGAATAGGTGGTTTGTGGCTGTAACTGTAAACACCAGTAGCATTACAATAATCCTCTTTGGAAAAGGCCATCAACAGATTTCCATATTCAGTCTGTGTACCGTAGAAAGATGTACAAGCAGGAAATAACACCACATTTCTGATAAAATCAGTCCTAAATTAAAATATGAAGGGAAAGAAGTATATCAAGGAGCCTACCTGACTGAAGAGCATCTTGGTTAGATCAGGTAGAGGAGGCTGCTCCTTAATACCAAAAACACCAGATTTGAGGATCTTCTGGACTGAAATGGCAGCAGCTGAACTTGGAACTTCCTTGAGCTGGTTCATGTGCTGTAGGAGCAGGCATCACCTGCAGGGTACCAGTCAGGGCACAACCCAGGGCACGGATAGAGCCATCCTTTCAGGAGGCAATGAGGACTGGTAACAGATGTTGAAGGCGGACACACACCCTGCATCTGAGGCACTCTGTATCTCCACATCTGCCAGCACAAAGAGGATTCAGAGCACTGTTGACAGGGTCTACAAAAAATCCTTTTTCTTTTCCACCCCATGACTCCTCCTTAAACCAAGGGAGGCTGCTGAAGATGACCTTCTCTCTAGTACACAAGCATTATTTAACCAATGGACTTTAAAGACATCTGTGGCACAACAGGTCTCTCCTGAAATTTCCACTCCCAGCTGATGTCCGTGTCTAACAAGCTGCTTTTCTCCATGAAATCAGGGCTGACACCCAGAGCCCTCTTTCCGCCTGCCCTGCAGGGAACGTGGTTTCCAGGACTTCTCAGGTCCGTGTGCTCAGGGCAGCTTTAGGCAGTGGTTACCCTAGTGAAACAGCATCTGCGTTTGGTTCAGAGGAGGGACGTGCTGGGGTTATGGCATCACCACTGCAGCGACAGCTCCATCCTCAGTGTTCCATGTTCAGCTTCTTCAGCAAAGCATTTGATTTTTCTCTTAACTGTCAAAGAGCATCGGTTCAAGTCATATAGAATTCATAAATAAGAACATAATGTATGATATCTGTGAAAATAAAAATGCATTCATAATAAAGTCACTAGCCTTTGCCTAAAATACCAGAAAGAATGATGCATTTAATTGCTCTCTGATTAACAGATAGATTTCAGTCCATCTGTAATAATTATCTGATAACTACATCCACATTAACAAATAACAAAAAGGTCAAGTTCAAAGCATGTTGAAATCAGTACTGCACTAACAATACCTCTTTGAGATGAATCTGAAGAAAAATACAGTAAAAAGCTACCGCTAGACATTTTTCTAACAACAGAGTCACCCAACCTACCGGCACTTCAGGACTCCAGAAAGCATTTCAGAGACGGGGAAAGACCTCCAGCTAGAAACCTTAAAAATGGAAGAAAACTTCAGGGCTGCAACAAAGCATAAACTCTGCTATGTACCTCTGAAGGCAAGGGAAAATATGAGACTGCCCAAAAGAAAATTAAGGAAACAACCTACTGAAGAGATTACCGGTGTGCAGACTCTTCTGCTCTCTGAAAGAGGGAATATTTTCTTTCTACTTCATATCATTATAAAAACATGAAAGGAAACAGTGTAGTGAGTCAAATCAGTAAATACTTGTATTTTCTAATAGTCACGGATGGTAAGCAAAGAGTGAGACCAGAAGTCTCAGTGTAAAACCCCTTAGATCTAAATCTGACCCATGAGAAACAGCAGCCAAATTCACTCCAATATTGTCTTGCAGGTTTCAAATTGTGCATCCACTACGGAAGACATATTAAGGTTTGATCAACCCCACACTTGCAAAAGAGCAAATGGTTGCAGCATCTGTATACAGAATTGATTTGCAGGAAAAAGGGGAGAGGGGAAAATTACCCGCATGGCTTAAATATCTTCATGAGACTACCCATAAATATATGTTAAACCATTTCAAATGTGCTAGGGCTTTTAAAGCCTGATCTATAGTTTGCTCTATAGACAGTATATTAAAAATATGGCAGAGTCTGTGCTCTAAGATGTCAAAATTCATCAGAATAAAAACAGGCAACAGTAAAACCAAATGAGCACACGATTCCTGCTAGCCCTTCAGTGAATTTTGCCTCAACTCCATACATACTACGGAATATGCAGATCATTTCATCACAATGTTATTTAAAATAACACAAAAACACCTGCGAAAGACCTCTCCCACAGATGTATGAAACCATTACCTTCCTTCTGCTTTCTTGCTGTGGAACAGGGATAGGAAGCCCCAGAGTTGGCTAAAGAAGAGCAAAGACAGCTATGAGTTTCACCATTAACTTTTTATGTCTCTTGCTGTCATGGCCTTAACAGAGACTTAACTTTGGGTTAATGGGGGTTTTGTAGTTTAAAGAAATGGTGGATGAGAGCATTAGGGACTGACACATCTTTTGAATCAAATGAGATGCTCCATATATGAGCCAGTATGGGGCTACTGAAGCAAAAACTATTTTCAAATAAGTCCAGACCCACTGGCCTGATTTATTCCAAGCATTGCACTGGAATAAAAAGCCATTTTCTCCAGCCTGACAGTCTCAAAATCTAGAGGCAGCATCTAGAGAATTACATGTTAAAACGGTCAAAGTCAAAGCAACACCTTCAACTAGAGGAACAAATTAGACATGATACAGAGTACATAGATCCAAGGATTTTCCAATGAAAATACCATGGCTGACCTCCGCATGTTCCTCCTGTGCCCCACGGCACTCCTGTCTGGAATCGCTCTGCCTGGGGCAGCCACCAGACTCAGACCAGGGGCTCAGATGCCCCCCACAGCCAGGAGATTAGGAAGCAATCTGCCTACAGATGCACTTCAGGGCTCAGGGTTATACTGCCCAAAGCATTTAGGAGGACCCAGATGAGATGTCCTGAGCACATTCAGCCCACACCGTACATCTCATACACACAGTAGCAATTCCTTCCCCAGAGATTTCCATGAGCTACATCTGAGCTATTCAAACAGCCAAGCTTGGTCTGGATCTAGGCTGTGAGTTTTGTCTGGGTCTGTCCAAGCTTCTCTGACAGCCCATATTTCCTGTCACTGTCTCCTTGCTGGCAGGCCGAGACACGGTGCTGCAGCTGCCCACCATGAAAATAGGGCAACTGCTTCTGCTGAGCAGATTTCAGTGCAATGTAGCTGAGCTCCCTGCTTGGTATGGGCAGAAAGTGGCAGCAATGACTGACCTAGTGACTTGGGGCATGACACAGCATCGAAAGTACCCTCGAGAGGGTTCTCTTGAGATAAGCCCCAAAACATTAACCACTGCTTTCAGAGGAAATAGTCCTGTGTCCAGCTTGTTAATAAAGTGATTTTTGAAGTAAATTTTCAGTGGAAAAATAAATGCAGAACAGCCTAAGTAATCCCACCCAGGCAGAAGTCCTGCACACACAGAGAGATCTGAGATTACAGGTTCCCTCTCCTTACTGTCCCCTTGCCTGGGTAAAACTGTCTTGGAGTTGTTAGTACCACACAAAGGTAGGGGCTTCTAAGTGATGATGTTGCTCTGCTCTCTGGAGAAGTCAGTGGCTGCGACAGGGAAGAACAAAGCCATCAGGGCTGCTTGGGCTGCCCATTTCCAAACCACCCCAGCAAGGTACTGACAGAAGGACATAAGGGGGAAGGGATGTGCAGGAATAGGATGGAGATCCATAGTAAACTCCACGTCCTTTGTTTTACAGCCATAAACAGTTAAAAATAAAAGGCATTTTAAAAAAATATACTCACTTCTCTACATCTGTCATATTCCCCTTTCCAAAGCGCACACACTTTTCCAGATACCATTACTTCAATCAGGAAGGTCAAAGTAATATAACTGTGGAAGAACTAAAATAGGTATTGATCTGGACAATTAAGTGCCAAGTTTGTCTATACAGATGGACTGCAAAACAGCCCTGGCAGCCACTTTTTGTCTGTCTCTGACTGAGACAGCCAGCTAGGAGGAATTTAAGACTGTATGTAAATTCATTTAACTAGGAATTTGAGCTCAGGGTAAAATACCAGCTGGATTTACTGAGGTCTTTAACTCATACACCAAGGTAAGCTTACGGTAAACTCACGCAGCTTCAGCAAACTCAAACAGGCTCAAGTTTCAATCAGAAAAGTGAGAGAATCAGTTGCTGGGCTTTACAAATGCAAAGTCTGTAGGAAATATTCTGTAAAACAATTTCAGTTACACCTGAACTGGAAATTAAAAAAAAAACAAAAAACTCTACTTTGATGTCCTTGATGTGGGGTCAGAGCCATTAGTGCAGATTTCAAGCACGGGATTTCAGGCTGAATTGAACATCTGTTCCCTAACCATGCCTGCAAGCCCAGGCAGAAACTGGTCGGCAGCCAGGCCTTGGCTCAGTTTTTCTCTACATATGTGTAAAAATTTCTTGGATCTACAAAAAATAAAAATAAAAATAAAAAAGGCCATTTAACATAAAAGCAAGGCAAAGATTTTTGTAAGGTGCACAAGCACAGCCCTGGAGCTGCTAAGCAACATTTTGCACAGAGCGATTATGCACCATGAGTAAGGCTTGCTCCACAGAAAGCCGTTAGCCCCTGAACTAAGAGCCTAACGTCTTCCACCAAAACTGACAAGCTGTACAGGTACTTGTAAAAATAACCATGTGTGCCTGGGCACATGTAAAGGGACAATTTGAGATCAGGCCTCTAACCTAAGTGGGGACAGTCCACCCACAGACTGCATCAAGTGAAAGTGGCAATGGTCTCACCAGTGGCCAAGCAGGAGGCCAACAGCAAAGCCAAGAATTAGTTCCTGGTCTCCCAACACCATGCTAACTCCTGAGCCACAAAGTAATGCTACTCTGCAATTTTTTTATGCAGCTTTTTCCATGGAATAATATTGTGTAACATCCTAGATGTGTGTTTAATCTCCAAGCAGCGCTCTGCCCCACCAGCCCAGGTGGGCTGAGGCCTGGCAGTACATCCACGCTGCCCGGCGAGTAAACAATCTGGAAAACTCTGTGGAAAATATTTGGAGAATGTGAATGCCTGTGTTTGTGGAGAAGTCCTTGCATGCTCACACCCTAGATGGCAGCACGATTCAAAGAATGTGTCTCAAAACCTGTCCTGGGCCGTCGGCCTGCTTTGACACACACAGCCCACAGCGCACCAGAAGAAATCTGCTTGAGATGTCCACATAAATCCTGCTTGAAGGCCTCAATCTTTAACAAAGAAATAAATAAATCTGAGAAACTGAACAAGAAGAGAATGTGGTGTGAGCCAAGGCATTTCCTAACAGAGTTGAAACGAAGCTTGTGGTTAAACTCCACTGTGCTTGCTGGCTACGTACGGAGCCAGCTCTGCAAGCGTGGCCAGCAAAGAGCTGAGGGAATGGCCTGCTCCATGCTACTACTGGCACACATTTCTGTCATAATAAGGGCGATAAGCCTGCTGTAAATGTACCAGCTTCATGTAACCAGCAGGCTAAACCATAGGGTAAAGATGACAGTCTTAACAGGGGAAAGTCTAGGTCTATTTGTCTAGTGTGTTCGTAAGTCCGGCCCAGACCTTAAAATAACTTTACTCATTTCAGTACTCACATACCTTACAGCCAGCTTGCTGAAGGCATGTCTTTCTTCACACCCCAGGTGCCCACCTGGACACAAGGAAAACCACTGCCCAGGAGCACGGAGGGAGCATCAGCATGGGGCACAGTGCAGGCCAGCCCGAAGCAGCCACCACACAGCCCCACAGGCCCTTCTCCCTCTGACCACCCTATCTATCCACAGAGCTAGGCACTTGGCTCATACTTTTCATAGGCCAGATGAGCACCGCCACCCATCAAGCATGTGTCAGAGGGATGAGCAGCTTTTTGGGGACCCAGATCACACACACGTTCCTGGTATGCTACCTGACAGCAGCACAAGCACAGCCCAAAAGGACTTGTAAAGGCCCCATGCTGCAGCAAATGGCGCCAGGTGCCATTTCCCTGCCAGCACATAGGACGGGTACTATACGGGCCCTCACTGTGCTGCATGAACTTTGCCATGTTACTTCAAAGGACCCCAGTGAAGTCAACTTATACCAGAGCCCTGTGTGAACTCCAAAGCATGGTGGAGAGAAAGTTAAAGGGATTTTCATATTATTTACCTGTCAAACTCAGGCTGCTGGCAGCCAGCAGCATCAGCAAACCTGCTGGGCTAGGTGAGGATCCCACGGGGTTAACAGGCACATCCTGCCACCTGGAGAGACCTGCAAAGGTAAGTACAGCTGGGGACATCCGTCTCCCCACAGACACAGTGAAAGCTGATGTAGTGATGAAACACTGCTCTGTGCTACCTTGTCCATACATGCCCTATGAGCAGGCTTCTCCACTACCATGACTCTTAGGACATGCTCCTTCCTCCAGGCCCTGCTTCAGTCTCAACCCTTTCCTCTAAAAGGGAGAAAGAGGATGCCTGCTAATTCATATTGGATGTTTTTTCTCTCCTTGATTTCTCTTGCCTTTCACTCTGCTCTCCAGCTTCACCTGCAGATCCCTGTGCTACCACAAGCTTTGCAGTTCATTCCTGTGAATGAAATTCTCCAGGCCTGAGGCCATGTAGAAGAAAATCAAGTCGTTTATTCCACCTTAGATTTTGAAGGAGCATTAATATTTTACCATCAATTAATACTGACTTTCTTTTCCCCATCTTGCACTTCTTTGTGTCCTGTATAAAAACAAAGCTCAAAGGAGAAAGCAAATAATGTCATTTAATTCATAATTTATTAACAAAGTTTCGTTATGTGAAATGGTAAACCTGGATTTTGCTAGAGGGATTAAATGTCACTCTGGCGGGTGACAGAAACAATATATCTTCAAAAAAATAAAACTGAGGAGATAGTTGCAGAAGCAGGAAAACACAAGACATGTCACTCCATCCACTGCTTCGTGTATTACCCTGATATGATGAAGGCACATGCCAGAGCACTTCCCAGCTGGGCAGCAGCGCTCTTTGTGTCTGCTCTCAGTCCATCTCTCACTGTTTCCTGCCTGTGTGTAAACAGTATAGATAACATTATTATAATAATAGATAATATTCTCTGCTTCACAGGGGATGAGCTGGAAGTGAATCAGTAAATGACACATGCAAGACAGGAGTATTTGGGCCTCTGAGGCAAGAGGTGCAAGCCAGCACGTAAAATGACAGTTGGCACTGCCACAAAGACACAGGTTCTCCAGGAAAACCAAGTTATCTGAAAGGCACTATCTTGGGTATCTCATCCTATATTTTACAGCTGCCTAATCTAACTTTGGGCTAGACATGCAAGAGTTATTCTTGTATAATGTTATGATTATGGAGATTACAACAACTCTACTGATTTATTTGAAAGTTTAAATGCATAAAACATGTAGGATCAACAAAAAGTGACAGTTTCAGTACCAGGGGCCAGCAAAGTTGCCCTCAGCCATGGAGAAAGTAGGAAAGCAAACTGTCAAGATATATTTTGATCTTCACAAAAGACAGATAACAACACACAGCTCTTTAAGGATACAAATACAGCTAGTAAATTCAAGAGAGCTTTTCTGTTCCATAGTTCTGTTCATCTGATGTTCTTAGTTCATCAGCTAAAGAAAGCATTAATTCCTCAGCAGTTATACAGAGGAAAAAAATCTGAGGCAGTAGAAGGCAAAAGAATCATTTGGAAGCAAACCCACTGGTGAAGGATGCAAACCCATTGGTGACAGATGCAAACCCGAGTAGTGCCACTGCACAGCACAGCACAGCTAATGGCACAAGCTGCTGGATGCCAGAAAAAAAAAGAAAAAACTGGGCTAAAACAAAACAAGCAACAGAATTCCTCCAGAGCTCAGGATAGCTAGAGTTCATTCCATATGCCTTGGACCATTCAGGTCATCTAATCTTTTTCTCTGCCAGTTAATGCAAGGATTCATGCTGCTTGAAGACATTTTTTATGCGCTGGCCAGAAAGTAGGGCTGAACGGTGCAAAACTTTCAGGACAAAACAGGACTCCCTGGTAGTGGTTCTATGCATCTGATTGTTAACAGCTGGAGCTTCAGATTGCTCCCAAGTAAAGAAAGGTAAGCAGCCAAATCACTGCAGCAGTGTGTGGAATGCACTGACATATGGTTCCTGGAACATCAGGGGCTCTACCACCACGTAGGATTTATAGGGCATAGTGTCTGCACTGGATTTCCTCCTCTTTCTCTCTACTTGCACACCGTGAATGTCAGGGAGCTGCAGCCTGCCCATCACTGGAAGGTTCACCTCTTCTTTCCTGCTGCCAATCTGCTGTGAGGCTTCACCACATGAAGAAGCTCCTGTGATTCATACTCCCAAGCAGTGGAAATGGGCACAGCACCATAAAGCAGCTGAAGATCTGGCTCTGCTTGACAGTATTTTTATCTGAGGTTGTGATGAGCTTACCTAGAGGTTGCCAGCTGGATTGCTCTAAGGGACCACACTTAAAGGTAATGCCTGAAAGGACAGGTTCAAGGAGGTGGCCTCTGGTGGCCCTTTTTGTATTCCTTCAAGAGATCTTTATTTGTGCCTATCCAAGTGTTTATCAGGTAGGTTGGAGAGAGAGCACGTAATGGAATAAAATAAGGATTTGATTAAGTCCCCTGTCCCTACTTCAGGTCAGTTATGTTAATGAGTGCAACCAGCTACAGCCATATGGAAAGGCTGAATTTTCAGAAAATGTTATTGTATAATCTGTGAGGGTTTTTTTTGTTTCTGATGAATTATACCTTGTTCTCCCTCCACATGCAGATTGTATCCATTACCAAACATCAGTCTTTGCAGAAAACAATTGTAGACTCCACCTGCATCTGCTCTCCCAGCAACACTTAGGCACCAGGAGCTGGACTTTCTTCTCCAGCCATCTGACAAATTTCCCAGTGTTCCTGGAAGCCTGCGGCAAAGCACTCCTGCCACTTTGCCCCACACCACAGCCCACAAACAGCTGACACCTAATCTGCAACAGCTACAAATTCCTCAGGCCAAAACTTCATTTTCATAGCCAGTACATATTTTTTCTGCAAGCAGCAATGAGATGTTTGGTGCAGCAAGAGCATATCAGCAGTTTTTAGATCCATGCTCTGGTGTCATCTTCCTGCCTCTGAGCACAGCTCATGTAACTCTGGATGTTTTGCTTTACAAAGAACCATTTCAAAATCACTGGCAAGAGTCACCCGAGGGATTGTTTCTGCTTGCTGAATGACTGGTTTTCAAATTGGGTAAAGGGACTGGGCATGCTAGTTAAGTAATCCCAATGGCTCTTTGCATTCCTTTAAAGCTTTGAGAAACTCAGATTCTGTAAAGCATCAGCATCACCCCTGCAAAATCCCACAGTGATATTTTGAAACGGAGACATCTCCACTGAGCCTAAACCACTTACCAAACAACAGCTTAAAGAGAAAGGATTCTTCTCCTTAGGAGTGCAGCATGCCTTTATTCAGGAACTTAAGCCACTTGTTTTATTTAGCTCTAAGCAATGCAAGAGTTGTAAACGACTTTTTTTGAAGTCATCAATTAGCCAGTACAGCCAGTGCTGGACAACAGGAATACAAAGCTAATCCAATCCAGGCTAAGGAGCTGTTGCAGTTGAGGGCTATAAGAGCAGGTGGGCAAGTTCACTTTACCTCCACAAACCTCTGTGCCACCTCTTTCCCATCACACAGTTTTTACAGTCCTCAAGACTCCTGCTAAAAGAAATATCTTGGAGTCTCCACATGGCCTTCTAGCTCCACATTAATGCCACCACCACAAGGATTTACAGGTTGATCTGGAGCACTGCATTGGGCAAGTTTATGGTGGTGCAGGTTGGGGAAAACTGATTTTAGCTTTGTCATCTTCATTCAGAACAGCTGTGACAAAATAGCCACAAAATGTGGGCAGAACTTAAAGTTAACAACAGCATCTCAGATATGCATGCACAGGTAAACAGTGGAATTGAAAGTCAATATTCATTTCATAATCCTTTAGTCAACTGGTAGAAAGGCAACATGGTGGGTTAGTCACCAGCAGTGCTGGGAACCTCACGTGGCTCATATAAAACCAATGAAATACGGCTGCAAAAGTAAGCGTGATCAAGTCCGATGATGCCTCATTATTCCAAGTGAGGTCAGATCAGACTGATGCATGCAGATGCCAAACATACCCACCCGTCTCCAGTCTGCCACCCTTTTTGACATGCTCCAGTGACATTTCTGATCTGTAAAGCCCATTTCTGGAGATACAAGAAAATGTGGCTGCTGGCTGAGTTGAACATATTCCAGCATTGTCATAATGCCATAACCTGGAAGTCAAAATACTGGTATCTGGTTAAATAGCTAAGGAAAAAATAGAGACACTGCAGTACACACTTGCAAGAGCTTTTGGCCAACAGGTGATAGTTAGGTTCCTTCCAAGCTGGAATATTTGATGTACATTCAATGTGATTTTTTCCATTTGCTTTAGAGTGCCACCAGTTTCTGTTGTGAGTTTGAAGCACCCATGAAAGGAAGGAGGCATAGCTGGGACCTGCTGCTTAGTCTAGGTGGAAAATGCAGAAGGCATTTCAGGAAGTGAAAAGTTAAAGTAATGCAGTTCCAGGCATTTCAGTTCAGAGCCAACAAACTCAGGCACTGGAACAACTTGAAAAAAATGAATTTCTGGAGATTGTAGACTGGAACAAAATAACTAATACAGGTTTTACTTTCCAGGCAATATCCCAGGTTTGTAAAAAACACTTTCAGGAAGCCATTAGTCCACCTGATGCTTACCTGAATCTTCAGAATAGACTACATCTAGAAAGCTGAAAGTTTTAGACCTTTATAACTCATGTAATTTTTATCAGATGTCTCCAATAAATCATGAAAAACAAATGTAACAACAATTAGAGTGTTAAATGATCGTCTGTTTTTAATTGACAGCCTCACATCTGTACCCTGCTTTCCCTATAGCAGAAAGATTCAAAACATACCAACAGCAGCTAACATGCACGTTTTTATTACAAATTTCACAATATCAGTTGCCAGAACATTTTTGACAGGGTTTGGCCTTGATATAAAAACACTTAACTACTTCTAGCTAAAATATCACCTCCTACAAGATTGCCCAAATACCCATTTTTGTGCCTTACCAAAACCAAGCTCAGACAGATGCTTTCCTGCCCTCTGGAGGCCGATGTTTCATCTGCCAGGCAGAGGATTGCAAACACCCATCATGCAGAGGCCAATTTGCAACTCAGCCTGGATCTACTTTATTACTCTGAAGCCCATGAAACACATTAGACAGGCAAGGAACTGAAGTAGCCAGATTGGAGACCAGTTTCCAGATCTGAGACCAGTTTCAACTTAGCAGGGCTGCGTATTCTTTGGAAAGTATGGAGCAGCAATTTTGATAGAATGACCCTTAAATTTCCACAAGAGCATATACCTCATAGGAAAGGAAAATTCATCTGTTAAATTATCTGTTATTTGGCAACAAGGACAGTTGTGGGTTTTGTGTGTTTTTTTTGTTTGGTTGTTTTTTATTTAGACCTCCCTCCTGAATAAAACTGCCGCAAACCATAGGAATCAGACCAATTCAAGTGAACAAGTGAAAAGGGAGCCTTGAAGTTTTTCTAGGGCAATCCATGTTCAAAGCAGGTCCAACAAGAGCAGGATGCTCTAAGCTGTCTGGTTGAGTTGTGACCATCTCCAGGGTTGAAGACCACACAATTTCTACAGGCAACCTAAGACCATGTTCATTTAAAGGAAACATCACATGTATCATGTACAAACACTTACCAGAAATATCTAGATGTTCTGTAGCACTTGCCCTCACAAGTCAGGCTGCATTTGGCACAAGACTTCACATAAGAGGTCAAAAAGGGCCATAGTCATGAGCAGAGGAGAGAAAATGTAAATGTATACACAGCTTGTGCATACACTTCAGGAAAAAAAATGGATAAGTAGCTCTGAAGGAACTCTTAGGCTTTTATTCCCAACTATTGGAATTTAAATGTGTAGAACACTTCCAGGCAAGTATGCTCAATGCGTGAGAGAACGTCTGTATTTTGGGAAATACACCTAGACCTAAGGAAATCTGAATTTTGACAAGACCATATGCAAAGTTCTGCTAAAAAGCAAGCAGAGGCAAACTAGGCCACTTCCTTCTGGGGCTTGCAGTGGTTAGCCTGGCAGCCCATTGCTTCTGTAGTGGGTTTACATGGCAAGGCTTTGGTAGTATGGGGGCCATAGGAGTGGCTTCTGTCAGAAGAATCTAGAAGCTGCCCCATGTTAGGTAAGGGCCCCACTGCTGACCAGCACCAAGCCAATAAGTGATGTTGTTTGTGCCTCTGTGAGAGCATATTTAAGAATCCAGATCTCTGGCTAGCTCAGTCAGTAGAGCATGGGACTCTTAATCCCAGGGTCATGGGTTTAAGCCACACATTGGGTGTCAAAAAGAACTGTGGTGGTTTTACTTGGGTGAGCAGCTGAGCTCCACCTCAGCCGCTCTCTCACTCCCCCTCCTCAAAGGGAAAGGGGGAGAAAGTACGATGCAAAGGGCTCAAGGGTTGACATAAGGATGGGGAGATCGCTCAACAATTATCGTGACAGGCAAAACAGACTCAGCATAGGGAGATAGTAAGATTCATTGCCTATTACTAACTAACAAGCTAGAGAAGTGAGAAACAAAGGAAAGAAACCAAAAACGCCTTCCCCCCCCATCTGCCCTCTTCCATCTCCTCCCCCCCCGAGCAGTGCAGGGGAACAGGGGAATGGAGGTTGTGGTCAGTCTATAGCACTTCGTCTATGCTGCTCCTTCACAGTCACTCTCATCCCCTGCGCTGTGGGGTCCCTCCCACAAGATGCCATCCTTCCCGAACTGATCCTACATGGGCTTCCCACAGGCAGCAGCTCTTCAAGAACTGCTCCAGATATGGGTCCGTACCATGGGGTCCATCCATCACAAGCAAACTGCTCCAACATGGGTCCCCCACAGGCAGCAGCTCCTGCCAGGTCACCTGCTCCTGAGTGGGCTCCTCTCCACAGCCTACAGATCCAGCCCAAAATCTTCTCTTTCAGGAGTCCTCCACAGGCCGCAGCCTCCATTGGTGCAGGTCCACCTGCTCCACCGTGGTCTCCTCCACGGGCTGCAGCATGGAACCCTGCTCCACCATGGTCCTCACCACAGGCCGCAGGGGACTTTTGCTCCAGTGCCTGGAGCACCTCTTCCCCTCCTTCTTCACTGACCTTGGCGCCTGCAAGGCTGTTTCTCACTCCTCTCAGTCTCCCAGCTGCTGTGTAGCAGCATTGTTTTTTCCCTTTCTTAAATATGCTCTCACAGAGGCGCAAACAACATCACTTATTGGCTCAGTGCTGGTCAGCAGCAGGGCCCTTACCTAGCATGGGGCAGCTTCTAGATTCTTCTAACAGAAGCCACCCCTATGGCCCCATGGTACCAAAACCTTGCCACGTAAACCCACTACAGCTTGCAAACTAATTAAGATTACAAGCTAAGCTATCCGAAGAATTAGGTCAGTCCATAATCAGTTTTTAATGAATACACTAAAATCTAGATGAGCTGCGCTGTCATCTTGTGGCACGCAAGTTTCTGTGGCTGGAATACTCGAGAGCATCTTCAGCAGTTTCCTACTCAGGAACACCTAACACCTAAGTCAAGGACTTAAGTTCATTTTAGCAGAGAAATACATCTCCAGTGATTCACATTAATTACAAGTTTCTTTGGAAAGAGCGGGGGAATTAGCATACCTAGTATGGAAGATAGCAGATGCACTTCCACAAGAGTCATTTAAAAGTGGCCATGACTTAGCATGAGCTTTTCTAGCACAAAAGCTTGGAGACAAATGAAGTTATACATATGTACGTTATGGTTCCCTCAGTAAAATGAAAGGTTGAATTATTGACAGGACATGCAATACAAGTGTCTACAAGTTCACCTGTGCTAAGTCCCCTCACCTCTAAGCACAATCCACGCATTTCTTTTTCTCAGTGTTTTTTAAAAAGGAGAGGAAACCAGACTTTAGAAAACTTTTGAAGACAGCGTTAGATACCTTCAGCTGCACCTTACAAAACAGATATAAAAATATATTTGTCACCAACTTGTAGAAAAATTCCTCCCCAGGGCTTTACAGTTCTAGTTATTCATAATGAGCATCTTTTAAAAAAAAGCTAAAAACACCCTAAAGCATTCTAAAGAGACAAAGATTCATGGTTTTAAAGTGGTCTAAAAATATCAATTTGCAAAGCAGCAATGCTACAGATGCATGGAGTTACTAACTGTATTCCAGGAATTGTTTGGATAAACAGCAAAGAACAAACCTAGTACTTTCTCCCAGTATTAATCCTACTCTTATATACTGCATTTCAGGTAAGACAAAGAATTCACTTAAAAAGAGAAAGCTTGGTACAAATGGTTATCAACAAAGAAGGAATGTATTAAAAGCAACAAATGCTGACCTTTAAACTTTTCAGAATTGACTATGTTCTGTGAGCCCAAGCTAGGCATGACTGTGTGGTTAGGAGCTAGAAATGACCCTGTCAAAACCCCAGTAGAAGCTTCAAGAGATTTAGCGTACCTACCTTAAATATAAGTATTTTGTATCCTCTGCTTCGAAGCTTTATGAAAAGGACACTATAAGATACAGAAACAACTCCCATGGCTTAGGGATTTGAGCTGGAAGAACACCACCAGCTGCTGACAGACACAATACTGTTATACCATCATGATACAAAGACAGACCCCAATCTTGTTTTTTAAATGCATGATTCACTACCCCCGCTCAAATGGCATCCAGAACCAACTTCACCTTTTCCACCTTTACATTAAAAAAGGTTGATACAAAAACAGTGAAATGTTACAAAACATGATTAAAAGCTGCCTTAGCTGCAACCAATTAACCAGTACTCCCCATACCAAAAACCCTAGCATATGCCCAAGTGTCAGAGCCAACACAAGCAAGGCCATATTCTTGTGCATTCCCTCACCACAACCCATCTTGATCAATGAAATGCAGCCTCTGTGTACGAGTCCCAGTGTTCCAACAACCCACCCAAGATACTACTGCATGAACTACAAAAGCAGTATTACTGGTCAAAACAGTGATAGGAAATGGTGAAATTTACTTCCCCACTCAAAAACATTCACTCTCCAAGCCCCTTTTATAACAGACCTAGGTGATGCTTCCATGCTACACAGAAACAAGTACACTTGGTTTATTCACTACTTTTTATTGTGAGCTTGAGACAGATTTTTCTGAGATTGTCTGAAGGAGGCCCAACATGAGACAGCAGAAAGCATCAGGGTCACTACATAGCCAGTTCTTTGTAAGCTGTCAAAGAGTTCAACAGCCTCCAACTATCCACAGCTTCACCTTTCCATTATAAGGAGTTATATGCACACAGGGAAAATCAGAGACAGGTGTTAAAACAGTTACTAACAAGTGCCAGCACCTTCCCCATTACCTTCAATAACCAGAGGACCTGGAAGGAGAAAGTCACAGGGCCTTGTGGCTTCCCCAGATAATCACATCAGCCCCACCTGGTGCAGTGAACTCAGCAGAACAAGCCAGGTGTACATTCCATAATGCTGCCAAGAGTCACTAGCTCTAGGCTAACATTGGAAAGACTTATTAGGACTCACTTAAAAATACTTTTAGGTCACCCCTAGAACATATAACTGTCTGTAAGTTGGAAAATATTAACATCTTTAAACTTAAGTTCCTGTAAAATAAAGCTTCCCTTAAAAATTAAATTCACAGGCCTGCAGGTAAAGAAAGTGGAAGAACATTTGCAGGTTTAGGGACTGCCACAAAGCAGAAAAAGCAGAAAAAGCTATTATGGCACCTAATTTCACACACATCCAAAAAAGTCCCCTTGCTAGATAAAAGCTGTACTATTATAATTAATATAACAAATTTCTAAAAGAAGTTAAGTTGCACATTTTTCCTATATATGTGTGACATAGGAACTCTGCAAAATTCCTTGTGCAAATGCAAACAGAACATCCCAATTCTTAAGACTTTGGAGTTCATAAGTGGAGTCTATAAGAGAGCAGCTTGTGATCCAGGAGACAACGGAAAGCCTAAGCACAACTAGTTTCAGCATAACTAGCTTTGAACAGCTACCACCATCAAAACGCATTCCTAAAGAACAATTCTACTCTGCAGAAACAAACCTGACTCATTCTAATCTGGTGTGGGTTTTAATCTTCTAGTTTGGGGTTTTCCGATGGACTATATTACTCAAAATAACTACAAGCAGCCTTAACATTTGTATTTATTTTTTATTAGGTTTATTATGACTTAGAGTTTCTATTACTCCAGCTGGGTAAACCACATTTGAGTAAGTTTAACTGCAGGACTTCAGTTTCAGCCAAAATCATTTTTGCATTACTTTAATTGTAATATAGCTTTAAATTTAACATTTAAAACTTACTTCATTAATAAGCAAGCCAAACTCAGTAGCTTCAGTGCAGGATGTACTGTATGTAACTTGCCGCACATTCATGTTAGATTTGATGTACATGGAGAAGAGACCGGTCAACTATACGATTCATAGAAGAAAGCAAAATAAGCACCTTTTTTTTTTATAATCAAAAGCAGTTCTCAATTCAATGTTTCTTACATAAAACCAACTTGCTTCTGGCTCCAAGAGCTACAGTTTGGATAACAGCAGAATGCTATTTTACCATGTCAATTTTCTACACTAGCACAGGAAATCTTCAAAGCAACAACAGGTACTTCAAAGCAACAGGTACTGGGCTTTAACTTCTGTAGTCTTGAGACAATCTGTCCTCCCTGTGTTTATCAGGTAAATACATGCATTTTTGATCATTGTGGCAGGGGTTAACAGAGCAAATAACTGGGACTAAAATGGAAAAACAAACAAGTTGCCAAATACTTTAAGGTACAAGCAAAAGTAGTACTGCAACTAGTTTAATGTTTTCTCTCAAAAAATGGCACAAACCAAATAAAAATCCAGATAAATTTTGTTTTAAATGGTGCTAGACTGAAATAATGCTTCAGAGTATTAATAGGATTTATTTAACTGCAAGAAAGAAATAATTGAAAAGGCTCTGTATATTTGGACTAGACCAGAAGCACTGTTGTATTTTAGTTCATGTATGCAGCACTGATACTGGTATGTTACCTTTACTATACATAATAGTAAAGTGTTAGAAGCTGCAAAGCATAAGCATCTTAGTTGTACAAGCCAGTTAATGAATAAACAGAATAGATGAAGAATGGTTTTCACATCTGTCCTTTATGTTCACAGTTCCAACCTGTGATTCTCCTTTTGGGACAACAATCCTTCTCTCAGCCAAATAAATAAAAACATTTAGATACCATCTTATTTCAAAGTCCCAGTTGAAAATGTAGCCTCCAGATGAATACTAGCTTTATGCAGTATTAGTATTTTACATAAAGTCTTATGAATCGTAGTTATTAGCAGTAACTGAAAGTAATGTATACTGAGTCTTCAGGTGATGTGCAAGTTAAGCTATTTAAGAGATAGGGAGTTTTGAACAGTTTTTACTATCTCGCTTTGGAAAGATCTTACATTTGCCCCATAAACTACAGAATCTCTAGCTACAATATTGTGCAACTTTGTGCAACTGTTGACATCTTAGAGCTCCTCAATGTAAAGAAATTTGTAGGAAGCACCACAAAGCAAGGAAATCATGCTCTTAAAGAGCCTTGAATTCTGAGAATTTTGAACACATCATTGCTGTCCTGCCTTGACTACAGAACACCAATGAAAGAACATCAGGGTAAAAAGGAACAAGACTACAGTTAAGTCTGCCTCAAATAACAGAAGATAATACGAAAAAGATCTGACTCTACAAGCACATAAGCAGAAGTCTTGAAGAGCTCTATATATTAACAGAGCTCAAGGTGCCTTAACTTAGCTAGAACCAGAATTTAGTATTGTGGATCTAGCATAGCTGTATTTCATCTAAGAGAAATCAGCATATGCTTCCAGTTAAGCATGCATACCACCTAACTAAGTACCCCTTTCTCAACTTGCAGGTTTGGATCTCTTCGGTTTTTTATTCCTCCTGTATTATCCCCCTCCTTTGGCAGAGATTCAGAGGTGCTAAAACCCAGTGGTCTCCACCAAAAAGGAAAGACTTCTTGTAGCTATATAAAAGTTCTTTGACATATCCTTCCCCATTCAGAAACTGATTTGCAGCTGATCAATCTTGATCTCCATTTCAGTTTTAGATTATGCTTAAGTTATGGCAGCCAGAGTTTGATCCTATGAATGTAAGCTCAACACAAAAAGAAAGCCATTTAACCTTTTAATTCAGCCTTACAGCATGTTTATCCAGAGCTTTTTTTTAAATCAACTTCCAGTTTTAAATTATTTTCTTAGCACTTTACAGAACCTATGTGCCTCTCCCTCCCAAGGGAAATAGCATCACACAGACCCTTAAGTTAGTCCAAGTTTCCACATGACCAGAAGTCTTACTTGTTAAGAGAACACCCCTTTTCCAACTATTCCCCCACACTCCCTCTCCTCCCACCCCTCCCCAGCAATGGGCAATTACTTCACAAGAAATGTAAAATGGGATATTGGTGTACACAAAACCTACCCTCCACTAATACTGAACAGAAAAGCCTATTTTCCAATTACAGGACATCTTCCTCTAAATTTAGGTCAGCACTGGTGCAGTCTGCACAAGGATAATACCAATAAGTACATATATTTTCCTCAAACTGAAGATTTAAAAGCCTATGAAGTTAATTGGGGAAGTTTAATATTGCTACTTCAGAGCACTAAAACACACAAAGTGAATCCAATAAAGATCTTGTACTGATTCAATATTAAGTATTAATTGCATGACCATCATAGCACCTCTTTACATTATCACACAGTCACCAGAATTATCAACTGCTTTTAAAACTAAAGAGGGTACAGTCCAATATTTATAACTTGCACACTGTTACTATAGAGAAACTAGGTGCATGGTACAGTGCTGCAAAAATGGAAGCCTGCAGTTTTGACAAAGATGCCAAGTCATGTTGTAGACAATTTCAGTCAAACTGGCAATACTGTTTAAGCAAATACTCAACACAGCAGGAAATAAAGGACAAAAAAAAGCATTCTATAACCAAATAAACATCTGAAATTTCCTTTCCCTTTAAGAATACAAGTAAGGTCACTTTTAGCCTTGGAACGGATACATGTTCGCCTATGATGATCTTGCTAACTACTACACAATATCTGATGTCCTCTGCTAAGAATATAGTTTAAGAAAGCCGCAGTAACAAGAGGCATCTAATGTAATATCTAAAATTTCTTATGGCAATTATTGAATTCATTTGTCTTAAACAGTGAGTATGGGAAGATGGCCTCATGTTTCCTTTTCAATAGTACTCTGAGGATCAAGTGGCTTTCAAGCAGCATGGTGGGTTTGAAATTTTTGCAGTTTAGATCATTCTGTTGCGTTTATGAGTTGGTGAGTCTGTAATGACATCGCCACACTGGGCTGAGGTACGCTTTCTAGTTCCACCATTGTCCAAGTGGAGTGCCATTTCTTCTGATATGAAAGTGTTCAAATCAACATCATGGAGTCCATTTCTCCTTCGACTAGCATTGGAGCCACTGCTCACGTGAGTAGGAGAGCCTGGGGTACTTGAGCGAACACTTATACTAGCCATTGCACCACTAAGACCTGGGGGGAAAAACAGAAAGAGCATTTAGGTCAAACAGTAAAGAAAGTTAATTTCCTGTGTGTAGAAGGGATGATATTGAGTTAACTTAGTGATACATTACAGGCACTTCATTCTGTTTGTACCACACCTACTTAATTTGAAGTCCAGAACACACCTTCCCAGCTTTTAGTGCATCTAGAAATCAGAAGAACCACTTATGACATTTAAAGTGATCTTACACAGCAGGTTGTAACAGCACACTACAATAAATGGTAGCTCCATAAGCAAGTGACATGCTATTCAGTGTGTACATACCACAGACAGAACAGGCTACTTCAATGTGAAGGCTTCAACCTAAACCATTAGTTTCACAGAAGGAAAGTCTCCCTATTAGGGGCTTATTTACCCAGTCCCCTTAATTCTAAGGAAAATTGCAGTATGATAGCAGATCGTAGATACATTTGCACAGCAACTCATTTAAATAATGAAAAACTATTTTAGGGCTACCACTATTAGCCAACACATTAGTATTCAGAAGAGCATTTAACCAGAAAAGCAAAACCATATGTCAAACCCCCAAAATTTACTACTGGCAGTTCTGATCTAAAACAATGTCACAACAGGTAACCTGAACATAAAGCAAAGCAACAGCAGGGTGTTAGTGTTTATTTTTCTTGTTTAAAAGAAATTTCTTGTAGATAAATCATGCTGATTTAAACATCTCTTCAGTAACATTACTATTAAAGCTTAGCTAGCAAGAGCAGGACATTCCAAAACAGAGTCAGGACACACAAGACTAGCAATCCTCCTCTACTTGAAATTCAGGCTACACTTTAAGCAAGAACTCAGTATCTTCACTGTCCTAACTGCTTCAAACCAATATTAAAGAGTACAAGTCTACTAGCCCTAGAAAACTACCAAAGCAGAAATTGTGAGAATGACAGAACAAGATGTAGATCAGTAGAATTTTCTAGCAATAAGAACAAGCAAATTAAGTTCTCCAATAGGGTTTCCTTATTAGTAACCCTGAAGATCTTGAGCTCCATATTAGTAACCCTGAAGATCTTGCACACTGAGGTCTTCACCAGTCACAAGTACCCTGTACCTTTGTCCAGCCATCACACTCTGAACTGTGTGCGCTGCCACGTCATATGCGGTCAGCTAGGCAGCCAGCAGCCACATACTGACGAGTAAAGCCTAACCCAACCCTACCTATTAGCTGCCAATAGGTCAAACAAGTGGCTCCAAAGGCTCTGTGAAGCTCAGCTGTAGAAGCTACCTTATACACAAGCTCTGCTTTAGGGTTAGGAGAAATTTGGTTACCTGGAAGAACAATTGACAGAACAGCTTACATGCTGCATGTTTCTTGACCAGATGAACCACATTCCATGTAAGTATTAAAGTATTAGAAGTATGCTTTTAAAGTCTGATATTCCTATTCTTTATTAGAGCTAGGCTGTACTGCAACAAATGCAGCACACAGCATACACATTCCCTCAGTCAGCATGCATTAGGTTAGAAAATCTCCACTGTTTCAGATTTGCTCCCTGAATATTTTGCCATTAAACAAACCAGTCAGAAATCTGACCACTTGTCAAGTTATGAAATAGCACCTTAGACTATTATCTACAGTACAGTCAGTATCTCCTGACAAAGCATTTAAGACAAAAAAGCCACTAGATCAGTTGCTAGAAACCTCAGGTAGAAGATAAATGGCTTCTACACCCAGCTGCAGTGACAGCAGGTTGATACACAAGTCAGGATGGGGCAGATCCACCCATTTCACTCTATTGTGCATGAATGCTGAATTAACATTTAAAGCTCATTCTTTCAGTATTACAGGATGTACTGTGCATACTTAGAAGCATGTTTTAAAGCCTGACTAGAATCCTGTAGTCATCTGCCATCTACAGTGGCAGACAGTACTGCAGAAAGTACTTGAAGAGCAGAAACTTTTTATTAAAAGCTAGTTCAAAATCAAAATAGAGATTTGTTCTTGCACTCCCAGCAAGAAGGTTGAGCTCAAATTGGAAGTGATGAGAAGAGGCTCACATATACCTACCAAAGAAATTAAAGCTGCTAATCGGATGACACAGATACCTAAGCAAAAAATACAAGTGTGCAAAACTTGGGGAGGTTACAAATCACTGCACAATTCAAAGACAGCAGCAAGTTTAATTTCAACTAATGTAACATACATTAGAAAAGCTTGAGTTCATCCTGGACATTTCAGTTGGAAAAACAACTCTGACAGCAGAGGGTGGATGTTCTGACAATTTCAAAGCCTAGTCAATACTTTGTGAAGACTTCCCCACACTGATTCCAGACAAAACTGCTCTGAACACACAGGTTCAGTACTGTTACTTCCACCGAGAATCAACAGCTTACACCACTTCTATCAGTCATTTACTATAGTTATATGCAGCTCCTAATCAAATGGTCATTGTGTTTTTTTAATCAAAATGTATTCTAAATAAAACAACTGACCTGTGAGGTAAGAACATGTTTAGGCACCCAAAAGCTGTTTTTAAATAGAGCCTTATCAAGTACAAAGCATTTTAAAACAATAGATACAAGAGTCAGAATTAAAAGACATATCCAATATGCTGCAACACATTCTAAAACACACTGACAAGGTTTGCAAGCAATGCCTCAAGCAGGCATTTACTCTTCAATATTTACATAATACTAAACCACTGCAAAATTAAATTCAAAGCCAGCCTCTAGGAGACTATTTGGAAGGTAAAAGCTTCAATCAAACCTGGTGCCAAAGGCAGTACAGTCATTTTGATTTAGTTTCTACAGAGATCAGAACTTGAGGACATTATACCATACTTCTAGTTACTGTTTAATTTTCCATCTGGTACAGGCATTTAGTAATACTGATGTAACAAGCAAGTCTTCACTCAGTACACTAAAATTGTTACTCTGAGTCTGTTGTCTCAGTTACTAGCAGTTACCATATTACATAGCACTACGAACACATCACAGTTTAAGACCAAGCAATCAAACTAATAAAGGAGAGTCAAAATTCAAGGCACATACTGAAACCTCAAGTTGCCATTTCATGGAAGCAATGTCTTTGAAGACACTCAGCAATGCAACTGAAGAGATGTTTCTGTTGACAGAGCATCTTTTTGAAGCAATGATCTACAGTTCATTTCTTCTAGTAAAAGTGGTCACGTAAAAAAAACTCAAAATCCATTTATTGTGAATTCCTCTGAGAAAGTTTTCAGTGTATTCCAACACATCTACCAAAGCATTTGAATATTTACAGCAGTAAAGGAAGCAGTAATATATATACTAAGTAAGATGACATTGTTAGCAACACCATTTTACAGCCTCAAATTTCTATACTGTGATTAACAGGACCTAATCACAGGCACATTAGTTTTTGTCTACACAACAGGACAGATTCAAATAGCTACTAAGGCTTTCGTTCTTTCATTACCCGATGCTTACCTCTGAAGTTTCCCACTTTCTACATTAGAAATCTTTAACTACAGAGGCTTTTAAGAAACGTGATTCTCTCCTTTTTAAACTTTAAAGAGCTGTATGCCATATCCAAAATACTTTGCAGTATTACTTACATTCTTATTCCTGCTCTTCTTTTATCACAAAAATCTACTTGCATCTGAAAAATGCATCTAGATCATTTTATAACACTACTAGGAAGAGATATGTAAAAAAAGGGTATGGCTCACTGCTTACAACTTCTCATTTCTAGTTATAGTATATTAGCACTTAACTGAAACTTTATGAACTGCAAGCTGAAGTTTTACCTCCACTATAACCATGTCCACAATAAGTTACTTCAGGTCACTACCAAAGGATGACACCCTGAGTAACTACTGCTCAACACAGCAATATCAACTGCTGTTTTCCAGATGTTTTAATCAGCAAGTATCAAAAGGAACATCCACATTAAGTGCAACTAAAGCAGGAGTTAACCCAAGATACATACAGAACAGAATACATAGATCCTTCTCACCCTTCTATGCTGTACTTCTAAATTACTGCTCATAGACCAACTTTCAGCAGTACATAACACAATCCTATGACAGACATATAAAGAACCTTCATGCCAATTTAAACCCTATGAGCCTAATCTGAACTCTGCCCTCCCATCTCAACTTCCACCAGCTGTTTCTTCCCCACTTTTTTAAACAAAAGACATTCTGCATTGCAATTTAATATTTTAAGACAAGACCGAATGGAAGTTTAGGGTTTTAAAGAAACCAAGCCACACACTTCCACATAGAGTAAGGGTTTGCCCCACGAAAGGGACTGAATTAATGATATACATCAACATTAAAGCTAATGAGCAAAAGCAGTAACACTCCCTCACTGTGCTGTTGACTCCAGTGCATCATTTTTAGTATTAAGTACACTGCTTTTCAATATTGCCTTCCCAATATTGCCCTCCTAGGCTTGCTTCACATCTTGCTCATATGATAGCACTCTCCCATTATGCTGAAAGACTAGTTCGTAGAGCATGGATCACATCCCAGATTAAAAACAAGTATCATTTACAAGCAGAATGTGGAGAACCACCAGCACATGGCATGCAGTCTTGCAGACAAACATAGCATGTTAGCTATATCAAGGCAGAAAGTGACCAGGCACATGTCAGCTTTGGGGAATTTTATTATTGTCAGCTCAATTTGATGTAATCTTTATTTGAAAATCTTCTTTTACAGAACTGGGATACATTGATACACATTCAGGAAGTACATAAAAATGCATCTACACCTATGCTAACTGCAAGAATGTTTTAGGGTTAAGTAGGAGTTAAAACTCAAGTTTGAAGAGCTGAACAAAAATTTTTCACTATCACATCTAAAAGTTGAATGACATTAGATGCAGTTCTTGAAGTTTCAGAAAAATCCACTTGGACCTCGGGGTAAGAGATCATACATTACCTTGAGCTAACTGCTCAATGTTTCTTAAGATCTGAAGAGTTAATCTTTAATAATGAGTTTCTAGCCATACTTGATTTCAAGGGTACCCTCCAGTACATCAATAATGGAAAGCTAACACTTCTACTTGCCAGAGTTTACTCTCTCAAGAGTAGTTAGTTCCAAAAACTCATCCTACAGTACCCATAAGTTATACTACAGGATTTCAGTAACAGGTCCAGTGTAGTTGTACCAGTAGAGTGAAGAGGTAGATCACATACTATAAGCTTTTTCCAAGTATAGCTTGCCTTAACATTGTTTTTAGCTACTGTAAGGAGTCTTCCCCAAATATCACAAAATTAAGTTTTGGTTTTGAAATCCCTAGCTTTTGTCAAGAAAGCCATTAACCATCTTGCTGAACTACAATATAGGCCAGATAAAACAAGGTTTAAGACCGAAGAGGCAAGGTTAAAAATGCAGTCTTAGAAGAAAACTTTCATGTACAGCTACAGCTTAAAGCTTCACAGCTTATTTTGTCTTAGATGCATGCTCATCTGTTTCATTTACAAAGACCTTGCTTGAAACAGCAAGTTTCAGTATCACCCCCAACTGTTTCAACCCATCCATGCTACCAATAGAGGAAATACTCCACTTCCACAGGAAACTTATCAGCATAAAAAAGTCTCTCCTTTACACAGTAGCCAAAAACTCCGCTTAAAGCCTTAATCCTGAACACTTGCTAAGACTGCTACTCCCTACCATCAAATTTCCTCACAATGGCTAGCAGATCATATTTAAACAGCCTGACAAAAATGCACATGCACAGCCCTACAAAGTACTTTAAATTATGAACACCTGCAGATCATTCACAGGTTTCAAAAATCATAATAGTTCTGAGAAGACCAATGATAAATAGGAAAATAGTTCAGTAGTAGTTTGGTCACTACTTCCCTAAAGGGCAGGAAGTAGAGGTAGGAATGCTCGTTGTAAGCAATAACCTAAAAACAATTATGGGGCCCAACACAGGCTTAGTCACTAAAGGACTAGCACAAAAAGTAAGGAAGACCAGATATAAACTGATATTGGAGAAAAATTAATCCAGATGACAGACATGTAATCTTGTCAACCACCTGATGGAGAATACACTTCCAGCCCCTACAGTGCATTACAGGGCAGAGAACTTCCCGCAGTGCTCATGAACCTTATTTCTTTCATATTCCATTAACTGTTCCTTCAGTTCTGTGACTTCCATAAAATACCTCTATCAAGCAGATGCTAAGAAAGACATGGAACAAGGACCTGCTTTAAGGAACCTGCTTTGGAAGGGGGGTTGGACCCAATGATCTTCTGAGGTCCCTTCCAACCCCTACAATTCTGTGATTGTGAAAATAACTATACTACCAGTGAAAACACAAGCTGACCCTACTTGAGAGAACTATCTGCATTGATATGCATCTGCCTAGCTTACTCTAACCCAACAGCAGCCTTTAAAGCAAGCTGCAGGCAAGATTTAACTATGGTTTCAGGAAAAGATTTTTCAGAAGGCTGCTTATCGCTTTGTATCAGGTGAAAGTCAGCTTCTGCAGCAGTTGCCTTGATGAAATCAGTTTAACCTAGTGAATAAGCAGTACTGGTACACAATTCTCTAACCAGCCTCCAGGATGAGAAGGAAAACTGCCAAATACTACATGACTGGGTGGCAGCAGCATGCTTCACTGAAATGGCAACAGAGCAGCAAACAATACCAGAATTAGGCTGTCACCTAGACAGTAACAGTGTCTGGCTTATGTATCTTGAAAAACTGCCACAGAGCAGAAGCAAAGACTGCATTTTCAGGAATCCACTCATCTAGTTAACTCACTAATTCTACTCCCACTGAGAATTAGACAGTAAAGATTGTTTATTCTTCCAGAGTTATTATTTCTAGAGTTTTATCTTTAAGTCTTCATGAAGGGTCTAACTATTGATACTTCAAGGTATCTGCTACCCTTCAGCATTTTTTAGAAGACAAAATACATATGTGAACTGCTTTTCACCTTAAATACATTTTATCACTTGCAAGGAAAAAGTTCAACGCAGAACTAGCTACCGAACATCCTTATCTTAGAAAAGGCTACACCACCAACATTGCTGATGACAGCAAGGAAGCTCAGTGACTTTGAAATTCTCTCATACTAAGGCAGGGAACTAGAACTCAGTTCTGAACAGGACTCTTGCAGTGAGGTGAACCTACAACACCCCTTTCCCAGTGTACTTCTTGAAGCAGAAGACCACTGTATTAACCTGTGCAGAACAAAAAGGACACTAGAGTGAGTTAGGGCTCCCCAAAGACAGAATTCCAGACATTAGATTACCTCCCCTACCCCACACAGATCTGTTAGTTACTTGCTACTAGCCAAAACTTAATATTTAACTAGTTGCTAGCACAGGATTTTCATTTTCCAATAATTCTGTTTACTTTAGCATTGGTACAAATGCCAAGTCTCTTCGTGCTTCAAAAATACTACCAGAAGTTGATACTTCATTCTACAGCTCTGAACTCTGTTAGGATCCAAATTGCATTTTTATACAGTACCTTTTCCTCATTCATTCAAAATGTGACAATGCAACTTTTTAGTAACTAACAAGCCTTATACATGCAAAACTGCTCTTAGAGAATTAGGTAAATACCTTCAGCTGGAACACAGGTACATTACATGACATTAGGACACCAACAGTGACCAAGAGCCAAAGCATAAGAGCAAGACACTCTAAGAACCCCCACCCAATTTCAACCAAGTAGTACTGAAAAATTACTGTTACCATGCAGAGCTATGGCTTCACGGAAGGGTTGCAAATCAGTCTCTACAGATGAGCTAGTTTCTGTGGAAGTAGCTCGGTTAGGGGATACTACAGTCAGTCTTGGGGGAGCTCTAGTATTTCTTGGAGGAGGAACTTTTCCACATAGGAAGCTGATCAAGTCTTCTCTACGAATAGTTCTTCTGCGTTTTTTAACCCACGCTAACACATCCTTATTCCGACGCTGATAGCCAATCTGAATTCCTACATCAAAGCTTCGCTGATGGGCATCCACACTCTCTGCAAGAAGACAGAAAAGTATTCTTAGTGCATGTTACAAGTGAAACAATATATAGCATGGTACACCACTGATATGGCTTCCTGTCAGCCATAAGCATTAAACATTTCTTCTACCTGTCACTATGGAATGATGCATATTAAACCTAAACAGAATATTAACAAAAGGAGTTCCCCTTCCCACCCAACATTACAAGTCAGAAAGTTAACAACCCAAACACCACAGAAATAGCACATTTGCTATACTACATGTCAACAGTACAACACTATTTAGGAAATCATACTGTATTAACAAAATCAGAGGTGGTCAGTCTGAAACAGGTACTTAACAGACAAGCATTGGCTTAAGGAGCAGCTGCACGTTTTGACTGCATTCTTGAAGTAGATCAGCACAGTTAGAAAAACCCACAAAGGAATAACATTTTCTCAATTCCAACAGAAGGAACTTTCAGAAAAGTCCAATTTCTTTAGAGTCCCTCTAATTTAATCTAAGTTTTCTCTGCAGAAACAATTTGCAGGACACCATAGTTTTCGAAAAAATTTAAAACAGTATCCCCAATGATTTTCCATTAGGCAGCAACATTCACAAAGGAAGTCTTGAGTTTTCTTTCCCTATTTAGACCCCATTAAAAGTTTGATACACAGAAGCTTGAAATGTGCTGCTTGTAATTAAACCTGCTACAAAAAGCAATTTAATTCTCCATTCATGTTAATGGTCATCTGTGTACAAAAGTACACTTCACCTCTAAAAGGCACTCCTAAATTATTTGCATTACGTTGCTTTCAAACCTCAGTAAGTACATTTCTGGCTACTAGTTTCAGAACAAGAAAATTTCACAGAAGAGTAACAGGTGGGACAAGCCATATTTCTCTACTCAGTAATGCCTATCTTGAGATAGTTGCTGGCAAAGCTCTGATGAATCTATTTCAATTTTATAGAAACTGCCACCACGTTAGCTCTTGCTCCATTAAAAGCAAAATAGTATCCACTCCAATTCCACTTTATTTCCATATTTTTTAACCTGGCAAAGCTAATTAAAACTGCTTTTTGTATTCTTGCATTACTAATGAAGTCTAATGTAATACTGTTCTGGGCAAACAGCTTTTAAGAAATTTAAGAACAGCTGTCCAAGACACTGGTTTACAGGCAAACTGACTTACACATCTAACCTAGTTCTCACATACAAAGACAAGCATAGTCAGTTAAAATGTTTAAGAATGGCATTTAAGTCACCACTGCACAGCCCCCAAAAGACAGCACTAAAACCAACACTACTGAATGCTCTCCAAACAGAATACAACTTACCAAGAGAAACATCTCAAACTGATCATGTTTTAAAAGCCACAAGGCTTACTGTAAGCTGTACAGGTACACTGAGAACATTAACACATTACTTCCATGCACTCTTTAATAAAGTATTTTTCCTTATGCTGCTTTGTAACCAAAAGACTAGAAGACTTACAATTGCTAATTCCTGTCAAAGCAATGGCAACATGACAGATTACTCCTCCAGCCATTTTATGCTCCACAGCACCTAAGACTCCAATGCACTAGTAAAAGCTACCCTAACACTTCAGAGCTAGTCTGGAAACTGACAGCATTCCTTTAATCCCTTCCTGAAATACCTTGAGAAAGCCCTAAGAAATAAAGAGCCCAGCTTTATGTCAACAACCTGCTTTTCTTGTATACAAGAACACTTGACAAAGGGCTAACTAGAAATTGTTATGAGGTCAAACACTGACTACTGATGTACCCTGGACAAATTTCAAGTATTGTTACCCTGGGAAAGATTAGACTTGCATTAAAAGCTACAGCTGCTTTGTTTACAAAGTTCAGCTGGCAAAATAGACAAGCAGTCAACCTGCCTACATTTTGCAATTATGAAGTACTAACACCACCAAAAACTACAGCATTTATTAATAAGGTAAACAATAGACTCAGAAAGTCATTCTAATGACTAAAACTTTCTACAGTGCCCTTAAGTTGTAAACCCTACCTTAGAAAACAAACCTTCACTTCTTTACTGCCACCTGGAAGAAAGTCTGTTGTCTTTCAGTTAGGCCTCGATCACCAGCACCATCCTGATACTGGCAATCCAAGACCTTCACACTGTGGTACACTGAACTTTTAATCTATTTTGAGGAAAAATGCTGACATTCAAGATACCATGGCATCCTCCTTGCACATTGTTCCTTGTGTTGCTACTGTAAAGTTTTGGATGCCTCAGTTAGCAAATCAGAGATCTGTTGATGGGGCAAGACCGTTTGCAATGCTTAGCCACAACAAGTAATTCTACAATGCTTTGTCAAAATTCTTTCAAATCAAACACTTCTGAGTATGTGAGAAACCACAGGATAATTATGAACAGTTTATCACTGAAGGCAAATTCACCTTTTAAGTTGGAGTTCCTTAAAGTATGACATCGTCTAGATGGTTCTAGGCATGTTCTCAAATATCTCCACTTGGGAGGTTAAGTGAAAATTGGAAGACTGTAGTATTACTTCAGCACTGAGACCATTTTAAGGGAAGACTTCCAGAGCTACTTTTTGAAGTATTAAGTCATACCTGGCTGAAGACAGCTTCCTATTTGAATTCTAGTTTCCCTGATCCTTGACAAACCACATATTCTTCTGTTAATCACATTATTGCAGGAAAAAATAGGCCTCATTTTGCCTATAACAGAAGTAGGCAACTGATTTAAGCAAAAATAAGCAGCCTTAGACTTTGTAGCAAGGATGCTGTAAAGGCCAATGCAGTTTATTAAACAGACAAATATCCACTGCTACTCTGGCTCCATGCTCAAGTGACTGGTGTCCCAGGCCATGTTTTACTGATCAACTCTTTCAGGCCAAGTTTGTGCTGTTACCTTATGTGCTGCCCCTTTATACAACCTATCACATGTATACAATACTCACATGCACTTTTTGCAGGAGAGTCATGTCTCTACCAGCAAGGGTTATTTACCTACATTGACTCTTTGCTTTCCCCACATCTGTCAGAAACTTGATAAGCCATCACAAACATTACTAAATTCAGTTGTTTAAAGCAATTCCCACAAACCAGGAAACTCAAGACAAGCAAAAATCTTGCACGATGTACAAGTATTGCTGTACAGACCAAGAAAAAACACCCCCAGAACTCAAAAAACATGGAAAACATCCATCAGAAAAACAAATTTGGAACTTAGTCTGTTTCTTCCCAATAATGGAAGACAGTAATAATGGAATTCACATTGTGCCAATTCAAGCCCCTACTGAAATTATTTCTGTACAGTCTTTTGACCAAATTAGAAGCCACTGACTGATTCTTCTGCAGCAAAGAACTCTTATGCCAACCGAAAGAACAGCAGAGTTCAGAAGCAGGCCTTGATCAACAGAAACAGCCGAACAGCACAAAAGCACAACCATGTACAAAGTGCATTCTTATCAAAGCTTTGGCTAAGATTGCTTTCTTATAGACACCCTGGACACAGTCATTACATGATTCAGGTGCTTAAAATAAACTGGGAGGCTTATTTAAGAAGCCTCACTGTCACAAGAACAAGTTTTATTTTCGCCACAAAGCGACTATGCAGGACTCTGCAAACACTAAACCTAACTTATACTTCACCACAGATATGCATTTATCATACTGATATCCCAACATTTAATACACCATGAAATACATGATACGCAGGAAATTTAAGTACTAAAGAAGTTATTGCACTCTTCCCTTGAATTCACAAGGCAAATTAAAAACATCCTCTTTCAAGGGTCTCAAAATAAAACAGCTTTCAAGTTGTTAATCACTAGCATCAGGCAACAGAGAAGATTCAACTACTGTCAGCTAAAGTGGCCCTGGGAAAACTTGCAAGATTCAGGAAGCAGTCTCGGGTTAGATTTTATCAGCATGAATAAGAGACATTAACAGTCCCTATTCATGAGTAAGCCGAGGCAGGAGGCAGAATGGGACTCGGCAGGGAGGGCTGCCAGGGCAGCGGGAGCAGCCCCTTACCTTTGTAGAGGTTGGTGACCGCAGTGGCTGCATTCTGGAAGGGGACCCAGAGGGAGAGCCCCGGCTGCTGGCACACCCGGTCTGCAGGAAGGGAAGGACACACGCTGTTTATTTTGGAGTCACCAACTCCGAACGGCCATGTTAGGTTTCGCCATTTTGTTCCACCTTCCGAAGGCAACTCGGGAGCAGGGCCGGGAAGGGCGGACC
Source organism: Cygnus olor (assembly GCF_009769625.2). Taxonomy (NCBI): domain Eukaryota; kingdom Metazoa; phylum Chordata; class Aves; order Anseriformes; family Anatidae; genus Cygnus; species Cygnus olor. Next base: position 1,792,485 of record NC_049183.1, read on the forward strand.
GGCTGCGGCCCGGAGCGAGGCACCGGGCACGGCGGCGGCAGCGTCCGCAGCCCGCCGGGGAAGCGCCGTGCCCTGCCCCCGCCCGCAGCCCCCGCCGCACAATGGAGCCGGCCCCTCACTTCGCCATTTTGTCGGAGCCTCTTCCCCGGGCTGGGCGGCAGAAGCCGCCGCCGGCAGGGCCGGCCTCCCCCCCACCCTCCCGCCGCCGCAACTCCCCGGGCCCTCCGCGGGGCTCGCCCCCGCGGCCCGGCACCCTCCGGCCGCGGCCCCCCGCCGAGGCCGCCCCCCGCCGAGGCCGCCCTCGCCCGACCGCCCCGGGGCCGGCGGGGCCCCTCCGGCCGTTCCCCGGGGCCGAGCCCCCGGCCGGGCCGCAGCAACCGGCCCGGGCCCCTCCGCTGGGGGCCGCCACGGGCGCGGGCCGGGCAGCGGCTCGCCCCTCACGCCATTTTGTTTTCCCGGCTGCCTCTATGGACGGGCGCGGAGCCCCGGGCCGGAAGCCCGCTCCTCCCCCTGCCCAGGCCGCTGTCGCCCCTGCAGCCCCTTTGTGGCCCCGCTCCCAACCCCGGTGCCCCCCTCCCGGCCCCGCACCGCCGGGCTCGCCCGTCCGCTGTGCCCGGCCCCTACCCGGCCTCGCTCGGGGCCGGCCGCCCCCTCACCCCCGGCCCTGCCACCACCCCACCCCGCCCCCCGCGGGCGCCCCCCGTCCCCGCTCACCCTTGTAGAGCTGCGCCACGGCGGTAGCCGAGTTCTGGAAGAGGTGCCAGAGCTTCTGCTGCTTGTGCTCGGGCTGCGCCGCCGCCTCGTCCTGCAGCTCCGGGGCCAGCGCCTCCTCTTGCTCAGCCTCGGCCAAGCACTGCCGCTCCCACTTGCTGAACCAGTGCTCGGGGCCGTGCTCCTGGATCTCCGCCTCGCCCTCCTCCTTCTTGTCCTCCATCCTCCGGCCGGCTCCGCGACCCCGCCGCGCAGGCCCGGCCCCGCCGGCCGGCCCCGCTCGCCTCTTCCTCCGCGCCCGGCCCGGCCCTACCTCACCCCCATGCTCCCGGGCGCAGCCCGGCCCGCTCCGTCAGTCGGCTGCACACACACTGAGCGCCGGCGCCGCCCCGAGCGCAGTAAAAGCCCGGCGGAGCCGCCCGGAACGCGCCGCCGCCCAACGCCCGCCCCGCAGCGCAACTGGCCGCCCTTGCCCCGGCACCTCCGGTTTGAACGGCAGCGCCTCGTTCCATTGGCTGCTCCGCACGCCCATCAATGCGTCGCGTCACGAGGGGCGGGGACGGGCCGCAGATTGGTCACGCCGTCACAGACTCGTGCGCAGACGTCGCCGGCCTCCAGGCGCAGGCGCAGTGGGGCTCCCTCCCTGCCCCCCCCCCCCCCAGCCGTCGGCCCGGCCTTGCCCCTCCCCCTGGCGTGAGCCCTGAGGCGGCTCCGCCCGCGGCCGCCCCTCGCCCCCCCGCCGGGACCGCGGCCGTGAGTGGCCCCGGGGGGCCTGAGGCGGCGGCGCGGGGCTGTGAGGGCACGGCACGGCAGGGCAGGGCAGGGCGGTCCTGCCATCTTGGCGCCGGAGCCTTCCCCGAGCCGGGCGAGGCGTTGCCCCGCCTCGGGCTTCCCCCGGCTGCTGGCAGTGACAGGCGGCCGCCTCCTGACCCGGCGGCGGGGCACGTCCCCGCCCCACACAGCGCCGCCGCCGCCCGGCCCAGGCCCTACTGCCCCGGGGAAGATGGCTGCCGGGCCGGCCCGGGGCTGCTGGCCGGCCCTGCTGCACCGCCGGGCCGCGGGGGGTTATCGTTGTTCATCGTACATTTGCACTGTGTGAGACACAATTCCAATACATTATTGACAACCTGAGTTTCTTTGTGTCTAAGCCCCTCATTTACTTCACACTCTTCAAAATACAGCTGTGGAAATCGCATTCATGTCTTAACTGCTCAAGTCACACTAATGCCCCTCCAAGCCCCTATGCAAGACAAGCCATGATTTTCTGTAGAAATGCTGATTAGTCGGCAGGCACATCGTGTTCCCCTCTCTCTGTGTCCTCTGTAAAATACTTGGAGCTCAACAAACAGCTCCAGTGACAGAGCAACTGACATAACGCAACACCCTTACGTGCTCGGAATGGGGAACCCCTTCACGGTCACAAGTCAGTACACATTTTTAAGGTACGGCCCGGTTCAGCTCTGCGCTGTCTACCCTGAAAGTGCAGCACTGTGGGAATTGTAGTTTCCAAGAGCTGCCGGGGAACTGCTGGCGTTGCTGCAGTGCCTGAGGAACACAAGTGATGAAATTTCCTCAGCACAGTGAGGAGAGCTGTAGGAAGATGACTGAATGTATGTGTCAGAGCGAGGAAGGAGGAGGATGACTTCAGCAAGGTGCTCTGTCTCCAAGGCAGCCTGGCGAAGAACGAGCAGTGAAGTCAGCAGATTGAGGAGCTTCCTCCAGCATGAGGCTGGATGGGACGTGGTAGCTTCTGGCTTTCTAAGAGAAGACTGGGTTTTGTGCATGACTGAGGTGAGGCTGGCTGTGGATTCAGTAGGGGAAAGAGAGAAGTACAGTGGTGATGCAATTCCTGTGAAGCCTCCACCCACTCCTTTCAATCCCAAAGAAAAGAAGAAGCTTATATCTGAAATTGTACCTCAAATATGCACTCAAGTGAAGAGGGAAACTGAGCTAGTTACTGCATCTTAATTTTAGCGCAAGCATGATACCCGTGGAAGTATGTAATTCCCTATTCTGGAGCTGGAGATGTTGATACAAGCTAAATATCAATAGATATATAATTTACTGTCATGCTAGCTGTAACATTTATTTAACTGTTTGGGTTTTTTCTAATGCAGCCCTAAGTTAGGAACTCAGTGAGTCAAGGTTACTTCACAGCTATAATGTAAGCTAGTTCTGCCGTTCTTAATTACTGAAATTCCTGGATGGTGTCGATGTCAACTACAGCAGTTCCAAGAATACCTCCTTAGTTTTCCCTGTACTAGTCTTGTGAGCAGCACAATATACTCTGAGTCATATAGGATATTGGGCAACATCAAGGTCCTTTATGCTTCTAGAGATGTTTAAAGTGGAATTAAATTAGGTTTATATCACTTTGTTCCCAAGACATAAAAGTTATTTTATGGGTCAGGCAGAATTATGATAAAAACCAATGTCCTTCCGTTGCTTTATGGCCAATCTTCATATACCAAGCAGGATTTATCATCTTTTGGGTGGTTTGGGGGTTTTGTTTTGTTTGTTTGTTTTTGCTCTGGTGCAAAGTCTAAATACGCCTGCAGCTGGTTTTATATCCTCTGCCCAGAGTCTGCAGAGCCAAGGCTGCGTGTGAAAAACTGGATTTCAGATCAGCTCTTCCATATTATTAAACTGGTGTTATACATAAACTGATAGTAATGTGTACCCATCTGACCCAAAACCACTATATGTTGGAAACACAAACTTTATGAATTGTTTCCTCTCTGGACGGTCTTTTTCATTCAGTCCATACTTGTTCTCATTTTGAACCTGGATCTTTGTACAACTTTCCAAAACATACGAGTAATCAGGCCTAAAAGCATATGTAGTGGAGGAGGAGATGGCATGAGGAAATAGTTAGGAGAACTGCGTGTGTGGTGTTTTTTTGATCTTTAAGGACTACTAAAAACTAAAGCTGCAGGCTATCATCTTACTTAGACCACTGAGACTAGGGACATCCTGCTTGTGGGTTATGCTATGCTACCGCACGTAAATAGACAGGAGGAAAGTATCCATGCCCCTGTGCATGTGTTCTAACCTGAAGTTGTAGCATTGGCTTTTTTATAAGTATTTCATAACACTAACGTATGTACACAGAAGCGTGGATATTATTTTTCTTTTTAGGTGTGGCTCTGTCAAGTCCTTCGTTAGGATTAATAACTTCATCAGGCTTAGGAATAGGCCTAGGTACAAGCTATTGGTCCTTTATGAATGTACAAAGACTACAAAAAAAAAAAAAAGAAAAAAAAAAAAAAAGAAAAGAAAAGAAAAGAAAAGAAAAGAAAAGAAAAGAAAAGAAAAGAAAAGAAAAGAAAAGAAAAGAAAAAAGAAAAGAAAAGAAAGGAATAATAAATAAATAAAAGATTAAGTGTTGACAATAAATAAAATTCTGTTTTGTAAATCATATATTGATCAGTAAGCCAGTTAGTATGTATTATTGTGAGACATGGATTTTTCTCCTGTGCAACTGTTTTAAGGAAAAAAAGGAACAAAAGAAAAATCAACTATCCACTCCATTGAATGTCATTTCTTACAAACTACCTACAACTTGGAAACATTCATTCCTTAAGTTATTAAATTGTTTAAGTATTGAAAGGCATCAAATAGGAATGTGTGATGGGATTGCGGTCAAGTATTACTCCCGTAAATAGGATACTTAAATCCATCTTATCAGACCTTGATCAAAAGGTGAGCAGAAATGCTTCTGTCAACTTCAGTGGGCTTTGCAGTTTCTCTCTGTAAGATCTGAGATCAGAAGTGAGTGTATGTAGCTTGGTGTAGCAGGGGACATGGTTATCCTGGACTTTGTTTGAAACACATCTGTTTTTCTGAATATTTGTAAAGAGTTGCATAATGTTGGCAACTTTGAAATAAACAGTTGGTTACTGCAATACAATGTAGTGTTAGTCATGATTTATCAAGCATGCAGTCCTGAAATTTGGCTATGACTGATGCCCATTCAGTATAAATCAAGCAGGGAGATGTAAGCCATCACTAGGTTACATAATCCTGAGTAAAAATACAGCAGCCAAATTTCCCGGTTTAGTTTAAAGAAACCTGGCTACACACAGTTCTTGGAAATATCTACAGCTGATAGAAACTGCTGAGATTTTAAGAGGGTTGTTTGCCTTTCTACATGTATTACACCAATGGTGATGGGTAACATCGGAGTTGTACTGAAGCAATTTCTGGTACGGTAGTGTGAAGACACTTAGCACAGTTGAGAACTGGCATATTGAATTTTCCTGCATCTGATCAGATTTAGAGATTTTAATTACGTGTAGTTCATAAAATTAGAAAATGTCACTTTTGATAGGATGGATTGAAGAACTTTCATGTGGTCAACACTAACTTCCTTATGCCACATGAAGATAAAAAGGGAGATAGGGACCTGGGAAAGAAGTGAAGCATTTTCTGGGACTTGAAGAATAATGCAGAAAAGGAGTCCTGGAGAATGAAGACAATATTGATTGGTAAATTGTGGAGGAGGAAGAGAAAAAGGAAAAGGAAAGGAAAAGGAAAGGAAAAGGAAAGGAAAGGAAAGGAAAGGAAAGGAAAGGAAAGGAAAGGAAAGGAAAGGAAAGGAAAAGAAAAGAAAAGAAAAGAAAAGAAAAGAAAAGAAAAGAAAAGAAAAGAAAAGAAAAGAAAAGAAAAGAAAAGAAAAGAAAAGAAAAGAAAAGAAAAGAAAAGAAAAGAAAAGAAAAGAAAAAAGGAAAGGAAAGGAAAGGAAAGGAAAAGGAAAGGAAAGGAAAGGAAAGGAAAAGAAAAGAAAAGAAAAGAAAAGAAAAGAAAAGAAAAGAAAAGAAAAGAAAAGAAAAGAAAAGAAAAGAAAAGAAAAGAAAAGAAAAGAAAAGAAAAGAAAAGAAAAGAAAAGAAAAGAAAAGAAAAGAAAAGAAAAGAAAAGAAAAGAAAAGAAAAGAAAAGAAAAAGAAAAGAAAAGAAAAAAGAAAAGAAATAAAAGAAAAAAAAGGGAAGGGAAGGGAAGGGAAGGGAAGGGAAGGGAAGGGAAGGGAAGGGAAGGGAAGGGAAGGGAAGGGAAGGGAAGGGAAAAGGGAAGGGAAGGGAAAAGGGAAGGGAAAAGGGAAGGGGAAAGGGAAGGGGAAAGGGAAAGGAGCAACAGTACAACATGTAAAAATACCCTCTCATACCCAAACACACTTCTCCCTGATGCCTCCTGAGCTTTGTGCCTGTATCTTCTGAGCAATACTGATTTATTAAAGAAATTTTCCTCTCTGTAAATAAAGAACAAGTTCTGTGCTAATCCATCATGACCTGCCATAAGTGGCCTGGAACAAACACAGCTGTGCTGTTATTGGTTGCTGGTAAGTCATTTGTTGGCTAGAGTCAAATGCAAAAAGACTAAAAGATCAATGGTTTGTGCACGGCAAATGTGGCATCTGAGTAATCTTGGTGTTTTGCCTCTTAATTTCCCCCATGGGAACACGGTAGTGATGAGAGCAGTGTGGCATCCCGACTGAAGTCTCTGGGGAGATAATTACTGGAGCACGATGAGGGTATGCTAATTGTAAAAGGCTCTGAAGACTTGTTTTATTCCCTTATGCAGACTCTTACTGGGAGTTGAATTCAATGATAAATAATGAAAAACATTTTTTAAATAGGAAAATACAGAACTGGGGGAGGAGGAGAGTTTATCAACTAGTATGTATTCAAAAGGAACACTAATATTTTTTTAATATTTAAATGTTTTGATGGTTGACTATAGACATGAAAATGGTTTCTCAGTGCTATGGCCAGAATTGTGAATACTTGTACAAGAGAACTTTCATGATGGTTTAGGCTACTGGGGGAACTGAAGAGAACAGCTATTCATTTCACCAAAGCTTAAAAATAACCTGAGTGACAGTATTTTCATTTGTCCTCTCTATTTTGTCCTTTGGGATCAGACTCTAGGTATGCTATCCTAAAAAAAAATAAAAAATAAAAAAATAAAAGCAGGGAAGCAGGGAAGGAAATTGCTCAACTGGAAATTGCAATGTTTCCCAGGCAAAAGTTTTCAGCCCAAGTCAACCTGAAGTAAGCAGGAGCAAAGCAGCAGCAGGTATCTCTGAGAAGTCTGGCTTACAAAGAACATGGCACGCTGACTGTTGCATACCAGATAATCAAGACTGTTTAACCTGTTATTGATGAAAACTGTAAGGCTTTTATACGTATTGACTTGTTACTACTATTCCTCACTGAATAACCTGAACAAGAAGAAAACCTGTGAAGCATGAAAGAGGGTAAATAGGATAAAACTATTTCTTTCCCAGCTTATGTTGAAAAGCAGTTTGACTCGGTGGGAACAAGATTCTCAAAACCTCACATGGAGGCTCTGTTACTGAGATGATTACACAGTCCAGACAGGGAGCAAGACCCTCCTTTTGTCAGAAAGGCCACACATCTGCACAGAGGTGCAGGTCATTGACGCGTGAATTCCAGTCCTACCAAGCAGACTTAGTTTTCAGTTTTACTGGGTGGTACCTTGCCATGTGTTTCGTTCTGAAATAAATGCTGTTTCTTGCCATGTGTTTCATTCTGAAATAAATGCTGTTTCTTGCAAAGCAAGGTAAAGCACATGGTGAATATGCAGTTGTTCTCTTGCTTGGGACTCCAGAGCAGCCTGCTCTTTCTTCATGCCTTAGGACCCGCTCAGAAAGGAGAACTCTGCTTGTTAATAGTACTATTTTTTTATTTTTTTTTCCAGATTCAAATCTCCAGTGCATCATCAGAAATAAAAATGATTTCTGCATAGCTCATTAATATTCAAGAACAAGATCCTATTGCTGTGTGCTATACACAAATAAGAGACGATCTCTGATGTGAAGGACTAGCAATTAAAACACAAAGGAAGAAAAAAGTATCATATTTTCATGATACACGATGAATGAACAGATGACTACTCTGTCTAATAGCATGAGTTTATTAGTGTATACAGAAGCTAGTACTGTCAGTAGTAAGAGATCACCATAACTGTTGGCCCAATTTGGAAATTTTTACCCAAAACCCAATCGCAAAGCCAGGTCCAAGGCTGCAGATTCAGTCCATGAGGAGAAGCAATATCCAATAATCTCTGATTACTGCAGGTCAAAGTCTAACTGTAAAGTGTCTGAATCACTTAGTGCAGATATATGACTGGCCTGTAAAACAAAAAGGCTACAGAATAAATGAAATATTGGAAAAACCCGTCTTGTGTGGGTCATCTAAGTGGAGTTTCCTTTGCTTGTAGAGTACATGACTTGCTCCTGTGCCTTCATGAGACAGGAAGCCAAGGCTTTTAGAAATCCTTAATAGAGCATAAATGAAAGCAGAAGTCTCCATGAGATCTTGTGGTGTGATGTTGAGATATTTGGCACTACCTGAATTGCTGCCGCTGGCAGGCACTCCACCACTTACTGTCGCTCATTAGTTGAAGGAGCAGCAGGATGCCAGAGGTCTACAGGAGGTTGCCTGCATGCTCTCAAAGGCAGTTATGAATCACATCAGCATTTAGCTCTTCTCTTTCTTTTTTTTTTTTTTTTTTTTTTAGAGCATCATAGACTATAAAAGAAAAAGTAGCTTACTGTATCAGGCTTCGCAGAGTGTCTGTGATTACAGACAGCAGGAGTGTTTCTTGAGTTAACCCTGTGCTCAAAGTTTTTTTGTTTCTACCCAAAATGTCCCATCCCAATAACTTTATTTTTCTGTCATAATTTTACCTGCATACAGCTGGTAATGTCATATAACTCCATGCTTCTTTAATCAAGAAACAGGGTGGCAGGTAGAGTACAGGGTGGCAGGTAGGCAGGTACATAACATTTTTGGGTACTGTCATAACAAGTCTCATTTTATACTGCTGGAGATAGCTTTGAAAAGCAGGGATCCCGTAATGTTTTTGCACCTGATGCTGTTACAAACAAGAATAAATTTCCTCCCTTTATCTAGTAGCACACATCGGTCCTACAGCTGAGGTTGTCTCAGCCGCACTCACAGGTCCCACAACTGGACTAGATGCACATGAACAGGAGTGCAGGAGGGCCTGATTCAGCTGTGCCTACAGAGCTCTGTAGGAGGCATTTTCAATGGGATTAGGAGGCCTAATAAGTCATGAAAAGCAAACTCCTGGATAAAACTTGGAGGCTCTGCAGAACCCCACTGAAGCTACTGGCGTTTTGCTTGCTCAAGGACATCTGAATTTGACTGAACTGTTTCTTTACACAAGCAAGCACGCCCATCATGCACAGCTGTGCCTAGAGGTGATCAGTAATACGGACAGAGATAGATACAAAATCTCTGATTCCAACTTCAGCAGCAATGTCCTTTCTTGCTTGACCAGATTATTTCAAAAGGCACATCTCTCCCCACACTCTTCTAATTTGTAGACAAAAAAAAAAAAATCAAACCACCTACTCCCATGTTGTAAGGACTGACTGACTGAGTTTAAAGCATTTCAAGTGCTAAATATAATATTTGCAGTTCTGCAGCTCAGCTATTGGAGGATTCAATAGCTGTTTGAATACCAGTAATCTCTTGGGACCCTGGCCAGGGAAGACTTCATTTAGTTTGTGTGGGAGTAGGATGCACAGCACTCCCAAAAATGGGTCTTCTAGCTTCTCTGCTAAATTCTCCACCTATGTAAAGGAGATAATACATTTCTATTCCATAACAAGCATGGAATTAAAACCATCCCTTCGGGAATCACAATAGTGCCAGTTCTTTAAAATCTTCTTATTAGTTTGTCCTGAGTAAACAGGACATGAGAGTAAGATGGGGAAGTTAACAGAGTAATTCCAGTTTGTAGGAACTAAGGACTGGCACGTCAGTTTCAGGGGATGATGTATGCAGTTTCTCTTCTGGAATGCTTTTTTTCTAGTTCAAGGAAAGTAAGAGTGGTGTCCTATTCACACCATAAGCGCGCAATGAAATATCTTCTTTCCCCAGGAAAATTACACAAGAACAGGTGTTTGTCATGAAGTTTTAACAAAATCTTTAGAATGGAACACAACTGAAATACTAAAGAATAAGAGGTCTAACGGACCGGTTCTGGATTAACAGACATAACATGGCATTATCACCTCCAGCTGCCTGGCTGGCATGTGCCAGAAGCAGGGGCAGGGGGAGCAGGGCTGTGCATGAGCCTGAATGTCATCTCTCACCGTCCCAGCCACTGTCTGTCCAAAATCACCTCCATCAAGGGCAAGCCCCGAACTGGGACCCCTTTGTCAAGGGCTAGCTAGGAGGGTAACACTGTGAGGAGCACAGTTAAAACCACATCCCATGCAGCCCCAACAGGCCATTAAACCTCTCCGCTAGGCTCTACAGAGAGAGCGCGCTGGGCCCCCCAGGGTCGATGTGTACTGAAGGAATCTGAAGGATTCTTTCCCAGGTTTGACCCCATTTTTCAATACCTCTCTGCAGCATAAGAGAGATGTTACTAACGCTTCCGGTTGCTGTTGTTTGTAGAGTACTGAGGACTTTAAGTGGCATTGGAGCTGAGACTCAGGCTTCAAGTGCTATTTAAAGACCCAAATATATCAATTTTCTTTAAGAAGCAAGGACAGGGGAAGATTGGTGTTGCAGAGACTGGAAACACACTCTGATGGGGCAGTTCTCTGAGTTGCTATGGTGAGAGTATGTCTTGCTGTGCTCTGTGGTAACAGTCTTGGAAATACAATGGTTATAGTCTGTTCCAGTGTGGATTTATGAGGATGTTGGAGAGCTTACTCCAGAGCATATTCCCCCCCCCCCCCCCCCCCCCCCAGCTATAGTCCGTTGTTGTCAGCAAGTGCTCTGTAACTCTTCCTGTATTTTACTCTTGGGAATAGAACAGAAACAGACCCTTAAATCCAATAAACATGGAAATGGGATAAGTTTCCTTTCTTTTAAAAAAAATCTTTTTTCCCCCCTGTATTTTATTTGCCTTTGACTCCACATTTGAAGTTCTGGTTCTGGCTTTGCAGCTCTAGGCAGTTTGGGTTATCTCTGCCTACTTTTAGCTTTCAAGCTCACCCCCATTTCATTTCCTGGGAGATGGGGGCAGTGAAAAAACAAAGCCACATTTAACCAAAGTTAGGGCAGTCACCTGGTCCTCTCCCATACAAACTTACCCCCGGTTTCTCTTACGTCAGCATTTACAATCATGTACCCCATAGCAAACTAGATCAGCTTGAAAACTACTTGTTTTATCTTACTGTGCTTGAAAAATACTAGTTTTCAGTCCAGTCGGTTCCCTGAGCTGGCTCAGTGCTCACACATGATGTGGAGGTGGTGAGACACATCCTGGTGACAGAGCAGGCTTGAATCAATGTCATGTCATTAAGAAACGACAGCCAAATATTGTGGTTTAAATTGTTCTTTTCTTCTGTAGGTGAAATATTAGCTGCCTAACCCCTTCACCTTTAGATTGTATTTTTGGGAGGAAATAGAGGAAAGGGAAGGGAAGGGGTTTTTTTTTAAGACATTGGCCTTTGCTAAGGAGAAATTATTTGCTCAGATGATGGGGAAAATCATAAATACATAATCATAAATGCATACAATCGTAAGTACAACATCTAGAATGAACAAGCATGCTTGAACAACTCAGTTCAATTTTATTGTTAATTCTCTGTGTCCCCATTAGGAGCACAGCTGCAGAAGGCTGTGTCAGCGTGCTGCCAGCCCCATGGGTATGTGTCTTTGCCATCCAGGAAACTCCCAATCTTCATTAAAATACCCTTGTGCAAAACCAGGAAGGTCTGCTGGAAGCCCAGGGCATGGCAGCCTGCAGGACCTGGAGGAGCTGCTCACGCTGGAAATTTTTGTGCTTTGTAACATCTGAATTTGGTTTTCTTTGCCAGCTTAGCTCTGTCAGTATTGAAGAGCCTGCACCTGACCACTCCTGGCAGGACAAGTTTGGTAGCTTCGTGTTTACTATGAGTAAAACCTGGCTCAAAGGTACCTGTGACGTGTTTTCAGTGGCACCCGTTTGGTCTTGTTAGATATTTTGTGAGTTAGCTTTGGATTTGGGGTTTTCTTAGACCAAATCATCACAGAGGAGCAGCAATGTGATCAGCTGTTTAATACATTTCTCTGCCTGCTGTGAATTCCTCCGGTTCTTTTTCTGAAGCTTTGCTGCTGTTGCTCTTCTTTTTTTTCTGAAGCTTTGCTGCTGTTGCTTTTTTTTTTTTTTAACTGAATTTTTCTAGTCCACATGGCACATGATGTTTTCTACATAATGTTTTCTTTATTTTGGTGAAAATTATCATCGTGTATCTTTTCCTTTAAAAAGGAGTATTTGTATTCATTTCTCTTGTCTAGCAGCAGTGTGCCAGGTCCTTAGCTGTGAATCAGTCGGGAAAAAAAAGGAAAAAAAAAAAAAAAACATAAAAATATATACGGGTAAAGAAATGCCTTGTCTAGAACAGGTTTAGTGTCTTGACTCATGATGTGCCACAGTTGGCAACACTAAGTGTGTTTGGAATGAGGATGGTGCAGGAGATTTGTTTCAGTATACAGATACTTAACTATTTTGAAAAAGAAGGAAAAAAAAGAAGTTAATCTGTTTGAAATAGTAATATGTTTCTCTGAATAGCCCAGAAGCATCACATTGAGTTAGAGATGGGAAAGCAGGAGATATATTGATGTTTTCCATTTTGAAGGCTTAATACTGCAAATACATTTTTTTATAGCTGTTCTACCTGAATTCATGACAGTTAGATTATTCTTTGGCTTTATCTTAGTGTAGAATATTTTTAATATTCACAGCTTCAGAGTTCAGCAACTGTAATCAAATAATTACAGATGCCATTAGTTGAACTATTACACCAATCTCAGTGTATTTCAGTGGATAATAATCTAATAAAATTAGCACTTAACTTCTGGAGTCCTCTTCTATGCTCTGAAATGAAAATCAAATAAAAGTGCTACTCTTAACTTCCCTCATTAAGAAACTCCAGCCTTGGTTAACAAGATCTGAAAATTTAGAACTTATTTGCCTAAATTACAAGCTCCGATGACTTTCAGTAGAGGACACAGAATTAAAAAATAGAAGAGAAACTCCGCATTTAAACAGTCTGTGCATGGGAGAGGAGAACTGAGCAGCGATTCCTCCTTCTCTGGTGCAGAAGAAAGGTCAAGTAGTTATCTTCATCAGGCCTTTGAGTGGCAGGCAGGGTCACACAGGGAGCTCGTAAAAGGAGAAAGGAGAAACAGTAAGCAGTTGCTGTCCTTTCCTAACACTTGTCTTTGAAAGAGGTTGCTCATCAGAGAGAGCAGGAAGGCAGTAAATCCAAAGTATTGGGAAAGAGTAACAAAAGAAAAGAAAGAATTGGATGCCAAAGGGACTGTTAGTGTTCTCCTCTAGTGTCTTGGTTAATTCTTCTGCACTGATTTTCCCTGGGGGTGTTTTCAGTTGGAGGACTAGAACTTGGGAGGAAGCAGAATGAGGAGATTTCCATCTCTTGCTGGTCCTTTTTGCATGTTCCGTATTAGCTGTGCCCATGTAACTGGTGGAGGCTCAAGTCCGGAGAAGATGATGGTTAGCCCTCACAATGACCTTTGCTCTTTGAAATTCAGTGTCTTTGCTTTACATGGAGTAAGTCATATAGTTTACAATAAATCACTCCTTAATGTGTAGCCACTGACAGCAGGGATTTGTGCTGCACCACATCTGAACCAGTTTTGAATTCATATTGTCTTTCTCAAACAGACTGGGAACAATGCTGTACCCAGACACAAGCCAGTAGCAGCAGAGCAATAAGGTCTCATTAGGTGCTCCCTCCAGACATTGCTGAGGCAGTCTGAGACGCTGTCTCTCACCTTACCCAGTCGTCCGAGCATTCATATCCTTCACCCATGCACACAGTAAAAAGTCAAAATGTTTAATATGTATGGCATCCACTGGGGACAGAAGCTGGGACACTGAACCTAGCGCTGAAGCAGATGAGGAACATCCTCTCCATCCATTCCTCCCACCCGGCTGTGGGGCTGCCATCCTCTGGCTGGAGAGTGCTGCAGCTGTTTTGGCAGTAAATGCATATGTTAGAAAAAATACACCTGATCATCCAAAGGCGACTGAAACAATGAAGAATTTTACTGCGAATAAGGGGAAAACAGAAATAAAAGGACTGGGTTCTTTGGTAGCCGATGGACACAGTGGTCTGGGTACTTTCTGACTTAGGAATCCCTTAAGTTCCCACTATAAAAACTGCATTAGCAGGTCAGAGCAAAGGTCTGGTCAGGTTAATGTCCTCCTCAAACAGCAAGGCAAGGACAGAGCAGCTCTGCCCTGGGGCACATTCCCAAGCTCCAGCAAGCTGCGGTTTGTGGACTTTCCGAGTCCAAGGTTTCATCCGTTTCTAATAATGACTCTTTGTTAATTAATACTGCTCACCTGTCCCTTTATAAATAAAAACAAAGCTGCTGGGGAATGATATATTATGGGATCGTTTTCAGCAAATTGCACTGTACATAGCTTTCTTCCTTCTGCCTGGCTGGGAGCGCGCGGCACTTTGTGCTCCAGAAGGACGCGGTTAGGTGAAGTGACCAGACACTTCGCTCTTCCCCATACAGAACTTGGGGCTGAAGTTCTCTGCTCAGTGCTAAGTGGAAAATCAGGCAGATTTTCATAATAGTGTTGCAGGTAAGCAGGGAAAAATAAATTGGAATTCTCAGTCGAGCCTTCCGTTGAAGCACTACCCTGTTTCTGGGTTTAAATCCCTTCTCATTCTCATCCCCGTTCTCGGATATGGTTCTTCACTTCCCATGCAGCGTTGCTGTGTGCTACTAAGGGGAGGTTTCATTCCACTTCAGAGGTGGCAAAGTGAAAATCATAAATATGCAGGGAAGAACTCTTTGAGATGTTTCAGGATTTAAAGGTCTATGAATTTGCAAGTTCTTACTAGTGTAATTTCTTTTTATGGTATATATTGTATCAAATATGGTATTTTCACATTCAAAATTTGACACGTAAGGTTTTTCCAACTGGAATAGAAAGATGGCATCAGTCATCTGTATTTAAAATCTGAACAGATAAAGTTGCATATAGGAACTGGCATTAGATAATGAGAGGGAAGATGTGTTTCCTACTGATCCTCGAAGTGTGGCCCTGAGCAGGTCCCCAAATCTTTCTGTGCCTCAGCCTGTGGTTGAGACACAATTAACATGTGTGTTTTATCAGTGAGGATGTTGTGCAAGTTACTTAATGAACGCTTGCAAAATGATTTGCTGCATTTGAATGAAAGAGGCTGTGTAATTGCAAAGCATTGCTGTATAGTATAATTGTATATGTTGCAGGAGGTGAATAGCAAGCCACTTGCTTGCTTCTCGCTGATGAACAAATGTTCTTTTTAGTGCCGGAAGGAAAATCCTGTTATGCCGAAGCACAGTGTGGATACTCTGCTTTTCTGGGCAGTTTATGCTTCCTTGTGTAAAACTCTCCACTGTGCACAAAGCGGATTTTCCTAATGGTGTCTTCTGACTTGAAATAATTATTTAAGCAGAGAAAAAAGTGTGGAAGACAGTAACTTCCATCTCAACAGCCTGAAGAAAACGCTAAGCTTCAAGCTGTTCCATCAGGATCGACACCCTGTGTCTGGAGTATCTTTTCCCATAGGAGTGCACTCCTTGCATGTATGATGTTAGTCCGCTGTGCTCCTGACACGTGCAGCTGGCAGGTCAGGTCTGTGGATGTCTGGTTTATCTGCCATGCAGTGCTGAGCCCTTCCAAACGAACGTGCACAACAGCGAGGAACTCGGTTGCTTTGTGTCACACGAGCCAGCATCCCCACCTCTTGTCTCTCCCTGTACTAGCTTTGACCTGGGGCTGCTGCCTTCACCGATTGCTGGTTCCTGAAGTACCCCACATGCAGCCTCAGCCAGGGTTTTGTCCTGTTGCATGTGTAAATAAAACAACTCATCTGGGGGGGTTTGCACCAGGACCCGTGATCTGCAGCAGTGCAGAGAAGCAGCGGTTCAGCTTTTCCTTTTGCCACTGGGTTTCCTACCAGGCATGTGCCTTTATGCAGAGTGTTTGCATTCCAAAACTTGACTGTATGCATCAGTATGCAGTAACTACAAGCACAAAAGTGTTTGTGCTTCGGCGTGTCACTAAAAGCATGAAGTAATTACTATTAAAGTCTGTAGAAAGCAGCCCAAGGAACGGCCCATGCTAAGGAGATGAATTCTCACCGATTGGCCCCTTCCCCCTTTTAATCAAGCTTCCTGCTCACCTTGTGATTCTTGGTTCCCCACCTGGAGAGGAAAGGCCACTCTCCTGCCCCGTAGGTGCTCAGGGGGCCCAGGAGTGCTGGAGCATGGGGCAGGTTGGTGTGCATGCAGTGAGTGGGAGATCCTCGCTGGAGCCTCTATCCAGCTGCTTGCCTTTTGAAAGCACAGCAGGATGCGTGTGTGTGTGTAGCTGTTTATATTGGACTGCTCCAGCGGTTGTTTCGTATGTTTGACAGCCAGGATTGAAGAAGGGATTGAATCTGGCAGCACGCAGAGCTGCAGCACGTGCAAAATAGGTGTGACTGCATGTGCGTGATGGGATGGGGTCTGCCAAAATCCTGAAAAAAATAAAAAGGAAAAGTATCCCGAGCTTAATTGTTCACAAGCATTTCTGTGTTCACAGAGCCATCGACACAGAGGAGTGTTGGGTGCTTCTGCAGCTTAACACAGCTGTGACTCCAGCATGACAGTCCGAGATGTGCTTTACGCAATATGGTGTCAAAAATCATAAATCTTTGAGCTTTTCTGTGACTAAATGTGTGTCTTGGACACTTTATCCAGTGGGCTCAGAGGCTGCTCACAGAGAAGTGCCAAATTCCCGAAGCCCATTCTGGTGAGGATATTTTGGGCTTTGGACAAAGTGACAAAAACTTCAGTTTTGGTGACAAAACTTCGAACTCCCTTCTGTGCTCTAAGATATCTCCAGGTCTTCACCTGCTCTGCAGGAAAGGGTTTTTCTGCAGTACATACACGTGTTTTTGTGGCTGAGAAGTCCTGCACTGATGTGTGACAGCCCCAGGGAAGGGATGCACCGAGCATCCCCGCTCGCATGGGCCCCAAGCATCACAGTGTTGTAGTGCAAGAGAAAAACCCAAAGTGAAGAAGTGCCAGAAAGGTAGTGAGCTGGAAAAAAAAACAGGCTCTTCAGTGGGCAAAACTCTTAGTTTCTTCCAAGAGGAAATAAATCCGGAAAAGCATTTCAGATTTGTTCTTTCTGCATGTGGAGCTAAATTTCTAGGCCAGCTGAACAAAATGCTTGTCTACAGAGCTCAAGAAAGAGGAACAAAAGTAAACTATAAATATTCATCTCTTGATTTCAGGCTTTAATAAATGATGAGCACTGGGAGAAGTGTTTTTTTCTTTCAAATATCAAATGACTTGATTCATTTTATAATTTGGTTATATAGTGCTTGTCACCTTCCATCTGGATACAACAGTCCCTGGCAACACCTGAAGATGAGAAATCCCAAAGGAATCGGGTCCAAGAGTCTAATGAGAATCAACCACTCCCCCGTGAATGCTGAAGGCTGTATCTGTACCTCTGCATCTGTATCTATACAGATACAGATATGGCTATAAATAAAACCTCCTGCACAGGAAGGTCTGATCTGAGACGTGATGCTAAAAGATTATTTGACCTATTTAAAAACCGCTCACAAGTCTGGTGAGACTGTGTATCAGACACACACCACGTTTACCCAGGTGCTCTCTGGCAGGCAGGCTGCTTCAAGGTGCGGCTGGCGGCCCACCCAGTACCACGAGCATTGATTGAAAATCTCGAGATACGCACACCTTCTGCCCTGAGGGAAGTTCCTATGAAACCAAAGCAGACTTGGGCCAGTGTAAATTTTTGATGTTACACTTTACTGATGTTTACCAAGCAGCACACATGGCTACATGGTGTAGTTTATTGGCACCACCTGAGCGTGCCTAATTCGATTAGCAACAGAATAGCGGTGACGTGTTGCTGGCTCAGACCATGCTCCTGAGCACGCTGGTAGAATAAACAAGAAATGATTATTCTGCCAGTTTAAAAATCGCCCATTGTTTTTAAATCTACTGAGGCTGGATAGATAAAAATATGAGAGAGCTGAGCTCGCTCTGGGTCCTGGAGTATTCAAACTATTTAGTAGGAACTCAAGGAAGGAAATAATGCAGACTCCAACTATTGCACAGATAGCCAATGGAGAGAAAAGGATTCAGCGGGTCATCTGCTTGCTTGTGTTACGAAGCTGAATTCCAGGGGATGGAGAACATGCCATTCACCATAAATTCAATGCACAGTATCAGTGGCAGAAAGTCCCTCCACCTTGCAAGCTGCTAACTGTGGGAGAAGAGCAGCCTTAGCTGAGTAAACTCTGCTCTGCAGGTAAGCAGTTGGTGGGTACTGTCCCGCTGCCAGGTCCTCGGCATCTGGAGCAAGTGGTTCCTCTGGGAAGGAGCACTAGCAATTGCACAGTTTATAGAGTTCATGCTATGTTCTGGGGAGATTTTTGTTAAAACAGACCATTGTCGGAGGTACATTCTGTACTCCAGATAACGCCTTACCCAGTGTTTGATGCAAACTTCACAAGGTTGCTGGCAGCATGTGAAGAGGAGAGGGCTGCCTCTTGCCCCCTGGCAGATGTTCCCTCCCCACTTCAGCGGCTGCAGGGTGGGAACAGCCCATAGTGGGAATTGCTGGGACTGGACTCCTTGACGGCCACTGCCGGGGAAGCTACCCCTGCTAGTGACATCCCTCGGGACATGACTAGGGAATGCCACTGCCCAGCAGGATCAGGAGCAGAGCCCCCTGTCCTGGTGGGATGTCCCACACTGTCTGTGAGGAGTGTGACCATGTCCTAACAGATCCTGCCCTCATTGACCTCACAGTTAAATTATCAGGCTGATGCTCTCAGGAAACAGATCGGCAGCATCTTATATCTAACACCTAGCCCCTCCTTTGTGCTGCCATTAGTGCTCATCCAACCACTCGTGTGATGAGTGGATTCACCAGTGCCTGCAAGCCTCCTTACTTCAAGGCAGCCACCAGGAGCAGCTCATGCACACACAGGGCAGCCTCCAGACATCTCTAATCCAGGGTGGCTCTGCTCACACACCCACAGGCCTCTATTTCAGTTAGGGATCAGTAAAATGTAGTTAACCTTCTCATTATGGGTGGATCACCTGTTCAGATGGTCAGTCCTACGAGGTGCTATAGCTCACTTCAGCATGAGCATCTTGCATGGTGTTGGCCTCAGTCTTGGGCGGTCCCTCTGGGTGTCACTGCAGCACTCCACAGGGAAATCAGAACGGCCCCCCAGAAAGAAGCAGACTGCACAAAGCCACCTAACAAAATAGATCAAAAAATAATAATAATTTTAATCGAATTGTCTATCTGTAGAATGTAAGAAGTCATATGTTTTCTTAAGTAGCTATACCCTAAATCCTTCTTTAAACTGCAGATTTAATAAAGGGATAAGATCGCTGTCTTCTGCTGGAAGATCTCAAAGCATTTTTCCTGGAGCAATGTATTCATTTCCAGACATTAGCTGGGGCACACAGTTGTTTGCTTAGGCTTCCCCTGATCGCAGCTGGCGTAGTCCTAGAAAGAGACACAGCCTTCAGCCTCTGGTCCACCAGCACCACGCTGGCTGACACTTCTGAAGCAGTGGAGTGACACCACAAAGCAATGGTTTCACACAATAATCTTGGTTTAATAATAGAGAACTTGTGCCCAGCCTGAAACCACACTTTCTCCCAAATAATTTCCTTGGAAGAGCAGATCCTTTGGAAAAAAATAAAAAATAAAAAAAAATCCACACAGTAAATCTGAGCAAAATCTCCAGATACTACTTGTGCAGCATGTCACAACAGGACAGATGTTTCATGGGAAAGGTGAAATACTGCCAGAGTGACAGAGCAATAGCTGCTGCACTTTCCTCCAAAGCTACATTTAAAGCTTACAATCCTACAACCTGCATCAAACTCGTCGTCTTACTTCAAGCAGATTGTTTCAATTCACTATTTTCCAGAATGTCCACAATCCCAGACCGGGAATATTTCAGAGCACTGGGCACAAAGCTTCATAACCAAGCTATTTTTCTACTTTGCTCCGAATGCACAGGGTGGGCATGTGTGTTAGCAATCCGGCTGTGTGCCTGCCGTTCCCCTGCTCTGTTCATACACGGCTCTGCTGCCTTTACTTCCCCAAGCAGCTCTGCTGGCAGAAGATAGAGCCCACGCCGGAGCTGACCTTCATCTTGTACTTTTGGCAGTGATTCTTCAAATCCTCAGCAAAGGTTCTTCTTTTTCACACATCAAAAATCTGCTGCTTCTTGTAAGGAAGAGAACGTTTCTCTGAACGCTGTAGTCGTGGCACAGGGGTCTGCCCCTGTTTCCCAAAGCAATGTCACTTACACCTGTGACTCTTCGTGCTTTGGGGAGCTCTGCTTGGTGGCTCTCGCAAAGTGACCCCCCAGGCAGAATGAGATGGCAGGAGTGGACTCAGGAGGCAAGCTCTGCTCTGTGGGTTTCTGGTTTCAAGAAGCTGGCTTAACCTGTGCTAGGACGTTCTTTTTTTATCAGGGGAACTCTTGCTCCCAAGTCTGCCATTTTCTTTGTATGTCATGTACCAAACACCTTCCTAGTTCACACCCTTCATTACACTTACATTCTCCTACTTTTCTCAATAATTTCCTTCATAAAAGATTGGACAAGTGCATTTTGCACAGGTATTCCTACAGTACTAAGATTTTGAACTGCAAGACTTACAATATGATATCGAACAAACTCCTAGTTGATAAACATAGTTTTCATCGCCTGCATAGCCATGTGATTTTGTTAAACTCCCTGAACACAAGGGTCCCCTGTGAAATCTATGTCGTAATATTTTAGAGGGCTTTTCCTTTTTGCTTCATTCAAAGTATTACAGGAATCTTCCTGG
Source organism: Cygnus olor (assembly GCF_009769625.2). Lineage (NCBI taxonomy): Eukaryota > Metazoa > Chordata > Aves > Anseriformes > Anatidae > Cygnus > Cygnus olor. The sequence goes on from NC_049183.1 coordinate 1,813,096, forward strand.
AGATCGGGTTTTTTGAGCACAATTAGGGAAGGCTGCCTTTAGCCCTCTCACCCAGCCCTGGTGGCGGTGCTGCTCCTCAAAGCCAGCGGCAGCAGCGGCTCCGCAGGGCACGGAGCAGCGGGCGCGGGGCGTAAGGCTGGGATGCTACCGAGGGGCTCGGGGTCGGGGCTTAGGCCTTGGGTTTGGGGCTGGGGCCTTGGGGTCGGGGCTGAGGCCTTGGGGTCGGGGCTGAGGGCCCGGGATCGGGGCTGGAGCCCTGGGCTGCCGTGGCCCCGCCGCTCGCCGCCCGCTGCTGCCCCCTGCCGCCGCCTGCCCGTGGGTGCTCCCGCGCGGCCGGCCGGGCAAATTTGGGCGATTTTCCAGCAGCGCGGACACAAGTCAGGTGTGGGGGGGATGCTTGTGAGGCGAAGCTGTGCCAAGTGTCCAAACCAGGCACCAAAACACGCAGCCGGCGCTTCCCTAGGCTAGAGGAGTATTCCCAGTGTGCACCCCCGGGGCAGGAGCTGCGGAAGAAAATGACATTTCTCTGGCCATTTCAAAATGATTTCTGGTAACTTTAGGCTAACAATCCTTCTCATTACTTTAGCTTAACAGCCACCTATAGAGAAGGAGAGTGGTGGTCACTTGCTGTATTATTATTATGTTTTAAATGGACTGAAAATACATTCAGAAATTCCGGCAAGTGACTGTGCTCCAAAATAAATTCTGACTACAAAATAAACCAAAAAAAATTAATAAGTTCTGCTCTAAAATAAATAGCACTACATGGGTTATTACATCAGCACCCCCAGGCTCTTCAATGTAGGAAAATAAATAATGTATGAGTTAATTTATTAATTAAACATAAATATGACTTTAGCACTAATGACATTATAGACATCAGCAAAATAATACATGAGTAATGTAACAAGTGAATTAGAGAAATACTACAGAGAGAAATCATGAAAGAGAGGGCAGTTTCAGAGCCTCTCCTCCAGGTTACTTGAGCTGCACTAGCTCTTAGTAGGGAAAGGTCGCTGGCTTTTGGGTGGGACACAGAACACCATGGGCTACACACTAGCTACACACTAGCCAGTGGGAAAAGGACTATGAAATAATGGAGCCCATTGCTAGATTTATTTCTTGTACCAAAATTAAATATATATATATATATAGTGCCAGTGTGTATGTGCATGTGCAAAAATAACTGAATATCCAAAATAAGTCATTTTAAAAGGCCCAGTAATGCCTCCCAGCCCCTTTGCAGAGATCTCAGTGAGGTCAGCAGTGATTCTGCCTGGAAAAATATAAAATTTGTTACTGTTTTCAAATGGAAAAGTGCAACAATAAGGGGAAAATCTCAAAATTGAGAGCACTTCAGCAAGTTTCATTGATAAAAGGTGATGTCCATTGCACATGGCTCTGTTGGCCAAGCCTGTCACAGCTCTGCACTCTGGCCATGTGGCAGTGTACTAGTGTGGGTTGCTGTCCCTGCACCCAGAAGTGAGCTCCCAAACTGGTTATTTTGCAGCTGGTTTTCTCAAGATACGAATAACTCAACTTCTGGGTACTTCTTGCTTCTGGGAAAACAGATGATAGTATTTAGCCATACGAACGTTGAAACGAAAGTTTCAAAAACTTTGTTAAGTTACCCAGTTAAAAGATATATTGTGATAATGTTTTCTAATAGCGTGAATTTATTCCTTTATGAGAGTAAAGATACAGATGCTATTGCTAAGGGAAACTTGACTATTGCTTTTTTTTTGTTTTGTTTTTTGTTTTTTGTTTTTCCCAAAGCTTGGACAAAATGGAAAAAATGTAGAGGTTATATATTTTAGATTTGAGTATAAAACATATACTCAGATAATGATGTTTGTAAGTGAAGTTTACTCCAAAAAAACTGGATGCTGTATAAAGGAAGCTAAATCCCTGTGAAGAACAACATCCTCCTTGTCACTTGTGTCTTTTCTGACACCTGTAACATAAAATTGCAATAACAGTGACATGATCCTCACTGCCCATCCACACCATCATGGGATGGCACATCACAAAGTTCAAGTCTTTCTCAGTGGAGCCATTAACACCCTTCATAGATCCTAAATTTAAAAAAAAAAAAAAAAATCTTATTTGCAATATTGTGATCTTTTCCATGGACTGCAGTTTGATGTGCACACTGCTTTGGGCTTGTACACTGCTTTGGATCTCCTTTGGGTACTCTTCTCTTTGATAACCTGGGTCTTATTCTAGCTATATTCACTCCTATCCTTATTTTTTTTAATACATTTCTGCCTGAACCTTCTCCTAAGCTCCTTTTACAGATCTGCCTGGACAGTGATCGCCAGTTATCTTCCACGCACACGAGTATGAGCATGGTTAGCTGCTAATTTCCACCTACTGCATTTTCATCATCAGTCAATTTTCTCTTATGAACCTAGCAATTTTTTTTCAGCCTGGGTTGATGGAGCTGACACACTTTAGTCCAACCCTTCTCTATAGAGAAATATGGTTCGCAGTGCATACTTTGCTGCATCTGCCAACATTTAGGTCTCTATGGAGAAAGAGTTTCTTCTGTCTAAGAGTTGTTTATTTTTACATTAGATGACTGGGAAAGAATTGTACTCACTATAGAAACAGCTTTATGCATCCTGTACTTATTATGTCTTCATATCTAACACACTTCTGAGCACAGGATGAATGATTATTAATAATGAAAGACATAGGAGTGAATGGCTGGGATGCCTGCATCACTTGACCTCAGTGTCTGGAAGCTGCGGCCTTCCAAAGGCGCCTGCAGCCTCTCTCAGCTCAGTGCCCCTGCCTTTGCCTTTTGGCTGGAGGAGACACGATGGGGAATCTTTGCTTATCTGCCTCTTATCTCATGTAATTTAAGCTCCATATTCCCTTTCTACAGCTGAAGCTCAGACCTCTTTCTGAGAAACCAAGATAAAATTTGTGTTCTAGGTACCCTGACAAGAAGGCAGTTTCTCAGCATTGTTATAAATGTGTCAAGGTGGGCCATAAAAGGGAGCTTTCTACCCAGCTTTTACTTACGTACTTGATGGCATTTTCATGTAAATCTTAGCTTTTGGTCAGCCTCATTAGTACCTGTGTCCTATGAGGCACAGCCACGCACCGCATACAGGAAAATGTCCCTACCTGATGCTGATTTTGTTGCAGGAGAGTTTCCATATCCTCTGACATTTGCAGATATGAACAAATCTTTTGTACAAGTTCTAGCACCACATTTTTTCAACATCTTATTTTGAACTGCAGCTTCCACTCATCTCTATTTCTAACACTATGTTCGTCAGCACTCTGACCTGTTTGTATCCGAAAGAAGTGCTGGCAGTGCCAGTTCTGTGAAGTTGTGGCAAAATACCAAAGTTTTTCCCAACACCTTCTCTGGCAGCTGGGCATTTCAATGCTGCAGTGAGGAAAATAACACCTCGTACTGTAGCATTTACCCTGAAAGTGGATAAAATAAAAAAAATAACTATGACTGCAAGTGACTTCTTTTGCTCTGGAGGATTCTGCCGGTTCGAGGAGGCCCAGCCCAGAGCAGCCCCCGGGCTGCTGCCGCAGGCCCGGAGGGGCTGGAGCCCCGCCTTGGCGCAGCCGCCCTGAGGGCACCCACTGATCACAGGGGTTGTGTGACCACCTCATGTCCATTGCAGCTGGTGTGGAGAGCGCACACATACCCAGAAACACCTCCTGAGAAAGGCCAATAAAGGCAACATGAAAATCCAAAGAAATACTGAGGGGCCAATTGCTGGACTAAACCTTGCAACCAGCTGCTCTTGTGCAAAGTGGCTGCTCTACACAGCGCTTCTGTAAGTGGAGCAGTACATTTCTTCTTCTCTTCCTGTTTTCCAAACTTTATGCTGTTCGGGGAACACTTCTTTCCTGTGAGGATGACTCAGCCCTGGCCCAGGTTGCCCACAGAGGCTGTGGAGTCTCCTCCTTGGAGATCTCCCAAAGCCGCCTGGACACGGGCCTGGGCCCCCTGCTTGGGGTGGCCCTGCTGGGGCAGGGGGAGCAGATGGGCCCAGGGGGCCTCTGGCCTCAGCCACGCTGTGATGCTGTGATCCAGTGATACCACACTGTGTGTGTCCACTTCATCCCTGAGCTTCCCAGGGAGGAATTTGGGGAAAGTTGCTCTTCAGGCTGGTGGGGGTCATCTGGAGAGCAATTCCCTGTCTCAGTCCATAATGATTAGTACAAGAGCACTGCTTCTAAAATCACAGGTCGTCTGAAATCACTTTCACCTCCTCTGAAACAGCAAGCTGCAGGTTAGAAAAAATATTAATAATAATGTGAAATCTAGGCTGAAATTCTCACAAATTGATGAGATTCCAGCTTTGCAAAAAAAATACGCAAAATATTGTGAAATGCCTGGTGCGGTAATTACAAATTGGCAGTGCTGTAGGACTTATACACCTGAAATGCCTGTCTCATCAGCCAGCCTGCTTCAAGTACAAATGGTTGTTTGTTCTCAACATTAAGATCGGAAGATAAAGGAAGCTGGCAGAGCCCAGGAATGCGGGCTGTTAAGCAGACATCCCCCACCCATCTCAGCTCACACTTTTTGGGCAAACAGCTGCCCTCCTCCGGGCTAGCTTCCCCAGCAGGGATACACCAAAAGTCACCTTTTAATTACAAGAGCTCCAGACTGAGAGCTTTTATTTACTGCTTTAGGTCTGCAAATCTCAACATGCACTATTTTTAGCGTCTGCAAAGATGGACCACGATTGACTTTGTTCTCTGAGATTGATGTCCTTGGGACAGTGGCACACAGAGCAGCATATGCACAGGTTGGTAGCATTCACTCATTTTACATAAAACAACATTTGGGGGGCTAGGACCCTCACATACAAAGGGGACTTGCATACAATATCTAGTACCAAGCTCCTTGCAAGCTGACTTTTTTAATTGTCAGTGATTCTCGTTACAGCAAGACTGCAAACGTTTGTTTAAACACAATCTTCTGTCCTTCCCAGTGCCTGCTGAGCACTCAGATGTGTTTAAATCCCTGTTGGTGACTCTTGAAGTATGAATGTGCTAAGATACAGAGCATTTGTCATTGCACACACTAACTGTTTGCATTGGTGCCGTTGCCTGTGGCCGAAACAATGAAACTTTCTTCTCTCCAGGGGCCAGAAGAGAGATGGCCCTTTCAAAGCCTGACTCTAACATCAAAGCTGACTTTGCAAACTTGAGATGAATTCAGCAGCTTTGAGGAGGTTCCCCTTCCTGCATCACTGGGTTCACCTTTGAAAACCCTTGTGCTGAGGTAGAGCTTTTCTTTATCTTTCAGCAGGATTTCTAGAAAGGGGGCATCCATGGCAGCTGCTGCCTGATGGTTGGTAGCTCCCTACTAGCACCAGCTTGGAGGGAAGGATGGAGCTGGTCCTTTCCCACAGCCATCCATCAAATGAAGGGGAACAGAACCTCAAGCCAGCAGTGGAGACCAAGCTGTGTCTGTGTGGTTGTATCTTACATGCCAGGTGCTTTGTGGGAACAGGGCGTGCAGAAACCATCCATTGTCACACTGTGATGCTGTTGCCTGCTGTTAATCAAGAGCAGGTTTAATACAACAGAGTCATTGTCACGTTTCGATGAAAGCCACTTCCTCATGGTCACAGCACCAGAAAATCTCTTTACACTAGAGATGTGTTTCAGTGAGGTATTTGCATTGCAGACCAAAATGGGCAGCAGACACTTGGGTCTGTCCCATGGCCTCCTGCCATAGCAAGCTCCTGTCAGCTTTCCAGCACTGGGGAGCTGCAAAAACCATCTGGTAAGGGTTGAGAACAGGACTGGTTTGTTACAACAACCTTTCTTTTACTTTAAAGAAGTGTGAAAGGCCTAAACAATGGACAATTCCTCAACAGAAATATTTCTATCCAGTGTGTTTGTAGGTACTACATCACCCTTGGCTCAGGATCCTAGTGCCTTGCTCCATATATGGTATATCTAGAATAATATTCAAAATCCAAATGGAGCTACTTATAGTTTTAACCCGAGTTTAATTTTTTTTTCATTGTGCAGCTTTACAACTGGCTTCTATGTCTTTCTGAGGAAATAACAAAATTAAAATATGATCCTGAATGACTAAATGACATTGAAAATGCTTCCAAAAAAGATATTCTTGGGATAACCAGTGGATAAGTTATGCTTTCTGGGAAGAAGTAGTTTTCACAGACCTTAATGCTGATCTTCCACATAAAAACCCACTCTACTTACCTGTTAGGGGGAAGGGAATATCTTCCAATGATATGTAATTTTTTCAATTATGTCAATTTAAATAACACTTAAACCCAATGACTTCCAGCACCTTCAGGTTCAAATAAGTTACAATGTCTTATCAACATATTAAGATTTTTCATTTCACCTGAAAATATCCATTTAGTTCAGATAATATTTAGTCTAGTTTCATCGTTAAAGCCACTTCACAGGCTGATGTTAGACAAATATTATGATAAGTTCCATTTCATGGACAGAGAAACTGAGGCACTGAGGATGTAAGTGCTGCATTGGGGACTGAAAAGGGTGACCACAGGGCTGAGACCCGAGCTCTGCAGTTTTGTCTTCTTGCCCTGCCGTAAAATGACTCAGCCATGCGTTCTCTTTAAAGACAGCCTGTTTTCCTTGACTGCTCCAGGGACTGTGTGATTAGCCAGGAGAACAAATGTAAAAGGCAGCATGTGTATTTAGGAAAGAAAGAAGATTGAAAAGGTATGCACAATAACGCTGAGTGCTTTGGAAATCACTGCCATTAGGTCAGATTATGTCTGTCATTAAATCCCACCCTAGAGCAGAGCCCAGAGGCCTCTGAACAACTCAGATCTGCTCCCAGCTATGGGGAGCACAACCAAGCTTTGCCTATACAGTGATGCTCTGCCTGGTTTGTCCTGTTGAGGGGATTTAGCAAGCGCGGAGATGCTGGCTCTGTGCTTGTAGCAGTCAAACACCTGCACTCAACCCTTTGCTCAAGTGCTCAACTCTGCTCAATAAATAAACATCTATTGGCCACGGAGATTTGAGATATGAAATGTGGAATTAAGCCATTTGTGATGTAGATTTATCTTTTTGCAGTTTTGGAAAATTACAGCCACTAAGGGAGAGTAGTGATCTCTCATAAATTTCCTAATTCATTGAAGTCAGCGCCGTGGTGAACTGCTAGGCTGGCAAAGGCACGAAGCCAGCTGACATGGGAGAATTACGTCACTGTCGCTCATGTCATCCAGTCATCAGTCCTAAAATACAATATGTTAAATGCCACTAAACCAAAACTAAACCAAGTAATTCACTTGCACCCTCTATATCTCATGGGCCTACGGGTGTTTCTGTACTCTTAGTTTTCAGGAATTTCAAATATCATGCATTTCGGATCAAGCAAGGTTCCTAAGAAAATACCTGATGAGAGAAGGGGCTTCTCCTCCCTGCCCTGCAGCTTGTGCCACCATGATGGTGCAAAGTCCTGCAAAGCCCAGAGCAAAGAGCAGAGGAGGCCCCCAGACGTGGCTCTACAAATGGGGTGACCCACAGCCTTGGCACCAGCAGCACTTTCTTTAAGCGATGCAAGTGTTTAAGAAAATGACAGTAGGCATCTAGGTCACCTCTGTGAGGGTTTTCCTGATATTTTGCCTCCAAGCTGCCTGGATTGGGGGTGACCTTCCCCAGGTAGCCCCACTTGGGGCAGCGCTGCTGTGCCCAGCTGCACACCCAGGGCAGGGAGGACAGATGCAGGGTGGGAGGCAAAGGCACAGCACCCATGGGAGGACATGATGCCAGGGCCTGCTGCTGTCCAGGCAGCTGCAGTGACTGCTTTTGCTGGTGATACAGGTTGTCGTCTGGTCCTACCAGCGGTATCTTCTGGCCTGCAGCTGGGCGCTAAGGGTCACACTTGGATATGCATTTGTGGGTGGCTGCAGGGAAGCGAGCACCCCATCTGTAAGCTTCACCCTGGGATGAACGCTTGGTGAAACCAGAGGCTGCTCCCCTGGGAGCTGGTCTGCAAACCTCAGAAAGAGGGCTGCTTCTGCAGGAGGCAGCAGGCACTGCACCTGTCTTTGGGAATGGGGTTGTGAGCAGACAGATGTACGGACCTGGCTGCAGTTAGGGTCTTGTTTGGACTGTCTTTGGGCAAGTGGGATCCTACTGCAGAGAGAATGAGAGAACCAAAAAGCATTCCTGTGTTACATCCTAGTGAGATAACATGATAGTGCTCCATGACGAGACTTAATGAAAGGTTTCCCCATGATTGGAGTGGAGCTTTCTGGGAAGTAAATGTAAATTTATAATTTATTTACTGTAAAAGAAGTTTCGGAATAATTTTGGGTAGAAATCTGGCATGAAACTTGAGCATCAGCTTTCCCATACAGAGCACTACATCAGGTGGACCAGGAGAGGAAATCCCTCTCCGTGCAGCGGCAGCCAGCCCCAGGGCTGCAGGGTGCCACGTGGGGCTGTGGTCCTGGGAGGTGGTCTCAGACACAGCAGGTCACCTGCACGGTATCCACTTGTCAAAAACGCATGCTCCTGAGACATGGGCTGCTTGTGATTAAGCTTTTATCCCACCTCAGGATTCTCTTGATAAAAAAAAACAGGGAAGGCACACATCTTCCCGGGATCATCTACCAGTTGGGACTGGGCACAGTGGTGGTGCCTGCCCACACCTGTGCCTGGAGCAAGGGCTTTGCGTGACGGGTAGATGGCTCTCAATAGCAGAACAGCAATGTGCACATGCATTATCTGCACAAATCCCAGGCTTCAATTCACCAAGATATCATTCCTTTCATTTGTTGGGCCCTAATACTTCCTAGTGGAAGGATAGACCCCTCTGTAGTGAATGTGGGCCTTCTGGCACTGTGCTTGCCTTCAGCTACCTTCAGGGACTCAGAAGTCGTATATAGCTCCATAGGGACTGAAGACACACTTCTCCAGGAAGTCAGAATGAACTCCCCCATCTCACAAGGAAACATTTTTCAGCAGAGCTCTTGCTGGCAGACACAGAATATGAGGAAGGACTTTTTGCAGACCCATTTCCTACATGCCCATACAATGTTTGCTTGACTGACACAGAACATTGTTAGTACAAGGAACACGCTGGTAATATGGCAAACTGCAAACTGGTATAGGAACTCATGCGATACTGAAGGCTGAGACACCTTCTCCCAGTTTTGGGGATTAGTCTGCATAGCAAGTCTCACATGTCCCTTTCAGAGATGCTAGATGAGGTGGCCTTGGGGATGTTTTGTTGCTAATCTGGGAATTCATCTGATGCTCAAGAGCTGGCTGGCAGTGGCAGAACTCAGCCCATTTAGTTCCAATTTTTTTAGAAGTCAATTCCCCAGAGTCAAGGGGTTACTACCCGCTGTAGGGACAGAAACAGTAAAAGGCGTTTATCTTCTCCGAGGCAAGAAAATGTTCCAGCAATATTAATTAGTGAAATAGCTGTCATAAAAGTGATATTTCCTGAACCTCCTGGAAGGAGTCTTGCTTTAATCACAGAAGGTAGATCCCAGTTAAAGGTCTCACCACTGACTAGTCTTGTTTTCAGTGGCTGAAAAACTCACTATGAAAACTAATTGCTTCCAAGATCTGCACTAAATACCTGCATGAAATAAATGTGGCTGCACGGTGCACGAGGAAAGATAATGCAAAGACAAACAGAACTGGCTGGCAGTTAGGACAGACCTGCACTTGGTGTCCTTTGGTAAAGGAGGCCCCAGCAGACACTGACAGCCCAAAGAATTCAGACTTGCAAAATGACAGAAATACCAGACCATGGTGTCAATGAAATTGAGACAATTATGGTAGATATCACTAGGTTTTTTCTGCAGTAAATTCATGGTAGCCCTACCACATTAATGCTATCAGCTTGGGAAGTGAGAATCAATTAGTAGCTCCAGCCAAACTGCATGATTTTTTTTTCCTTGGGACTAGAAGATATCAGAAATCATCAGTGCCTTGATAATTCTTAATGTCAAGAGGTTTTTGCACTGAATCTCGAGCGTTGACCACCTGATCCCTCTGTTCACAGGAGCGGGACCAGCAGTGCTTCGCGCTTCTCCCTTCAGCATGCGATCACACAGGAAAGGCTGCCAAGGGTGAGGATGGAACACACCTCCCTGCTTCATGTTGAGGATCTATGTGCTGGTGTAGTTTTCAGGTAAAACATTTCCCTTCGTAATATAGCTAGAGTTGGAAAAAGGTTTAGGAGGAACAAGTAGCTTGACTTCAGAAAGTTGGAAAAGTACCTCCCTGGGAATATGGCTGCGTTAGAGTATTTTGTCTGACTAAGTGAATTTGCATCAGATTTTACTTCTTCAACAAAGCAATTGAAAAGTGTTTTCATTCTTTTGGGCTGTTATTTCTCCAGAATCTGCCTGCCAGGGTAATTGTCTAGGATGGAGAGTGATTGAGATCTGTTTTGCAAACACAAGTATAATGAAGTTTTAATATCTGGCGTGTCCACAGCAATACCCTAGAATCCCCATAAAATAACATACACAGCCAGGAAGAACAACAGACATCTCCTGGGTTGTCACCAAGGAGTCTCTGGCTTCAGTGCCTTGGTGCAGTTAAAAAAAAAAAAAAAGATTAGAGATGTCAGATTATAATTATCCATGATGGCAACACAATGTTCATAATGAGAAAACAATGCTCTTTGGACTTCAACCCAGTGTAGCACCCGCCTCTTCCTCTCTCCATTCCTCTGACTGTGTGAATTAAAAATAAAAGATGACCCGGAAGAGCAGGCGTGGTGCCCATCGCAGAGGGTGTGTTCCCAGCCGTGCCACACCAGTACCATGGTCCTGCTCCATCAGGAGCCTGTCTGGAGGCCCCTGTGCCACAGCAAAGTGCATTTTGGGCCCATGCCAGCTCGCAGGCAGAAGGATATTGGATTATTTTTCGCTTTGACAACAGGAAGTCTGAGGCAAGGCATTTCCCATTCTTGTTCCAGCATTATATGAATGGCCTTTAAAAAGTGTTTTGGAGAAGTAAACACAAAGGAATTTCATACAAAGGAATGGTTTTTAACAATGCCCCTGTTTTTTCCACGTTCAGCTGCGTGGCTGGGCTGCTTTGTCTCAGCCAGCTCCCTTGAAAGTTAGTGCAGTTCTGTGCACATCGTGCAGGGGTGAATGTGTTCCTCTGTAGCCCTCCTTTTGATCACAGAATCATTAAGGTTGGAAAAAACCTCCAAGACTATCTGGTCCAGCTGTCCCCCTGCCACCAATATCACCCACTAAACCATGTCCCTAAGAACCATGTCCAACTTTTCTTTAAACACCCCCAGGGACGGTGACTTCACCACCTCCTTGGGCAACCTGCTCCTGGCTGCCTCTAGATCTGTGATCTCCTCGCCTCCTGGTGAGAGAGCAGGAGGGAAGAAGGATGGAACATGTGCTTTATCCTTTCTGTGAATGGATAACCATATAGCAGTCCCATATGTTTACAGGTATCTGAACCTATTTGGGGTAGGCTTTTTGCTCCTGTGAGGTATTTTTTGTTCATTCATTCATAAATAAATGGTCTGAGTAGACAGAAAGTTGTTTTTAGTAAGTATTCAATGTGCTTTGAACTCAGTGTGGATTTTCCACTGGTTTTAAAGGACTGGATGAGGTCTCAAAACCATAGATCACAGAAAGAGACATAGGAAAAATGTGTATTAGCAAATAGTTTAAAGGTAAAGCCAAGCAATTTCAAAAAGAGAAACAAGGAGGCAATTGTTAACAGTAGGGGGGCATCAGCTCAAAAAGCCTTTTCAGATGCAAAAAAATATATTTGGTCTAATAAATGATTTAATGCTCCTGTCTAGCCTTCAACAATATGTGGAGCAAGGCAACCTCTCACCAAGTAAGGACTTTTTCTTTAATTCCTTTAAATGTTTTATATGGTCATATTCTAAATCTATTAGGTAGTAAGTGCTCACTCCAATATGAAAACCCATATATCCCAACAAAAGAAAAACTGGAAAATGTTTTCCTTTTTCTCTCATAGTTCCAGTAGACCTGTTCTGATTATGTTTTCTTCTATAAATCTGCTTTGTCTTTGGAGTTATAGCCTCTGAGTATCTGTATACTGTCTATCAATCAATGCTTAGTCGATTTATAAATACTCCCTTTAAACTCCTGTAAGTCTCCCAGGCTTTGTACAGATCTGTAAACTTTGCTAGAGGATATTTGGGAAAGAACATTTAAATGATTCAAACATTGCATGAGTTTTTCATAGGTCCTCTGCACAGAAGCGATGTTCATCTGAAAAATCACCTTAATTTGCATCACATGGGAAATGGGGGAAAAAAAAAAAAGTTAAATGTCCTCCTCATGGTCATGGTCATGCAACAGTTTGGTGAGAGAAGTAGCTTCTTGACCCTAGTCCCAGGCCTGACCTTAAACCATATGCCAGGTGGATATATATCTCTTCAGGATTGCCATACTGATCTCATCTCTGGCATCTCACTCACTGCTTTTTTATCTGTAATTATGTACTGACATAATTATCCTTCATTACATAGAGTGCATGCTGTGCACACACGGACAGGAAAAGGAACTGTGCAGTGCAGCTGGGGTGTGCTTTATCCTGACCAGAGGTAAAATTTAGCCACCATCATCAGTGTGCAACATTGCAACACAGACCAGTTGCATTGAGTGCAACATAGAACAGTTAGGGGATGGGGTTTTCTTTTTTGGGATAGAACTGTCCTGATGTTGTGATTTGCAGTTCATCCATAAAGCTGCAATGCATTTTTGTGTCTTCTCACTTCTGTTCTACCATTTTCTCCAATATTCAAGCATCTTCTGAAATAGGTGTGATAAAATTGCTATCACTAAGCCTTTCTGCTTGGTTCAAGGTGCTTTCCCTTGTCATCTACCTGTATTCTCCTTTGTGAGGATATCAATAGACAAAATATAAAATCTTAGGCAATCAAATTATAGTAAATTACTTCTTAAGTCATCAGATGGAAGTCAGTCAGTTCTTTACTCTGTGAGGAAGAGGTGAACGAGGATAAGGATTCCTGGCCTGAAGATCACCACACGCTGCTTCATCCATGAGAGAGAGGAGGAGAGGAGAGGAGAGGAGAGGAGAGGAGAGGAGAGGAGAGGAGAGGAGAGGAGAGGAGAGGAGAGGAGAGGAGAGGAGAGGAGAGGACTGCAAGTGAGACTGATATCGCATAAGATGTTTAGCCGCACATCTGCCATTAACGGCACCGGTGACAGCAGTGCTGCTCAGAGGGCTCACCACCACAGCCAGCACTATCGCACCTTTACGGTGTGGCAGTTGGTGGTGGCAGCATGCCAGGATCCCTGGTTTACGCTTAATGCCCAGCACACAGCACTATTATCTATTATCACCAGTGCTTCTAACTGTACCTTTCCTGATAGACCACGTGCAACTAGTTTTATTTTATGCAAATGAGGAGTGGGGCCTTACCTTTGATCTGAGGAGTCACCACGTATCGGTCTGACAGAGAAGTCGGGTAAGGATGGTGGTTTATGAGTGCCCTGGGTGTGCTTGGCTCCTGAGATCACAAGCTGTGCCTCCCGCTCACAAACAATTCCGGTGTCTGATGCCAGTGGCCTTCCGTCGGCATATAGGCCCTTCAGATAACCAAGCCATTTGATGGCAGGAGTTTATCTGTCTGAATCTGTTACAGGTCAGTGCTATAAATACTAACCTGTTTAGTATCTTGGTTCCTCCTCAACGTTTTTGCCTTTCATCTTCCCTATTGGAGTCAACCTGGAAAAGATAGGGATGGTTTCTGGTAGAGTATAAATCTCCTTTGTAACAGCCAAGGATGTGAACCTATATGTTCGGTACTGCCCAGGAAAGGAACTTCTCTGTTGTCAAGAGTTGGCTTTCCCAGTTAAATCAGCCTTCCATCCTGCCGCCAAGGGAGTGAGTGTCACATTCCTTTGTATTTTTTTGGATGAACTATTAGACCATACTGGTCTGAAAACTTACTGAAAAAAGGAGGCAGGGCTGTGTTTTCTTGTATTGTATTGTTCTAAGCAAGTTGATATGTACCACAAATAAAAATGTTATTTGTTTTATGCATAACAGCAAAAGAGGTTGGGAGGCTGAAGCTTTCCAGAAAATCCCACAGGAATTTGAGTCCAGTGCTGTGTTCTGGCCCAAATGCAGTGTTGCTGGTAGGAAATAAAGATCTCCATTGTCTCCTAGCTGTTGATGTTTGACTGAAGTCTAATCTGAGCCCTCCACTTCTATTCCCAGTGATCACCTCTGGAGCATGTCTCAGCTTCCAGGGGGCACACAGTCAGGAGGAACTCACCTGCAGAAAGTTTCATTCTTAAAAATGCACACACTAGATCAGAACTGTTCACTCGTTCATATTCACTTTGAATAACACCTCACTTCCATGACCACTTGTACTTTCCATGAGCGAGGATGGCAGATAGCAGCCCACCACCTGGTTTGTAACCTGTGTGACCTCTAGAACCTGAGGAGTGCAGTCACTTCACCATTGCACAGCACGCGTGCATCAGGAATGAGATGCCTTATGACTGATTTGTATTGTGATAGTGCTGTATTTTATGTGCTATATCAGTTTTTGGCAGCATCAGAAAAGTTCGACTCAAACTTTTTTTGTGGGAGGCAGAATAGGAGGTGAATGGAAAGACTACTTTCCCCAGTTTTGGTCAAAGGAATGAAAAATACCTACCATAAAAGAAGTGGAACTGCCAGTTCACAGAAATGTAATGCAGTTTGCCTGTGGCACTGCCTTGCACTGAATTCAGAAACCCTAAAAACTCACAACTTTTGTATTTTAGAATTGAGACAAGTTGTGTAATATTTATGTCCTTCTTTAACAGATCACAAGAGTGAGTCATAATGCTTATCTCACATTGTTGTCTCTGGTAGCATGATTTGAGGCTTTGTGCACCGTCATATTATTCAGAATAGGATGGGAGATTGAGAGCAGGGGCTGGCACTGGAAGACCAGATCCATGTGTGGCTGCTGGGTAGACATGATGCACACTTACAGAAGAAATCCTGCTGTATCAGAGCCTGAAATTCTGGCTTATGCTCTTTATTAAAATAAGGAATATTATTTAAAAAATCAGGAGTTTTGTCAAAGTTTCTTAAAAAGAAAGTTCTGGGCAGAAAATAGACGGCTTCGACTTGATGAGTAAATGTTTCTTTAAAGCCTTTCACCTCACTTGTAACAAGACTGGTAGCAAATTTTACCTGAAAGACTATTTTCATTTGATACTTTATGCTATTCCACCATATCAATGTATTACTAGCAATGATAACCAGCAGAAAGAACTCAAATAAAACTTGGAAACCGTGCATTGCTCTGGCTTTGAGTACTCCTCAGACACAGCTCCACATCCATCTCTGTCAACTCAGCTTAAATTGAACTTTTGTTCCTATTCCTGCCTGCTCTTGAGGTAATATCCAGTGACATTACTGTAACTTTATTTGGGGATGCTTAATGTCAGTCAGAGATCAGGATGCTTACACTTCCAAAACATCATGAGAAAAAATACTAATCTATATTTTTAAGAGAGAGGATGCAGACTATGCTGTTTTATTCATAATGAAGGAATTAAAATTACTTATCTGATATTTCTGAATTTGGGAGGACTGAAGAAATATTTCAGATTGGTCCTTGTGTTACTTTGCTCAATGAGAATTATTTTATTACTTTTCACACTAACAGAAATTTTTATATCATTTTGTACACTAATGCTGATACTTCTGCTTCATCACTGGCGACCTCTTATCTTTCATAAAGCTGCACTCCAAATATCCATTTCTCCACTAAAAGCCTTCCAACACCAATCAATGTTATCACTGTAAAAAGACCGTCCTAATATTTAAGCATTGTATTATAATTGCCTGTAATAGTTGTAGAACTGTAGAAGTGTAAAGTTCTTGGGACACAGACTACTATACACGTTTAGAGAACAACATGGCTAAAACAAAGCAAGAGGAGGTGAAAGTTGAGCTCCTTGAGTAGACCATTCCCATCACCTCCTGTGAGCACTTTAACCCTTATTTACTGCTGAGGTTTGCATCTTATCTTTTCACTAGAGCCTGATTGAACCTTACAGTCTCTTCATAAAGCACAGCAGTACATTTTTATCTTCCCCCTGAAAGACGTCTTCCGCTTTGGGATTTGGGATTAGAGGCAGAAGGTGAACAAGCTGTTGTCTAAGGGCCTCACACTTTGACGCTATGCCAGAACTAATGGAGGTTTAAACCAAAATGAAAAGCAAACAACCTTAAGCAAACCAAGGTGATGACGGTAGGGAGAAATGAATGTTTAGGGAACTGCTAAACATCTCTGAGCCACTGTCAATCTACAGGCTTTGCTTTCCTTTGACTTATGACACTGGGGTTTGTTGCTCTTGGTGTCAGGATGACACAGACTCTCCCAGGCATCTGATAACTAGGGAGAATCCTCCTCTTACACCCATGACCTTGCATGCACTGCCTACCTTGCATATATGGTCTTGCAAGCTGTGATACGGTCCTTCCTGAATAACTGCAATGTGTCTCAAGATATAACAGCCAAGATATAATAGCCAAGAAATAACAGCCAAATGTTGCACACAAACTTTGGCTCTATCTACACACATTGCTTAGAAGTTTGTCACAGTTAGCGTGTTAGGGGTTTGTCACAGCAATACTCTGGGCTTCACATTGGGCTCTAATTCTGGATCAATTACAAGTTCCTTTTGCCTGGGCAGTGCATCTCAAAGTTTGCCTTTATATCCATCACTTTACTTGTGATCAACTCTGCCTTTGGAGTGCGGCGCAGTTAATGATGGAGACCACCTGGGGAAACCCACACCAATTGCCTCACATGGGGGACCCTATCTTGGGATACTGCAACTGCACATCAGGACAAGGTTGTATCTTCAAAGCCAAGTTGAAATCTTCAAAATCTGGCATAAGAATCCTTTGGCGTAAGCTCACCCTCACTGCTCTGTCTGGCCTCTGCAAGCCAATCCGAATAAGTAGCCTAGACTTACTCCTGATAGGAAATATTCACCAACAACCCCTCACTTCAATATGCATCTTTAAAAATAAGCACAAATTTAATGCTGGTAGCAGAATATATGCTGGTTTTTTGTTGTTGTTTTGTTTTTCCCAAGTTCTCAGGCTTGGCATGCACCTGCCTTTCACATTTGCTCTGGCATACCAAAGTTTCTATGTGTTTTTCTCACACAGAGGGTTATATGCTAAGAAATATGCCCTCAGAATCCCTAATTATCCAAATTCTAACCATAGGGCTGAGTGGTTGTTTCATGAGCAATCATTTATGTTTGTCCATGAGCAGAAGCACTCATGCGTGGAAGCTGGCTGTTTAAAAGGTTCTCACCTTCACTCTGGCAAGGGTTCAAGTAACTATGTTTACAGTTAATATAAAATTTCGTTTTATCTTTTATTTGCTTCTTGATTCTGCCTTTTCAGCCCATTAAAAATTAAGAACAGAATCACCTCAGAGAATAACTTCCACGCTGTTTTGTTGTCCCCTATTTCTTTAAGTTGTGGTCACCAAAAGCAGTCCTGTCCTTGTCTGAACTTTGATTCAGCCTCAGGTCTAGAGAGTCCATTTACTGAGGAGCCAGGAAGAGTACATAAACAAAAAGGCATATTCACAAAAGAGGAACTATGTTAGTCTCCATAAAATTCACACCAATACTTTATTTTCAGTGAATATTTGGATATACTCCTTATAAGAATGACCCAGAGCTTTTCCCAGCTGTGAGGCAGTTAAACATTGTATGATTAAAGATGCCAAGATGTCTTAGGATGTAGAGGGCTTGAGTCCTTCTGCTGTAATGGCTCCATCTTCTGGGATGCAATCAGTTGAGCTTTCTAGGTAGGTTATCACTTTGATGCTCCTAAATTCTCACTGCTACCTAAGCCTGGTAATAATGTCCTGCGCGAAGGCTTCTGAACTGCGGAGCTTGTTCTGTGTGAACTTATCAGTACAGCTGCCTCTACTACTAAGCCCAGACTTGCCAGCAAATCACTCTTCTTTAGGGAGTCCTACACGCTGGAAAGCAGATTTAGTTTCATTATCGTCTCCTATGAAAACAGGGTGACTCTTAGTCCAGGGAAGAAGTAGGTCGTATTAGAGAGGCTAACAAGATTATGACCAGTTCAGTAGGACACTCAGGAGGCCACAGATTTCTCCCATGCTGCAGCTGACAAATGCCCTGCAGCATATTTGAAAGTGCTGAACGTCCCTGACAAAAACAAGACTTAAATTCTTGTTCCTCAGGTACACACCTGCTGTCACCTTGAATAATGAAAAGAATGTACAATCTCATAATCGGGTCCAGGGAGTCAGCAGAAAGACTATACAAAATGCTTCACATTTTATTCTTTCCTCATCTCTTCATTCCTTACTTCTTAAAATTCCCGGCGTCCTCAGTGGGAGTCGTAAGTGCCGGATGCAGGGCTGGGCGCAGACCGCAGTCCCTACCTTAAATCTTCATCATCTGTTGTAGCAGCAGCAATTACATCCTCTCCACTGCCTCTAGAGGGTAGAGCAATCATGAGTCTCTACCAGGGCAGGCAGACTGAACACTGACTGCTATTTCAGTCTCCCAAAAGCTTTAAAATTTCCTTAGCAACCCTGCACAAAAACTGCCCGTCAGTGCAGCCAGCCGGCAGACCTGAGACTGGTGATACAGCAGTTTAGCTTTGCCAGATTCATCCCACTCCAAACATATTCATAGCAGTCTCATGGAAGTCCGAGGACTGCTTTGGCAGCAATTGTGCAGGATAAATAAAGCTCCCATTGTTGCAGATGACTCTGCTTTCAATTGCATGGGAATCCAGGACAGCAGAGACTTCTGACTGATAAAGGTTAGCACATTTGTACTACTTTTGAGTAACACTGGGCTAGAACCAATGCACGAAGCGGCACCTTTTGGAACCTAATTTTGGGCGGCTTTCAGCATTTTTTAAGCAGCTAAGTCTCTTTGATTTTTGTCACTGCACTGCCATTTGAACAAGTATGAGTTAATATATTCTCAGCCATAGATATGTCTGGATCTCCAATAAGGAGGGAGTCTTCGCCCCAGAAATCTTTGTGAGGTGGAGTTATATCATGGAAATATATATATCATGTTGAGTAGAAGAAACAGTGCTCTTTTTATTCTATGCTTTGATAGAAACTCTTTTTATAGTTGAAGATGAAGAGTGTATGTTCATTTAAAGTAGTCCTGATCATGACCTCTGCAAGTATTCCTGAAAATTCTTTGAATTTCACCAGCTATAAATATTCCTTCCATGGCATAAATTAAAAAGACCCAATGCATCTCCTTGTACACTACCTTAAAATTACAATAAATTTATTTGTCCCTCCAGCAATTTACTGAACTGAACTTACTGCTCCTGAATATACAGCATATACAGAATAGAGATACAACCTCTTCAAAGAAAAAAAATAGTCTATTGATAATTTACCTCCTAAAGCTTTCCAGAAAGTGCATGCAACTTTCCTGAACCAGAGATTTCCCAATAGTAGATACCTGAATAATTAGTGGTGTTACTGAATATTTACTTCCAGCAATTTGGTCTGCCTATGTGGTGTATGGGTTTTTTTGAGCCTAATCAGATCTCCAAAGGCAGTTTATATAAATCAGCCTCAGGATGGTAATATGATAGCAGCTGAGCTTGTTTATAACACAGACTTCTACATGGTGCAAAGTCTGAGTTTGATGGTTTATAGCAGGCAATGAAAAGGCATGCCTCTGCCTTGCCCTTTGATTGTTTTGCTGAGCTGAACCATTGAACATTGCAAAAAAAGTTCACAGCCAATTTTTCTAGAAGTTTAATTCACTGCGTTGCAGCCTGTAGAATAAGAAAAAAAAAAAAGTATATAATAAAGTTTTTCAGAAGTTTAACCTCCCTCACGTGAGCCAGAGTTTGAGTGTAAAAGCACATAGGTGCCTCTCTATGCCAGCACAGTAACAAAATTCACTGTGGCATCCTGAACTGATGGTCCCCAACTCTTTACATCTGAACCCAGCCATGCAACAGCTAATTGACTGCATGCTTGCAGCCAGCGAGCTCAGCCAACCTGCTTTCAAAGAGGAGGCAAAAAGTGGCATTGGGACTGCGAGAGCAAGTTGTTTGTTTTTCCCCCTCCTCTGGATGCCAGACGTCTCAATCTGCCAGCAATTTGGGAAGGGAGTGATCCCCAGGGGAGGAGCAGGGAATGCATGGAGGAGGCTGCTTCCTTTGCTGTCTGCAGCATGGCAACCCGTTGAGAAATAAGGGAAGACAGGCAAGAATGGTGTTAAAATATAGTCAATTAGGGCTAAGGAAGATGGTAAAGGAAGAGATGGCTGCACTCTACTCAAGTAAAATTTAGAAAAAAATCTAATCCTTGGGGCCTCACTGTCAAATTTGACTGAACCTGGCAACAGAGGCACACATTTGCCTTATTTCCACAGGGAACTGGGTTAAATACCCTGGAGTTTTGGCTGGGGAATGACATACAGACAGGGCTTTTTGGGGCAGTGTGAGAAGCAGGCTTCAGGGCTGGGCAGAGGTATGAGGAGCACATGTGGCTGTGTTGGACACGCAGAGCCCCTCAAATGGGTAAATCAGGGCTGGCTGTGAGGTAGTGCATACCACAAATGTATACGTGTGCACATACACATTGCAGAATGAGGTTTTAGGGGGAAACTTGTCCCCCAAGCTCCTAGGAGCACCGCAGATTCACTGGTTTGAGGACTGATCTTGCCTCTCCTGTGAACAGTGAGTGAATTTTCCTCAGGGGAGAAAGGCAGGAGGCAGCAGGAGGGGTGGGCTTCCCTCCTCACCCGGCTGGCACCACTTGGGACTCAGCCTGGCCCTACACACAGGAGTGCCATAGGCCAGTGCAGAGGGCACCTCCTCACCGCTGAAAGCAGGTGGGCATATATTAGCTTTGACACAGGCAGCCACAAGTAACGCAGCCTGTCCAGCTCAGGAATCATCTCACCTCCTATAAACACCAGACGGCAATGCGCTGCCCAGCCGCAGTGCCTGTGGGATCAGGGATGCAGGGCCAGGGCCGTTCTCCAGCACCTCATAGCGGGCACCATGGGCAGCAGGAGGCAGAGGGCCCTTCTGGGCACACCAGCTTCACCCCAGCCACTGAACTGCCCTCAAACCTCCAAAATAATACCACCGACGGCTGCATTTCCATCGGCCCAAGCACAACTTGCCCTTATAAAGCTCTCAGTGAACAGATCATTTGTGATATGCAAAATATAATGAAAAGACAAGTGACCAAGAGTTGGGCTGCAACGACCACCTCTGTGTTTCATGCCAGTGCTCGGCGTTCACTGGCAGTGCAGGCCGGGTTTATGGCCACCACTGAGGCTATGTGGAAAGTCACCTGACTCTGCTGGATTACTACAAATGCATTTATGGCACATTGTTTTCCACTTCATTGTGCTCCTCCAGGAATGTAGTGTCACTTGAGATTTGCAATATTCATACGCTATGCTGCATAAACAACCTCCAGTGGACTGGACTGACATGTATGTATTGCCTTCATTGAACTGTTCAGTTCTACAACAGTTGAGGATTTAGCTTGCAAGGCCTGTAGCACGTTAAAGATGATATTTTGGTAATTTTGTTATCTGATTACCTTACAGCTCCCCAGGAGAGGGACCTGCATTCACCCATTTGCTGCCCCGTGCTCTCCCCGCAGGACGAGCTGGTGCTGGCGGATGAGCTGAGGTGTGCTCACGTTTGGGGTCTTGCTCCAGACAGCACTCTCTGTAAAAGACCAGAATGTTAAGAGGTTAGTCTCAAGTAATTTTTTGGTTCCCTTTATCATTTTTCAGTGTCTTCCTTTAACCTTAGTTCTGTGTTGATATTTTTGGTGATGGTAATGACTGTCTTTCCTTCTTTCTCTTAAACTTGTTGACAGTAACAGTGTACCTATACTGATATACTGTCCTGTTTGGTATACAACAATGTAAAGTTTAAGGAACTGATTTTAAAAGAAAAACAAGAAAAAGAAATTTATAATTGTTATTTTGGTGCTTACATTTTTTATCAGAGAGGGAAACAAATTGCAGAACTCCTCATTTTTTTACCTCACTGCCCTATTCCCTCTGTTCTTGAAGCAGCTGGCATTTCTTCCAGCTCACCAGCAATGTTCTAAGAGAGTGATAACCCTGGCAGCAAATTATTTGGGGATTGGTAGTCCGAAATTGTGAATTTTGAATTCCAGATGCATGGCAGAACCATTTTGCTTTTCTGATACAAGATTCCCCTGGAACAAACTGCAATTACCTACAGGTTGCTTTTATACTTTTGTGCTTCTTTCACCTATTTAGCCTATTTTTCTGCTTCCCCATTAGACCATTAAGGTAAGATTCACATTTCCCTACAGGAATGCCATAGATGTTTCACAAATGTAATTTCTTGGGAACCGTTCCTGCAATAGTTAAACATTTGTGTTTCTAGCATAAGGGTTAAGGAACTGTCCCAAACAGAAGAGGCAACACCAGGCTGCTGACTGCAAAACATCACACAAATGCGCCTTCCATTTGTAACATCCCCATTCAGTGTCTTTTGCATAGTAAAAGCATTTAGCAACAAATACAGGCCACAAGGAGTATATTCATGTCATTGTTTAATATAAGCAATGCCATACATGAGCATCTAGTAAACTACAGATTTTCTTAAATGTCACCAAATGTGTTTTTTGAAAGAGAATCGTTGCATCTGCTAATGCAAAACAAGATGACAGACCAAGATGGAAAGACATGGTCTATGCTCTTCCTGCTCTAATAGCAGGTCTTCCTCTGTCTCCCTCTGTTTCACTGAGATGAGCTTATTTCATATAATTTCTATGGTAATTTTTCTGTACACAAACTCTCGATTAGTACAATAAGTATGTAATTGGTTGTTGTGTTAGTTAATCATGTGGCCAAATAATCTCTCCATAAATAACGCAGGAAGAATCATACATCATCAATCTAGGAAAACAAATGAAAATAAAATTTTCTACAGAAAGATTTTTAAAAAGACTTTATTCTCAAGAAAGGAGAATGAGCTCTGTACGCCTTGCTGCTGCTGAGTCTGGCCATCTCTTTCTTGCCTTTGGTGCAGGCTGGTGTTTCCACAATGATCCCTGATTCTGCTCTAGAAATGTTTGTTTGGCATTATGAAACATGAGATTCATTATTTCATTGATCAATCAGTTTTACATTCTGTCTTTGGGAAATGGAAAGAGGTGGATTCAAAAATAACAGGGAAAGAATGAGGAAGCTCCTCCAGGCAGGGACTGGCACAGAGCTGATGGAGCCAGAAGAACAGGAAGAACAACAAAATAAGGACCAATAGGCCTTTCTCATTCATGCAGGTTATTGCTATTTGTCTTCTCAAATTCTCAAATCTTCAGAAATGACTCCTTAACCAGCTCTTGCTTCCTCCAGTTTCCTCATAAATGTTTTCTGGTTGGAATTTTCAAAGTGCTCTTGAAGAATTAAGCTTTGAAAAGGTCCAGCTTTCCTTATGATTATAACATGGTGGTATAATCTTTTTGCAAAAACAGCTATTTTTTTGCCTGAAATAAAGGGGAAGAAAAAGTAATGAACCCAAAAGAAAGAACTGAGGGTGAATGTGGGAGCTTAAGCATTGCACAAGGAGCATGTGTTTGCACATGTCTCTGTGAAATAGCACTTTCCTTGCAGTGCTTCAGACCACAGCTACTACCAGGTGGCAGAAAACCATGTGCTAGGCATGCACCATCACACTGCAAAGTGACGTCCACATGAAACAACTGTGTTTCTCTTCAGAGCTGCACCCTGTCACAGGATCTGGATACACGTGTGGGCTTCCCTGCTCTCAGGAACCCCCATCTGTGCTATTTTACCCTTCCCCTCCGGGACTTCTGCCTACGCATGGAAATTCCCTTCCCCTCAGGCAGTGGGTATGCCCGGGCTTCCACTCCTACCTCCTCCACCACCACACTCAGCTGTAGCTCCCTCCACTCAGGCTCTGACTCCCACAATCTGCAGCTGTTTCTGCATTGTTCTTGCAATCCTTTAAAAACCAGGTAGGGTCTTTCCACCTGCAGCTCCTCCTCCTCTGCTGTCTTTCTGCTGTGTGTATCAGATAACTCCTTTACTTTTATGTCTCGTCTGTTGGGGTTGAAGACAATTTAGGATGTCCCATTAATTTCTAAATAGCCAATCCTCAACTTTTAGCTTAGCAAAGTTCAAAAATAGCCTATCCGTATATCCGAGTGCTACACAACCCCCCAAAACTCAGCACTGGAGTGTAAAATTATGCTATTCCAGATTATGCTGGCCTCTAGTACCTCTCGTGTAGTACAGCCCCTCTCCATCACTACCACTACCTGATGCTTAAAAAAGCTCCAACACACTTGGTGCAGCAGATTAAAACCAGAGGTTTCACAGCCTCCAGCCCGTGGCCTTACTCCTTTCCAAGGCACAGACATCTGATTATCCAGGGAACCTGGTCCTGGATTGCCACTGTGGTCAGCCCAGTACCCTAAAGGAAAATAACTCAAGCCTGGGCTGGCCTTAATACAGAACTGCAGTAGTCCGAGGGCTAATTCACAGGTGGGTGAGCTGTCCTTGCTTTGAGGGCAGTGACATCCAGCAAAAGGATGGGAATGGTGACTAACAGTAGTGACCTCTTTAAGTGCAGTGACCCTTTCAGTGTAATGTTTCTGGGACTGTGTGACCTTGCTATGAATTTCTGTTCAGAAACATAGGAAATGAAGATGGCGGACTGGAAAAAGTTTCCAACTTCCTTGAAACTAGTGCCTAGCTATTGTATCGAGAACTGATCGGTAACAGGTTGAAAGCATCCTCAAAATGTAACCTATTTAAACATCAAGTTACCTTCATGTTTAAATAACACTCCCTTTATTATAAACTGTATTCAGCTTTCAAATTATAGCATACAGAGAGGAAGACATCAATCACATTAGGTTTGCAGGTCTGCAAATGTGTGTGTGTAAATTTATGCATGGGAATATTCCCACTGAAAGGGTGTGCATGAGCCTTAGGCCTAGCAACTCATTCTCTTGGAGCTGCAGCTGTGCTGGCTACAGCCATTGTTGCCTTCCTCCGGTTCCAAGTGGCTGGGTCACCAGTACTTCAGTCTGTCCAATCTGCTAGTGCAGGATTGATTCCTAATATTTTAAACTGCTTAAGGGACAGGCTTCTACCCTTTTACTTGAAAGATATGTCCACGATTTAATAAGTAGCTCTTGTAACACATTTTTCATATACTCTCCCTAAAGGTTTTGAAAAATGTGCTCACTTCTCTTACATTTACTCAAATTCTCAGAACAGTGTTGTTGTTGTTGTTTTCTTTTATTCCTGTAAATAATCAAGATTTCATATAATAATCCATCTCTGCATTGACTTATGCATGGTTAGTTATTGATTCGTTCTCTGGGTTTGGTTAAGCTTTAATGCTGCAAATACCTAATGGCATCTTACACTATATTAGCAACATGTCAAAAACAATTGATTGTGTAATGAAGCAAATGCCTAAAAAAAGTTACTAACCTGTAATTTTCACATTTGCAAAGAATATTCAGATTCTCATCTCATTGAAGATTCTCAGTCCTACTTCTTGACTTCTCAGAATGAGATAAATGCAGCTCTTTGAAATCCTGAGAGGTTTGGGCCCATATAGTGGTGGCTTGATACTAGTGCCAAGCACAAACTGGTGGTCTCCACATCTGGATCGGCTGCTCTGTGCAGCTCCAAATATGAGCAGGCATTAATGTTTTACCAGTGAGATAAACCAGTCAAGTAGGGCAAAAAATAAAAGAGGATGGGAAGGGGAAGAAAGTCTGACAGAGCAATACAGAAGTTACAAAATCAATATCTTATCAGAGACTCTCCAACAATAGGACAGAGGTGAACAGTCTCTTCAGAGCAGTAAATTCTGGTGAGTGGCTGGCCCTCTCCAGAGATCTGTCTGGATTCTTACCCCTGGAGTGTCAGGAGGTGAGAAAAAAGAAGGCACAACAATAAGAAAAGCCATGTAAAGGCGGAATTCATAGGGGAAAGGAATGTATATAAAGGCAGTCATATTTAAAAGAAAAGGTGAGGCAACTTGGAGTAACCTCCAGCACAGCGTTTCTAACTCTGAACGATGCATGCAAAACTAAAGCAAAACTCAGTTAAGTAATGTTATCCTGCAACAGATGAAGTTTCTGCTGTGTTGAACAGCTTGATTCCTATAATCTTGGAAACAACTTCCACAGCACAGGATGACTAAAATAGGATCTCTTGCTGTAGACTAAATCTAAATCATAGTGGTTTTGTGAATGCGTGGAGCATGCACCACGTAGCTAACTTGCAGTTGTCTTGTATGAAAATATCCCCAAGAAACACAGTGGGGGCTGCTTTGCTTCAGATCAAATGCATTTTGACACGATTTCAAGCTTCAGGCCAGACAGGTTATAAAAACAAAATGTACTGGAGCAGCTTAGCAGCTAGACAAGGTATTGGTAGCAAAGCTGCTTGTTGTGTTGATACCAAGTGAGACAGTAAGGTAGATGGGCCTTCCAAGTGCTTTAGTTCACTCAAGCCCTTTACAACTGTTTTTTACGATAACAACAACAACAACAACAATAATAATAATGTTTTGTTAGAACATGCAGGCCAGAAATGGCAAAGTAGCTCAAGTCTCGTCTTTGCAGTGATTCTCAGATGAGTCCTCTGCAGCACTCTACCATGTAAAATCTAAAAGATAACTGCTTGATGTGTGAATCTCACTTGATGCCACCAAGAAAGTATATAAGAAACCACAAAGTGAGTGGTTCCAAGGAAGTCAGTGATGGCAGACTCCATAAAGATCCTAGAAGAGAGCTTTTCGTAGGAGGTTTCAAAAATACACATTGACTTTTGAACGTATAAAAAGTCTCAAGAGTCTACCCTGGAGTAATTCAGTTTAGGTAAAACTTGGCATTTTTACTATGAGAAGCCTGACTACTTGGATATACTGCTTCCCATGTCGATTGGGGAAGGTTAGTGCTTCAAGCTTTAGGTTCTGATGGACTGAATTGCCAAAGAATCATCAAATAAAAGTGGCAGTCCTGTACTTGTAGCTGTAGGTCTTTCCAGATTTGAAAACCAGCTAAGAGCATTCAAAATCTTCCACTTGTTCTGATCTGAGGCCAGAGTTAGAAGACTTGCCTTTGTTAGAAAGCTTCTGACAAGGTGAGTTAAATATTCCAGCCTCTTGGGACTTGCTCTGTGTCGGAAAATGGCTTTTGCTCCTTCAGCTTCTGCTGTGAAGGACCTCTGGGTCTGATCTACTTGAAGCTATCCAGAAGCATGAAATCCTGTTAATAAAAAAGAATTCCTTTTCTCTGCCATGAAAGGAACACTCGGATGAGTCAGTGAGCTAACATTTGGCAGAATCTTCCAATTTGATGGTGATAGTTTATTGGGCCTATGGATGGAAATATGAAAAAGCTAACCCATTGAGCACCAAATTAATGTTTTTGTAGAAGATACTGCTTAAAAAGATATTAAAGAAAAGCTTCTTAAATTTATCAAGGCACCTTGAGCATTGAGGCAAAAAGTAAAATGAGTACCCATAACTGCAGTTTGCCAAAACACTGAAGTAGCCTCCAGAGAAGCCAGGCAAATTGTGTCAAAACAGGTTCCTACAGGCATCACATCACTTAAGGCAACAGCCTTCAACGTTGGCAGAGTACTGGTGATTCTGCAAGGGCCTCCTTTGCCAGGTACAATCAAGAAGAAATAATGGGGGGTATATAATATATATATAATATAAATAAACATATGTTTGGTGGAAAAGATAAACGATGAACATAGGAATCCTGCTTTTTGCTTAATGCAGCAACTGCAGACATCAAGGATCAAACAAAAAAGTTATTGAAAATTATCTTATACTAAGGATCTCAGACCAAGAAGTCTGACCATAGGCTATCTTTATAAATTATCAACTTAAGGGTTTCTAAGCATAGCATATCTAAAAAAATAAACCTGTAACTCTCTTTTCTCCCCAAACCCTACCACTAACACACCATGCACCAGATTTATTTCAAATGCAATATATCCAAAACAGCCCAAAAGAACATTTTCCCCAAACTTTCTCAAAGAAATTAAATGCTTTAATCTTGCTAAAAAAAAACAACAACTATAACCTTAGCCAAAATTTACTCTGAGTGAAAGGATCCTTCACTTCCACTACACTGGAGATGGGATGGGTTGCCTAGAAAGCAAGGCATTCCGAAAGAATGACAGCCTGCTTTAAGCTGCAATGTTAACACCAGCTGCTTTAAGCTGTGATGTTAGCACCAACTAATGCTTAATGCTCATATTCGAATAACAAAACAGCTTGCTTTAAATATAATTAATATTCATTGCTAAATATTGAGAACAAATAAAGGTAGTTGGATGCCACATTTGGCTTTGACTTCACCACTGTGGAAATGTTAATCCAGGCTCTCATCTTGCCTCCCACCGCCTATTGTCAGTTCTCCTTCCATGTTCTCTAAAAGCCCAGCTTCCCAAACTCCCCTAAATGTAAACTATTGCTGATAATAGGACGAAGTACAATTATGTGATTCCACCTGCAAACAAATCTCCCAGTTTCAGTTCCATTTCAGGACTGCAGTTAAATTCATCCTTCCTATTTTTAAGTCTTCAAGTGGAATTGCCCCAGGGAGCCTTCCAGATGTTTATCTCTGTGCTCCCAGCCCTGCTCTTCCTATTAGACTAATTGGTGTCTTCCTCCTCACTGCAACATAGCACAATTCTGGCATTGCTGGTGTTAGGAACTCCTCCTCCACAGACCCCACATATAGCGGCAGTTTTCCAGCAATTAATTCTCTGTCTCTACTCAAATATCTGGAGTGATCATTGCTGTTTAAATAGCCCTCTGAAAATTGTCTTAAAGGGGAGAAAAAAATCTCACATCTCATTTATTTGTTATGGATTTATGAAGAAAGAGCAAAGACACCTTTTTTATTCTGTCCTGTGTTTTTGGCTTGCTTGCACTTTGACCTCTCTAGCTTTGCTAGCTGCCACAGAGCATAGGAAAACCAGAACGATGGCAATGACAATAGGGTCTGACATCTGAACAATCAGAGGCCAAGGGTCTCTAATCAAACTTTTTCTTCCTCCTGCTGAACTCAAATTCCTAATAATACTTCAGAGACAGCCTTATTTGGGAAAAATTCAACAGTCACATCTTTATCAAAAAACAGAGGGCTTTCACTTTAGCAGTTTCTTGTAGGGACAATGAAGCTTCATAATTCTGATATTCCTTTCACATACACACAAAAACTAAGTGGAGAAAAACACTTTTGTCTATTTTACTGGGAATTTCTGACCTGAAATCAAATCTCAAGACACTGAAGAACACCACATTGCTTCTTGGATCTGTCTGCACAGAGCTCCCTGCAGGATCAGGGCTCACATTTGAGAGTGATAGAAACAGACGTGTCTTCTAGGACCTGGTTTTGTTCATTGCAAAGCAAAAGGTATATCTTCCCGAGTTTATCTTTAAAACGTTTCTTTCTGTTATTCGATTCACTTGTTTTAATTTATTCCTTCTCTAGGATCTTTTCTCTGCCACTCAAAACAAATGATTAATTCAACCAATGCTAGAACATTCATTTGAAGTAAAAATGACAATGCAGATCTCAATAGCCTTTTTTATTTAATCACTGAGAGATTTTGTGAGGTTTGCTTGTTAAACAGGTTAAAAAATTAATCTTCAGTACTGGAATCTGATCTATCCACTGACTTCATTCGGTTTACCCAGGCTGATCAAATTGCAGATCGGTTCCTACCTTCGTACTGAACTCTGCCAGACATGC
Organism: Cygnus olor; assembly: GCF_009769625.2. Lineage (NCBI taxonomy): Eukaryota > Metazoa > Chordata > Aves > Anseriformes > Anatidae > Cygnus > Cygnus olor. Next base: position 1,842,935 of record NC_049183.1, read on the forward strand.
TACATGGAAAGGAATCATAGCTACTCCTTACTATATGACAGATAATTCTAATATGATAACCATTCAATGTAGTCCTAGCATCACCTATGCTTATGCTGCCCCAGACCTGTTTTCACAGTTTTTAACCCATCAGTATAAAGTGAAGACCAGGGTGAAGAAGAATCAGTATCAGAATAGAGGTAATTGTTAATGTGGCCTCCTGAAAGAAAGAAAGAATTTGTGGGTGTAGGTTTTTCTTCTAAGGAGGAAGACAGAGTAAGGAGGTAAGGAAATGGCACTAGAGATATGGCACTGTAGGTCCCAGCCTATGCCTGGGCTGACAGCTGCTTCTGGGTGTACAAATGCTAAACTCAGTATCCAAGTGGGGATGTGATGTGCAGCCAGGCAAAGGGAGGTGATTGCAGGAAGGAGAAATAGTTTAAATCTTTAAGCACTCTGGTTTCTCATATTATATTTTATGTTTATTTTCATGTGAACATAATAAGTTACCTTTGCTTAGGAGCACTAATGCCTGGCAGACCTAGTGAACGTCAGGAAACATCTTATTTAGCAGAGACAGTACCTGCCCGTGTCTGTGACCTTTTCCACTAAATTGACCAAACAAATTGACATTTATGGATACACAACTAACTCCTATGTTAGCAAGACCAAAGTTAAATCTGTGTTGTGTTCTTCTGGATCAGCCGCCCGGTGCTTTGCAGAGGAGGTGTCACAGAGGAGGTCTGTGACAAAGCCAGGAACTCAAGTGTCCTCTCATAAGTCTCAACCTGATACCTTAACCAGAATGTTTATCTTCTTCTTGTCCTCAAGAGCCCCCGGGGAAGATGGCACAGAAACAAATTCTTTGTTATCCTCCACAGATGAATGGACAAGCGGCCAAATACCACTGCAGGTGCTATTTGCCTTTTGATGCCAAAAGTGAAGAGACTTAAAAATTAGGAAAATTGCTCAAAGGTGATCAGTTGCTATGCCACGGCAGACGAATTCACCTGATTTTCATCCCGCTACTCTGTGCCACCTTTCCGTGGATGTGTCCAGTCCCACAACAGCAATGTGCACAGGGGTTATGAAGCTGCAAGTGCATGGCCTGTTGGGGCACGTGCTGGAAGGATCTGCCCCTGTAACTACATATGTGATACATGGATGGCCACAGCAAAGAAACCATCATTATTTTTTTTTCTAAACGCAAAGAAGGTAACAAAGAAACAAGCAAAACCCAGACCATGTAACTCATTTCTGCTTTAATATATTCACAGCTCACATTCTGGCTCTGACAGTGAGTTAGCTGGTGTATGACCTGTGGTGTACAACAAGTCACTTAATCTTTTCCTGCCCGTTTGTAAATATGGTGATCTTAAGCACCTCATCTCCCGTACAGAGAAGGAGTTGTACAGATTATTCAAACACGGCATTACAAGCATTTTGAGAACCTCTGTGGGTCAAGGCGCTTCAGCATAACAATGCAAGCTGCACGGGAAGCATCGGTTTTCTTACTGGCAGTCCCTATCTTCCACTAATAATGAATTCATTTTAAAAAGGGCTGTTGCAAGTATACCTAATTTCATAGATACTTTTCAGCTTCACCTTCTGCCTTCTACTCAGAGTAAGACACAATTTTTATGGCTAGCCTTATTTGATTAATTATAGTTGCACAGAAAAAGATGAACCAGTAGAGTACCTTCCATTCCTTATTTCACTATGGATGTAGATCACTGGTAACACTTAACTTCACAGTTTACTGTGTCCAGCAAAATTTGATGAGAAAAAGGGATCATCTGACTTTTCAAAGATGGTAAACAGAGACTGGGTCACCACCTAGCAGCTCAGATGTAAACACACCTCTTTATAATAACAGGCTAGTTTTTAATGTGAAAATTAAACCTCGTGGTTTTTGCTTTTTGTTTTGTTTTGTTTTTTTTGTATGTATGTCTTGACCCTGTGAAAGTCATATGAAGGACGTGGCTTTGGGAATCGCTCAAAGTATACCTTAAATCATGTAAAACTTTAAACTGTGGGATGCATTCAGATGTAATGGATTTCCCACATTTTATTATTAAGGAATAATGATTTATATATCTCCTTAAAATATAATTGTTATTCAGTTAAAGAGGAATCATCAAACCAAAGATCTCTGAATTGAAAAAATCTCTAAAATAGACTTTGTCATTATGTATTTTTACCCTATTTTCCTGTGAAAGCAGAACTTATGTTATGGCACAGTCTACCTGTCTGTCAGATACTAAAAATAAATAAATAATGAACGGGTAGAAGACTGAAATATTAAGTACCTGCAAACTGTGTAGAAATTGCTGGCTAATTAAAGAATCACAGAATAATTTCAGTTGGAAGGCATTTCCAGAGGTTGTTGGATCCAGCACAGAGAAATACTGGGGTTATTGGGAGCTATTTGTGACTTTGTGGAAAGAAAAAAATACAAAAGTCCAGAGTTATTGCAGGATTTTGAGGGTTAGAAAATGTGGAAAATACGTTCATAGGACATGAGATGCTCTCCATCCCACTAGCTGTGCACCAAGTTGTTGCAGTTAAATACATGCACTGCAGCCAAAGAAATTACTCAGTTTTTGCATCCAATTCTGTACCTTTAATGACTTTTTCTGCCTATTGCCTTCCTGTCTCGTGCTCCAGCAGCCTCATGATTATTTTCTTCCCCACACTCAGCCTGAAGGTGTTCACAAGAGCAGCTGATCACCCGCTTCAGCTGGAAGGTCTCTCCTCAAAATTGTCTGCACTAATGTAGAGAGCTCGGGACGCTTGACTCTGGCTCCCTGCATAAGGTGCCCGGGGATCCACCTTTCACTCTCTAGATGCAGTGCAGTATCAGCAATGTGGCAAAGCACCAAAAGAACCATGAACAAGGGAATGGAGAGCTTCTGGCAACAGTGAGAATATTTTCACTTACTTTTATCACTGTAGTACTAAGTGTCTCTGATCGTGGAAGAAGCAAAACCGTGAGACCAGAAACAGCTGCCTGAGTGGGGAAGGCAGCCTCCGGCACACTTTAACTCATAACTTTAAGAGTTATAGGATGGTATAACTGTGCATATGGTCCCACGAGTGCAAACTCAACATCCTAAGGAAGCACGTTGCTGGCACAGGGGCACGTTTGCATTAATATATATTCATCCAGAAACATGGCAGAATAAGCTGCACAAGTGGTAACCCCAGTTTTGCTGGTTTAGTGCATCTATATTAAGGGTGTGCGCTGGTGTAATTGCCCTTCTGTCATTACACAGCTATAAATTTCCTTAATTATAGACATGGCCACCTGCATGCATTATGGGGCACCATAAGTGGTGCTGGAAGTGTAGAGCCTGGCCACGAGAGGACGTCTGTGCTGAAGCCAGGGCAGCAAACAGAGCCAAGCAGGAGGCGAGATGTCCTAACTCAGCTAAGGATCCGGGAGGAAATCAGCAGACTGGCACAAGTGCTCCTGGTCCAGGATATTGTGCCATGGGGCAGCATCCTCCTTTCCTTCAGCCCAGTTTGCTGTGGTGTTCCCCTCTACAGTTTACCCTGTGGTGGCCATCTGAAGCCATGGGTGGCCACTGTGGCCACCTGAGGCCTGCTGAAGACGACGTGGCCTTTCGGAGCAGGGGGCAGCAGCAGGGCAGGACAAAGCCTCCCCGACTCTGTCACAGCCAGGATCTCACCTGGAGGGCAGACAGGCAGCAGAGACACGGGGCTGCCTGGTTCGGTGCTCGGCCTGGCACTCACGCAGCCAAACACTGGCTTGCGAGTATTTTAAAAATAAACAGACCGAGTTGGATTTATTTTTAATTTCAGCGAGGCTCAGGAGCAGGTCAGCTTCACGAAGTGAAGCCCATTTCTTCAATGGCATTTTAAAGATGATAGCGCCTCTTTAACTTCATCTCTCATTACGATGACTAATGTGGAGGGAATGCCGGGAGGCTGCAGCCTGTCTGACAGCCCTATTGACCCAGCCAGTACAGAACAGGGAATCTCCTTTGCCTACTAATATACAGCTTGGGCCTGGAGGACAAAATCCTTTGCTCAGGTGCAGCTTTACCGAATTCCCCAGTGCTTTGTGTGGGCATAAGGGCCAAGAGGGACTGGATTAGCTTACAGGATAGAGGCCTAAATTTAGACAAGATTCAATAAGTGGGAGTAGGAAATGAAGGAAGGAGTGAAAAAGGAAGGACAAGAATAAAACTGATAGCAATGGATACATAGACTGTATTCATCACGTCCCCACTCGTGATCTTAATTGTTTCTTTTTCTTTTTCTTTTTTTTAGTATCAGTAACCCTTGTCAGGTGTTTGCCCACCCTTCCACATACGGCATTTACCATCAGAACTGCAGGAGACAGGAATCATCTGCAGAGGGATGTGGCTGTTAAAGATGGGGCGTGCAGTGCAAAAATGGTTTTCTTATGAAAATAGAAGGTATTTATGGAACAGCTGGATAAATAAGTGATTGGATATCACTGCTGAGGTAGAGGCTAAGCCAAATGCTGGCAGCGATGATATGGACAAGCGGTTACATAAAAGGTGACCATTCTTTCCTTTAAAGGATGGAGCTTTTGTGTCTTGTACTGGGGAGAGGTGAACAGCAGAAAGTTTCAGAAGGGAGTGGCAACAGGCCAGAAATACTTTGCAGAAGTATGCTTCATGTAGTTGGGATAAAATGTTAGCATATGTTGAGATCTGGACTTTACCTTAGGCTTGGCAATTGATAAAATTTGTATTTCCTGTCCAAAACCAATCAAATCGCAGTGCTACAACCACTGGCTGGCTGTGTAAAATGCTTACCATTTATTTCAAAAATGCATTTGAGATGATTATACACAGAAAATTTATTCCCTCTTAAATATGAGTACCCGAATCAATTTTCAATAGATTTTTTTTTACTTATAGCTATATTCACACAATGTAAATGATATATTTTCAACTGTTTTTTTTTTCTTCAAAACATTACAAGATACTTAAGTCTGCATTGTATCTGGACCCCGAAAAGTTCACTTAAATTAGAAATATACGGAAATGGCACTGCTTGATTGTGGCATTCTTCATAAGCTGACTATGCATCGTCCAGTTGATGACAAAAATTCCTGCCCCTCTTCCACACTGCCCTCTCCACAGCAAAGGATTTGCGCAGATGCCTTTTGCCGATTTCTGCTCCCCTAAAACAGCAGGAGAAGCCAATGACTTTGGAAAACTTAGCTGCCTGAAAAATAACTGAAACTGAGAAATTTTCGTATGTAAAAAAAATGTTTTTAATGCTTATGATAAATTAGCTTGACTGTCTTTAGGGACTTGTTCCTAAACAGTGAAATTGTTTTCCTCAGTTGATCCTTGCTTACAACCTCACTGTCTGTGGCTGAAGAATCAGGTAATAATCTGTAGCTATCTCCTCGTTGTGACATACTCGTTCATCCTGTATTGGGAATCACTTGTGGAGGAAGGACAGAGGGATGAGTTTAAACCTGCATACGATTTAGGAGGTTGGAATGGAAGTCATTAGGAAAGAGCAATTGTTCAAGGAGGTAATGATAGGGAAAGGCTGCAGTGTGGAATTCAAAGTTTAGGACAGAAATGAATTTCAGAAATGAAAGATCTGTGCATAAATCTCTGTCCTAAACCGGATCCCATCTCCCTCTTTATTGGAAACCCGGGTTTTGTAGATTTCCATGTTTTTGCCCAGGTCAATATCAAGTAAATGCTTGTAAATGATTTTTCTTTAAACAGCTTTTGAGAATTGAGAGGAACAACAGGGAACATCAGAATGTCCTATTTGGAAGGCAAACTATCAAACTGTTTTTAAAAGCTGATCTTCCCACTAGTATCTTCAGCCTCCATTATTTTTCCACTTTCTAGCTCTGGATTTTTACTACTTAAGGCAAGGCTTCAGATGTGGGACATTATTTTCCTGTCCTGCCCACCCTGCAGACTCCTGTGTTGATGAAAAGGGACCAGCTGGAGCCCAGACAGACTGGGTTTGTCCCCCAGATTGGGTGTGATTTGCTCATTTTATAAACTGGAAAAATAAACAAACTTGTAGATCACTTATCCACTTGCAGTCAGAGCAGCACTGTCTGCTAGGGTACATTTTCAGTCCCCTCAGGAGGCCCAGTCTTGCACGTCCTGGGCATTTCCCTTCAGACTATCCTCCTGCCCCGTTTTCCCACTACCGCGAATTAAATACTGCACTGTTTAATACCACGCGTTACTAAGGCCCTCTCTGCAGTCTCCCACCTACTCTTTCATACCTAAATGAATTTGCTTCCTTCGTCGCTCTAGCTCTGGACTGGCCAGGCATTATCTATTCATCTGCACCCTTCCCTGCTCTTTCCAGTGTACAAAAACCTAGTCCACGGGAGGGGCTATCCCCCACACAGGGCCCATGAAAAGCAATGGCACCCAGGCAGGGAACAGCCTTGTTTACAGGATCTCTCCCGTGCCTGTTCCCCCGTGCCGCCCCCAAACACCCTTCCCCCGCCTGCCCGCTCTCCCCACGCATCGCAGCCGGAGCACCCCGGCCACGGCCTCGGCCACAGCTTCCCCCGCGTGCGGCCGTGCCCCGAGCTCCGAACCCCGGCGCCCGGCGGCTCCCCCGAGCCCCGGCGGCCCCGAGATGCCCGCGGGGAGGCCGCAGCCCGGCGGCAGGCCCTGCCCTGCCGGGCCCGGCCCTGCCCGGGCGCGGGGCTGCGCGCAGGTGGCGGCGGCCCGCGGGGAGGCCGCGGCGGTGGCGGTGGTGCCCGGGCCCCTGTGGCTCCGCCTCCCCGGCCTCCTGCGGCGGCGGCGGCGGCGGCTGCTGTTCCCGGCGCGGCCGCGGCGCTGCCTCCCCCTCCCCGGCTCGCTGGGCTCCCTGCCCCTCATGCGGATGTGACATTTCACGGCGTTTACCGCAGCCGCCATTTTGAGGCACAGAGCGCTGGCGGCGGCCGAGCGGCACCAGCGCGCCGGGCCACGGGCGACGGGGACGGCCCGCGGGCCGGGAGCAGCGAGCCGGGCGGCGGCCAGCGGCGGTGCCGGGGCGCTGGGGGGGCCGGGAGGGCAGAGGAGGGGCCCCGCGGCGCCTCCCCGACTTCGCAGCGCCGGGGACACCTCGCCAGGGGAGGGGGAAGCGCCGGGCGCAGCCGCCGGGCCCTGACTCCTGATCTCCCGGCCCCCCCCCTCCCCCCTCCCCTCGTCCCGGTCCCCTCCCCTCCGGCCCCCGGGGAAGCCGCCACCCCCGGCCGGTCCCTCCTCCCCACCCCTTTCCCCCGACCGGGTGCCGCCGCCGAGATTGGGCGAATAGCGAGCAAATACGTGCGCGTCTCGCTGCCTCCTCCGGCTGCCCGCTCCCTGCCCGCCGGAGCCCAGCCGCAGCCCCCCGAGGCGGGTGCCCAGTCCCGGCCGCTGCCCAGGCCCCGCCGCTCCTCCGCCCCGTCCCCTCCCGACGCAGGCCCGCAGCCCCCAGCGGGAAAGGCCCAGGCCGTCGCCGCCGAGCCCCAGCCCCAAGCCCAGCCCGACATGAACCACCATCAGCAGCAGCAGCAGCAGCACCAGAAGCCCGGGGAGCAGCAGCTGAGCGAGCCCGAGGACATGGAGATGGAAGGTAAGGCCGGGGCCGGGCCGGCCCCCGGGCCCTCTGCTCCGCGCCGAGTTTCCCCCCCGCTCTCCCCCAGCCTCGCCGCGGGCTCCCGGGGCTCCCCCGCAGCCCCTGGCGCAGCGCAGCCCGGCCCCCCCTCGGGGAGCTCCCTTCCTCGGCCCGAGCCCCCCCGAGCCCCGGTGCACAGGCACCCGGCCCCCCGGTGCACAGGCACCCGGCCCTTTCTCTCCTCCTCCGCAAACATGGGCGGCCGGGGCCGGCCGTGCTGCGGGGCCGGGGGAGCTCGGGCGGGCGAGTCGGCGGCGGGAGGCGCTGAGCGAGGAAAGTTGAGGCTGGGAGCAGCGTGCGAGGGGCTGGGGGGGCGGAGGGGGAGCGGGGGATGGGGGGGCGGGGGGGGCCGGTCCGGGAGGGGCTCGCTGCAAGAATGCGAACCGTGCTGGGGCGGGGGGAGCGGCCGTACGGCAGGGGGCTCGGCTCGGCGGGGCGCGCAGCAGAGCTCGGGGGGCACCGGGAGCCTCCCGCGTGGGTCGGGGGATCCCGGGGGCTGGGGGGCGGGGCAGCGGGTCCCCAGATCCCTGCGGCTCGGCGGGGGGGGGGGGGGGTCGCGCTCCCGCGGAAGACGACGCCGCTGCCCGGCGAGGGGCTGGGGAGGGCAGCCCGGGCCCTGTTTTCCAGCGGGGCGTGGGGGGCCGGGGGGGGTCCGCGTTGGCCGGGGTTGAATGGGGGGGGGGGGGGGGGGGGGGTCCGGAGCCTCCCCGCCGCCCCCCTCGGGGCGGGCTTGAGCAGCGCCGGGCCGGGGCCGGGGCCGGTGCGGGGCCGCTCATTGTATGCGCGCAGCCACGCCGCTCGCCATTTTTAATTAACCCTCATCCCGGGGTTATTTACAGCAAACGCGCCCGGCCGGGCCTAGCGCGGGGTCGGCGGGGGCTGAGCGCTGCCCATGTGTAGCGCCCGCGAGCCGCCGGCCCTCATCCTGCACCGTCATGCAGTTGCGCCGCGCTCATAAAGGAGGCACTGCGTGTGCGGGCTGCTGCCCCGCGCCGCTCCCCGCCGCTCCCGAGCGGTCCCTTCGGCGTTTCTCGCCTGCTGTCCTTGGGTTTTGTTTTTCTGTTTGTTTTTTTGTTTGTTTGTTTTTCCCTCCCTCCTTCCAAACTACGAACTCGGCCCCGTGCAGTTAGTTCGGGCAAATAGCACGTCGGGGGTTCGCTTCGTCAGGAGGGGCAGGCACGGCGCTGAGCGTGCCCATGGGGTTTGGCTTGGAGGTCAAAATATTGCCTAAATCTTGTTTAGGGTGGCTGGCCATGAATGCACACGTTTTGTTTTAAATATTTGGATTAGCAGTAAGGTACATGGACACAGGGTATTTCACTTGTGAACCACAGAAATTGACATAGCAGATGTATATTTCTACTAAATAACAGGCCTGGAAATTACAAGTAGCAAAGGTGTTTTGGTGGAAGTTGGTCACAGTAACTGGGTGGTTACCTTTCAAGATTAAAAGGTCATTACAGGAAGCCTTGCTTTTTTGAATGTAAATCTCTATTTCCTAAAATTATAGCTAAAACCTATTTGCTATTGGAGTGATTTTTTTTTTTTGGAAAAATCTCCAAATTGGCAATTATATACTCAGTAACCAATACAAAAGACTTTTAAAATGCTTCATATTTGTTTTTGTGCATGCATACGCACACGTTAACATTTTGTGGGATACATTTTCCAGCAAACTTTGATAGCCTTTAGCAATCTGCTTTCTCAAAATCCTTTTCAAGTTCATAATACTACTGACTATCTGATGTTTTTATTTTGATTTTTCTATGGGCTTGGTGTTCTACCATGCTGGGCACACTGTGAAATGCTGAACACCTTTATTCAGTTAAAGGTGTCCTGCACCTCTCAGGATTGCATCCCCTCTGTCAGTGGGGAAACAGAAGCCCAAAGTACACGTGGAAGTCCTTCTGATGGTCGTGCAGACCTTATGCTGCTGGCCACCTCCTTTGGAGGGGCGAGGAAGGAGTCTGTGTACATCCGCACAGCATCCCTGGGAATGCAGTGTTGCCTCAGAAGTCTATTTGTGATCTATTAGGCTGCACTCAGCTGATTCAGGGTGATACTATGAGCTCGCTAATTTGTGAGAGCTTACTGACCTGTGTGCAAAACAAAAATTGTCCAGCCTTTGGAGGCTCTCTTTAAATGCTTTTTTCCCCCCTTGAAATGTGAAGTTTACCAAATTGCTGAGATAAGGTTATTGCTAACTTTTAATAAAAGTAGATGTCATGGGTATATATTCTGTGTGAAACAGTGTTCATCATCTTATGTATGGGTGTTCATGCTTCCATGGGAGAGATGTTTTCAAGCAGTGAGGAAAATATTTAATAGCGTGTAGTTAGCTTAATTTTAATGTGCATAAGACAGTGTCAGATGCCATTCTTCACTGAGTGATCACACTAGATTTAGGAGGTATGTGAAGAATGCACAGTGGAAAATTGCACTTCTTGGCTTCAAGCTATGTGAAGGCATGCTTGTTCTCTATACGCCTATACTAGATGAACAATTTTAATGAATAAAATAACTATCAAGCAGTAATAAAAGCATGGAATTAAATTCTCCAGGATTAAGCGGATATGATATTCTGAGCGTCTGCTCTCTTGTCCAGGGTTTTTCTCCCTTCCCTTTCCCTTGTAACTAATGTCATTGATGATCTTGCGGACACTGTAAGTGAGAGTAGTGTGCCCGGGGCTGTCAGGCTTCAGGAGTGAGGGAGACGTACCCTCTAGAAAGGAAAGCTGCTTAATCTCTGCATCATGAGCTAAAGAAGCGATGACAGCCTTGATAAGGGGCAGGTATCTACTCCATACGACCATGTGTGATACAGGCTCACCTTCTTCTGATTTAGCTAGAATAATGTGATGGTATGAACCACCTCTTTGTATATTTAGTCTTCCTGTGGATGTTGTGTTTGAAATCAGCTTTAGCCTTACTAAGGTACAGTGGTAGCGATGCATGGACAGAGAAACTCTGAATTTATGAGAAGTGTAGGAAAACATTTGGTCCCTTCAGCTGAACACGATAGCTTCCTTAGCTAGAAAACACAGCATTTGCTGCTGCTGGTTCTCTTCTTGTGTTCTTCCCCAACATTTGTGCTAGCGCAACTTCTTGTCACCATAAAGTGATTGAAATAATTTTTGAGTCATTGAAATGATTTTTTTTTTTAATGTAGCTTCATTCTTTTTAACTTGGTTCCCCCTGCAGCCCTGTTTAGTGTTATATTAATATGGTGAAGGTTTGGCATCGGGATGGGAAGGAACAAGAAAACTGCCACCTCGAGCAGCCTATCTTTACCAAATTATGTCAGTAGTAATGGATTTTGCCAGCACCCCTCAGTCGCTGCTGCATAAAGCATGTGATTCTGGTACAGCGGCTGCCTTTGCACTGAGACAGCCTGGGAGTGCGCATGTTAGCCATCGGTGCCCGACTTTGAGATAATTACCCTCTCAAGATGTTAATTTAGTCAATTATTCCACAGCATATTTTATTTGCTTATATACTAAATAAGTTTAGTGGAAAAAATAAATACTAGTTTTTGTGTACTGAAGGTAGGGTACGTAGGCTGCTTTATCATGCAAAGAATTAGGGCTGTTCAGTTGCTGGTGAGTTGCTCTGTGAGGTGTAATTGAACCCAAATCCCCCTATGTTCTGTATGCCTCCTCGGGAACTTCTTTGCACAAATGTGTCTAGTTGAGCTTCAAAGAACTTGGCTTAATACAAATCTACAGTTACGTATTTCATAAAGTTCTTTCATTGCCTCCATGGAAAGTCTCATTTGCAGCTTAATAACTGGAGGTTTCCCTTGTTTATAGTTTGAATTTGCCTCTTTGTAGTTTCAGCCTCTGCCTGTAGTTGTATACATATGTATGTTTCGCATTAGGGCTGTTTCGTTTCAGATGTAGCAGGCATAGTGTAGCCCTTGGACGCGTGGTGATGGGTAGCTGGGGTTGCAGGCTTGTATTTTCCTTGTGCAGCCCTGCATCCTCCCTGGTGCTGCTGTCCTCTGAGTGTTTCCCTAGTTAGGCTAGTTTAATGTTGAGATTTGGATTCCAGGTGAAACGATGCAAGCTTTTTAGAAAGGAGGAGATGTCTATGTGTGTGTGAGAAAAGTTTAAAATCGCGCTTTTTCGCAGCGTCCTCGCGATGGCAAGTTTGCGGCCCTTGCTGTTCATCCGTGTTTTGTTGGCTGCTGACAGCACTTACTGGATTTCTGTCCCATTGTAGCAGATTGGTCACAAATCCATAACACTTTTTTTGCCCGTCTTCTGAATAGTATTTTGTCCTCATTAGTGTTCTCCATCCCTGTCACTTTGGTATCAGCTGCTTACGTGATACAGGGCTCGGTCCTTTTCTTGCCTGCCCTGGTGTGCCTTGCTCCTGAAGGCCCGTATCCCTCTTCCCTGAGCTCCTCCACTGTCCTCGGCACTGCTTCCAGCCCAGTGCTGAGGAAGGGGGCTGTATGTTTGGAAGGAGAATACGCAGGCCAGGTTCATCATACGAACACGGGTACCTGCTCGTTTCTCTCTTCTTCCTGCCCCCTCCCCTCTCCAGCCTTCATGTTTTTCCAAGAAATGGATGATGCTCAAGTGAGGGGTGATAAAAGCGCTGATGCAGCAGACAACAAGCAAAATTAAGTTAATTCTGAGGTTATGGCTGGAGTGAAGAACCAGGCCTGGTCTCTTATGTCCTGTAATGATAATGTGTAGTGCCTCTGGAAACAGCAAGCCTGGCCTTGGGAAGTGGCATGTGTTGCATCCCTCTTGGAGAACTTCTCCGTGCCAGCTGAGGAAACGGCACGGAGGGGACTTTAGAAGAGTGCTGACTATCTCTAGTTCTCTTCTGTGCTTTCTTTGTCAAATAAGTGCTTAGTATGCTCTCAGATCTAGTAAGTTTTCTGTGAAGGAGAAGTGAACTAAATCAAGTAGTGGTAAATGCATGTAAAATGCAGAAGGAAACAGGTAGCGCTATTCGGGATGAAGTAAATATCAATACGTATCAGACCTCCTTGATACAGTACATACCAATACGTATCAGACCTCCTTGCTCTATCCCAGCTGTTGCTTACTGCTGGTTGAATTCAGAACAGATGTAAAATCCGCTGCCTATCGTACTCGGTCGCTGTGTTAAGTGATGGAGCAAGTTGTGTGTGTAAAAGCAGCGTAGCCCCGAACTTTAAAACCGCAGATGGAGATGGTTGTTTGAGACTAACTGAATTGGTTTCAGAGCTGCAGAATAATTTATCACAAAAAATCTGCGCAGTGCATCCAGCCTGTGGCAGTTAAACCAGTTCAGCCAGTACATCTTGCATGACATCATTCAATATTTGGGCTAAGGGTGAAAATGAACTGGTTTAGAGCTTGTGAAGCACCCACTTTTTTGTTAAATGATTATACATTTAAAACAGGGCATTGTTTGCTTTAGTTTGTGCTTTGAGATGTCTTAGATGAGTTGTTTTAGCTTAACTTTGTATCTCGTGGCTGTAAAATGTTGATTGTGAAGGAGAAAAGTATTGGGTAGCTTGCAATAGAAGGTATTAGTAAACTACAGCATTTTTTTCTTTTCAAACACAGATGTATGTATATTAGTATATATAGAAAATCTGTTACGTGCTAGTTTGATGTAACCAGCAGATTAACATTTAATATAAAATGCCTTGGTGGGTAGATTGGGGGCTGTAGGCTGGTTACGTTATTTATCAAGTTATTAAATACGCAGGGTAGTTCTTAAAAAACTTTCTTTATTAGTACTTCAGATATTTAGTGCATTTTGCTCAGATAGTTTTAGTATTGTAGCCTGATACACTAGCAAAAAGCTGTATGTTCAGAGTAAAAGTGCACATACTCAGTGGCAACAGCTGTAGCATAATGTATCCGTGCACGGTGTTGCAGGTTTGAACTTAACACTTGCATTTCAATATTTCCGCTAACCCTCTTTTTCACCTATGCTTACTGATTGTAGTAAAACAAGCTCTGTGGGTTTAGAAACGCTGAGAGATCAGAATGGGTTTTGAATGAATTGCCAGCAAAATGAGGAGTGGTCAGTTTGGAAAGCCCGTGTGTTTCTGCTTTATATTGCGTACTTTCACTAGGTGGTTGAGCTTTTGTCAACCAGAACCAATTCAGCTGGAAATAGGTGGATGGACGTTGAGAACAGTCAAACTGTACTGAATATTTGCAGTTTGGGGAAGGCCATTTCACTCTTTTACATCTCGCCCTGTAATGTCTAGGTGCTCTTTGGAGTACTTTTCAGAGTACAAAAGCACACGTGAAGACTGGTTTGTGTTGGACTTAATGTGCATCCAGAATAACACAGCTTGCTTGTTCAGTGTAACAGCGTGCCTGTATTTGTCAAGCAAAATCACTTAAAATAGCATTGAATAAAAAGATGGTAAATTTTGGTAAAACTAAAATCCTGTGATGTAAGCAGCATAGCATGTCTCAGTTTGGTTTTAATTGGTATTTGGCAGCTGTTTTAAGCATTAGTGCAATAAGTCATTCCTGACCCGTTTAATTGTGAAGATTTAAGCAAAGCCATGACAGTTTGTTGCACCAAGCATCTCAGGAGGATGGGACATTCAGCATCAGCAAGTCCAGTTCTCCTTGCCTGCTGCCATGAAGCAAGCTCTGGAGCACTGCCCTGCAGAGATGTGCTGGGAGCATCCCTTGGACCTGGGAAGGGAAGGTGCCAGCGTCTCAGCTTGCTCCTGCATGGACGTTGGTGTGTGAGGTGGTCTTCCAGGTGGCCTGAACACCTGGGGTCCCGCATTGGAACCAGCACCTTGACAGCTCCAAAGCGTATTGCAAGCCAGTGGAAGACAGTGTGAGTAAGGAGCTGAAACGTCCTGTGAGAGGAAAGCTCCAAGCAGGTCTATAGCAGTTCAACAGCAGTTTGCAGCCTAGGAGATAGGGTTAATATTATTTTTTAAATGCAGTCAGTTTTTTTATATATAACTCCATAAAAGAGGTGGAAAACAACTTTTGTATGTTAAGGGGTTGATTGTATTCCTATAGGATTTGATTTAAATGTAGAAGTCTGTGAAAATTCTTAATGCTATTTTTCCTAATTTCCCTTTTCCTTCTGTAAATCTGAAAGGATGTGTAGGAGTATCATTGATAATAGTGTTTGCCATAGCTCTAAGCTTGATCGTCTAGTGATTTCACAAGGTGCAACTGAGAGAGTGTTCTTAAAAAACACATCTCTAGGTGTGCATGTGCGTTTTTATAAAGATCTAAGGAAAACTTTTCTTTAGGGCTCTGACTGTGATGTTATACGAGTATAACAATTGGATGGACTTCTTTTGAGCTCTGTTTAAAAAAAAAAAAAAAAAAAAAGTTGTGTTTCCCCAGTAGAGATTTTGCTTCCTGTATTTTTCGGGGGTCTGTTTTCTAACATCACTGGCATTGATCAGCGGAACTTTGATGGAGGTTTGGATAAAAACAGGAGTGTGCAAAAGTCCGTTCAAACTTAGTGGCAGTTCTACATTCCAAGTCCGCCTCCGTGAGTTAATATTCTTCCTGTTAAATGGATCAGGGGTCAATAGTGGATATTTCTGTGTTAAAATGACTAATTCTTCAATTAAGAAGGCACAGAATTTACATCTATAGTAAATGCATTGGTAAAACACTTAATATGCAGAGACATTATTTAAGAAATGATGGAAATTTAGGATATTTAGGAAATGATATTTTTAAGAGTCTCGGTATAAGATCAGTGCATTTTGCTTTGCCTTGATAGGAAGTTATTGGTGTGAATCTTGCGCTGAGGCTGCGGGCAGGATCTCACCTCTAGGCCATGCGGTGATCCTTCTGCACTCCTGAGCATCTCCCACACGGGACTGGTGGTGTGTCTGGGCTGCTCTGCTCCAGGGAGGGTGCTTTCAGCTTGTGTTCTGCACCTCTCCACTGCACTGGATGTGGGGGTAACACATGGCTGTGGCTTGTGCTGGTATGAACGGTCTGGTGTGCAGGTCAGGTTGCAGGACCAGGAAGGCTGGCCGCCCTGCTGCTGGTACCTGTATTTTCATGCATCACGGGATGCACGTCGCTGTTTTGTCCAGCGGCTGCGATGCTGCCCATCACTGATCCCGTTCCTGTTTGGGTGCCGCAGCCCCTGCGACCAGATGGGTATCTGTGTGGAAGTGCACTTAGCTAGGACTCTGCAGTATTTCAGCAGTGACCTGATGTGTTTTTTTGTCTCACTGCTCTCTGATTATTGGAAAAGAATGAAGAGGTTCCTGGCTGGGAAATGATCAGTTGCCCTTTTTTTTCTTCTTGCCTAGAAATATGTTTTGTTTTGGGCAGTCAAGGCACAGTTGGCAGTCCTGGTAGGCAAGGTAGTTTTTGCATCTTCTATGTATTTGTTTTTTTTCAAAAACAGAAGCATTACATTTGGAGGTAGGGAAAAACTTGCATTCTTCCTTCCTGCCTGTAAGCTCAGGCTATTATGCTCCAGCCAGCTCCTCGTGGTTGCTGTTTAATAGTCATGCAATACATCTCAGTTACGTACTGCCAGGATATTTCTGGTAACTGTAATCAGCTAACAGTTTTTAGACACAAGTTTGCCTTCACAGTATGTCTTAACTATTCTATTTAGATAAATGGCTGTTTTGCTTCTGTTATAGATTTTAGAGATGTCTAGACGCTCAGATGCTGTTATATAGGTTTACAAGCTTCAAATCTGAAGACAATGTGAGATGTAATTTTTCTTAAAGGGGATTTTGAATTCTGGATCTGCACAGGCTGTGTGAATGCTGTTTAATTGTTCATTAAATCAAGCTATGGAAAGCTGGATTTCCTTCTTCTTTGGGAAAGAGCTAACCTGTTCTGAAGAGTTGTTCACCTGGTCAAGTGTTACTTAATGACATTGAAGGTCGAAGGTAATTTCTGGAGGAGAATAGATACTATTCACAGTTTGAACACAGAGGTAACTCAAGTGCGTCTGTAAATTATATGAATTAAAGAATGGGTCACAAACCACATGCAAAACCCTCCTTGCTAGTAGCAATTGCAGCAGTGGTGTTTCACAATTCTCTTCTGCTTTCCTTTCGCTCTGCTCATTCTTCCTGTGTGGTTTTCAGCTCCTGTATTTCAGTGTGACTGTTTCAGATGCTACTTGGATTTCAACCCTGCACCTATAAAGCGATCACCTTAAAAACTAGTACAGTGCTGTGCAGTATCTCAATCATGCCACAAAGGTGGTAACCATAAGCATAAGTGCTTTTTTTGTTTGTTTTTTGTTTTTTTTCCCTTAAGGTGTCCTTACAGCTGAGGAATTAAGTAGCAGTTAAATCAAACCGGAATCTGCCAGAAATAGCAACTTTCTGTTTTTTTTTAAGCATTGTATTTTAAAATCTCGACCACAGAATTTGATAACTGCTTGTTTCTTCAAATGTGTCACTTCAGTTTCATACTGATTTTAAGATACTTTATTGTTCTCAGCAGATTTGTCTTGTTCTTCAGCTTTTGTTCATCAGCTTATGCTTTGGCTTACACCCTCTGCCCTGAAGTGTAGCTTCCGAAGTAGGAAAGGGTTGGCATGGGAGGGATAGGATCTGTTTCGGGAAGGGAGTATTGGGGTTCCTCTCTGGAGGAAGGAGTGCTCTGTAATTCCTCTGCCTACCAATGGATCTCTGCTGGGGAAGGCATCTCTTGATCTTGGTAATGGCACAGAGGGAGGGGAAGAACACGTGGGAAGTTGTGCGGAAATGGATCTTGTTTCACCTACTGCTGCCCATAAGCAGCCCCTGATCATCCTTGTCTTTGCGTGCGGAACCACAGCGTGTATCTGCAGACCTGTAGTCTCAGCGTGAAACCTCAGCTGCAGTGGTCAGTGACCTCTTGCTGGGTTAAGAAGACATTTCAACTAATTCTTTAAGACCTTTCGTCAGCCTTCAATATAACAAACAGAGAGGTGTTGACACTAATGCAGTGAGAGACCGTGCCTCCAGTGGTTCTCATCAGCAAGAGTCTGCTGGTCATCTTACAAAAGTACTTCTGCACTGGAATCGTTTGTATAAATGGACCTTGATAACTTGAATCCACGTTGAATCAACATTTAGATACTTTGTGGCACCTGTGAAGAACAAAACCCATGTGGAATCGCAGTACTGGATTGATTGCAATGCAGAGTAGTCAAGGTCTGAGCGTGAGCCTCAGTGTGAACACATCCTTCTGCGAGTCGAGCTACACTGGTAGCACTGAATTCAACACAGAGCACACCATCAAGGCTCATTTCTTCAAAAATGCCGTTATTGGTACCTAACTTTTGCTTAAACGAGCACAGCAGAAGCCTGCTCACAGTTGGTAGAAGTGCATGCCTCGCTGCAGTCAGCGACGTCGAACATCTCCTGTGTGCAGCAGCAGGTCCTGTGCAGCTGCCCACCGGACACCAGTGTCTGTAAGGATGAGGAGCCCAACCCAGTACTGGGCAAAAGCTGCAGGGAAAGGTTTGGATTTTCATCTGGGCACTAAACCTGACTTTTTTTTTTTTAAGATTACTATTTACATGCTACCGGGAGCCAGGAGAAGAGTTTGTGTACAGTTCATGTTGACCTTCCTGCAGAGAACAGGTATCTTCTGGAGCAGTGTTTCACCTCTACACCTCTCTTTTGCCTCCTCACTTGCACTGTCACAACTGTTTGGGGGAGCACGTGGTAAGTAAGCTGAATGAAGAGAATGAAATTTAAAGTAACTTCCTTATTCTGGGTTTATTTTTAACCTAGCTCAGTTCACTGGTCTAGCTTATTGTTTGGCCTCACAAACAAGTGGGCCAGCCTGACTGAGGAGGCAGGAGAGAGAGAGAGAGAGAGAGAGAGAGAGAACTCTTAAGCTGTTGATAACTCCCATAACTTCTTTAACTTTCCCAAGAACCTTTGTTTGACACTGGGACCTTTCTCCCCCAGTAAATGCATTAGGAGACAGGGCTGTAGCAAGGTTACAAGGATGAGTAGCAGATCAAAACTTAGTTCTTACTGCTGACACCTGGTTTTACCATTACAAAAATTGAATGTTGTTCAGATGTGAACCACTTCTGGGGATGAAATTGTTCCCATTATAGGTCTGCTTCTGAATATCTTCCTTTTTTTTTTGCACAAGGGTATTCCTTGGAGCTAAAAATACTCCCGAATTCTCCACCTTGAACATACATCCAAAAGATCTTCAGCTTTCTCACCTATACTAAACGGGTTACTATTTTTAGATTAAAGTACGTATCAAAATCTCCAGCAATCACAGTGTAATATTTGGGAAGGAGGGAAGCCTCCTGCCCAAGCCAGCTTTTCTTCTGATACAGTGATTAAAAAATTTCAAGGTCATAATCAGACCTGGTGTTAGTGCTTACTGCGGCTTTTCTATGAGCCAAGCTCTCTGGCCAGCTTAATTGTCCTCATCTAAACAAGACCCGCCAGTTTCTGAAATGTGGTTAGATCATACAAGTTTGTAGCAGGCTGCTTAGAAGATTTCAGAGTTAAACATTTTTCATAAATAAAGAGGTTATAGGAGGAGATGCATGGAATTTTGATCATTTAAAAGTTAATTTAAGTATCTTTTGCTGTTAGTACCTTATTCACAGGTTAGATTTGGGAATACAAAACCATCTTAATGCTAGACTGGGTCTAGTTAGTGTAGCTTGAGTAAAATATTGGCAGAGGTTAACTAGGCTAATGTTCATTTTTGATCTCTTGTTTTAAGATACCTTGAAATGCACATTAAGCACCTCAGCTGCATGCTTTATTAAATCAAAGGATAGGCTTACAGGAAAAGTATTTGAAATTTTGGCAGAATACAACTCTGTAAATAGAGATGTTTTTTTTCTAAGATTTTTTTGAAGCTATTGGAATTGTTGAGCAATTAATGGGTCATTTCTGCCCTAAATATCGGAGTGCTGAATACCATGAGAAGCTAGTTAACTTCTGAGTGTTAAACCCATTCTTGGTGGTAGTGTTGCACTTTTGTTTTCTATATCATGCTCAGAAATTTGATGGGGGGCTAATTTGGTAACGTGGCTCTCCATCTGGGGATGCCTCGCTCGCCCATAGCTGCCTGGTGTGCAACACCAGTTAACCTGCCCATCACCCTGCTACTGGCAGCACTCTTTCCTTGGGAGCAGTCTCTAAGCTGGGTGAATTGTTCTGGGGATGGCAGAAGCCTACTTTAAGCCACTGTTTCCTAGATGAGGGTGCGTTGGGAGAACAAGCTCTGAAAATAGGTCACTACTTTGAAAAAAATAATTTTGGCCTACATCCTGGTTGAGTTCAGAAGAGTGCCTGGCGAAGTGGGCAGCCTGGGATCTCCTGCTTTTATTTTACGGGCAGAGTACCTTGGTTTTGGTGGCAGCCCTGTCTAGATGCTCTTCAGACCCGAACAGAGAAGAGGCCAGAGGGGTATCAGTTCCTTTTCCCCTGCTGCCACTCAGATAGTGCCTTGATCCCCTGCCAGGCTAGGAGTGGCATCTGTGCTCAGACGGATAACACAGAATTTCTAGTGCTATAGAAACCCAACTTGTCAAGTTAACATATTTAAAAGACTCTTGATTATATTGGCTTAGGCATTAGTTTTCTGGGAGCTGGAACACTTTCCTCACCCTACCACATTTCTCTGCCATTTATTGGGATCTGTAACTGTAGGTCATGTGTTGTGGGTGAGGGTATGCAGTTGCCTCCTGGGTCTGCTCAGAAGTGTTCGGATTGTGTCTGTTCTATTCACCAGCAGCACAAGTTATTTTAAAATAACATTTTAATGGTAGTTCAATACCTGGACGTACCTGAATAATTTAGGTTTTTGGCCTAGCCAGGTTGTTTAACTATCTTGTGAGATTTAAGAGAAAATAAATTAAAAAACAGAAAAAGCTATAGTTCCACTTGTTGTAGTGGGGAGAGATGCATCTCCCATTCTCCAGGGCCTTACTGGTTATCTTGGATGCATTTTTTCAAGCAATGATCAAATATGAGGATTGGAGTTAGGCTGCTAGAGCTATACTGAAATGTAGGTTACTATTGCAAGAAGTTTAAAGTACCAGTGTAGCCAGCAACACGTGCGGCTGCCAGTGCCAGCTCTTCTGGGGATGTGTGCGTGCCTTGATTTCCACCGATCCTCTTGTCCTTTCTAATCAAAGCTCAAAAATACAATCTGGTCTCCAAAAATACTTAAATGACCTAGAACTAATGTGCTTTTTGTCTACTGCTTTCCTCCCCCCAACTCCATTTTCACCTTAAGATAAGGAATCACAAGGATTAGGAACCACATAAGCGGGTGCGTGAGAGTTGGGTGTTGAGAAGCTCTGGCTGGTGCCTGGGCTGCTGCGGGGGAACTCTGCTGGAAAGCTGACAAACCAAGTGCACCAGCACAGGAGCTGAAGGGTAGCGGTCTCATCTTTCGACCTGGATGAAGGATTCATGTAAAGGACAATTGCAAGAATAATAGTAGTAATAGTAAAATAATACTAAAGAAAAAATCTTGTCTCTGGTTTTACTCCTTGCTTGCAGAACAGATTGAAAAAGCTACTTCTTATGTGCTCCAATCTTTGACTTACTTGCATCTTTATTAAAATTGGTAACAAAAATCAAACGAAAACTTTGTGTGCCCAGCAATGCTCAAAATGGTATTCCTTAAAAACAAACAAAAAAAAGTACATTCAATAAACTAGATAGAAAAATGACGTATAAAGCCATCCCTAGAGCAGGGGTTGTATCCTGCAATTAATCCAGCACGTGCAATGCTACCGTGTAACTGGAGTTTGTCACTTAATACAGGTTCTTAACTTCCCACATAGAAGGATCCCATAATTTTGCCAGAGTGCTTTGGACACCAGTGTCGTGAATTTTAGTTTGCATGTGTGCAAATGGATGGGCTGGGCTGGAAGGGGAGGCATTTAGTGGGTGCATCTGGGACAACCTTTCTGGTTCCCCTGCAGCTGGGCTCCCATGTTCAAGTGGATGCTCGCCCTGGAAGTCAAAGTTCAGGGGGACTTGGGAGTCGCTGGATCCGGGAAGGAAGGTTGTGGTGACTTGAATGCTGAATTGGACTGAGTGCTAGGAAATAAGTGCTCTTGCAGTTAAAGTGTTTCTGTTTGCCTGTGGAACTCATGAGGAGTTTGTTGCTATTGATATTTGCAGAAGAGGGAAGAATGAAAATAGAAGACTTTAAAAAAATTGGCTGGGAACACTGCATCTATTAGGTAGGGATGATGGTAGGAGTGATAATAAAATCTAGAAACAAAGTGTCTATAAGCTATATTGGAAGGGTTCCCTTTGTGTTCTGGGGTCATGCATTCTGTGTCAATACTTAGCAAATATTTTAACAGCGCAGAGGGTGGCGATGGCAGCGGTTTTTTTGATGAAGGCACATTGTTTTTGTCTTGGATCGTGCAGCGCAGTACTAGTGGGCAGGATATCTCTGTGTGCAGCATGGTCCTTGTGATGGATGACTTCTCTCCTGCCATACAACAGTGTATGGGATAAATCCCAGGGCCTTGCTAGAGAGGCAAGTTCCTAGAGCATGGTAGACAGCCTAATAAAATCCAAGAGATGTCTGGCGTCCCACAAGTTATCATTTGGATGTTTAGAGCCGTCTCTTGTTTACCAAGACTATCCAAGCCCAAGTGAGACACCTGCTCACTCATTCTTTGTCTCTCTCTTCTTGTTTTTGGGGGTTTCTTTGATCTTAAAATGTGCTGAAAATGCATCAGGAGTAAAGCATCCACAGGAGTATTAAAATACATAAACTTAGCCATATGAGCTAGAGCAAATCAAACGGCATGTGTGTTTATTTCTTTATTTTAACATTTTAATGGTCAAAGGATGTAGTAGGAAAAAAACAAGTGTATCTGCTAGGTAAAACTATAGACAATGTATTGTGTCTGATGGGGTTAGTGAACAAGCTTAAACAGGTAAAGAAAGGCTCTCCTGTTACATGTGCACAGATGAATTTCCTTTTGTGTAGCTTAGCTGTTAAAAGTATGCCAGTGTTGTGTTACCACACCAATAAACACAACATATTGCCACTTACAAAAACCCAGGTGCTTACAAGTAGGTGAAATAACTGAATATCATATCAAAGGGTTTGCTTTGGCTGGTTCTTTTGCAGGTCTGAGTGCTCTGCCCCAGAATGCAGCTTCTCCCCCCAATAACCTCCAGCAAAAAAAGTATTCTCTTTTCAGCCTCAAGTCTATCTTAGTTCTTTTTGTCTCTTATATCTTCTTATTCTTTACTGCAAAAGCATAGCATGGCACATCTTTTCCTTGCAGAAATGGAATAGAGTATTCCATAGAAATGGAAGAGTATTT
Organism: Cygnus olor; assembly: GCF_009769625.2. Classification (NCBI taxonomy): domain Eukaryota; kingdom Metazoa; phylum Chordata; class Aves; order Anseriformes; family Anatidae; genus Cygnus; species Cygnus olor. The sequence goes on from NC_049183.1 coordinate 1,865,831, forward strand.
CACTATGAATAAAAGTTGCAGCTAAACTATTGCTTCTTCTGCAAATTGACTCTCTGTAACCATTCATAAATCCGTATCTTACTCTGACTTTGACCCATAACATTTGTTTTTTTTTCCCTTTCGTTTTGCCAAACTTGAATGTAATGGCATTCAAATTGGAGCTCTTTGCTTCAATTCTGTTAGTTCACGGTGTTAACAAACAAACAAAAAACTTTTAGATAAGAAACCTTCAAAGGATTCATACTAGTTGTCGATGTTTTTAATGAACTTTATTTCTTAAGGAAGATCTCTTAATTTGTGTCCTGACTGCCTGTGAAAGGAGAAGTAAATCCATATAGATTTTTAATTGAATAATAAGTTGTTTAAAAAAAGAAAGTGCCAGGAATTTCATTCTGAACAGTTTGTGGTATACCTCTCCCTCTGCATTTGTTTCTCTGTCCTCTCTTCTGATCAGCTGCCTTGCCCTGTCCTATGCTCACCGTTTCTCCGTTCCTCCAAGGAAAAGTGTTGGGTTTCCAAGTCATGGAAAAGGAGTCCAGGAAGAAGAGAGGAAATGAGCTGAGGATCCAGTAATGGGGAGGACTGGAAAAAATAAATCTGCTTTTTCATGCTCCAGGGGTATACATAAAATACTGACAGCATTTGTGGGATAAAAGGTATAGCTAGAAGTGTAAGTGACCTAGATAGATCAAAAGAAGAGTGCGACCAGTAAGGGTTTCTGTACCAGCGGTGCGTGAGCAGTCACCTCGTTTGTAATGTCTGATGATGACACAAGCCACAAGTGATACATCATTCAAGAGGAAAATAAAGGGTGGGGAGAAGACTTTTGGGACTTACGGGTTTCCTGAGACAAAGGAAGAACCATTCATCATCAGTAGAATAAGGGACTTGAGATGCAGCTTAATTTGGTGGTGATGTTTGTACCAGCTTCTTGCCAGAGGCAAAGCAGGAAGGCAGTAATTAATTTTGGAAGTCCTCAAAATTTGCTTCAGATGAGTGGTGCAAGCAATGGAACAAAAATAGCAGTAGTTAGGAAGATTTGCCAGAAGGAATAGAGTATTGAGATTGGGAGTGTATTTGTGGAATTAGGGTGTTTTGCAGAGCATAAGAAAGATTTAATTCAGTGGCTGACACGCAGTAGTCAGCTGCTCTAAAACACATTTTCAAGTCTGTTTTGTTGCCTTTGTGCTCTGAGAGTGGTTGTCCAGAAAGCTATTGAAATACAGTCTGAGGGCTTGGCTCGCGGAGCAACAAATGAAATATGCAATAAATAAGAAAGCAAATACACAACAAACGTGTAAGCAGTAAAGTATAACTCTTCAGAATGCATTTTTGCTCAGTAGTGTGCTAGTTATACTCATTGCCCCGTGTGAGGTGACTGGCTTTTCAAGGAAAAAGGATGAAATTTGTGACCAACTTGGTATTCTTTCTCCGTTCTCAGAGAAAACTAAACTAAAGCTTTATCGGGATGGCTCTGAAGTAAAGAGCTAAATGTTCCTCAGCATGTGGCATGGACACTTTGAAATGCTGCCTCCAGTCAGCTGGAGGTACTGAGAGGGTGCTGTAGGTGGAGTGGGGTGGCTCCTAACGGAGGGAAATCCAATGCCTGTCAGGGGAGAAAAGGCTGTGGAGGACACGAAGTGCTCTTAACCTTGGAATGCGTTGGAGAGAGGGTTATGGAGAAATAGTTATTTGGGGTTCTGACACATCAGGGCGTTAATGAGAGAGCTGCAATATACAAGAGCCCCATCATATAAAACAAAGTCCGTCTGAAGCATCATCTCCCCACCTGTCATTCACTTGGTTGCACTGCAAGGTGAAATCTAAATTGCATAGGTGGACATCCTCATTTCTTGAACGTCTCTCTCAAATTTCTGTTTCTAAAATAGTTTTTTTTTGCACAGTTTGCATAAACCATGTATTTTTGAGGCTTGCAGCTGCAAATGATACCGTATGAGGTGTACAGTTCAAGAAGCTGTGTCTGTGATAAAGAATCACTTTAAAAAATGATTGCTGCTTTACAGGTGTTGCAGTGTTTATCAGTAGGCATTCTTTTCATTCTTGTTTGTTTTCCAAGATGCTCGATTTTTGGAGACCTGAGTTTAGCTGTTCTCAGCTGATGCAGATACGGCAGTAGTTCTGCCTCGTTGATTTCAGTGCGTTTACATTAGGTTTTGGAAGAGAAAGCTGGCCTCAAAATGTCTGCACGGTTGTGCCTTTTGTGTACATATATTGTTTTCTCTAAAATACAAAGTATACTTCTTTTCCAATTGTGTTTGCTTAACTAATATGAGAACTTGGCTATGTGGTCCTGTGGCAGCTCTTTGGCACCAGAACAATTGGTTGGATGTTTAACGCTTGAGTAGTCAAACAGGAAAAACTTTTTGGTCACTTCATAAAAGTTTTCTTATGTTTTCATTCAAAAGGGGGAAAAAAAAAAGACTTCAAGTTGTTGACAAAAAAAGCGATAAAATTGTCAGTGGAGTGTTTAAGTGAGAATTAGAAAATTCCTGTCCTGCAGTCTTCTACGAATTCCACTGTAAATAATGGAAACCAATGCCAACAAGTCCTTACGTTTCTGCAGGAAAGGGTTTTGGAGCTGTGGCTTAACTCTCTTTGTTTGAAGAAAGTTGTTCTTCATGTAGATAGTATGAAATAATTAACGTGGTTTAATACTGATTTTGGCACCTGCTAGCGTTTGGATGTTTTCAGTGTAGCAAATTCCATTTTTGAAGCAGTAAGGAGAAGCTGACGTTCAGAACGCTTTCCAGCAATAACCACCTCTTTCTCAGAGCCCAAGTAATTATTTGCCCGCATTAGCGCTGCAGTGGAAAAAATAGGTTACTGTCAGAATGAAAGGGAAAATCAAGTTTAAATCTTATGTAAAAGTGAACGCTGACCAAAGCCTAAACTGCGCTGGGACCTACTGATTCTGTTGTGAAGACCGAGGAGGACTCTGGATTCAGTTCCGTGTTAAGGCTTTTTCAGTGATTTCAGTGATTGCCGGCATTTATACTGCAAGGACTGAAAAGGCAGAGCAGCCACCTGGCAGATGATTCATTAAATTAATGCTGGCCAGAAGTGTAATGGCTGTGGTTTCTTGGGAGTGGCCAGACCCCAAAAATCTTTGTGGAAACTGCTGCCCAAATGGGCCCACTTCTGACGTGCAGGACGGGTTTTCTACACAGAATTGTAGGGAGTGGAAGGGACCTCGAAAGATCATTGGGTCCAACCCCCCTGCCAAAGCAGGTTCCTTAGAGCAGGCTGCCCAGGTAGGCCTCCAGATGGGCCTTGAATATTTCCAGAGAAAGAGACCCCGCAACCTCCCTGGGCAGCCTGTCCCAGTGCTCCGTCACCCTCACCGTGAAGAAGTTCTTTCACATGTTGGGGCGGAACTTCCTGGGCTCCATTTTGTGGCCATTGCCCCTTGTCCTGTCCCCACAAACCACTGAAAATTGGTTGGCCAAATCCCTCTGTCTCCCACGCTTAAGGGATTTATAAACATTAATAAGATTCCCCCTCAGTCTTCTTTCATCAAGGCTGAACAGACCCAGGTCTCTCAGCCTGCCCTTCTCTGCTTGTCGTTGTTGGCCTGCTGAAGTTTTTGTCAAACATGGAAAAGTGCTAACAAGGGAGATCGGGAAACTTAGCTTATTAAATAACAACCTCAAAAACTCGTGGGAACAATATCTTTCAGGAATTTGGGGAACTGGTGGAAAATAGAAGTTCTGTAATCTGCATTTTGGACAAGAAACTGCTTTTCTGTTCTAACCCATTGTAAAGCATCCCATTTGAAAAAGGAACGTTTCTTATTTTGCTGACTCTGTGGTTGTTAGTTTTAGATGACAGCATAATTACTTTTTGTTAATTACAGTGAAAACAAATGGTGAAATTAACCCAAAGCGTAGATTTTTGTAGTAGGAATCTCTTAAAATCATCATTTACCATTATGTTTGCTTGCAACTTGTGTTATTAAACCTAAACATGTTGAAAACTGAATTCCTCAAGGAAATAATGCTTTTGGTGGCAACGCTCCTTGCCTCTCTGAGGAAACCTTACGAGTTCCTCCTCTGGCAGGACGTGGATGTGTGCGTTTATGTCAGTTCCCATAAAGGACTGAAACCATTCAGGGCTTTTTTGTCATTGTTAACCCCCATGTGTAACCATGACCCCGGCACAGGCTGCGTCCGTAGGGGCCGGACGCCCGCGGGCCCAGCTCAGCGCCCCGCGGCCGCAGGTCAAGCGAGGAGGAAATCTTCAGAGGGAATTGGAGGGAGTCGTGGGAGGTGAAGCCCCCGCGCTGGTACAGGGCTGGGTGGGGAGCCGGGGCTCTGCCTGCGCCCCGAAGCCCTTCCACATTGCATGGATGCTCCCCGCGGGGCAGCTGAGATTGTTTTTCTGGAAGTGGAAGGGAAACATGACCCAGGTGCTCTGTTAGTCTGAACACCAAATCTGTATTCACACCAAGGATTATAGACGGTCTAAAACTGTCTTCTGAGTTAGGAACCTTGGATTTTTTTTTCCTACACTGTTCCTGTTCAGGCTGTTTAGAGATTTTTCGGGTCAAAAGCTTCTTGTGGAACCCCCACATATCTCCGTAAGATTAGGCATCCTGTATTAAGCAAACATTGTGTTTAACCTGGTGCCTTGTGTCTTGAGGGTTGTCAGCAGCAGATGCCTATGGTGAATGTTAAGACATGGAGCACTCACTTCTCCACTGCCTGCGCCCTGGGGGTTTTCTGAGGCTCCCTAGGCTGCCTCCTAGTGTTTTAACAGCTTTTGATGGAGTCATCTTCCATTCATTTCTTAGCTTTTGGAAGTGAATGGGAATAATATATGCTTTGTATAAGTTCACTGCATCTTGAATACTGAGTGCAGCCTGGTTTAACAGCCTTGCTTTTTTGCTTTTTTTTCTTCATTTTGAAAAGGTCCAGGAGAAGTTAGAAAAAAAAATGCAGCAAGGAAAATAAAAATCATCAAAGGTATTAAATGGCTGTTGTAGCAGTAACGACTAAATAGACTAGGAAGCGGCTGTCTGGCACTACCTTCATGGATAACTGAGGAAAGATACGATAAAAGCCTGGAAGGCACAAGTAGCAGGAGGAGGAGCAGAAGCAGCAGTTTAAGAACTGGAGAATGTCAAATGCAACATCAGAGGGTAGGTTGAAAACAAAAAGAGTTATTTTGTGTAAGACAGCTAAACAGTGGCACTCTTTGCTGGGATCTTGTAAACACCAGCGATGTATGCTGGTTTGAAAAGTGGGGGACACCCTCACAGGGAATTTTCAAAAGCAGAGGCACCATCCACAGGCCAGGACGTCCCTGAGCGTAAGACGTGGGGCCTGGCAGGACAGTAATTTAAATTTCATGTAATTTCAAGTAATGCCCCTTACATTGCAAGTGGAAAGTAATTGTTTTCTTGGGCATCCTTTGTCCCCCTGCCCCAGGTTCTGTCTGGCATGTTCCTTACCCTCATTTAGTCACCTTTTCTGTACAGGGAATGAATATATCTACTCTGTTTTCTCTGCCCTCATTCTGAATTCGTTTTAACTACAAAATAAAAGCTAAGTGTACAAGACAAACCAGCACACACAGCAGCCTTTACAGTTCTCACTTATAAAACAAAGCGTATCTCTTTGCTTCCATGTAATAGTTCAGATCATTGTAGCATTCGGCACGCTTAATTAGAGCTCGTGGCAGTTGTTTTTTATACAAGTACCTACCACTTCAAGAACAATGCAGTCAGATACTGTGGTTAGCAGGTCCCAAGAGCTCCTACCTGTGCATCCAAACTGAGCAGTACGTGCATGATGCCTAGTGCCCTAGATCCCCATGCTCTGGGTACCAAGCAGTGTTTTCACATCGTCAGAGACTTGCCATAGGACTGCCAGACCAAGTCTGTAGGTGACTTGGCTTGTGGTTATAGCTGCTATGCTGTAATAGTTACTTTTAAAACAGGTTTAGTAGTTGCATAATTAGGCTAAGAGGAGTCATTTGTTGTGAGCACATTTGATTTAGACTCCTTCACAGCACAGCAAAAAAGCCTGGATTTAGAGTTGCTTGTGTTCTCTGATGAGAAAGAAATACCATTAACTCCACCTCCTTCCCCTCCTTCCCCTCCTTCCCCTCGCGTAACAGGATTTAAAGTTGCTCTCCTGAATCTGGTTTGTTTGCCTTTCCTTTTCACTAGGCTGCTCTCAGAACTACTGAGAGACTGCCTGTAACAAGCACGTCAGATTTCTGTGGTCCTGCGCTGTGTATCTATCTATTTTTCTGCACGTTGCAGTACGTAAAGAGGAGATGAAACCTGATCAATGCTAGCAAATCTGTGATGGTAAAGGAAGACCATTAAAAGCACTTGCAAAAGTCACGGGAAGAAGTGCTGATGGTGTTGGATCTCAGGTGTGAAGTCTCCGATGTGCATAGACCACACTTTGTCTAGCTTGGAGTGATCTGTTAATGGTGTGGTGGTGGTGTTTTTTTTAAACAAACCCTGGGCAAGAAGTTACCGTTAGTCCTACTTACAGACAAGGTATGAGGCTAAAGGCGGTCCATGTCATGTCATCCCCCCCGTCCCGTATGCTAGTGTCATTGCAGTGCAAAATCTGTATTATCCACTGATGCTGTCTGCTGGAAAATTGGGTTTGCATTTAAACATGGGCAGATGAACTACGTTTTCAGTTTCAGAAAATCATGTCAGTATTACGACAAAAGAAGACTTCTTGTGCCCATGCTACCTCTCCATGCTGCCACTGGTGTCAGGAAAGCTCAGCATATGCCCAGGCGGCATTTAGCAGTGAGCAGCACAATTAGTGATTCCTGTAAGCACAAATGCGTTCTCAACAAGTATTTCAGAAATTAAAGTAATGGCTAATGATGTTTTAACTAGGTTACAAAAGTAACTACACAAAATCATCCTACCTTCAGAGCTCATTGTACAAGTACTGTATATAATCATACTAACCCTCATTTTAAGAAAGGGTAAAGTAATATTTTATATTATTGTTACAAGTGCAAAGCTTTTTCACTGCTCTAAGTATGTAGCAAGAATTCAGCCGTGGTATTTTTGTTTTAATACCCCAAAACTTTAGAATCTGATGTACTCAGCCAAGATGATACAGAGATGAGTTCTGGGTATGTATGTAGCTGACTGACGGGTCAAAATTAGGCTGGCTCAGGCGGTGGAGCCGTATGCTTTTCTATACTTGAAAGAGAAGTGTATCAGGCTAAAGGGAGCGTAATCACCAGCCCCATAACGTGTTCATAGTACTACCCAAATAAGCTTATTTAATTATTAATTTGTCTCTCTTTAAAGCACAAAGAATGTGATCACAGCATTGCAGCATGCTGAGTGTAGCGTCACAGGTAAACAGAAGTGCTCTGTGATGCTTGGACTGCCCTGGCTCCAGTTGAGAATGTATCATTTTCTGTATGTTAGAAGTTCACTTTTCTGTAAGTAGTTTTTCAGCCTTTCTAGTGATGATTGCCGAAGAGCTTAGTGTTTGTTGTTGCAAGAGATAAGTCAATTAATTAGTCAGTAGAGCAGTAAAACATAAAGAGGGGTGTGATACTGGAAAAACACATTGTTTAGGGTGTGTTCAGTAGGTTGGGACCAAGTGCCTTGTCTTCAGCAAAAATGTAATCATGCTATCATCTCTGGAATGCGCAGAGACAAGACTTAACGAGTTAGGATGGTTGTCGCTCTAGCCATGCTCCTTTAGATGCAGTCAAGAGAAGGCAGTGCAAGTCCGGTGGTTGTTGCTGTAATAGGTCATGACACTTCTGATGTTTCAGCCTTTCCCCTGTCGTGGAAGAAAATTATTTGTCTTGTCAACCGTTCCGTTTACTGTTTTGAGTACTACATGGGAGCCAGAAGCAGTCGTCTTTCCTTTTTCTTCAGGGTCTGGTAGTTTTCTACACGTGTAACCTAAGCTAGCAAAGCTCAGCAGACTAAGAAAAAAAACTATGGAATGATTCTCAGCAGACTTTCTCTTGCCCGGATGACTGCTGAGGAGCTTGTGGCACTGTGGAATGGGTAAAAACAGGTTAGTGAGAAGTTGGCATCTTTCAGAGAAATAACATCACTGTATTGAAGAAAAAACTCATGCTGGTATTGTTGCGTACCCCAAGTTATTAAACACTTAAAGCTTTAAAAGTGTGTGAAAATTTTCTTAAAATACATTGAGAAAGCAATCTATAGAAACTGCTCCAGCAGAAGTATAAAGTTGTAAATATGTTGGATAATTATAGGTGTGGTGTTAGTGTCCAAACTGAACTCTGGTTCATGCAGTTTTTCATTTGACACTGAATTATTCATAAAGCAATGAGTTAAACTGCTGAAAGCTGGCAGTAATTTAGTCACTGCTTGTTTTAGTAAATTTGGGGAGGTGGGGTGACTTCTTAAATGGCAGCTTTTGGTCCAGTGAATAATTGTATTGATAATCCCTTAAATGATTTATATGTGTCTATAAGAAATTAGTCGCATTTTTAAGACTTCAGCATTCTGATAAGCATTTTACAGAACAAAACATTATCTCTAAAGATAAGCAATTTGCTGCAGCCACTCATTTATCTGCCTAATTTAGGGAATAGCTTCTGTGTAGGCTATTTGTTCTCAGCTATTTTTCTATTCATGAAGATACATTGTACCTCCCTTTTATTTTCAAGTAATGATAGCTTTCTTAGTAGGATGACATTTCAGATACTATTTACCATGATGTGTCTCTCTCATGCACATTTGGTGTTCAGAAGTTTCTTAGGGGAGTAACTCTGGTTTATCTGAGAATGTAATAGTCCTGTAACTTACTAAGATCATACCTTTTTGGATTCATTAGGTACACTGACACAACATAAAAACACTCTTGCCATCCCATATTTTGTCAAAATGTTCTCTTTAACAGGCGGACGTAATGATAGGAATACAAGACAACAGCAGTATAATGATTGATCAGTGTAATAAGTGGTGGCTACAGCATTACTATCTGTCTAGTCATTGTTAAATGTTCTGGAGGCATGGCAGGGATGAGTCTGCTTCCAGGAAGTTTCCCCATCCCAGTAATGTTTTCTTCATTTACTGTCTTGTGTAGCATCGTCTCTGACTGTGGGGGATTTGCAATTCAGTCAATAGTGCAATAATTATTTGTTTCAGATGACAGCTACAGGGCAAGAGACTCCTGTATAATTCTTTATTTTTTTTAAAGAACTAACATTGGCTACTTGCTCTCTCTTTAGTAAATAAATGTCTTTCCTATTTTCTTTCTACTAAATTCGCTAAGGCAAATTTTGAAAGCACCAAGGACCATTAAACCGTGCCTCCCTCCCTCGCTACAGGTCATTTCTCATCCTGTGACCACAACACCTTTGTTCCTTCACCTGCAAGCTCGCCTCTTGCCTTCTGATGCTTCTCCTTAAGTTTTACTTAGTGTCCTTTATAGCTTTCTAGTTTAGGGGCTTGCACACAGTGCCGTTTGACACTGGATCAAGTAATGAAAGAGGGGAAAAAAAAATAGAAAAATTAAAAGAAAAAAATGTGGGGGGGGAGGGGGCACAAATCACCCACCATTTTGCTAATATGAAAATTAACTCTTTGCTGTAATTGCATGATTTTTTACAAGTCATGGAAACATCTGTGGCAGCAACAATCTGTACCTTCACATCAGTCTTCAGGATCTTACTGATTTAGCTACTTCCTTTTTCCTTCCTCCTCTACCCGGCCAGCTTGAGTTCCATCTCTTTATTCCATCTTTTGAAAATGTTTGGGGTGGCACCTGCTTTATTTTTTGGATGCCTTTTGAAAGGCAGTCAAAGTACAGAAATTGGTTGTTGCATTTTCACATTTTCATTACAGCAACCTCAGAGTGCCTTAAAAAATGGAACTGTAGCACACTTTTTGCTTAATTTCCTTTCTCCTAAGTCCCTTCATGCAGGTAAGAAGTAGTGTTTGTATGCTAACTGCAGGTAGGGATTAGAGGCCAAATATTTTCTCTCACTTTTGAAAGGCTGAATTCTTCCAGAGCAAGCTGGTCGCTTTCTTCCATCAGGGGAAGAATTTTATAAATCTTTTCTTTGAACAGTTCTAGTTGTTCAAAGATTGGGTCTTGTAAGTTAAGTTTCTTGAGGTCACACGACTTGTTTGGTTGTGTCTGTTGTGTGTTTAACCTGCTGCCTCCTGGGAGTGGTGCCTGTTACTCTGCCTTCACAGCAGGGCTTTCCAGGCTCCTGGGGAGCCAGTCGCTGGAAACCCACAGGCTTTTTTGTAAACTTCTAGTGTAATTGTATAAAACCCAGTTCCACTGACTCAGTAGACTTCCTGCACACCACTTACGGTTTGGGGAATCTTTGCTGCAGAGAGCTGTGAAGTAACCTGTCTGCACAATTGTTTCCCATTGAAGGTGGGTATTTATTCTTTCATCTTCTCCACATCGTTGGAAGTTTCTTGTTTGCTTTCAAGAAGTAATATTCTTTGAGTTTTTTGGAATGAGTCTCATCAATGTCTAGTAAAGGTCAGTGTGATGGCAGATGACGTGATTATTTAAAATAGCACTTAAAATCACTGAGCTCTGTTTCAGGATGATTTCTAGCAATGGTGTGGCTTTTGTTTATTTTTGCTTTTCAGCTGTGTGGTATTATCAATGTGGTATTGGTATTTTGAATCATGTAGTCCCTGATGCATTTTAATACACCTACTTTAAAAAATCCTGTAAAGACACTGTATTTCCCTAAATTGAAAAGGACTCACGTGATAAGCCCTGAGGACCAGCAGTTCAGCAAAGCTGCCTCAGAAGGTCCTTTTCCAACTTCAAGTGGTCCAATGAATTCTGGCACTGAGATGGAAAGTTGGCCTTGGCTTTTATGTTCAGCACGTGATTGATACCCTCTGATGCTGGTGTAATTTGACTGCTGCAAGACTGATTTCACTCATTTTTCAGTGAGAATTGCATAGTCTGTCTACATACTATTATATATATGTTCTTAAAAAGGCATTAAAAGTCATTTTAAAGTCTTCCGTGAAGTAACAAAGGCTGAAATTCTGGAACACCCAGCAGTGGGGGAGAAAGGCTGGTCTTTTCGCCTTTCTCTCCATAAAGGCAGAACCCTGGATCTGAAACGTTGCAGGGCAGCTCCTGAGGCTGCTGCCAGCAGCAAGCGGCCGTAGGACTTCCCTTCGCCTTGTGAACGCCGGAGCTTCTCGCTCGTCCTTTCTGGAGTAGTCGTGGAGGTTCTGCATGGAGGTCTGTACGAACCGTAGAGACACGGGAAAGTCCTCAATGCTGGTGGTTGCCATCATGATGCAGCCGTACATGATAAACCATAAGTTTTTAGTGTCACTGTTACTCCAAAACCGTGGTCTGTTTAACCTGAAAAGGAAACAGAATTTTTTCATAACCTTCTACGGAGACTGCTTCAGTTTCTCCTCTTTGGCTGCCAGATCCAAAAGCTAACGAGAAACACTGTAGATAATCTTTCAAAATTTGAGTACTTCATATGACACAAGTCATGACTGAAACCTGTGAGGTTAGTAGCTTGCTGCTGTCAGCCTTAAACTATGACAGAATACTGCTACTAGTTTAATTGCTGCTGTAGAGGGGTCAGTTTGTGGCTTTTGCTTACTTGTGACTGCAAGCACATTTGCTGCTGAGCTACCTATCATATATCTTGGAGATGCGTGAAATTCTCCAGTATTTTTCAGTACGAATATAACAGGCCTCATATTGTTTCAGAGGCCACATAATCTTGACAAAATCTTTTTTGCTTTCTCATGAATAGGAAAAAAAATATAGCATTCTTTGAGTTTTCTTTCCCTGTAGATTTGAATTATTGTGAACAGTAAAACAATAGAGCAATACATCTTACAGTGACACTGAGTTCATCCTACTAAACCAGCTGAATCTGTCTGAAGAGCTTTTTTGAGTCCAGGCTTTTTCAGTCATTGTGCTATTTTCATTCTGATTAGTTAACATTGTATTTACCTATGTTAATGTTGAGGTCACTGTCCATAATGAGGAGATTTTAAAAAAAAAACCCTTTCTGTAAGAGCTGGCATCCTTCGGCATAATTGTAGCTCCAGAGAATTCTGACTTTCGAATAACCGCTTTGCTTTCAGGCTTTCATCTGAACTCTTCAGTGATAGACTTCGTTAATGAGTGATGAGGAGTACACAGTAATTTGATGCACAGTAATTTGTGTATGATCCAGTAATTTATCTGTGTAAGGTGACTTGCTTCTCACTACTTTCCTAAACTGTACTGTCATGTTTCAGTGTCTTTCTGGTTGCATACGCCAGTTTCTTAGACTTGATTTCACTTCAGCATTCATGATCTTTCAGAAAATAAGCAAAAGCTCTTTCGCTCAATCTTGCTAATATCTGAAGTGCGTCTCTTCAGATGCTAACAGAACCTCCAAACTGTAGAAACCCTCTTTAAACACTCAGAGCTGTTTGGTTTCTTAGTAGTGCAGTGGCATGAATAGATAGAAAACTGTATACAACCCTAAATGTTTAACTTGTCATCACTGTTCATCATGTCCTACATTTCTTTTTCTAATAAAACAATATCTAAACAGTTGTAAGTGTTGCATTTTAGGAGATAGAAAACAAGTGTTCTTTACTGACAGTGTTTGCCTGAAATATTGGAGGCTACAGTAATTTAGTATTTTGTAGTACTGTATTTCAGGAGTTGAAGGCACTCCTTATTCACAAGGTCATTTTATGCTTTGTTGTACTACCTTCTTCATTTATGTGGTTTATGTTAAATTTTGGTTGATTATTAGATTGTGCCTTTATTTCAAGGATACAATTAAAACTGTGTGTTCTGGTCTAGGAACTGACGGGTGACATGACTTGGGTGGTGTTGACCCAACGTGGTTTAAGCTGTGCTGAAGACAGCAGTGTGTTCGGGAGAAAGGCCTTCCTGACCTGTGCGGACAGGTGTTTTTTCTTTGTCCTGCCTTGTATAATGCTAAGAACTCTTTGGCTTGAGGCTAAGAAAAGTGTTGTTTCTTGTTGGTGGTGTTTTTTTGTTTTTTAATTAAATCTTGGTGCAATTTGACATTTCTTTCCTCTTAAGGGCAACAGAGGAAGACATCAATTCTCAATTTTCAATGCTTGGTTCAAAAACGAATGTCGTACTGCTTGCTAGCAAATCTGTTAAACAAGGTCTGTGTTTGCTTTGTGCAAAGCATTCACAGTAATTGTTGAGTTTTATTAGAAATCATAAACTTCCTTTATTCACAGCAGTCGAAAACATTTCTTACTATTATCTGTCTTCCCTATCTGAAGGCTGTGTTACAAAAATGTGTGTCAATATCTGTCAGGAGAAGCAGCAGCAGCAGCATGCATTGTGATTCAGTTTATCTTATCAGTAAGTAGTATCTCTCAGAAGCTGCATCTATTGTATCTTTTAAGTTGATTGCTTTTGCTGTGATAGCTTGTGTTTTCTCCCTGCATGTTGCTCCTGCTCGTGCGAATCGTAGAGCGGTATCTCATAGAAAGCTCTAGAGTTAGCTAAGGACGGATATTTCCCAATAAAACATGATTTCAACATTTAAATTCTCTGTGAGAAAAATAGTTTGGTGAAGAACCAGCTATTCCTCAACGGTTTGCTTCAATTTGTTTCCGGATATGAAGTTAGCTTGATGGCAACTTTAATACTGGGCTTTAATTGTTCCAGTTCGGTGTGTGAGCAGCGGTATTGCTGTGAGCAGGCTGGGTGCTCCCGGGGAGGAAAAGTGCCCCAGAGGATGGATGGCTTCCTTCTTAGGCTTGTTCCATGCTGTTAAACAAGAAAGGGAGGAGAAGGAAAAGAAAACAAAACAAAAAAAAAAAAAAAAACGCAAGCTGTGGAAATAAACTTAGTGATCTGTATTTCTTACTCTCCTTTTTGTCACCCTCTTCTTGAATTGCAGCAGTTTAAACTTCTCCCTCCCTGATTCTGTTGTAGTTGGGTTCTCTTTATTTGAACTTTCTGTGCTCTAGCATTGCTGGTATTGATGCCTGCCAGCATGGGCTTCTTTAATCTTCTGCATACCTGTGTCTAGTGCAACCCAAACTTTGATTCGTAGCTGATTTTGCTATCGTCCTTCTAAGGAGAGATGAGGAAGGCGCACGCTTTAGTGTGGGCACTGCATGCTGTGTGTCTTCAGCATTTAAATAGCACTCGCGCCTCAGTGAGATGTGCTCTAACCCAGCAGGCCTCTGAAAGTCATGGGTCAGTGTCAAAGTTTATGGTCATTTGTGTCTGGTCCAGGAGCAAACCTCAGGTGGGTTTCTGCTGATACCCGAGGCAGAGGCTGTTTGTTCTGGGGATTTCCTCACAGAGCTGCTGCTTCAGTAACAACAGGGTAGGAACGCCCATCATTTACGTCTCTTTCCTTCAGTACTGTGAACTGTAAGGAGGCTGGAACACCCAACGTGATGGGAGGATTGAGGCAGCCCGATGCTACCTCACTTCACACCTAGCTGGCAGTGGCTTTGGCCTCAGTTCTGGCTTCTCAGGACGTACAGGGTTGGTGACCGTAGTGCAGCAAGTGCGCGTTCCACTTGTCGCTCCTCTGGCACGAAACGGGCAAAGGAAGAGCAGCGGGCGGAGGCGGGTCCCGAGTGAGCTGTCCCCTGTCCCAATCCCCCAAATCCCCCAGTCCCCAGCCCTGCTCCTCCCGTGGGCACTGGGGGCTGCGGGTGTCCCGGGCCAAGCGGGTGCTGCTGTCCGAGGTGCTGACGGGGCACGGGGGGGCACTGGGTGGGTGCTGACTGGAGGGCTGCCCACGGGCTTCTTTCTCTGGGGTCATGCGTGCCCCTGGGCTGGCGGCAAAGGGGGTCCGGGTTTTGGTTCCGTGTTGTGAAAGAGTTTGTTCAAGAATGTATATGGAGGAAAAGCACGTGGCAGTAATTATGCTGAAGTGATCAGTCAGCTTCTGGTGCAGGGCAGTGCAAGAAGGGGGTGTTCTGTTGTTGGGTTCATCGTGAAGATGCTGAAGCAATTCATCTCTGAAACTCTGTTCTACGGTTCACAGAGTTGTTTCACATCTCCTGTTTTAGTGGCATTTACGCATTTAAAATGGTTATCGTAACAAAACTTAGTAACAGTAGTGGCTAGAAACTGGAAAATGTTACCTCTAAGATGGTCCTGAGAGGGGAAAGGATTTTCCTTCCAAAGTTTTCCAAGTAAAATTTAAAAACATAACTTTACGTTTGATTAAATGTTTAGGTTTCCTTTAAAGAGCAGTGCCACTGAAGAAGTCTTGAAGTAGATTGTTAATTTATGTCTGATTTAGAAGTATATCTATGAAAAGGTGGAATGGCAGGAAAAAAGCCATTTAAAGGTTCATTTTTTTTTTACAAGACATGATTATGAGATACTGAGTGTAAGGCCATTTGAAAGTTTAAGAATCAAGTTGTTTTTTATATTTGTGTTCTGTATTAACATGGACTTTTTGCTCAATCCCTAAGTGTCTACCTCTTTGAGGAATTTTACAGTTAGATGTATACCTGTACAATAGTTGCACTACAGCTTCAGTGGATACTGTTCTGCAGGAAAAAGCGTACCTTTTCTGTCTTGGTTGTCTCATAAACATTGCTGGAGATAGAAATGTTAATACAGCTGAATAATATATATTTTTTTTATTTTTCTGTGTTAGCTGGAGATGCAGATGATCCTCCAAGAATTACTCAAAATCCTGTCATTAATGGGAATGTAGCAATGGCTGATGGACATAATAACACCGAAGAAGACATGGAAGATGGTATGTAAATATTTGATGAAAACGTGCAGCTTGCTCATTTCTTTATTTTTAGGAGTTTAAGAACAAAATGCTCCATGTGTTATGTGTCCTCTAAACTGCAGCTAACTAGAAAATCAAAGCCTCAATAGTTACTGTTTTTTTTCTGTTCAGGTGTTCTTATGACCTAGCTATACAGTAGGATTAGGCATCTGAGGGTTTGTTACTTTTGTTTTTTTATTCATTTAAAAATTGCAGAAAGTGATACTGTTTGTTGTTACATTTTGTGATATATCCCTTTAAACATACTGCAGCTGGCGCTTTGCTGAATTGTAATTTTGTCAGTTATGCAATCCCTTCAGGACGTTTAGAGTCCTTATCTGTCCTACTCTGTTGTCAGGTGGCAGCTGTGATCAGTTATGATAAGTCACTGCTAACTATTCGTCTGAGGAACACTTCTCGCCCCCAACTCTGATGCACTTTTATTTGTGATTTGCAAGGGAAAAAGTCTGTACTATTGTCCTGTTAATGAAAGGGGAAAGCAGTTAGGGTTTTGATTTTGTTGTTGTTGTTGTTGTTGTTTGGCTTGCTAAATAAAAATTAGGGTGTAAACTTTTTTTCCTATTACAGAAAAATAATTTTAAGTAGATATGTATAGGCTTATTTAAAGAAAGATAACACATTTGTAATTCACTTAAATCTGTTATATTTAGTGAAGAAAGTATGTAATACTATTTCTTATCATAAGATACTAGGAGGAGAAACTGCTCCTGTTTTGAAGAACTAAAAATTAAATTGGGGGAAAGGAGACACAACTTGAATGGGATCTGTTCCCCTCTGATTCTCTGTCTCATGCTATCTTGTGAGAGTTAGGCAGTCTTACGTACTCAAAGACATGCTTAAATATTTGTGGAAAGTGTTGTGTGGTTTTTGTTTGAGAAAAAACACAAACTGAGTTTAAAGGGCAAAAGAAGTGCTTGCTGTCATGTATTCAAGGAACCTAATAACAGATGGAATGCTGATAGAAAATGATAATGTTCCATGAACAGAGTATGGTTTAAATTCAAGACAGAAACATCTCATGGTTGACTTGTCTCTGTAACACTGGCAAAGATAAAGTTTCCTAAGATCAGATTATTGCAAAAAAGTAAACATGGTGTCTGTATAGCTTATGTTCTTATTGATCATCATTCGGGGGGCTTTGATTTCTCAAATCAGGAATTCAAGAGTAATTAACCAAGACTAAAAGAGGATTTTTTTTGTCTTTATCAAAACCAAGTTACCTGCTGTTAAAAGATGTTAAGCATGTTTTTTGGGTCCTGTTATTTGGAGGGTAGCAAGAGGAGATTGAGTGGATTGACTGGCAAGGATGGCTCTGAGTTTCATGCTCTTGGTAACAGGGTTTATAGCTAGAAAACCTGATAGCAGTGAACCAGTGTAGCCAGTAGCTAATATTATTGGTCAATTAGTACAAAAATTTGTCCAGATGTTCGACCACATACTTGCACAAATTAAGCAAAAGGAAGTTAAGCTGCTGAAGCAGCTGATGAAGCCCAGGCTGCATCAAAGATGGCAAGTAATCAGCCATACACCTCTCTTCATTCAGAACGACGTTGACTTTTTAATCAAAAAGCTACAGTAACACAGTTTGTCATTTACCAAATGTTTGAGTCATCTCAGACAATGAGTGTGCTGCTGTAGGAAAAGAAGCATCTGAAAGCATTCAGCAAAAGGCTTGTGAAAGCTTCTGTGTTTGTGGCAGTACTAATGTCTTGGTGGACTTTCGGTTTGGTCAAGAGCTTTGCTCCATTCTGCTGTGGGACACCTTTCAGGGGTAACATGATGATTTAGCAATACTCTGGTAGTTCTTGACTATCATATTTGATTAAGGAGTGTCTGGATACATCTTGGTGCTATGATACTTCTACATTGACACAGATAGAAAGTAGGGTTATTGCAAAATGTTGTAGTTGCAAAAACATTCCTGAAGACTTGCATCACATAAGTGAATGATGCCTTTTCCAAGCCTTGTAAACCAGATTAGTTGCTTGCTGTTGTATTACTTACACATCAGTGCAGTTGCTGCCTTGCTGTTTGTTCCTAGGCTATCCTGGTTTGCAGCATGGTATACATGCGTAATGGACAGCGTGGGAGATTCACAAGATAGGAAAAATGCAGGGAGGCACTGGCCTCTTTAAACATGCTCTGTTTTCCACTGCTGTTTTTTGTAGCAGTGAGACCAATCTGAGCTGAAAAAGAATGCTTGAATTCAGACACTGCTTCAGTAAGAATATTCACAAGTGAGTTTAATGGTTTCTGCACAAGAAGTGAAAAGCAGGATAAAATGTTGATGCTGCTTACTGGATCATAGAGACCAACTTCCTAGTGAATTTCTGAATTTAAGAAACTTTGAAGGTGATTTTTTCCTCCTGCTTAGACCACAAAAAAAAAAAAAAGACTGATAAAGTGGGAAAAGTGCAGCTTTCGTCCCTTTTGCTAGGTAGCTCGCTGTTGGCATTGTACCATGTGATGGGTGCAGCAGTGGACCGCCAACTGGACTTTCAGACAGAGCTTTATTCTTACGAGTGGTTTGACTGTAACCTGGTGTTGCCCTGTATGATGTCTTGGCAATTAAAAAGAACCAGCTGAAGGAGTGTGCCATGCTTTGTAAAGAGAGGGACTCGATGAACCAAGCCTTGTGAGGTGGAATAGCAGCTTTGCAAATATATGTATATATTTGCAAACAATAAAAAGGGGGCTCTGATCAAATTTGTTTTGTAAGGGCATCAGCATTACAATCAGTAAATAGAATAAATTCCCTCTGAAGCTGAAGTTCAAGCAGAAGGTCCCTAGCAAAACAAACTCACAGCATTGAAATTACCCACTGAGTCTCATTTTGGTGAAGAATTACAGTGGCTAGGAGGGTTTCAGAAGCATAAGTCTTCGCCATATGCTAGTATTGCATGCTGTATTTGGATCACTATTGAAATATTCAGAGAATTTTCAGCCAATTTCCCCATTAATAATTCAGGTTCAAAATATTTTAATAACCCCAGTGTACTTTAAAGGTAGCAACATCTACTAAGAGAAAAATCTGCTTTTCTCAAAGGTAAAAATACTTAAACACGTACAAAGTCTTGAAATGCATCATGTTCTGTATTTGGATCTCTGAAATGAAGGATCTTTGTTGTATCACGATGTTAAGCGTGACATTCATCTCACCGGTGACCAAATCTTTTCCACCTAGCTAACACAATCCGTAGCATGGAATTTCACCAGGCATTGTTAGCTGGGTCTGTTCTTTTTGTCTTGTGTTTAAGTTCACGTCATATTTGTATTTCAATGATTTATGAAAGTCTTACTTGCCAGTCACTAAGAAATTATCCTGCTGCCAATTGCAGCCTTTTATTAGAAGTTGTTGGGTATGTTTGTGATGGTGAATAAAGGTTTTGCCTATATGCTCAGTATATTAATCAGACTTAGTATTTAAACTTTTTTTAAACACAATTCTTGTTTTAATCAATTGCACTTGTTAAAAATATGGGCTTTCTGGAAGGAAAAGAAGGTTGTTGTTTCTAGGGATTGTTTGTATTCTTAGAGAAACTTCTATTTTAGGGTTGACCTTTGCTGCGAGGTTGAATTTCTGTGGAGTGGTTTCTAGTGATTGCTCAAATATTCTACTGAGAAGAGCGCCCTTCCCTGGCGAGGTCTCACACACAGGCTTTCCTGAAAAGAAATCAAGAAATACAGGCAAACTTGCTCTGAAGCATCTGCAGATGCTGCGTGGGTTGCCTTTTTTTAGCAGATAACGTGGCAGCACTGCTGCATTCTTTGTACTGAAGTGCTCTGAAAGCTGCATTACAGGAGGCAGAAAGCAAACTTGGTCTGCTCATTTTTTGGACGCCTAAACCAAGTCCAGAAGGCGACTGGTCTTGGTGGTGAACAGGGAGGCGTTCTCGAGCTGTTCTGAGAAACGTGATGCAAGGCTGATTCTTAAATCGTTAACTCCGTTAAGGATTTTCTTTGATTGTGTCTGCAAAGAAGCTTGCAAGCGTGGAGCTCCTTTGCTTGTAGAAGAGCAGCTGCCTGAATTCTCTCGACAAGCAGAGAGTAAGTAAAATGGGTAGGAAACAGGTGCAAAGTAGGTGATAAACTACTGGTTAGCTACACTTGCAGGTAGGGAAAAGGAGAAAACAATCGTTTGAACTCTTCTGTTGCTGAGGAAGCTGACAGCACTGAGTATTACCAAGATTATTACAGGTGTGGAGGGGAGAGGAAGCAGATTGGTTGGCTGGTTTCTGTTGTAGTGCTGCTACTTTTGAGAGCTAATTAGGAAAGCTTAGGGATAATAAGACCAACTGTGTTGCCAAGATCAAAATCAGCAGTAGAATAACTGCTTGGAAAGAAAACCATTTTGCAAGGGCGAAGAATGAAACCTGTCAAAGCTTCTGCACAGCTAGGGACAAAATTTGTAATTTTCTTTGTGAAGTGTATAATCTTTACACTGTTGCATGTTGTAATCAAAAGAGTTTAGTTTCTTAAACAAGGTAGCAACCAGGACTTGCCTGCTTTAAACAAAAAAAAAAAAAAAAAAAGGCACCATTCAACACAATCTTTGGTGTTACACAAAGGATTCCAAGTAAAAGACTGCTTTGCAAGTACCAAAACCCAACCTTTGTTGTATACTGTGCACCTTGTCACTAATCTCATGGTCCAGTTTCTGGCTCGTTGTCCTTGTACCTCAGTGCTTTTGGTTTCTGGTGTCACTGCATGTGATATATCTGCTCCGGTTCTGCACCCCCTGTGGGTGACGTGGGATTAACGTCGGGACCCTGCATGCCATGTGCCACCCTGTGCTGCTCGTACTTCCCCACACCCAGAAGCAAATCTTGCCATGTTCTGCAGGTGTTAAGTTGGAGCCATGAAAAAAAAAAGGAGGGGAGCGTCATGAGCAAGCACTGTACGTGTTCCTTGCCTTGTGAAATTGTTGAGATAAGTTGCAAGTTTTTTCTCCCTATATACAATATGAGGCATGTCACAACAAAAAAGAGCCCAGTCTTGTGCCTTCCTGAAGCTGTCGCAGTCTCCAGCACCCTGTTACAGCTTTGTACAACAGAAGTGGAACAGATTGTGGTATATGAAGAAGCAGGGATGTGGGAAGAAGGCAAAATAAGTTTGTGTGTCAAAATAAGCAATATTAAAAACTGTCTTAAAAACTGTCTGTTAACTTTGTTTTAGACAACTAAAAATCTCTAAAACTTGCATACAACAAAGAACAACAGGACCCTAGTCTTGAAAAATTCTTCACTTATCTGATAGGAAATCAAAAGAAAAGCATGAGGTTGATCTGTTTTAGAAAAAATACTCTTGCAAGCAGAAACCAGCTAAGTGGTGACTTGGTATTGACAGGCCAGTTGAACAGATTGTGAAAATCCTTCAAACGTCTTGGTTCATGCCGACAACTAACTTAAACTGATCTGTGAAGACACTGCACAACGAGAGGAGGTAGTGGGCTGTGATTTTTGTTGTAAAGCATTTGATATTTCTGTCTTACTGTACCTGTAGCTTTAGAAGAAACTCAAGTGGTAGCAAATTCTAGTAATAAAATGATTTAAGAAACAGTACAGAAGGAACGTGTCTTTCAGTGCTCTGTTTTCCAGAATGCTGTTGCAGTGTGTTTTTCAAAACGAGAAAATTGAAACTTCAGTTGCTAAAGAGTTAAATGACACTGGATTTTGGACTTTTTTTTGGTTGCTTCCAGAATCTCACTACATAAAACACACCCATGTTGCAGGATTTTTGAAAATTATTTTGAAGGGCAAACCATCAGATCTTTCAAATGCTCTCTGCATGTATTTGTGTACTTTACAGATACAAGTTGGCGATCGGAAGCAACATTTCAGTTTACAGTCGAACGCTTCAACAGATTGAGCGAGTCAGTTCTCAGTCCTCCCTGCTTTGTACGGAATTTGCCATGGAAGATAATGGTTATGCCACGACTCTACCCGGACAGACCACACCAAAAAAGTGTAGGATTCTTCCTACAGTGCAATGCTGAATCTGACTCCACGTAAGACACTTCTTTTTACAAGTCTTCATTTGATACTAGTTAATCTGTATTGCAAGAAATGAAGACATCTATGGAAAAAAAAAATCTACCAATCTTTCTTTGAGAGGAAAGAATTGCCAGATTTTGAGTCCCCTTCCCCCCTCACCCTTCAAAAATCAAAAAAAAAGAGTAATCCCCTCTTTAGGCAGTGTGGCGTATAAGTAATCTTCTCTTTAGGCAAGTTTGTGGTAGAATTTAGATATATTTGTTTGATTGCTGGAGGGAAGTCTTTGACTGACAGTTCTCTTAGCATGGGAGAAGTTTGGGTTTACTTCAAATTGAAGAGCTTCTGGAGTTTCAGTAGCCTTGCTGAGCTATAAATCCTACCTGTAAAGAGCATGAGCAGGTAATTCTTAGCAGCTAAGGCAGAACAGTGCATTGAGGTATCTCCTTAAACAGAGTTCATTACTCGTTGGCCAATATGAGGACATGGACATGTTCTTAGATTTCTTTATGCCAAACAAAATTGGCTGTCTTTTACCCCTTTGGCAAATAATGCAGGAAATTAGAAAGGTAAATAGAAATTTCTGGGGAATTACCGCACCTTATCCAGCTAGAGAGCAGATGTCTCAAAGGTATCTTTTCCAGTAAGATAATTTCATTCTTGCATGAAATCTTGCACAGTTTGCAGCTCACTGCATAACAGCAGTTGTTTTTTCACATCATTTTTGTAACCTAAAAGGTGAATCCTCATCTCACGCACGTTTAATCACAGGAAAAGAATAATGTGATCTTTAAAAGTATATCAAACAAGGTGCAGCTGATGGAGCTAAGAAAGCAGTCATGCCACTGGATGAGACAGTGACAAGGCATTGTTTGAACTGTTGTTCAGTCTGATCGTTTTCCACAAGCGAGATGAATTTTAACAGGACTGGTCACAATGAAATGCTACTGAAGACAGATTAAGAGGGTAGGGGAATTTGTCTGGTGGGAGGGAACGCAGAAGAATCTCCTCCTTTCCTTAGTCAGAGGCTGAGTTACCACACTCTGGAGACACCAAGACCACCTTCAGTTGACATACCCATCTGTGCTGAAGTAGGTTAGAAATAGCTTACCTTGAGATCTGTTAGCTTCTTAAACTACTGTTACCTGTGCTTGCCCAGCAGTAGTTTATTAATAATGTCATTGCCTTAAGAGAACCTCTGTTCCAGCTTCAGGTTCATAATGCACCCTCAGAAGGCCCCAGGGATTCATGCCCTTGAAAATAATTAACCAAATCTTAACATCTAATAAGAAAAAATAAAAATGTGAAAGTAAGGTACCAAAAAACACAACTAACTAACAAAACGTTTTAATGACTATAAAAAGCTGGTTTTGAATGAGTTTCAAATGTTTCTTCTGTGTTTATAGGTCGTGGTCTTGTCATGCGCAAGCAGTTCTCAAGATAATAAACTACAAAGATGATGAAAAATCATTCAGCCGTCGTATTAGTCACTTGTTCTTTCATAAGGAAAATGACTGGGGCTTTTCCAACTTTATGGCCTGGAGTGTAAGTAATTGGATATACATTAATCTATTATGTTATAGATGCAGTTTTGAACTTGCACTCCTGGATCCTGAGATACCTATAGAATTTTTTTAAGCTGTTTTTTATCATTGCTGAAGATTTATTTTCATTTTCTTATGAATTCCTGTACTTAGTTATTATAGATAGATTTTACTTTCATAATGACATAAACATTCCTTCATTGTTATTTCCAGCGTATCTGAATGCCTGTCAGTGGGGGGGGGGGGAAAAAGGGGCGTCATCATTCTGAAGCAATGCAGACTTTATTCCGTTTCCATGTGTTATTTGTATATGTATATAGATACTTTAATGCACTAATAATACTGCTAAGGCTTATCTTAAGTTGAGACAGCTTTTTAAGCCTTTTCAAAGGTTGGCCCTCTAATCTTTCATCTGGCTGGAATAATGTTCTTCAAGTAGAAGCCCAACTTCTGATTACCGATTCTTATTATCCACAGGAAATTGAAATAGTACTGTAAAACCTTAAAAGCCAGGAACGAGTTTCCTGTATTGAGACATTAAAAAAGAACTAAGTGTATTAAGCTGAAAAACAGCCTTGCCGATGTCCTTCTTTTTTTTCCCTTCAGTTTACTATTACTGGTAGGTCAGGCTAGGAAATTAAACGATGTCTAACTGGATGCTTCACAACAGTCATCTTGTAATATAGAGAAGTTTTGCAGTTCTCATATTCCTGTGTTGTTCTTGTTTTACAGGAAGTTACTGATCCTGAAAAAGGCTTTATAGAAGAGGACAAAGTTACTTTTGAAGTCTACGTTCAAGCAGATGCTCCACATGGAGTGGCGTAAGTATCTTTGTTCAAAAATAATTCTTAATTTTAATATTTCTACATCACTTGAGGTTGTTCAAGTACTTTGTTATTAATAGTTTTAGCTTATTAGACATTTCTGTCACGTTAACTTGATTATTTCTCACGAGCAATATTTTTCATCAGTCATACACATTTTTGTCAAGGTTAAACTTCAATTTATTTTACAATGTTGCAGAACTTTTACTTCTGTACAAATTAATTTGTGATTTAATGTGTCTGCTTATGTAGCCTCAATATTTTTGATCTTACAACTGATAAGTTTCATATACAGTCAAGTGACTCTTCTATCTAGCTTCCCTTGGTTTACAGTTTTAAAACTGCCTTGTCTGAGTCATTCTGCTTCATGTCGTTTCTAAACAAATAGGTTCTACTGAAATACAGACTTGCTTTTAAAAGGATAGCTTTGGATTTCAGTACACTTTCATAATAAATAATTTTTCTGCCATATAGAACATCTTGAAAAAAAAAATCTAACATCAAAACATTTAGTTCCAAAGATATACTGGCAGGCAGTAGGTAAGCATATATAGTCTGGCTTTTTGAACCTTAAGTAATAGTGAAGAGTAGCTGATACCTACCAGCAGTGCTACCTTAGAACAAGTGCTCTTTACAGTTAATAAAATTCTATCTTTTTTTTTAACCACTATTTTCCAGGTGGGATTCAAAGAAGCACACAGGATATGTTGGCTTGAAGAACCAGGGAGCAACTTGTTACATGAACAGTTTGTTACAGACTTTATTTTTCACAAATCAACTACGAAAGGTAATTAGTATGTGGAAAAAATGAGATTGCTAATTGAAATATCCAGAATATTTATATATAAATGCTTCAGAATGCGTCTCTCTATTCCTTTTGCCTCCTTTATCCTATTACGGAAGCTGTGACATGCTGATGCACGTCTTGCTTCCTGCACTTCAGCCCCAAGTTTCCTTTTCTAGTTTGAGCATAGGCTCTTGGTTTTTGTGAAAGTAGACAGAATACCTGGTGGAAAAATCTGAGTTAAGGGGTGTTTCCTAGGCTCTGTTATGTGTGAATGTTGCTTTGAATTGTTGAAGGAAAAAAGAAGACTGATTCCACTTCTTGCAGATGTGAGGAAAGTAATTTTCATTTCTTTAAATAGTTAAACTAGAAAACTCACTTAGGACTTCTCAGCCCATAAACAACATAAAAAGATAAATAAGTACGTCCTGTGAGGTTCATTTGTTCTGTCTTTTAATTTATATTGCACAGCTGAATTTTCTGCTGTTGTGGTTTGCATCTTTGTAATGATGGGAAAGCATTATAATTTCAGCAATTTAACCAACTTTTATATTTGCTTCATTCATATGTTTTTTATTTACTGCAGATGGTACTTCTTTGCTGGAAGGAGTAAAATTTTGGAGTATGCGCTTAATAAATATTTCACTGAAACAGGATGAAATGCACTAGATAATGTGTAATTTTAAAATAGTGCAATAGCCTTAATGGGGTAAAAAACATAAATTACTTTATTGAAGCGTGGCTAGTTAGAAGATATATACTACTTGGTACCATTTCGTTTATTGGAGTGTCCTTTTGATTCTACTTTATCCTTCTACTGTTATTAGTTATTATTATTCCTTAGGAATAATAATAATAATAAAAAACTCTTCACTCAAAGATTTTTGAAGATTCTTTTGCCATTCTTAATGTTCTGTTGTATTTTGTTCTTGTAGTTTTACCTAAGTTTTTTGCGTTCTTGCCATTCGCACTTGTTGTATCTCTTAGTGAAAATGAAGAATTCTGACTTCTTTCTTGTGTGTGTACTAGGTTGTTCCATTAAGCTTTCTTTTCTCCAGTACTTTTCATTATACCTATTCTCCACTGTCTTATCATTATTATTTGTATCACAGTGGCTTGTAAGAGCCCCAGTTGGGATTTTTTTTTTCTTTTACAATGTGCTGCTTACACTTCAGAGTTGCAAAAAATAGCATGTTGAGCTTCAGTAGACTGTAACTGAGGTTTTACCAATGCCATGCACAAGAAATAAATACTTGACTTGTTTTATGTGGTGCACCTGTTTCTTTTTTACATGAAGTGTAATTTACCCATTCAGCTTATCATTTGTTATAATGCCTGGTTTTGGCTCAGCATTCGTAATGTTTGTGCATTTTATTCTTTCAGACAACCTATGTGTTTTTATAATAGCTACATCTAATCCAATTGAGTATTTCCTTTCTAGAATGTCTTGCAGTCGGTAAATCAGTATGTTGCATGAAGAAAACTTGTTCTGTGAAGAAATGCTTTTTGTGATACAGATTTGTTTCAATTGAACTAGTCTTCTCAGGCATTCCCCTGCACTTCTTCCCCAGGCCCTAAATAAATACCAGCTGTTAGGGATTGTTAATATCTGGTTAGCAACCATATAAGAGAGCTTAATTTACTAGCTGGTAACTGCAGATTCTTTAATGGAAATGGTACTGGATGCCTAATTCTCTGCTTATTCTTCAGATTTTCAGAGTCCCCTGAACCAGAAGAGCCAATAGTGGTTGTTTTAGGCAGTTTTGGTACTTACTTGCTGTTACTACAGATAAGGAAGAATCACTAGCTATCTGGTCTGAAAAAAAAAAAAAAAAAAAAAAAAACGAATTTCTACAGCATATTTATTTTCACTTTGAACAAATTTGTTCCTTTTAAAACAGTTATCACCAATTCCTTTATTTCTGTTAATCCTCCATACTTAGGATAAATAATTATTTTTATTGTTGTTATTCAGAGGTTTGTTAACAGAGAAATTGCTGTCAGGAATAGAGCTGGGAAAGCATGAACAATATCAAGTGCAAGTGTATATTTATGGGAAGTCAAACCCTCTGATGAAGTGTGGGAGAGGATGAATGCAGACATCTTTCCTTCTTTGCTCTGTTTCCAAACAGCGGTTGGAGGGTTCCTGGGTACTTGAAACGAAACTTGCCTTTGTTAGCAACCACGTGGCTTCCGTGGTAGGGAATAAAGCAGGGCATATCTTTGTGACGGGTAAATGCACGCCGAAGCACAGTCTACTCTGGCAAAGGACAGTGGGGAGTCCAGATTTGATCTCAGACCACTTCATGTTGCTTCCCATGTCTGTCATCAGTGCCCCCAGCCAGTCAGTCTGTGTTGCTTCAGCCAGTCAGTTTTAAAATTCTTTGCTGGTTCTCTTGGAAAAATTCCCTGCAGTTTGTGAGCATGTTGCAGAACGTTTACATAATTATGCTAATATCGTAAGTATAGGTGCAATACGTTTCTCCCTGATCTGCTCTCCTTAATTTAGCTAATAATTTAGCTAATATATTTTACCATACCTTCAAATTTCATGCACAGTGCTTTCTTCCCTTCTTTAAGTAACTGTCTTTGACTCTAAGCACTGTCTTCAAGCTTGTCTGTAGCATTCTTTTACCACATGAACATCTAAAATTTTTCTTATATCCCTGTCTGTTGCTTTTAGCCATTGCCTCTACATGTTCCTGTCATTCTTGTGTGTTCATTTCCTGAGGGAACTTCTCAGGTGTTAAAGATGCTGCTTTTTTCTAATGGATCAAAATGCCTGACTCATTGATCTCGAGATCAAGTTTTCAAAGTTTGGGAGGGCTAAATGTGAAAATAAAGGTTTGTAAAGGATCGTGGTTTGTTTTAGCTTGAAAAAACACTTAAGCTTTTTGAGAAGTGGTCTTCAGTTGTGCTTATATACACACACACAGAAGGAAAAACCAAAGGCAGGCTGTATGTTAGATGTCAGTCTGTAGTAAAATATTAGAGTTTCAGAAGAAATAAAACTGGTGTTTTTATTCAATTGCATCTGGAATGTAGTCATTATAAAAAAAAATTAAATAATTGATTTAGTATTATTTGAGAGATACAGGAAAGGATTTAGTCATCCAGATGGTACATGAGGAAACCAAATTAGAACTAAACGCAAAGGACCTGATTTTGTTTAATCATCACACTATTCTGAACTCCCATTTATCTCATTTTGGAAAGAGATAGCTATAGTGAAAGCCACTAGGTTGACTTTTAGCCTGCTATATTATCATCTTGGGTTTGTCACAAAGAATGTTCATGACAATAGCATTTGAATACTTATTATTGATATGTATATACAGAAAGTACTCTAAGAAAATGTATCTGCACTAGTTACATTTGATTTTTTTCCTTATGTGATTTTCAAATCCTGTTTGCCTAAACATAGCAAGTAACTTCTTAAATTTTTGCTTTTTATGAATGGTTGTTTACAAGTTATGAAAAACAATTAATACAGGCTGGTTAGATTTGAAGATTTGAAACTTGGTCACTCAGATATTTCCTGTTTCTTCTTTTGGCCAGTGACAACCAGCTTATAAAAGGGTTCATAAGCTGGGGTTAGGGAGGGGTTAAGTTAATTCTGCAAGATGCTGATAATGCTTCACAATCTGGGTGGTCAAACCTGACGGTAGCATGTGTGGAGAGGTGGTGGGTCTCCGTTCCTGGAGATACTTGGAACTCAACTGGGTAGGGGCCTGAGCGTGTTTTCCCTTTTAGGTCTGTAGATATTGCTCTTGACAATGTAGTTCACAACTAAGTAGAAACATAAATTTAAATGTTACTAGTGTCCAGTCCTGATTCTGCTTTATATCATCTCTCTGTTTACTGCTAAATTTTGAAAGTTAAATGTAAAATTCAAAAGGAAATAAAATGATGTGAATTATCACATTGCTTTACTGTTGCATAATTAACTTTTTAAAAAAATCTGAATGTCAGGGGTTTGCTTTCCTTGCCAAACTAATCAGTATTTCAGTAAAAAGTTATGAAGGAACTTTAGTTTATTTCATCTTACTACTGTGGTTGGTCTGCTGATAGTCTCGTATAGTTCTTATCCTTCCAAGTGTTTGTTTCTGCATATTTGAAAACTCATTTTGTGGATGTTCAGAATTTTTTTAATCTTCTTAACTGGCCAGTCAATATCTTAACATATTTTATTGCCTTTTTTTGTTTGTTTGTTTGTTTGACATTAAGTTGTATTTTTCTGTCAGCCATGTCTGTATCTAATGTCTGTCTTGTGGCTCCCATTACCTCTGCACTGAGCATTCATGTAACAACTAATGCGTTTACCCCAGCAGTTGAGCAACACGCTGGAAGTACCAACCTCCTTCTGTACACAGGGAACATAAGGCACAGGGTAGATGTGCTGGACACATCTGAAATCTATGCTGACACGGAAACGGAGTGAGAGGAGCTGAGGTACAGTTCAGTGCTTCGCGCACAAAGCTGTACACTTCTCTTGTTTCACAGGCAAAAGCTCAGCTGGCAATATTTCTGTTTCTTAACAGGATTTTTCTCTAATACTACTTAATATCAGAGTCTATTATTTCAAGTGTTATCTCCTTTCGAAGTTGCCTCTATTTTCTTTTTACAGTCGCAATTTTTAAACGAGCATTTCTCAGTCAATACCTTTTCTTTGCTGTTACTTTTCCCTAGATATATTGGTGTATAATTTCTTCAATGAATCTCATTTCACTGCCAGTTCGAACTTTCCTAAGGCCTGTTGGTCTGGTTGTGTAACTTTTGTTCTCAATCCTTTCTGGTTTGGTAGAATCAGTGAATTGAATTGTTGAGCTGTTTACTTCAGTTGCTACCAGTGGTGATGTTAAGTAGGAAGGAATGTATCGGAGAATCTCAGTGTCCTTTGACATCCTTCTCCTGCACGTAGACCCATTCTGTGTTCCTGATTGATGCCCTTTGTGCTTTCATATGTTGTTTTCCCCCAGTGGAGATGACAGTATTCACACAGAACCAAGCTAAAGCACAGAAGTGGTATTTTTAAAATCCTATAGTGTTGTTCGGTATATCTGGTCCTACTGTAATGATTGCATAGGCATACAAGGCATGATATGTTCATGTGTTTTGAATGCTTCGGTGTATTTACTTTTCTAGGGTGGAGTTTAACTATTTAGATAACGTTGCCATGAATGGAGTCTGTTCAGATCATTTTAACCACTGTGCTCTAAGAAGAGTGATTCCAGCCAATATTTTTACACTACAGTAAAAGATTTTTTTTCAGACTTTTTTTTTGGGAGTGATTAAATGGAGTTACATGAAGTAAGTCACTGAAGAGGAAAGGATGCATTCAACGATATGAGCAATGAACTTTTCCTTAGATACTAATTGAACTAAATACTTTTTCAGGCGGTGTACATGATGCCCACTGAAGGAGATGATTCATCCAAAAGTGTTCCTCTAGCATTGCAAAGAGTGTTTTATGAGCTGCAACATAGTGACAAACCAGTTGGAACTAAAAAGTTAACAAAATCTTTTGGGTAAGTTTCAGAAATTTCAATTATTTTTTGTTTTCCTATAACATTTCTTTCAAAAGGCTTTATTTAAAGTAGACTTTTTAGAGAGGTGCAGAAAAATGTTAATACAGCATGTTAATTGCTAGTTTTTCATAGTTTAGGTTTCATAGGTTTTAGTTTAGGTTTTAGTTTCATAGGTTTTTAGTAATAATCGTTCCTAAAGCCAGATGATCCAAAAGTCAGATTGGTGGGGCTACACAGTCATCAAACAAATCAGTAGTGGGATTGGGATTCGTGTTACCTGAAAGTTGTGACACATTTGTCTAAGTAAGATTGAGAACAAAACAAATTGCTGAAATATTGCAGTTCGTGTATTGTTAGTGTCTCAATTGTTTCTGTTTTAAATCTAGGGAAATAACAGTAACTTGTATTTCCAGATTGTTAGTTCAGCACTGATGCTGTTGTAACGCTTCGTTATTATACATCAAAGATGCATGTCTTTTTACCTGTCCACAGTTTAGAAACATTTATCCCATATTCTGTTTCATGATTTAAAGCTTAAAAGGAATACCTGTGGTGTGAAGTAAAGGTGTCAGAGCACACACACAAAATATTTCTTCGCATTTTCTTTACTCTTGCACCCTCTTTTCCTCCATAAAACATCTGTTAAAAGCTTGTTTTTTACTTTCATTTTTCCCCAGTATCCAGTTTGTTGGCCAATATTTCTTTGGTCTGGTACTACTTCTTGTGAGACAGTGTTAAGAAGTATAATTTTAAATCTAGAATATTCAAATATGCGGAAGACAGAATTACACAATATAGCTGTGTTGAGGATATTTTTGTTGTTTGTTTTTTACACTAGTTTGATATTTTGGTTGGGCAGAAGTTGAGAGAAGATGAAGATTAGCATAGCCTCTACAAGCTTTCTCTTTGCACATCCTATGAATTCAGAGGGTTTTTAACTAAAAATTGTTCTAAAAGATTGTTTTTTGCATTATTTTGCTACGTGTGTATTTATAAACTAACCTTTTGTAATAGTGTTGAAAGGTTTTTTTGTTTGAAAAAAAGTTATTAAATTATATGATCTTACATGATCACATAGCTGTCCTAGTGTTCAGCATGACAGTCACATTTCTGAGGTCTCTGATCCTGCAGCTTCTGCTAAAACTTGTAGAAGAGGTCTGTCCTGATAAGATTCTTGTAACCTTACAGCTATTCTCATTTTCTTTTCACCTTTTGAGGCGATTTTAAAATGAAATTGGTAACCTCAGTGCTGTATCTTTATCTGGTGGTATCCTCTTCCTACTGGTACACTGTATGCTTAGTTTATCAGCACTCCTGCTGTCCTGTTACACTATAAAGATTTGCTGATATCATAAATACTTCATCCTGAGTTAGTATCTTAACTGTGTCATCTTCAAGAGCATGAGGAGATCTTTCCTGAGGGTGTTGCACATGCTTAATTTTGTATCTGAGAGTAAGCTTCTGAAAATGTGCTCATGCATGCCTTTGTTCTTGGGAAGGAACTTCTGAATGTCTTTTTCCTCCTTTAAGTCAGAGAGGGAGGGTTCTGACCTTGTGAGACCTAGCTGTATGCTGTGTATATTTATCGGGTATTATGAGTTTCTGTAGAATCTAAATAAGTTTGGCTTTTTTCAGTAGAAAGTGATGCTGTCTGAAGGAGCTCCTTTTTAAAAATCGTTATATTAGTATGTAACCTTTTCTTTGATTTTTGTCCTTCAATCTGGTAAGCGTTTAAAGCCTGGAGATTCAGGAGGCTATTTTCCATTCTTAATTACCCAATGGATTACTTCATTGATCTTGTTCCAGCGGGGACCCCCACACAGTTGTTTTGGCATGCTTTTGGGAGCAGCATGCTGCAGTGTGACAATGCTGATGAGTCACTGAGAAGAGAGTGGGAGGGGAAAATAAAGTTAGTATTGCTCCTGATCAGCCCTGTACTTCTGGCTTCAGGAGCCGGGGTTGAACCTTTGGCTCACACAGGAGCTGAAGCCTATGGTAAATATAGCTTATTTTATATAGTGGGAGTGATGGCTGTTGCAAAAGGAATTGTCAGAGACTTGAACTCAAGGATGCTTTTTAAATATAAAGAGTTTCTAGGAGCAAGTATTTCATGGTGAAACTAAAAACGGCTCCTTTATGCTTCTTCCCTTTTATTTAAGGTAGTAGCACTGAACATCTTGCTGCAGTGTACCATTTCGGCTACTGTGGAGGCATTTTGACTATGTCGCACTCGCCCCTCCATTCACACAACTGCTTGCAAATGTACATACAGTGCAGGTGGTGTTCAGGCAGCTGGGTGCGTCCTTGGAGTTGCTGTGCATCCAAGAGTTAACTGTTCAGATGAGCACAAAGGAGCCAGGATAAGTCCATTTGCTTCCTCTGATGTGCACAAATAAGCCCAGAACGCTACTTAGCTGCACCTGAAGGGCACTCCGTGCAGAGGCACCTAGAAGCATGTTGTGGGAACTTTTCTGACAGCAGTGAGTTGGTCCGAGGCCTCCTCTTGAGTTTTTTGACATGAATTGCAAAGAGGTTTTAGACTAGAAGAATTCTGCTATCAACAGCCTGACCCTGGCCTCTTCCAGTGGCATGGGCTGCTTTCCTGGTACCAGGACCACAGAAAGAAAAGGCACGTTGGGTGCAAAGCAGCTGCCAAAATGTCCCACAGGTTCACTGCCCCTTCCTCCTCTGAGCTGGGCTTACTGAAAGGAAAAATGGCTTTAGAAGCAGGCTGTAGGCCAAGTAAATGCTACAGAACTAAAAAGTATGCGCACCAGGCAGTACTAAATCTTAGAGTCTATACATCTCACTGTATATTAGATTCCTGGTATGAGAAGAAATCATGAAAATGAGTTCTGAGCTGTAAGTTTTCTTTATGGTATGGTAATTTTTCTATTGATTTGCCTTACAAAGGTGGGAAACTTTAGACAGCTTCATGCAACACGATGTCCAGGAATTATGTCGAGTGGTATGTTTTTGCTATTTCTT
This sequence comes from Cygnus olor, assembly GCF_009769625.2. Classification (NCBI taxonomy): domain Eukaryota; kingdom Metazoa; phylum Chordata; class Aves; order Anseriformes; family Anatidae; genus Cygnus; species Cygnus olor. Next base: position 1,899,266 of record NC_049183.1, read on the forward strand.
ACTCATGTATCATAGTATTGTCTCTTGATACTGTGTGTATATAATACAATTCAGTAACATTCCTAGTAATAGTGACACTGACTGATTAAATTAAGTCTATATGAATTGAGGCAGTTTTTGCCTTGGTTTATTTCTCTTTTTTAAGAATGGGATTAATTGTGACTTTTGAGGGTGAGGAGTTTGTGAAGGGTAGGGAAGGTTGAAAATAAATAGAACATTTATATTCTAGTGGTCCTTTTATTGTTGTAGAGAGGAATGCAACATTGAACATGCAGGTGTATCACTTAATTTGTGAGGTTTTCCAAACCCAAAAGACGGTAGCTGGGGTAGCCCTCAAAACATTTTCTAGGGGAAAGAAGAGAATTTGGAGGGCTAAAAAAGGAGATGCCAGTATGAATAGACTAAAACTTCATTTTTATGCAAATGGCTTAGAGTTTAATCAGTATAGTAGTCATTTGTATGTGATGACTGAATTCAGCAACTGTGCATGTTTATCCTATGTAAAAACTAATCTTTCTTTCAGCTGCTTGATAACGTGGAAAATAAAATGAAAGGCACGTGTGTAGAAGGCACTATTCCTAAATTGTTCAGAGGAAAGATGGTGGTATGTATTTAATCTGTTAGTAATTTTTAAAATTAACTCTGTTATTTGTGTACATTGAAATTCTATGGTGTTTGTTTTTGTTTACAGTCTTATATCCAATGCAAACACGTAGACTATCGATCTGAACGAATAGAAGATTATTATGACATCCAACTAAGTATAAAGGGAAAGAAAAATAGTAAGTGATACGTCATGATATGCACCAATCAAGTACTTCAACATGTTGGGCTGTTTGTTTTTATTTTTTTTTTTGTTACCAGATGGGTTTAGTACCTGTTTGTTTAGTGGCTGCTGACTTCAAATGGGCTTGATGGTGCTCAGCACTTTGAAAGATCCTTGTTTTAATTTCAGAGGAATGGGTTTTACTTTTTGACAGCTCATTGAAAACATTTTCTGTAGAAAATGTCTTTGCTTATGTTACCCTTTTTCCCCTTCTCCCTTTCAGTTCGCTGTTCCTTCCTGCCTAATTCTCTGAGATATATTTTCATGAAACTCTTTGAATTTAGAGATTTTACTGGTGTCATGGAAGTGCATCAGTGACTTGTTAATAACAGTAGTGTTATCACCGTAGGTTATAATTTATACATGGAGATGAACTTGTGGGTAATAGGTTCGTATTTATGCCTGACCATAGCAATAAGAAAGAAAAAAAGAATAAACTAATCAGATTAGCGTAACGTTGATCACTTATCGGTGGTCACCAAGTATTTGGCATACAAGACATGAAAAAGGATGCGTAAGACTCAAGCAAACAAAATTATCTAGTTTGATACTTAACAGTTGTAGAGAGAATACATTTGGCAGGCAATTCTAACTGATTTTAAAATCTTGGAATTCCTATGTATGCCCCTCCAATTTTGGTGTGTTTCTTGATATTCTTGAACAATATAGAACTTTAATTTTAATTTTTATAAAGACAAATACTCAAGTACAAGTTCTGGTGTCTTAAAATGTTATTTGATAAATATATTGTTAAGCTCCTATGCTAGAGTAAACTTAAATTTTTCTTCCTTTTTCCATATTATTCCCAATCTTTTTCATTTAGTTTTCGAGTCCTTCATTGACTATGTTGCAGTGGAACAGTTGGACGGTGATAACAAGTATGATGCAGGAGAACATGGCTTGCAGGTATTTTTCCTCTTTTAATTTGATTTTTAAATTTTATTTTTGTGTTGTTGATGAAACAAAGCTACAGTGGCCAAAAAACTTTGCTACTGATACAACCATTCTAGATTGTATCAACAACTGATCTTGGTCATTTTTCTCTTCAGGCAAGCTTGTACGTAGTTCCTCTAAATTGCTGTTAGACTTCTCAAAACAGAGCTTAGATTTTAAAAGTCTACTCAGCAATGAATTTTGATTTTGTACCTGTAACAGTTTTAGTGACTAGAATGATTTTACAGTTAAATTCTTTACTGATTTTCAAGACTGAGAATTTATTCAAATCCTTCCTCTAAGAGTGGCCCAGTCTTCTGTGTCTAGTTAAAAAAAAAAAAAAAAAAAAAAAAAGCTCTGAAAGTTACTTTAGAGGCAATTTCTGTATGGTCATCAAGAACATTAGATGCACCTGTGGAATTTTAACTGTTTATGTGCACATTTCTGAGCTTTTCAGTTGTACTTCGCAGCATCCACTGTAGGGAGTAGTAGTCCTTTAAAATTTTTTCTTTTTCTACTAGAGTTTATTTTTGCAGCTTCCCTATAGCAGTTTTTGTCAGTAATGTGCTATATATTCTTAGGTGTTCTCAGAAGGCAGCATAATAGTGAAATATCTGTTGTCAGGATACAGTGGACATGAAATCCTTAATTGATCAGAAATGAGATTTTGCCTCAGTATTCTTCTATAAATTCATTCTATAAATTTCATTTATACCTGAGTTGCTCGTAACATAGTGCTGTGTTCACATGTGCTTCATGAATGGCCTAAATTTGAATGAAATGTTTTCTTGTATGATGCTACTGGAGTAGCTCTTGGGAGGACTGCTGCATTAAGATGGTTCAAAACTGGGGTGGAAGTTAACTGTTCTTTGCACATTATAGTGTCAAGTCAATAAAATAAAAGTTTAAAGAAAAATATCTGCAGCAGACAGGTATTTTGAATTGCTGAAAATCTTACAATTTCAACCCTCTATTTCCTTTAAAATGTCTAGGAGGCAGAGAAAGGTGTAAAGTTTCTCACGTTGCCACCAGTGTTACACCTACAGCTCATGAGATTTATGTATGATCCTCAGACTGACCAGAACATCAAGATAAATGATAGGTGAGTTTGGGGTGGGTTTTTGGTGCATTTTTCTTTGTGTGCTTTTGGTTTTGGATGTAGAATATGGACCAGTTGAGGTATTTTTGTAAACAATAATAATAATAAATAATTAAAAAAGGACGAAATCCTATTTTTGAATCAGTTCCAAGGGGAAGGTGTGTGTACAGGCATATGTTAGAGGTCCCCAAATTGAACGTTAAAGTGTTGAATTTGTCATTCAGAACTTTAATTGCCATTTGTAGCTGTTGTTTTAAACATAATGCAAGCAAATGTAGTTTTTTAATGTAGTTTTTTTCTTTTTCAAAATTAGGTTTGAGTTTCCTGAACAGTTGCCACTAGATGAATTTTTGCAAAAAACAGATCCTAAAGATCCTGCAAATTACATTCTTCATGCAGTTCTCGTACACAGTGGAGATAACCATGGTGGACACTATGTTGTTTACTTAAATCCAAAGGGTGATGGCAAAGTGAGTATTCAAAAACAACTAAACATATTTGTGTGATGTAAATAGATACTTGCAATTTTCATAATGGGCAAATCTTTGCAGTTGTTCTTTCCCTAACAGAAGAGAGTACTGGCATGGTCAGTTAGTGAAGTCAAATCTCTGTTTGATGTAGTTTGTAGGTTGATATTTGTCATTGTTGTTTCTATTCTAACATTTGAGAAACTTGCTTTAGATTTACAAAGACAAAGCAGCAGCCCTCATGTCTAGTTTTCTTTTGCTCTTTAGGGGAGAAGCTTGCATTTGGAGGCATCACTTGCCTTATTAAGAGAGCACCTTCATATTTGCTGTTGGCTTTTGGCAAAAGACTAAGGGAGGCCCTTCAGTCTTCTGTCTGTGTGTTGAATTTCTACACTGAGCAAATTTTATCCAGCATTTCTCAGACTTCGTGCTGAAGCAAATATGAGTCTTCCTAATGGTTCTGTGACTCAGAAATTCAGTATCTTTGCATGTCCAACTGTTACAGGTTTAGGTGACTTGATCAGATTAGATGTTTATGGGTCAGGTGCCTCTTCCCTTGAGCTTACTGGTTTTGTGTGTCTATGACTGTTCACAGTAAAAGGAGCAGTCGGGTTTTACTGTGAATTTGTTTCTATTTGTCTTTCACTATTAATTGGTTTTTATTGGTTTTATTTAAAATTTCCTGTAAACTATTTAAAATTTACAAATAATTACCAGATATCTGGTGCATCATTGCATTGCGTTATTTAATAAAAATAAGGCCAGCTATCTGAACTTTGTATAAAAATGTGAAATACTTCAGGAATAGTCTTGAGATGAATTCTTTGTATAATTATCTGGCTAAAAGGTTTTGATATTCAGTGTAAGATTTTCAGATGAGTCGGAGGTACTTGTGACCTCCCTTATGCTGAGTGCAGGTAGCACAAATTACACCAAACTGTAGAATTTTTTAAACTCATGATGCTTGAAGAGAAATTGTAATTACTTGGAGCTGAAAGGCATGCTAGAAATAGGATTAATTTATCATTCAAGAACATGTTTTTGTGTAAAACGTTATATTTATGTAAAATTTTCTCTCTAGTGGTGTAAATTTGATGACGATGTTGTATCAAGATGTACAAAGGAAGAAGCAATTGAACACAACTACGGAGGCCATGACGATGACTTATCTGTACGACACTGTACTAATGCATACATGTTGGTTTACATCAGGGAATCAAAATTAAGTATGTATACCCTGTGTGTGTTCCAAATTAGATAGGGATAGAGGGATTTAGAGATATATTTGATTTCTGAATTGTTGACAGCCTTCTTATACAAAGGGGCTCCATTAGTTATAGATGGCATCTATAGATTCTGTGGGGATCGACCAGCCTTTCTCTCACTTCTGTAAAGTGTGTTCTAATCCTCCGGCATCTTGTCTCAGCACAGTAAGACAAGACTGTGTATCAGCAGAGTGCTTTAGCCTTAATTGTTTTATAGGATGAAAAATCAGTGACTCATGGAAATTAAATCCATTATAAATATGTAGATACATATATATATTAAAAACAATTGGGTGGTGGTAAATATTTTTTTAAACCTGAAGTGAATAGCTAATTCAGAAGTCTGTGATACATATTTCATGGAAATAGTGCATTTTGGCTCAGGATAGAAAATACTTCTTTTGCCAAAACATGATGATATCAAATAATGTTTTTAATTAAAAGATGAAAAAGGCAGGGTTTTTTTTCTTCAGAGGAAAGTCAACTGTGTATGAAAACCCTGTTTGATGTAAATTTCAAAATGACATCACAAAATTTGCTTTGTAGGTGAAGTTTTGCAGCCTGTCACAGACCATGATATTCCTCAACAACTTGTAGAAAGGCTACAAGAAGAGAAAAGAATAGAGGCTCAGAAGAGGAAGGAGAGGCAGGAAGCTCATCTCTACATGCAAGTGCAGGTCAGCTTTCAAAATAGATCAAGTTGCAATTGCCTTCCAAATAAGTTCAGAATATTGAGCCACCTAAGACAAACCTAGATTTTCAACTCTTGAATATGTTTTGGAAGTAGCATTTGAACTGAAATAATTTCAGTGCCTGTAAGTATATTTACATGTGCACTGAGTACTGATGAAACAAACTGTACTGTGCTGGGAAATCAAAGCATGTTACAGGCATTTCTGTTTTCTCTAGAAGGCCATGAAAAGTTACTTGCAAGGAAAAATAGTAAGTTCAGGTGAAAGGAAAAGGACTAGGTTATTTTAAATGTCTGCCCTGCCACTGCACTTTTATCTCCTTCAGGAATTATTTTCTAAAATTAGAATGTATCTAGCCATAGGCAGCAAGGCTGGACTTCTGCCAAACTGAGCTCATCAAGTAGAAGCAGAAGGAGAGAGTGCTTATATTTGCAATTATCTCTTTGGAAAAGCCAGATGGACTGGATTGTTACGAATTGCCTTAAGGAACCCTGTTTATGGCTCTTTCCAGAGCCCATCTGGCAGAAGAAGAAAAAACCCATTTTCCATTTGCCTCCATGTTTCTTTGCATGTTCTTTCTAGAGTTCTTATGTAGAGCTATTGGTAAAGGTTAGCTTGTTCCACACTACATTTGCAGTAGAACTATTTCCAGTGGAGTGATTAGCAGAGTTGTGTGGTCTTTCTCTCTGTTAAAAAAGAATACATGGGAGCTGTAGCAGATGCAGGAAACGTTTTAGGCCATCCTCCGTGCATTACACAAAACAGTTATGTAGCCTTTTTTTTTTTTTTAAGTGCCAACATTTTTAGAATACATGTTTCCAAGATTGGGATCTAAGTGCAACTGGTGTCTTATTGTTCAGGATTTGTAAGAATTACTGTACATTAATTACTTACACTGATTTGATTCACAATTTTTAAATTCCATTATAATCTGTATACTTGCAAATTTTCTTCATGGGAACACAAATAGTGTGAGCAGTGTGATGCCAACCATAGAGTCAATGACGCTGCATAGGAAAGCATCATAAGAAAATATTGTATTGTGGAGCTGAGTAATATAAATAGTAACCTTTAAATGTAATTTTTCAGATAGTAGCAGAGGATCAGTTCTGTGGCCACCAAGGCAATGATATGTACGATGAAGAAAAAGTGAAGTATACTGTTTTCAAAGTATTAAAAAACTCCACGCTTACGGAATTTGTTCAAAACCTCTCTCAAACAATGGTAAGCTTTTGTAGCTGGCTATATGTGTTTATTTTAGTATGTTATGTTAGTTTTTATCTTCTCCAGGTATTAGCAGCAGTCATAGTTTAGACCTTTTAAAACAGAAGTTCTGTTTGGTTTTAATAAAAGTATCTTAATCTTTTTTGTTTCCTGTCACAACTTTTATTTATGTCAGGGATTTCCGCAGGATCAGATCAGATTATGGCCAATGCAAGCTAGAAGTAATGGAACGAAAAGACCTGCAATGTTAGATAATGAAGCAGATGGCAATAAAACAGTAAGTATTCATTGATAAGTAACATGTATGTTGTCCATGAATCTTAGATTTCAGATCCTAACTTTGGGACATCAGATCTTTATGTGTTTTAATTTAGCCTTTGTCTGGTAAAGTTTCATATTTGAGAAGATTTGGGCTATAGTGGGTTTATTGGGGTGGAAAGGAGGATTGTGGTGCCATGATTCTTCTTCCATGAAGAAAAGACATAATCATGGTTTATATCCTAGATTTTAAACGTAAATGTCTTTTTAGTCTTCCATTATTTGGGCAGAAACAATGGATTTAATGAAATGTATCGCTGAAGATGTAAAACATTGTACTTAAATACCACAAGAAAGGGATTGGTTTCACTGTCCTCTATTTTTTTATAGAGTGAAGTAATTTTCTTGCTGTAATAGAGATAACTGTAGGTATACTTTTAAATGAAAAAGAAATAGGTCCATTTTAAGTAAAACCTATCATTTGTGCTTCATTAAAACTCTTAATTTTTTTCTGTCATTGTTTCTCTTCTCATAAACTTTCTGTCACTAGTGCAGCTAAAAGAAAAAAAAATCCCACTCATAAAGTATGTCAGAAAGTTCTCATATCTGATGAAAATGCAGATGTTAGTTTATATTATGTTCTCTAGAGACTTTTTTCTTCTTCCACATCTACATAGATGATTGAGCTCAGTGACAATGAAAATCCATGGACAATATTTTTGGAAACAGTAGATCCAGAGATGGCTGCTACTGGAGCAACATTACCCAAGTTTGATAAAGATCGTAAGCATATATGCTAAAACTCGAGTAAATGCAAAATACTTTGGATATTATCTCAAGAAACCTTGTGTACTTGTGTTTTTCGATGATGTCAACGATGTACCCATCAAACTACAGTGCTGAAATTAGTTTGTCTCGTGCATTTTTTTCCCTTCATTTCTTTTTTTTAAGTGCAAGGTGTGTTTCAAATGCTTTTAGAATCACTGAATATTTTTTCATAAATGCAGGTAGATTTATATAAATTCAGTATTTAAGAATATTTTAAGGGCATTAATTAAATGAATAAAGGAAAGACACACTTACTTTGCTGTTTAAAGAAAAGTACCTAGGTGACTATTTCCAGACATAGTCAAATACTCCTTAGGAAAAAAATAAATCTTGTCTTAATTTCTAGATGATGTAATGCTGTTCCTGAAAATGTATGATCCGAAGACTCGGAGTTTGAATTATTGTGGACATATCTACACACCTATATCCTGTAAAATACGTGAGTTCTAAAATTCAATTTCATTATTATAATTGAAAAAATTTAGAGACAATGGATTGTATATCTAATTTATTTTTAACAATTAGTTGTTCTATTGAAGTCAAATGTAGGCCACAGAGTGAAATTTTGATTTCTCCCAACACCAGTGCTGGTTCTCTGGTACGCTTTTCTTTCCCATGTTGTCAGTGAAACTTTCTGCAAGGCTGACAGTTTTGCCTTAACACAGCATTGGTGGTCAGGTGTTTTTTTTAGTTTTACAGTATTCTTCAGGTGTTGCTGAACATAAAAAGTTGTTTCAGACTTACTGTAAAGTTTTGTGATATGATATTGCTCCCCAGTTTGTTTTTTTCTTTTATTTCAGGTTATTTTGCAGAATGGACCTTTGCAATCACTCTTAAAATAGTCTTATACAATTTGAGTACTCTTGTACTCATTTTCACAATGGTAGCCTGAGAATAGCTGCTTGGGTTTACTTAGCTGTGAGCCTTGGTTTTCATATGTATCCATTTAAGGAATTCAACAAGTAGCCACCAAGTTAAGATACTTTGTCGTTTTGAATATCTCATTCTGTTGATTTGTACATGCTTCATGTTTTTGCGTTTTATCCATGTGATTTCAAAAAAAAAAAAATTAAAATCCATCTCTGAAGAAGGAACACTGTAATTTAATTTCCTTGATCTTGGATGGCCTTGCACATTTTTTTTGTTGTTCAGATGAAGTGGAAGGAAACCATAAAGTCTCTCTCTGGGTTAAATCTCAATATGGGCAGCTTTAGCCTAGAAGGTTCCATTCCTTAGAAAGGCATTTTAAAACTATTTAACCAGAACAAAAGAAAATAGATTCTCTGTTACTTTACAGATAGGTCTTGCAAGCAGTTACAGTGCAATGCATTTCACACTCCTTTTCTTTTCCAATAGGTGACTTGCTTCCAGTTATGTGTGAGAGAGCAGGATTTCCACAAGAAACTAACCTTATCCTCTATGAGGTTTGGATCGATAGACTTGTTTATTGTAAAAATCATTACTGCTGTACCGGTAGCAAATTTTGGGGTCTTTTTTTTTTTTTAAGGATGAACCACTGTTTGATAATGTTCTAAATCGTGGATAATAACAAAGAAATAACCAAGTAGGTTGAGATGCAAAGCTTAGCATGGCAGTTGTGACCTAACGTTCTCATGTACAACGCAGTTAGACACAGTTCTGTCACTTGTAAATCCAGTCATTCACACAGAAGTGTGTGAATTCTCCACTTGCATCTGGAGAGTTTGTGGAATTGCAATCTTTGGGACATTTCCAGCACCTGAAGGAATGAGGCCTTGAGCAAACTGCTCTAAACTGGAAGTTAGCCCTGCTTAGAGTAGGAGGTTTAGCTAAAGGCCTCCAGTGGTTCCTTCAAATGAAAATTATTCCATGATTCAAAATGCACGTCTCTGAACTTTTGATATTACACATCTGTTTCACTGTGTTATCTTATATACTTAAGTACATTACTAGCGTTCCCAACTCTTTAAAAGAAACCAAATGGTGAAACTCTACATTCAAATTGAAGTTCAATATTTAAAAGGTGCATAAAAGCGACTAATAATATTACATGCATGTTATAATATACTGTGAGGCATGATTCTGTTAACAAGGTTCTGTCAAACCAATACATTTTTCCTGAGAACTGAAGGGATGAATATTTTGACTTGATCAAGTAAAGGTGGTAAAGTATTATGATTTAACATTTTTGTCATTTACATTCTGTAGCTAGAGGGTGGGAAAAAAAGGCTTTATTGGTTTAAAAAAAAAAACAGCGATAATTTATAAGTCATAAGTACTCTTATTAGTAGGTTTGAGGTCTACAGTGCTGCAAGAGAGTATCAGCAGATAGTTAACTTTGGAACAGATTTAAAATCAGAAAACTAGAAGTCTGAGGCTTTAAAAACAAAACAAAAAAATCTCTACACGAACTCCTACATGTGCAGCTTTGCTAGTACAAAATCTGTGCATATCCTCCGAAACTCAGTGTTAGAGGAGCTATGCTGCCAACATTATTGGCCATTGTATTTTCAGTGCCCCTCTTGGATGGATGAGTTGAGAAAATGTTGCATCATCTCCTTCCTTCCACAAGTTCAAAGTCAGCAGACAAAATACTTTGTCTGCTAACATATTTCTATTACAGAAATAGTAAATCTTTGCAACTGCTGTATTTATTGAGTACCGAAGGTACAGATCTTGCCAAGGCAAAGTTCTTACTATAGTAAGAACAAGGAACTGTTTTTGTGTATTTTGTTAGCAGTCCTGCTGTTCTCTCTGGTGGTTCCAGGGGCACACATGCAGTTCCATGCTATAGAGCAGACCTGTCAGGTACTGCTGTATGGATTTATTTTCAAAAATCACATGTGCCTTGCAATATGCAAAACATTTTTACTCCTTTACAGGTCAGGGTTGCATTTGTTTCTAGTTATAGGCAGGTGCTTTTATCTCGGGAGGTTATCCTACAAGTAAAAATAATATGTATATATATATTTTATAATATAAGCATTTTTAATAGGGCTTTGTTGTCTTTTTAGTGTGTGTTCCTTTACAAATGTTCTGCATTATTAAAATTAGTAAGCATACTTAGTATGCTCCAATCTTTCTGGAAGCTGCAGGAGTAGAAAATTAATCTGAAATTCACAAAATTTCAGTGGTATGATAATAATGATAAAATACTTCAAAATTAAGATAACTTGAGTGAGATTCCTAAGGTAAAGTATTGGTAAAATAAGCATTTTCATCCATAATAATGAGGTGGCTGTGAACCTTAGTTAAGATTGCATTTAATTAAAGAAAAAAGTATAAACGCACACTTCTTTCAGTTGAAAGAAGATAAAAGTTATCTTGCCTGATTACGTTTACTATTGTGACTTTTATTTGTCTCTTTTTTATTCTGTGTGATGAACAATTTTCATTTTTCGTTGCAGGAAGTTAAACCCAATTTAACAGAAAGGATTCAAGACTATGATGTATCTCTTGATAAAGCTCTTGATGAACTCATGGATGGTGACATCATAGTGTTTCAGAAGTATGTATTTTAAGGGGCTGGCTTATCATTGCAATTAACCTGGTTCACTTTGAAAACAGAACTTCCTTTAATTTAATGCTCTAACAGGAGCAAAGTATAGTTTTCCAGCAGTAGATGTTCTCAGCAGTTCTCATTTGTTCATTCAAAGGGGAAATGAAAAATATATCGATAGCTTTTTAATTATAACGTCACATAATTTAAGGAAATTCATCCTAGTTTAGAAAACTAATGCTCATAAATACTGAAATACATCTCACTATTACAAAAAAGTGTGGTTCAGCAATACATCTGAGTTCTGCAGCTTTTTACATGGAGCCACTGTAACCCAAACAGTGAAAAGCCTACCAGAATTTCAGATCTTGGGTTCTGCACCACCAGTGCTATACAAGGCTCTTGACTTGGAGCTCCTTTCAACTTAGAACTGAACTCCTCTCCCTTTTTCCTTTTATTCATGCTCACTTTAAGTTCCATACTGGTCTGCGGTGATGAGATACTCAGGCAAACTGGAAGCGTATGCAACTCATGGGTGTACTGGTGCTTTGACTGGAGTTTTCTCCAAGGCAACAGGAGAACTCCTGCTTCTTTATCCATTAAAGGGATCTTTCCTAAGCTTGTCAGGGCTATAAATCAGCATTTCAATGCTCTCACTCCTGATGGTCACACCCAACTGTGTTGCTCTGTTTCTCTCCATGGGCTGACAGTGGGTGGAAGCCAGCTAGTCTATCTTCAGCACTCTTACCCCAGATTATGTGAGATGAATGTATTTCTCATGTCATGCCTTGGAACTCACATTCCCTGTTGACCCAGTTGGTGTTATGCACCTTTGGCTGGCTGCTGAGTTTTGGGTAAGTGCACAGCTTGTACCCTGGTGCTATTTCTCTGCTGAGAAGATAGGGGTACTGGTCAGTAGTGACCCAAACCAGCATCCGTGCAGGTTGTTTTGCTTCTGTGGTTCAAGGAGTGCTGTTGTACAGCTGGCCTCTGTGCAAAGCAATTGATACAGGGGTATACAGAAAGTTTTGGCAGCATTAATAAAGACACACACTAATGTTCCAGGGTGGAGAGGGAGGGAAGAACGCTGTTAGAATGCTGCTGTGAAATGAGTGGAATTGTCTATTGCCAGATTGCCAAATGAGAGAGCACGGTGTGCAAGTGCATTGACTCTTGCACTGCACAGAAATATTCAGGGGTGTGAGTCACTACTGACTGTATTAGTTCTACTGTGTACAAGTGGTGGCTCTTTAAAAAGGTTTCTTAACTTTATTTCTGTATTTCTCAACTGTCACTGATTTACTGTAGAACCTGTTTAAGAGCCCTAGCTACGTGTATCTATAACAATGTAATGTGTAATGGTATTATCATTTGTCTGCTCCTGTAGGGATGATCCAGAAAATGATAACAGCGAACTACCAACAGCTAAAGAATACTTCAGAGACCTCTATCATCGAGTGGATGTCATTTTCTGTGATAAAACCATCCCCAATGACCCTGGCTTTGTTGTTACTTTATCCAATAGAATGAACTACTTTCAGGCACGTACCCTATTTGTTTCTTTGCATTTGTTTCCTTGTGCTGGAAGTGACTTCTGCATTAGTTCACAAGCATGTTATAAATATTTTTAGGGAAGAGTAGATATGTTCTTGTACACTTCTTGCATTATGGTAAGGAAAAAATTAAGAAAACCACTAATGCTTCTGAGAAGAAAATACTTTAAAAAAATATAATAATTTTATTAATTGGAGTTCATGCTGTGACATGAAAATATTGATGGGAATAACATGGTGATATAACCCAGCAAGCTAATTTCCTATGAGTGAGTTAAAGAACAGTGAGAATCTTCAAAGAACAAAGATTACAGGTTTCCTAAAAAATATTATAATGAAAAACAAAAGAGGAGTAGAGCTATTGTTGTGGCCTTTTGGTGACAGTGATTTATTGTAATTAGAGACACGTTCCCCTCCCATTCCCTTTCCTTCTTACTCTGGGTCACCCGTTCAGAAGCTAGAGATAGTAGTTTCTTCTTTTCTCGGAGAAGTAGACATAGTGGGTCTCTCCCATTATTTCTCTAGCATAATATTTTCGAAGTAGAATAATGAATGATTGGGGTTGGACCAAATGACCTCTAGAGGTACCTTCCAACCTTAACCATTCTGTGATTGTATGACTGTAGAGCAGTGCCACAACTGTCTGAAAAAAATCAGAACTTACACAAATTTTTGTTTGCAGGTTGCAAAGACAGTTGCACAAAGACTTAATACGGATCCAATGCTATTACAGTTTTTCAAGTCTCAAGGGTAAGACAAATTTTCTAGTTTAGTGTTCTGTGTCTAAAGTATTATTTAAAATACTTAGCCCCAAAATAAGTAGGTTTCAGTTAATTTGTAGCTTTTCCATGTTGTGAACTAACTTTTTTATCATTATAATGTTAGCATTCTGGCACACACAGCAAGTTGCATAGACAGTTTACTAACTATTACAGTGGCTGGCTCTGGAGACCCCATGAATTGTTCATTTTATAAGAATTGTAGTAAGTAAAATTAAAAAAAAAAAAACAACAAGCATTTTAAAGGATTGTTGTTTAAATAACATTTCTGAAATGATTAATAGTTTCAGAGCCTTTACTGTATGGGTCAAGTTATTAAACTAATGGAAGTGCTATTTCAGAATATGCAGATGTCTAGAATGGAGGAGACCAGAAATAAGTGCATATGTAAAAGCAGGATTTTTGCTGCTGTTAAAGCTTTAAATGCAGGAGCTACTTGTCTCTGACTTTTATTTTTACTATTTATTTCCTGGAAGCCCGCAAATGAGGAAAGTTAACTCCATCCTGTCCAGACCCAATACAATGACTGTGATCCCACAGAGCTGCTAAAAGGGATGTTTCTGGTTAAGGTGGTGGTTTCGGGCACAGTTGTGTAAAACTGGATTTGAATCTATAGGAAACTGCAACTGCAGCAGAAAACAGCATACTGGTAGCTATGGGTATATGCTGCAGGAGTAACGCACACACAAATTGTATAAACTTCTTGTACGTATGTAAAAGTAGAGTGCTCTTGAATCATTAACCTGCAGGTCTCTCCCTTCCTCATCAAGGAGCCTGTCCCAGTTTGGATGGCTCTGTGTAGCTTACTGGGCTTCGGTCACTCTGGAATTTTGCTGTGTCATATGGCCCCACAAATTAACCTTTCACAATCTAAATCAGGTGACTTTAGTGCTGCTATACTAGTAGTTTCAGAGGAATGTAGGTCTGCCACTCTGCAGGATTAAAGGTGAACTCTTAAACATCTGAGAGAGTTAACATGTACAGCAAATGGTTTTTCTGTTCCCATGTGCTTGCCTGTTTCTAAAAATCAGTAAAGCATTGAATATAACACTGCTTAGCGTGTACTAGCAATTATGTGAAACTAGTAGCAAGGAATAAAAATGTTCTTGGTACTTTGATTTACTGAGCAGCAATGGATTGTAAAGAGATGTTTGTGTTTTTCTTTTTTTCTTCTGTAGTTATAGGGATGGCCCTGGCAATCCTCTTAGGCATAATTATGAAGGTACTTTAAGAGATCTTCTGCAGTTCTTCAAGCCTAGGCAACCTAAAAAACTTTACTATCAACAGGTAAGAGTTTTTTGTTTTTTGTTGGTGTGAATAATAAAAAAAAAAATTGCCCTGTACAAAGTATGCCTAAAGTGTTTCTCTTTTCTTCTTTAAGCTCAAAATGAAAATAACTGATTTTGAAAACAGAAGAAGTTTTAAATGCATATGGCTAAATAGCCAGTTTAGGGAAGAGGTGAGTGAGGTTGGCTGTTTGTTATAATTTCTTTGTTGAAGTTGGTACGGCTGTGATTATGGTGCAGTTTGTACATTCTGCTGTCTCTGAAGAACACCAAGTTAGAACAGAGCTGTACCTTATAGAAAAACAATGCCAGTTCTTAAAAAAAAAAAAAAATTTGAAGCGATTGTTCACTTCAGTAATTTTAATTTTTAAATATGGATTTTTGATGAAGAATCCAGTGTTTTCTGTGCTTTAATATGGTTGTTTACATTTTCAGGTTTTCTAATCACTTTTCTGTTCTAAATACCACCTAGGAAATAACAGTATATCCAGATAAGCATGGGTGTGTGCGGGACCTGTTAGAAGAATGTAAAAAAGTTGTAGAACTCTCTGAAAAAGGTTCAGGGAAATTAAGGTAAAGCTGGAAGATTTTGGATTTCTTCTATGTGATTGTATGCAGAAAAGTATCCATAGAACTTAAAATACTGTGAAAACTATTATTTTGAAATGAAGTCTAATACTGTGTTAAAAAATGAAAAGATTCAGGAGTCTCATTAAGAGAGTTCTTATTAAATACAAATAGGAATCTTACGTAGCTATGTAAGTTTATGAAATAAATAATAAATTCTTGAGATGCTTAAGATTCATCAATCTCAATTATTAATTCACAATTTAATAATTGTTTCCAATTCATGCTGTTCGCTTTTCAGGAGAGAAAAGTGAGGTCATTTAAAGAGAGTTTAAAAATAATTAAAACCTTTGCACTGCTAAAATAGAAAATTCAATCCTAGTATCTGTTTACATTCTGACTACATTAATTCTTCTTAAGGTTTGAGAAACTAATGTTGCATTGGTTTTTGTCTTTTCCCCACCACCCTCCATCCCTCCCCTTTTAATGCTTTTTCTGTTCGTATGTTTTTAAGGCTGCTAGAAATTGTAAGTTACAAAATAATTGGTGTCCATCAGGAAGATGAGCTGTTAGAGTGTTTGTCACCTGCAACAAGTCGAACGTTTCGAATAGAGGTAAATACTACTTTCTTTAAGAAACTTTAAAACTTGCCTTTGAAAGAAGAAAGTATTTCAGGTGGTTATTGTCTTTTCTTAGATTCTGTTTTTCAAATACTGTGATACTTGCAGCAAGCAAGAATACGTGATTATACATATATATATTAAAGATAATCCTTCTAAAAATCTCTGTTCCATCTCCTAGCCTGTAATGGTTCCATTCTTTCAATCTTTACATACGTTTATATAACAAAACGTGAACAATTGGCAAGGGCCTGTCCTGAGAACATTTGCCTTCTTAGCAATAATTAATTCCAAGGTTTGTATGGGGACTCATCGTGCAAATTTTCATGCTTGGAACCCACATTGATATGCAGAATTGTATTCTAGAAGACTGTTTCCTTTTCTTTTTAAGTTAGAGCTTCTTGAGCCAAATCTTGTTACTTAGTGAGATTTTTTTCTAAACATTTCATCTTGCAAATCTGTTAACTTGCCTCAAAGATAAGAAATAAAAAAAGAATAGTAAGCTTCCAATGTAAAGCTGTAACGACAAGATGACAAGAGAAGGTCTGTGATATTTTTGTAACTACAGCTGATGGAAGATTTCATGTCAAAAAAGCCATCCAGGGAAGCCAAGAGAGTATTTTACTGAATAGGGGAAGCTCAAGTGTTGTTGTGACAGAGATGAATGGGGGTGGGGAGATGACACTATGTCAAAAAAAAGTTCTGTCTTTAATTGTTTTTAATAGACTTGTTTTGCATCAGTAACAATACATTAATTATGCATTTAGTTACTTAATATGTTGGGTTTTTTTTGTGGAAGCTTTAGCTGATTGCAGTCTTAATTTTATGTCTGGATCTAGGAAATTCCTCTGGACCAGGTAGATATAGATAAAGAAAATGAGATGCTAATCACAGTGGCACATTTCCACAAAGAGGTTTTTGGGACATTTGGAATTCCATTCTTGCTGAGGATACACCAGGTACATATGCCTCCCTTTTCTCCTTATGCAATAATCTTTTTCATGTTTCTTAAAATACTGTAAAAGAAATTGATTAGAGTTAGTAAAAATTGTTCCTGTTTAAAAAAGGGAAAAAAAAAAAAAAAAAAGAAGAAAGTTCTGCCCCATATATGCATTTTTGTGGTTAAATCCCTTGCTGTCTTGATTCTCCTTCGCATATACAGATTGTTCAGTGTTTCAGTGAGCCTTTTTAGGTCATGAACATCAAGCTGGTGATTGACATGCTGTATATGTAATATTAAAATAAATATAGAATCTGATTTCTAATACTGTGTTAGCAGTTCCGATTTAAACTTATTCGCAAAAGTGGCGAAGCCATTGTTGTTCGGCTTCTTATTGAGACAAATGATTATGACAAATGAGTGAGTTTGCTTTCTTGAACATTTTCTAAGATGACTCTGCATTTTATAATTTATTTCATAACTTTAATAATTTGGTGTGCTTTATCTTCCAGGGCTAGAAGTTAATACAAGAATGAAAGCTAATTTTGAAACTTTAATTTATATTAAGTTTTTATGTGTTGCAACTATAACCAAGTGTCACACTATTTCTTTCAATAGGAAAGTGTTTTTATGAGGGCAGTTAGCACTTGTGCTTTTAAACTATTTTTCTGTTTTTTGTTTGTTAGTTTATACGAAAATTACATAGTTTCATAGAAGTTTTGGAGTGAGAAATATGTCCACACCTCTGAATCTTTGTGTCATTTTACCATATTTCCATGTTTTTGACCAATGTAGAGTAAGATCTTTGTGTTAATTTTTGGTGGAGACTATTTGCACTGCATTTCCCTAAGATAGCTCTATTGATCTTTAAGTTAACACTGTCTGGTATTATATTTCAAGCAGCTTATATACACAACATGCAGAAAAATACTATAAAATTTACCAGTTGAGGGGAAGCATCACAGCTGTAGAGGTTTGAAGAAGCAATATGCTTAGGAAAGATCGCTTAAAAATAATAATATGTATATTTTTAAAATCCCTATTTTGCTGCTAATTTTCTAACTTTGTTTCTTAACTTGTATATATTGAGCAAGTCAATTTACGGGATAGATTGCATAAAGATGAATTAGTAAGACTTGCAGATGCCGAGTTTATAGAAAGTTGTACATTGTACATACTCTATTGTAGTAGATAGTGTTGACACTTCAGTAATTTTGGTAATAGCTGAGAGATTAAGATATGCAATGTATTCTGATGTAGCTTGAAGCAGGAAATATATACAGCACCCCTTTTGTTTCCTATTTTTTGACGTTAAAAATCTTGTTGTAATCATTAGGGTGAACACTTCAGAGAAGTTATGAAGCGGATTCAGACAATGCTGGACATACAAGAAAAAGAATTTGAAAAGGTAATGGCAAGTTGGAAGAAGTTTTATTGCTGATTGCAGACTCTAAGTTTATTTCAAAAAGTCGGAAAACTGTAAATTTGTGATAAGTGTAGATGTTGATCAGTAGAACAGTTGCTTGCCCTAATGACCTTTCTGAGAATAATTAGGTAAAATGTGTAGGGCTAGTACTTCTGTACTGTGTAAAAGGAGATACTCAGCAAAATAGCAGAATAACCTAGAAAAAGTTTGGATGGTACAGAAGCTCAAGAGGCCACGTGCTTCAGTTTCCTGCTCAGAGTAGAGCTAGCTTAAAGTTAAGTCAGGTTGCTCAGGATTTTACCTAGTCGCAATTTAAATATTCCTAAGAGTGGCAATTCTGCCACGTTCTGGACAGTTATTTTAGAGCTATATCACTCATTGTGAAGGTCTTTCTCTTACTTGAGATCAGAATTTGTCATTTTGCAGCTTGTGATAGTAGCCTCTTGTCCTTTTGCTGTGCACCTCTTGGAAAAGTCTGCCTCAGTCTTCACTGTATCACCCTTCAGTTGGTGGAAGACTGGATGTTCCTGTTAGCCTTTTGTTCTCTGAGCTAAATAAACAAGTTTCCCTTAGCTGCTTCTATGCCTCATGCTACAGCCCCCTGTCTTACTGGCCTTTGCTGGAAAACCTGCAGTTTGTTTCCATCTCACTTTCATTGGAGGGCCTGAACCTGGACACAATATTCCAGGTGCAGTCTCAAGATTTCCTGACTGTTCATTTTATCCTGCTGTCTAAGTAGTTGATGAAGATCTTAAACAGAATTGACTTCAGTATCAACCCCTGAAGAATACCACTCATAACCAGCTGTGTTTTATATTATGAAGTTAGACTTGGAGGCTTTATTTTAGTACAGTATCTTAACAGTTTTCTTCCTTTTCATAGTTTAAATTTGCAATTGTAATGATGGGCCGACACCAATATCTCAATGAAGATGAGTATGAAGTGAACTTGAAAGATTTTGAGCCCCAACCTGGTGAGTTGTTCTCAATCTGACTATTCTGACCTGCTGAAGTCAGGTCTGCCAGTTGTTATAAGGCAGTTATCCCTAACTCAGAACACAGAAACAGATTAGTTGTTCTTTGTACGTCAAGTACTCTGAATATAGTAACTAAGCAAGTATTTGCCTATACTTGTATGCACACTTAACTGTTAGTCTTGAGAATATATGTTCTGTAGACATATGAATTACTGCATAGTGTTTGCTTGTGAGCTAAAAGTTTGCATTTGAACAACCAGCATTTGAGCAACCAAATGGGTCAAATATCCATACAGCATGCTTTACAGAAGAGAGTTATGTTATTTGCACTGTATCTGTATTGCCCATCTGCTCCTTTGTGTATTTGATTCTCACATTGTTATTGGAGTAGGTGCTCATATTATTCCTAAAACATAAAAAGGTGCATCCTCATAAGCTCCTTAAGTGTGCCACAATGAGGTATTTGAGTTCTCATATTCATTGAAGACATTTCTTGTTCTTTCTTGATATCTTCAATGAATCTGTAGAATCAAACAAGAATATTACAGATGTGACTAGGATGCTGTTTAGATTCTTCAGACAAGATTCACCAAGCTACAAATTCAGCTCTGCTCTGAATTTGTCTGTGGAGGTGGTCTACCATCTTATTTACTCAACTGATATTTAAAGCTTTATTCTCTGAGGAATATACACATAGGAGAAACCAGGTTAGTCATTGAGGAGTCTCACCACAGTCATCTTTTGGGAATTTTAGCTGGAAATTACACCCTTGAACTTGCAGTTAGGGCTGTATTGAAAGTCATGAGTTCTCTTTCCCCCCCAAATTTGCCAGATTTGCTCTGATGTTTTTCAAGCTCTGGACTTATATAACAATTGTAAACAATTCCTGTAACTGTTCATTTATTTCAAAATCCATAGAGAATTAGGCCTGTAGTGTTAATGAGTACTTTGCAGGGACCTAGCAAGAAGTCATCTTGTTGTGGTATGTTATACAGCCAGGTTTATGGCTAACGGCTGTGAATATGAGGGGACTTGCCAAAACTTTGGATGTCTCAATGTGACCAGCCCATCAGTGAGCAGAGGGAAGTGTGGTTGGTGTCACTGGGGGGACCTGGTTTTCTGCACACATTATGAGGGGTCTCTGGATGACTAACTCAGAGGTAGACATTTGTCAGTGGGCAAATAAGCTCTTTCTTGTATGTTCAGAGCAGGCAGAGTCCTGATTTTGTTTTAAGTAATCTTTCTGAGTGCAGGGAAAGGGAAGGCAATAGTCCAAAACGAGTTATTGGACTTTCTGAGCAAAGCTAGAGCCAGTATTGCTGAGGCAACGTGAAAGACTAGGTAACTAGGTCAAAAGTACAGAACATAGAAGAAATTGGAAAGGGGAGAACTTGGTGTTTGAAGCAGCTGTAGGGAATCTGAGACTAGTGGGTTTCCATTTGAGAGTTGCCCTTTTGATATTATAGACTTTGATAGAATTAACTCCCCACAAGATTATCCTGTTGGGTGATAATATGATGTTGTAATTCTTTCTTATCTAAATAGTATTTCAAGGTGTAGGGCTCACAAGTTTCTACAAATACCAGCTTTTAACATGTGCTGGACTGACTGAACTGAAGGTTTGGCTTTTGCTAATTTTATCAACATAGTTGGTGTCAATCAGTGCTGTCCCTCTCCTTTTGTAAAGATGCACTCTAATGACAATTGTGCTAACAGCGTATGATTTAGTTTCTTTCTTTAAAAGACATTAAGGTGATCTCAACCAGATTGGCAGTACTTTTATATTGGACATTGACCGTTATGTCAAAAAGAAAAATTATTTTGATTGAAGAAAATATATCCAAAAATGTGGATGCAGGCAACCAGAAAGGTCAAGTGTTTTATGCTTTAGTGATTACAGTTGATGTCCTGAAATGTAGGAGTGTGCTTCTCTTGCTGGGGGCTATTTAGTTTGTGCCGTTATCATTTCACTTCAAAGAACATATGATGCTCTTCATTGAAGACATCTTAAAAGGGAGTATTTTCCATTCGCAAGAAGTACATGGAATGTGTTTTTTCATGAAAATTAGCAGTAGGTAAAACAATATTGGGTTGAACAAGTGAAAAATTCTGTATGTTTTCTGTATAGTTCAAATATGACTAAATTTTTTCTCAGAAAATAAGTACAAGGTTAGTTACATGATTTCTTAATAAACTCATGATTTGCATTTTACATGTACTTAAGAATGTTCCTACATAACCAGGTGATAAGAATAACTTAATACAGCAGCAATCACTTATACTGTGGCAAATACTATTGGTTATCATATTTAGATGATGATTTCCTCTTTCAAGCACTGCCCAGCAATTCTGTGAAAGGCGGTACTTCAGTTGACGTGCCTCTAGCCATAAATTGCAAAAGCAAGGGTTGTATTTTTTGTTGTTGTTGTTGTTTTTTGTTTTTTAACTTTAGCACATACTTCACTGCTGTAAACTCTTGTAAGTGACTGAAGAGGAGGAAAACCAGCTCCCTGATGCAGAAACAGTTGTAGAAATATTACTGGGAGGAAAGTTGTGGTCAGGAAAGCAGCTGTCATGGCTGGGGACTATAGGAGTGTTCTGCAGCCCTCTTCCATACTGTATGATTCCTAGCAAACTGAACAAGGCACGCATGAGTAGTTTGTGTAAAGGAGTCTTTTCAACTTACTCTTAAAAACTTCATTTTTTTTCTCTTTTCTTTTCTAGGCAACATGTCTCATCCAAGGCCATGGCTAGGGCTTGACCATTTCAATAAAGCCCCAAAGAGAAGTCGCTACACTTACCTTGAAAAAGCTATTAAAATCCATAACTGACTTACATAACCAGATTGTCAAGGCAAGGGACAAAAATAAGTGTGTGTGTGCACCTTTTTAACAACTGTAGAACTTTGGTACACGTGCACTATATCTGAAGTCTTCAGCAAGAGGATTTGCTGCTGATGTTAATTTTATTTTGTTGAGGCTGTTCAGTTTGGCTTCTCTGTATCTATTGACTGCCCTTTTTGAGCAAAATGAAGGTGTTTTTATAAAGCTTGGATGCCAATGAGAGTTATTTTATGGTAAACGTAATGCAAGGCAATTGTCAGCATAATGAGGGAAGAGTTTAGTAGAACAGTTGACATTGGCAAAATATTTGTCTGTAGTACGTTTATAGATGGCATAAGCTGGCTGGCTGCCCTTCCTGGTATGGTTTTCACCATCACTGCAGCTAGTAAGTCTTATGTTTAGACTCACATCAGATTTATTTCCTTCAGTTATACTTTAAATGACATTTTTGTGCATTTGTAAATGCAAAAAACTCACATCATCAATAAATAGCAATCTCTACTTCATTGTGTACATTGTTGGCACTTATTCGGGATTTTTGTCTCCTCCAGCTGCATAGAATCCTTTTTTAATAAACTAGTTTTCATTTAATTTAGTCACTACTTTGCATCCTGTTTTGCCAAGTGGATGCCCTGACTCCTAAAATGAGATATTTGGGTCTTTTTATTAAATTTTCAACCATTGTTGAATACAGTTGCAATTTATTATGCCATCTTCTGGGAAATAGAATGACACTCAAAGTTGGCAAAAGCAAGTGAAAGGATTATAAATATCATTAATTTAGTTAATATGGGAAGAGATGGGGAAAACACAAGAAATAGCCTTTTAGCACAGAGGGGCATGCTCACTAGTATTTAGTAAGCTGTTGACTTTGTATAAAAAAGGAGGAAAAAAAAGAAAAAAAGTAAAACTGAAATTGTATATTTAATGAATGAACATGTACAATTTAACACTTGGAGGTTAATTTTGTTGGGTGATTCTGCAAGTGAATTTCACTGATGTTGATATTCATTGTGTGTAGTTTTATTTCAGTCCCCAGACTGCTTCCTTTTATTTTGGAGCTAATGCCAGCCGCGTGTCTAGTTTTGAGTGCAGTAAAGATAGAATCAGCAATTCACACTTAATTTTACATTTTTTTCCAGTATTTTATTTTGTTTCTGTAGCCGCAGTGTACAACAACTCTTCCTGTATATTGCCTTTTTTTGCTGGAAAATGTTGTATGTTGAATAAAATTTTCTATAAAATTTTTCTTCAGTGAGTGATGACATGGAAGTTGAAGAAGATTTTCTCTTCTCCATGGAAATAGAGTTCTGGGAAAGTACTTTTATTTGTGAGGTTTTGCTAAAGGTGTGTTTTCTTGTTTTCAGTGTTGACAGTTGTATAACCCTCATATTGGTTGTTTTGGAGTTTGGGGGAAAATTTGTGGGGTTTTCTGTTCAGTTGTTTTAGGTTTTGGATTTTTTTTTTGTTTTGTTTTGTTCTGTTTTTGGGTGTTTTGTTTTTTTACCTCCTAACTAGTTACATTTGAGCTTAACAAATAGAAGGGTTTTCCTGGAAGGAACCATGTACAAATACAATAAATGGAAAAATTATTTTGCTAGGTTGTTTGTAAAGCTTGTAGTAGAGTCTTTGTGGTAGACTTGACTCTGCCTGCCTGTACAAAATTTTGTCGTCC